>NC_056435.1:21006808-21606808 GCF_018296145.1 Oncorhynchus tshawytscha | reverse complement strand
AAACTGTATGAAATATGAACGTGCACGGTCTTCTTCAACACCCTTATTGTTTGGGTGCATGTCTAGGGAGAGATGAGACCATGCAGCCCGCCAAGCCGTCCTTCCTGGAGTACTTTGAGCAGAAAGAGAAGGAGGCCAACTGTCATGACGATAGTGGAGAAGATCCAGGACACAACGCTGACAACCGCAAACTGCCTGCGGAGGGGGACCTAGAGGTGGTAAGTTAAGTGACATGATGCCGATGCCTCTAGTAAGCCATTCTTCTACTTCCCATAGAACTGTCATTGTTTTAACCCATTCGGCTCAGTACCTCAAAATTAACTACAACGTGATGGAGTCATGCAAGTCATGGCGTGCTTAACGGTCAACTAACTGTTATTGACATTTCTTCCAATTAACTAAATCCCCTGATGAGCTAGAATTAGAATAAACCCTATTGCCTGGTTTCTCAGACACAGATTAAGCCTATTCCTGGACTGAAAACATGTTCAGCTGAGAATTTCCTTAAATGCTTTTTATTCCAGTACTAGGCTTAATCATTCTGGGAAACTGCCCAATGAGTTCACTTATTGAATCCCATGACTTAAAACAAAAACATAAGGTACAATGTTTAGCATCAACAGTTGGATTAAGCCTACACCAAGGATGTAGTGCAGGGTAAATCTTATTTTTTACAACTTCATCCCTTGCCTACACATTCTGTTTAGTTTAAGTGCGCTGGCCACACAGATGAGGGGTATGGAACATCTCAGCAGTGAAAAGATGAGACCTGTTGTGGCATCCTTGAGTCAGCAGTTTTGCTCTCTTGCCGTGTCACGCTAGACGTATTTCTTGTTCTCGTTTTGTTATGTAAAAACAGACTGACAGACAACTGTCTAGTGGCTCCAGAAGTCACTTACACTGGCAGCATGAGCAGCGGCAATATCTTCAATTGGACAATACAAACATCACATTTGTTTCAAAACTCAACAGAATTGGGTCAGTAGCTGCAAATTAGACTTGGAGATGAGGATGCGATATGCAGCATTTTGGTTTGATGAGTTCAGCTTGGTCATTCTTTGAAGTGTCATGATGACTGGGGTCTTTACTATAGGCTAGATGAAGCTAGCCTAATTTGCACTGGATCTAAATATAGACCTGTCATACAAACTATTTTTTGCCTGTATTGCCTTGATTTTGTTTGCGTGGCTTCAATACGTTAATGTCTGACGGTTAAGACGTCACAGTGGACTTTGGTGTTTTCCACATTGCATGAGGGAGACAGAATATCTAGACTACTTTTAAGGGACCATGTGGTTCAAGAGAGGGCTTTTGCAATAAAAATTCAGGCAAGGTAACATGTGTAGGCCTACATCAACCTTCTCTTCCAAGACCACCGGCCTTTTAAAATGTTTGTTGCAGCCCTGATATACTTTATTCAACTAGTCCACCAAAGACATCAAGCCATTAACTAGTTGAATCTGATGTGGAAGATCAGGGCTACAACAAATATCTGATGGCTGGTGGTCCTCGAGGAGATGGTTGGGAAACACTGGCCATGATGTCGCTACAGACTTAGTCTGTGGGCAGTCTGCTTTATGAAATTATGGTGGTTAACTCACTAGGAAGCAGAACTGGTACAGAGAGTGGCCATGCCGTTAGCTTAAGTTGCACAAATGGATTAATGTGTGCTAGAACAGCTGAGGGATAACATTTAGCTGCATTCCAGGTGAAGCTGGTTGAGAGAATGCCAAGAATGTGCAAAGCTGTCAACGCAAAGGGTGGCTATTTGAAGAATCTCAAATATAAAATATATTTTCATTTGTTCAACACTTTTTTTGGTTTACTGCATGATTCCAAATGTTTTATTTCATAGTTGTGATGTCTTCACTATTATTTTACAATGTAGAATATAGTAAAAATAAAGAAAATCCCCAGAATGAGTAGGTTCTGACAGGTACTTGTGGTGATATTTCATCCTAGTAAAAAGTCTTGGTTCAGTTAGGATCACCACTTTTATTTTAAGAATGTGAAATGTCAGAGTCATGGTAGAGAGTGATTGATTTATTTCAGCTTTTATTTATTTCATCACATTCCCAGTGGGTCAGAAGTTTACATACTAATTGAGTGTATTTGGTAGCATTGCCTTTAAATTGTTTAACTTGGGTCAAATGTTTTGGGTAGCCTTCCACATTCTTCCCACAATAAATTGGGTGAATTCTGGCCCATTCCTCTTGACAGAGCTGGTGTAACTGAGTCAGGTTTGTAGGTCTCCTTGCTTGCACACGCTTTTTCAGTTATGCCCACAAATGTTCTATAGGATTGAGGTTAGGGCTTTGTGATGGCGACTCCAAAACCTTGACTTTGTTGACCTTAAGCCATTTTGCCACAACTTTGGAAGTATGCTTGGGGTCATTGTCCATTTGGAAGACACATTTGCAACCAAGCTTTAACTTCCTGACTGATGTCTTGAGATGTTGCTTCAATATGTCCACACAATTTTCCTACCTCATGATGCCATCTATTTTGTTAAGTGCACCAGTCCCTCCTGCAGCAAAGCACCTCCACAACATGATGCTGCCACCCCCGTGCTTCATGGTTGGGATGATGTTCTTCGGCTCGCCAGCATCCCCCTTTTCCCTCGAAACATATCGATGGTCATTATGGCCAACAGTTCTATTTTTGTTTCATCAGACCAGAGGACATTTCTCCAAAAAGTACGATCTTTGTCCACATGTGCTGTTGCAAACCGTAGTCTGACTTTTTTTATGGCAGTTTTGGAGCAGTGGCTTCTTCCTTGCTGAGCGGCCTTTCAGGTTATGTCGATATAGGACTCGTTTTACTGTGGATATAGATACTTTTGTACCCGTTTCCTCCAGCATCTGCACAAGGTCCTTTGCTGTTGTTCAGGGATTGATCCAGACTTTTTTCTGAGGTCTTGGCTGATTTCTTTTGTTTTTCCCATCATGTCAAGTAAAAGAGGCACTGAGTTAGAAGGTAGGCCTTGAAATTCATCCTCAGGTACACCTCGAATTAACTCAAATTATGTCAATTAGCCTTTCAGAAGCTTTTAAAGCCATGACATCATTTTCTGGAATTTTTCAAGCTGTTTAATTTCTTGGCGCACCCATCCCGTTAGCGGGATCATTTTCGTCAACATCCCACTGAATTTCAGAGCGCCAAATTCAAATTAAATTATTTAATTTTCATGAAATCACAAGTGCAATATAGCAAAACACAGCTTAGCTTGTTGTTAATCCACCTGGTGTGTCAATTTCAAAAAAGCTTTACAGCAAAAGCTATCACTAAGCTAAGTGTTTATGTTAGGACATCTCTCTCAGCAGACAAAACATTACAAACTGCTAGCAGCAAAGTAGATTGGTCACGAAAGTCAGGAAAGCAATGAAATGAATCGCTTACCTTTGATGATCTTCAGATGTTTGCACTCACGAGACTCCCAGTTACACAATAAATATTCCTTTTGTTCGATAAAGAATATTTTTTTATATCCAAAAACCTCCATTTGGTTGCCACATTGTGTCATTGGCCACGACTGTACAGTAGTAGCCTACAGTGAATGTTTTTTTTCTACACTAAAGATGCAGAGTGATAATGACCAGAGGCTAACAAATTGTCAGTGTGTTTGTATTAGGTTGTAGTGCAATGAGGACCATGTCCATGAATACTGGGTGAATTGGTGGTGTCAGAATAGCCCCCAAGTGTCCTTGAATGGCCTGCAATGACCTCCTTGATGGGTTTTGGATGGCCTTTTCAACAGGATTTGGGCTCCCAGTGTTTGTCTGTGCTCCATTAGGTCATTCCTGAATGAACCACTATATCAGTGGTGGGCTGATATATTGGCCGTGCAATCCACTGTTTTGATTGTTTTGGGTAGACAATGTTTAATCTTGGCGTGTCTGTGAGGAAAGAGAAGAAAAGCAAAAGGATGTTGACATGCATATAAAAATGTAATATGGGACACTTCTTGGTATGCTATATTGCACTTAGGTTGGATGCAGTTGATAATATTATTGTAGTGCAGGGATGGGCAACTGCAGTCCTCGGGGTCCTGATTCGTGTCACACTTTTGCCCATCCCTGATTTAGTGAATATAGTCAGGCCCCACACTAGAAACAGGTGCCTCTGAGCACACATGAAAGGGAGCACTATCCCCCAAAGAAACCCCTCACTTTCCCCAAGTCAACCAAACTATCCTGGAGGGGAAATTAGTCTACCTGTCCTTTTGTTCAAATAGATCTGTCTGGACAGGCCAATAATTACATTACCATCTCAATATGACAAAACATGTTGCCCAAAGTATCTTGGATGGACCATCTATCTGGATAGGCCAAGGATTGCATTAACATCCCATGACAAAACAAGTGTAAAGGTTTTTGCCTGCTTCCCAGCCGAAACAGTTCAGTAGAGTTTGCGCATATATTATGACATTTTGTGTAGTTTTGGACTTCGGTGAGGGTTTTTTCAGCTGTTCGGCCACACATTTCTTCTGGATGCAAGCTGACGTTCGGAGACTTTAAGCCCCTTTGTCGGTGATTGGTCAACAGCAGTGATTCTTCAATAGTCTTTGTTGTCATTCAACGAGAGGCGACTTGTTTTAATACACATTTTTTAATTGAAAGATATTGCACCAAACCTCTTAATGTAAATTTGCGCGACTAAGATCTCTTTGGCAAAATTAATGACAGATTTCTTGAGCTTAGATAAATTCTAACTATTTTAACGAGGTGTATATATTGGGTACGGCATCTCAAAATGGACAAACACTACAATTGCACCTTTTTTTCAAGTGAACGTCTTTTAAGGGAGTATGAGAGCACACTCGTTCAGCTAGCCGAGTTCGGCTAGGCGCCAGCCGAACTGAAGCTTGCTGAGGCCTTCTTATGGATCCCTACGCGTGCCAATCCCTTTCGTGGGAGCGATTTGACAACACCCATGGAAATTGCAGCGAGCCAAATTCAAAACCAGAAATACTCATAAGAATTCATAAAACATAGAAGTGTTATACATCAGTTTAAATATGAACTTCTTGTTAATCCAGCCACAGTGTCAGATTTCAAAAAGGCTTTACGGCGAACGCAGACCATGCGATTATCTGAGGACAGCGCCCAGCATACCAACACATGAAAATCAGATTTCAACCAGACAGGTGCTACACAAAAATCAGAAATAACGATTGTGTGTGTGTGTATTTATGAGGAAAAACATGTATTTAATCCATTTTAGAATAAGGCTGTAGCATAACAAAATGTGGGGAAATTAATAAGTCTGAATACTTTCTATATCATAGATTTTTCACCTCTTAATATTGAGCTCATGGCATCACTTTGCAACCGAAGTAGGCTGTTGTAGGACATTAGCCTACATTTACTGAGAGATTAATCCATTAGCCTACGTGGCTATTAGGGATGTAACGATTCACCGATAGGCATCGGTCCCAGATTCATATATTTAAAGGGTTACATTGGTATTTTATTTGAGGTAATTTCCTACTTACCCCTAATCAGCTCGGGGATTCAAACCAGCAACATTTTGGTTACTGGTCCAATGCTCTTAACTGCTAATCTACCTGCCACCCAAACCAGGCATGATATCCTAATCTGGCATATAGCCTAACCAGTACAAAGGCTCAGACACACCAATAGCGTTTGCTGGCCGAGAATACTTAGCACCTCTGAATAGAGTGCCGGCTGTAATTTGCGAACTGAGTGCGCACCGATTTTACATGTAGATTCGTTTGAAAATGTCAGCAGCAGAACAATAGATCAACATGGATCAACATTAATGTGCATGTGCCTTATCTATCATTATCGAGAGCCTGTATTTTGGGATTTTGTAAGGATCTTAACATTCATTGGAAAAGAGTTCTTAGGATGAACTTCAACATTATGCAATCTGAAAGCACTAAGTACTTCTGAGGACTCCATGGTTTAATATGTAATGTTTAGACCAGGTTTCTTGTAATTACAGTGGGGCAAAAATGTATTTAGTCAGCCACCAATTGTGCAAGTTCTGCCACTTAAAAAGATGAGGCCTGTCATTTTCATCATAGATACACTTCAACTATTACAGACAAAATGAGAAAAAAAAATCTAGAAAATCACATTGTAGGATTTTTAATGAATTTATTTGCAAATTATGGTGGAAAATAAGTATTTGGTCAACTACAAACAAGCAAGATTTCTGGCTCTCACAGACCTGTAACAACTTCTTTAAGAGGCTCCTCTGTCCTCTACTCGTTACCTGTATTAATGGCACCTGTTTGAACTTGTTATCAGTATAAAAGACACCTGTCCACACTGTATATCGGTGGTGTCGGCATGGTTTGAAGGTGGGATTCTTACATGTCTTTCAGCTCAAGTTCAAGCTTAGTATAATTGATGACTTTGCGTGAACATGTATGCTTTTTAGATGCGAACATGGAGCGTGGAGGAGCTGAGGTCACGGCTGGCCTCCCTGGACCCCCAGATGGAGCAGGAAATCAGGGAGATCCGCCAGCGCTACCTGGCCAAGCGCCAGCCCATCCTGGATGCCATCGAGGCCAAGAAGCGACGCCAGCAGAACCTCTGAGGCACTTTGACATGCCCATACTCAAACGTCTTAAGTGGACTCTTGGTCATTCACACTGGACAATGACACAGACAGATTACTTCTGTTCATTGCTTTGGACTCCTTCATTGCTGTTCTTGTCTTTTTCTTTATAGGAAAACCACTTAATGCCGCCAAGCATGCATGTTTTTTTTGTCTTAAGTTATTTTTAAAAAATTGTTTAGGGCACTTGAGACCTCAAGTATTCTTTTTTTTCACTCATGAGGTACAATTGTAGTATCTTTCACTGTTGGTACTCTTGAAACAACTGTTGCATTGGTAATTAGAAAATACTTTTATACCATACACTGTATCATTTTGTGTGTTTTACCACTTATGTAATTTGGTACTTATTCCTTAATTTGTATTTAGGTTCTCCATACTATTCATTTTTCAGCACAGTACAATATCCTGCCAAAGGGAAGTTCAATTTACTTCATGGGTATATGACACAGGAGAACCTGAATTTAAATTCAATAGATAGTACCTCAGCCAGAGTTGAATGCATGTGCCACAATAAAAAAACAAATTCAAACTTCAGATACGTGCATAGCTGATGTTATTGCTTGATTTCAAGAAAACGTGAAGTTTCATGGACATATTTAGAATTTGTTTCTGAATTATGTAATTTTAGAGATATTACAATGATGTTTGGTTAAAAGATGTTTGAAAAATGTAAGTGAAACCTTGTTTTTTGTGTTGAACCATGGTGCACTTCATTGTTATTCACTGTACAGTTACTTCTCTATTTTTGTTCATAACTCATCGTCAACATTCCATAGAGCAGCTTGTACTTATTTTTTTAACATTCAAACTTTTGGTATATGTAATGGCAATCATTTTGTATATATAGTTTAGGCAGTTATATCCTTACGAGGAAGATACATTTTGTATTTGTTGTGCTACAGAAATTTGCATCAGTGTGCAAACTAGCCTCTCAGGTCAGATATTCTCAGGTTCGTATACAAGGACATTAATTTAGAAGTTAAACGAAATAACCCAGTTTGATGACCAATAAGCACAATTTAGTTATCTGAAAATATTACTTGTTACAAGCAAAAAAGGGAATGTATTTAATTGCCTTATACTGCCTACTTATTTGTTTTTCTGCTTTATAATTGTAATAATCACCTGTCAATTTACTAGTTTTTAAAGAAAATAATTAGTTATTTAATTACTGTAGGTTTATAACTCCTCAAACCTTTGACATATCACTCAATCTAAACCTCTGTTGATCTGATTATTTATTTGAGATTTCACATTGTTACTTACAACCATTGTTTCTGAGTAAGGCGGTCTATGTTTTTATGTTATATTGAAAGGCATTCATTGAAGTAGAAATCACTGGAAAGCATTTCAGCCCTGTAATATGAATGAAGAACTGGTGTGTACTCAAGTCTCCACTTGTCCTTAAATTTAGTATTCATTCCAAGAAAATGGTTTTCAAATGTTGATCCCTTAAATTATGCAATGAAAGTCATGCATGTGTTTAATATCAGTGTTTGATTTGTGTATTTGTTGCGTGCCTATTAAAACCAGTTTAAGGAATGTGTTTATTTGTACCATATGTTTCCTCTCCCCATTTGAAGTTACTGATGTTGGAATAAGTGTTTTGGAACCATTGAGTATTTTGGCTTTGCAATGACATTTCAGGCAAGGTAACATGTCTAGGCCTAGATCAGCGTTTCCCAAACCTCTCCTCGGAAACCACCAGCTTTTTAACATATTTGTTGCAACCCTGATAAAGCACACCTCGTTCAACTAGTAACACAGAAGAAAATCAAGCCATTACCTAGTTGAATCTGATGTGCTAGCCCGGGGCTACAACAAATATCTCATGGTTGGTGGACCTCAAGGAAATAGTTGGGAAACACTGACCTAAATGTCACTACAGACAGTCTGTGGGCAGAATGCTTTATGGAAGTACTTTCTGCCTTATGAAATTATGGTTGTAGAACAGGTGGCCATTCTGCTACCTTAAATTGCAACTCTGGATGAATGTGTGCTAGAACAGCTGGGGGATAGCATTTATCTGCATTATGCACGAGAGAGATTATGAATTACCACGTTTTTGTCTCCAAAAGCTCCTCTACTCTGAACACACCAAGTAAAGGAAGGTAAGGGCTGTGGCCAATTACCAACGTCAGGGGTTTTCACACTGCACCCCATTCCCCACTGGACACTATTTTGGGGTACTTGCTTGGCTGTAGATTATCTATCCTGGGTAGTTGCTGATTTTTGGAGATATGGACAAAAGTCTATCGCTGTGAAATTGAGAATGCCAAGATTGTGCAAAGCTGTCATCAAAGCCAAGGGTGGCTACTTTGAAGAATCTCAAATATAACACATTTTGATTTGTTTAACACTTTCTATATGTGTTATTTCATAGTTTTGAAGTCTTCTCTATTACTCTACACTGTAGAAAATGGTAAACATATAGAAAAACCCTTGAATGAGTATGTGTGTCCAAACTTTTGACTGGTACTATATATTTCACTTGGTGTAGGCCAGTTCATGAAGGAAGGTTTGCTCATTAAAGTTTTTTTTAGCAAGCATCTGACAAATCAAGATACAGGCTGAGCAGCCATTACGAACACAGGCTGTAAAACTGATCACTAAGGCCATTACAGAAAACACCAGACTGATACCTAATCAGGATTATTTGTCAGGATAACATTGAGGAGTGTAGCCTTTTCTGGGTGTTTGGAGTCATACCTTGTGGGATTGGTGATAATCTGAGAAAGATTTAGGGAGTCCCATTGCTTTAGGACTTTGTCAGGTGGTTTAAGCATGTCTCAGTTTAGGTCACCTAGCAGGAAAAATATAGACTTAGTGTAAGGGGCAAGGAGAGAGCTTAGTGCAAGTAGGGTACAGGCCGGTGCTGATGGAGGACGATAGCACCCAGCAACAGTCAACAAAGAGCTATTGGAAAGTTTAATGCTTAATTACCAGCAAATCAAATTGTTTGGGGACAGACTTGGTGGAGGCAATCGAACACCGAAGGTGAACCTTGGTGAAGATTGCCACTCCCCCACCTTTGGAAGATCTGTCTTGCTGAAAAAGGTTTTAACCAGGTTAAGGTTAACCACGTCTCAGTAATGACCAACACATCTGGATTGGAGCTGTGAACCCACACTTTCAATTGATCAATTTTATGTAATAAGCTTCTAGTGTTAACATACAGAAAACCCAGACTTTTACGATAGCAGAAATCAGTGAAGCAGTTATCAGAGCACAAGTCAGAATTGGGGCTAGCTTGGCCAGGCACGGCATAGTACAGGGAGAGCTCTGCAGTGCTGATTTGACATCTGAATGTGCATCAGGTGGCAACAATATCATTGAGGCAACAGAGTCTTGAGGCAAAATGCACAAGAAAAAAATATATATATAACGACTTGGGGCTAGCCTTTGTAAGTTCAGAGTCACTCGCCCCAACAGTGCGTGTGTGCTGGAGGCGAGAGAGAGAGGGGTGTGTGTGGTGTAGGTACCTGTACCAGACAGGTGAAGACAGGCCAGGGCAGACGGTGAGCAGATCGCCAGGTGGAATCCAAGCAGTAGTGTAGGATGCAATGGAAGTAGGTGAGTGTCACAGCCACTTGGACAAAGCTTTTATTTCTGGAGGCAGATTACTTGTAGAAAATGCCAGTGAATGGTCTTTGAACAGCAGGAGTGAGCTTCAGAGGACACTTCAAATAGTCCTGACACTTGTTGGGCCAAAAGCCCTTTTACTTCACACCTTAGTGCTAATTGAATTTGTATCTGGTCTGTCCTTTCAGGCCTGGCAGCTCAGTTCCAGGTTGGATGGTGTCCTCAGGTCTCTGCTGTTTGTTTGCTAGAGCACCCTCCATATAGCTTGGAAAAATAAAACATTGGAAGCAGTAATCTCTCCAGTTAACGTTGGTCAAAATTAGATTGTAGGTTTGGAGTTTTGATCTGGAGTTTGTTCATCACTGGTTGACCTTTTCTTGTGGCAACAGGTCACACATCTTGCTGCGGTGATGGCACACTGGTATTTCACCCAGTAGATATGGGAGTTTATCAAAATCGGGTTTGTTTTCGAATTCTTTGGATCTGTGTAATCTGAGGGAAATATGTGTCTCTAATATGGTCATACATTGGGCAGGAGGTTAGGAAGTGCAGCTCAGTTTCCACCTCATTTTGTGGGCAGTGTGCACATAGCCTGTCTTCTCTTGAGAGCCATGTCTGCCTACGGCGGCCTTTCTCAATAGCAAAGCTATGCTCACTGAGTCTGTACATAGTCAAAGCTTTCCTTAAGTTTGGGTCAGTCACAGTGGTCAGGTATTCTGCCACTGTGTACTCTCTGTTTAGGGCCAGATAGCATTCTAGTTTGCTCTGTTTTTTGTTCATTCCTTCCAATGTGTCAAGTAATTATGGTTTTGTTTTCTCAAGATTTGGTTGGGTCTAATTGTGTTGCTGTCCTGGGGCTCTGTGGGGTGTGTTTGTGTTTGTGAACACAGCCCCAGGACCAGCTTGCTTAGGGGACTCTTTTCCAGGTTCATCTCTCTGTAGGTGATGGCTTTGTTATGGAAGGCTTGGGAATCGCTTCCTTTTAGGTGGTTGTAGAATTTAACGTCTCTTTTCTGGATTTTGATAATTAGCGGGTATCGGCCTAATTCTGCTCTGCATGCATTATTTGGTGTTCTACGTTGTACACAGAGAATATTTTTGCAGAATTCTGCATACAATCTCAATTTGGTGTTTGTCCCTTTTTGTGAATTCTTGGTTGGTGAGCGGACCCCAGACCTCACAACCATAAAGGGCAATGGGTTCTATAACTGATTCAAGTATTTTTAGACAGATCCTAATTGGTATGTTGAATTTTATGTTCCATTTGATGGCATAGAATGCCCTTCTTGCCTTGTCTCTCAGATCGTTGTACGGTAATTTGGTAAAAAGCCATTTTGACATTTGCTCAGTACATTGTTTTTGCTGTTAATGATAATGCAGGGGATTTTCCCAAGGTTGCTGTTGACGCATATCCCACGGTAGTTATTGGGTTCAAATTTGTCTCCAAATTTGTCTCTGATTGGGGTGATCAGTCCTTGGTTCCAAATATTGGGGAAGATGCCAGAGCTAAGGATGATATTAAAGAGTTCTAGTATAGCCAATTGGAATTTGTTGTGTGTATATTTGATAATTTCATTGAGAATACCATCAACACCACAGAATTGTTTTGGGTAGGACGGTTTTTATTTTGTCCTGTAGCTCATTCAAGGCAATTGGAGAATCCAGTGGGTTCTGGTAGTCTTTAATAGTCGATTCTAAGATTTGTATTTGATCATGTATATGTTTTTGCTCTTTGTTCTTTGTTATAGAGCCAAAAATATTGGAGAAGTGGTTACCCATACATCTCCATTTTGGATAGATAAGTCTTTGCGTTGTTGTCTGTTTCGTGTTTTTCCAATTTTCCCAGAAGTGGTTAGAGTATATGGATTCTTCAATTACATTGAGCTGATTTCTGACGTGCTGTTCCTTCTTTTTCCGTAGTGTATTTCTATATTGTTTTAGTGATTCACCACAGTGAAGGCGAAGACTCAGATTTTCCAGGTCTCTATGTTTTCGGTTGGACAGGTTTCTCAATTTCTTTCTTAGATTTTTGCATTCTTCATCTGTCTCTCTCTCTCTGAGGGGGGCGTGTCCACAGATCCTCTCCAGCTCTGTCAGGTTGAATGGGGAGCGTTGAAGCACAGATATTTTCAGTTCTCTTCAGAGATGTTCGATTGGGTTCAAGTCAAGGCTCTGGCTGGGCCACTCAAGGACATTGAGACATGTCCCGAAGCCACTTCTGCGCTGTCTTGGCTGGGTGCTTAGAGTTGTTGTCCTGTTGGAAGGTGAACATTTTCCCCAGTCTGAGGTCCTGAGCGCTCTGGAGCAGGTTTTCATCAAGGATCTCTCTGTACTTTGCTCCGTTCATCTTTGTCTTAATCTTGACTAGTCATCCAGTCACTGATGCTGGAAAACATCCCCACAACATCATCCTGCCACCACCAAGCTACACCGTAGGGATGGTGCCATGTTTCCTTCAGAATTGTTGCTTGGCATTCAGGCCAAAGAGTTCAATCATGGTTTAATCAGACCAGAGAATCTTGTTTCTCATGGTCTGAGAGTCTTTAGGTGCCTTTTGGCAAACTCCAAGCGGGCTGTTTACTGAAGAGTGGCTTCCGTCTGTTCACTCTACCATAAAGTCCTTACTGGTGGAGTGCTGCAGAGATGGTTGTCCTTCTGAAAAGTACTCCCATCTCCACTGAGGAACTCTGGAGCTCTGTCAGAGTGACCATCGGGTTCTTGGTCTCCTCCCTTCTCTCCCGACTGCTCAGTTTGGCCGGGTGGCCAGCTCTAGGAAGAGTGTTTGGGGTTCCAAACTTCTTCCATTTAAGAATGATGGAGGCTCCTCTGTTCTTGGGGACCTTCAATGATGCAGACATTTTTTGATACCCTTTTCTAGATCTGTGCCTCAACACAATCCTGTCTCGGAGCTCTACGGACAATTCCTTCAACCCCATGGTTTGGTTTTTGCTCTGACATGCACTGTCAACTGTGGGTCCTTATATAGATAGGTGTGTGCCTTTCCAAAACATGTCCAATCAATTGAATTTACCACAGGTAAATTATCAATGGAAGCAGGATGCACCTGAGCTCAATTTCGAATCTCATAGCAAAGGGTCTGAATACTTATATAAATAAGTATTTTGGTTTTTTATATGTAATACATTTGCAAAGATTTCTAAAAAACGGTTTGCTTTGTCATTATGGGGTATTGTGTGTAGATTGATGAGGGAAAACAATGTGCACTTCACATGCGAGCGTTTTCATGGACATCCGTTAGATGGAAATATCCGTTAGAAATGTAGAAAGAGGGTGGATTTAAATATGCAACAACTATCATGGTTTGCTAACATGACTAGGATAATGCCTTTGGCTGGTAGGCACTGAAAGAAAATTGCAAGAAGGTCAATAGAACAGGTGAACGCATATGAGTAAGTCGCCACGTTTTATTGCCTCCACGTTTCTATGCTGGGATTTCGCTATAGGCTACTTTCAAGTAAGGTAAGATATGCCTCATGTTGTGAAGTAAAACGTCCAGGTTTCAAACAATTAAGGAATGTAAAAACTATAGCAATGCTAATGAGAGGCCTAACCATCTTCTGGTATATGTAAAGGCTTCCCCAAAAACCTTCTTTATTAAATGTTAACTACACTAGCTACAAAGTAGCCTATGCCTACCTGTCAGAATGATATCATGATTATTTGCATCAATCCAGTAGCCTAGCCATTTATTTTCCAAACTCCAACTCATGTGCTACAGAAACACTGCTAACTAAACAACACTGCTAGGTGCCTGCCCACTTGTATTAAAGGGTAGTAATTACACTACATTTCTTCGATTTTTCCCAGACCTCAAAAGTGGTCTCCTGGTGTGGTGTAAGCATTGTTGTGGACTTAGAACATACAATTGTGTTGTTTTTCTTCTTGAAACTCTGGGGGCAGTATTTCATTTTTGGATGAAAAACATTCCCGTTTTTAAACAAGATATTTTGTCACGAAAAGATGCTCGACTATGAATATAATTGACAGCTTTGGAAAGAAAACACTCTGACGTTTCCAAAACTGCAAAGATATTGTCTGTGAGTGCCACAGAACTAATGCTACAGGCGAAACCAAGATGAAATTTCATACAGGAAGTGAGCCAGATTTTTGAGGCGCTGTGTTCCAATGTCTTCTTATATGGCTATGAATGCGCAAGGAGAGAGCCTACACTTTCTGTCGTTTCCCCAAGCTGTTTGCAGCATTGTGACGTATTTGTAGGCATATCATTGGAAAATTGACCATAAGAGACTACATTTACCAGGTGTCCGCTGGGTGTCCTCCGTCGAAACTATTGCGCAATCTCCAGGTGCGCACATTTTTTCCATTTTGAACAGAGGAGAAACCAAACTGCCAGGAGTGACTTATCATCGAATAGATATGTGAAAAACACCTTGAGGATTGATTCTAAACAACGTTTGCCATGTTTCTGTCGATATTATGGAGTTAATTTGGAAAAAAGTTTGCGTTGTAATGACTGAATTTTCGGGGGGTTTTCTCAGCCAAACGTGATGAACAAAACGGAGCGATTTTTCCTACACAAATAATCTTTTTGGAAAAACTGAACATCTAACTGAGAGTCTCCTCATTGAAAACATCTGAAGTTCTTCAAAGGTAAATGATTTTATTTGAATGCTTTTCTTGTTTTTGTGAAAATGTTGCATGCTGA
Organism: Oncorhynchus tshawytscha; assembly: GCF_018296145.1. Taxonomy (NCBI): domain Eukaryota; kingdom Metazoa; phylum Chordata; class Actinopteri; order Salmoniformes; family Salmonidae; genus Oncorhynchus; species Oncorhynchus tshawytscha. Next base: position 21,591,948 of record NC_056435.1, on the reverse strand, counting down.
ATGCCAGGCTTAATGGTATGCTAGCCATCAATACTCTTACACAAATGCTTGTTTAGCTATGGTTCAAAAGCATATTTTGAAAATCTGAGATGACAGTGTTGTTAACAAAAGGCTAAGCTTGAGAGCTAATATATTTATTTCATTTCATTTGCGATTTTCATGAATAGTTAACGTTGCGTTATGCTAATGAGCTTGAGGCTATAAATAGGATCCCGGATACGGGTTTGCTCGTCGCAACAGGTTAAAGTGTGACTTTTGAGAGTGAAAACTTGAAAATTGTTAGAAAAATCTGAAACTTTTTACATTTATTCGTTTTAGTCATTTAGCAGACACGCTTATCTAGAGCGACTTATAGGAGCAATTAGGGTTAAGCGGTTTGCTCAAGTGCATTTTGGCAGATTTTTTTTCACTTTGTTGGCGCAAACCAGCAACCTTTCAGTTATTGGACCAATGTTCTAACCGCTAGGCTACCTGCCACTCTGTTTTAATAATCGTAGGCCTACTATTAGCCTACTTGCACAGGACAGCTTGGGTTGGCCAGACTCTGAAAGAGGGATTGGTCATTTTAGGTAATTCAGAGTGTATGTCACACAATGTACAGTAGGATGCATTGATCAGTTGATTGACAAGTGTACTACAGAATGATAAACGGTCCGCTGGTGTGGATGCTCACCAATGTTTATAGTTATGTATTGTGGATGGACCACCAGAGGGCAGGCTGGGCTCACGGATAGTAGCCCAACAAGGCATGGGAGACAAGGTAACCAGAGGCAATTAAGCACAGCTGACGGTACTAATGACATATTCTCCTTCCCTATAAGAGAGAGTATGGAACCAGCAGAGAGGGGGGGAAAACTATCTCTCGAAGATGGCCACCGAGACAGAGGAGTTATCCATGAAGAACCACAAGACTGTGACAATCTTGTGACTTTTGTTGTAGTTTAAAGATAATCGTATTGTGTTCCTGTTTCATCTGGAGAAGAAGATGTATGTTTTTCCTTGGGAGATTTTCATTGATTATGTTGGAGTGTTTGTGTTGACCAAATGCCCTCAATAGAGAACTGTGTTCAATCAAGAAAACCTACTCCTGACTCGTTTATTCCACCTTTCCGCTTTAGAGTGACGCCCAATTACTTGGTCCGCTCACATATATTTTATCATTATAGTTATCCTTATGGTTATCGTCCTTGGTGTGAATTGTCTTTTAGGCTCAGAGAATCTGTGAACAAGACCTCTCCCGATCTTTCCCGAGTACCTTACTTTGCTTATTTATTAGTTTCTTAAAACAGTGAATTTTAGATGACTGTAAATGTGTTTTCTTTTCAAATTTAAACTTGCATGACTATAAAGTCAAAGCCAATGTTTATTCCATTTGAAATTACAATGCAGGAATGTGTCTAATTATATACATCTGCTTGGTCACCTAGAAGTACAGTTCCTTGCGAAAGTATTCGGCCCCCTTGAACTTTGCGACCTTTTGCCACATTTCAGGCTTCAAACATAAAGATATAAAACTGTATTTTTTTGTGAAGAATCAACAACAAGTGGGACACAATCATGAAGTGGAACGACATTTATTGGATATTTCAAACCTTTTTAACAAATCAAAAACTGAAAAATTGGGCGTGCAAAATTATTCAGCCCCTTTACTTTCAGTGCAGCAAACTCTCTCCAGAAGTTCAGTGAGGATATCTGAATGATCCAATGTTGACCTAAATGACTAATTATGATAAATACAATCCACCCGTGTGTAATCAAGTCTCTGTAAAAATGCACCTGCACTGTGATAGTCTCAGAGGTCCGTTAAAAGCGCAGAGAGCATCATGAAGAACAAGGAACACACCAGGCAGGTCCGAGATACTGTTGTGAAGAAGTTTAAAGCCGGATTTGGATACAAAAATATTTCCCAAGCTTTAAACATCCCAAGGAGCACTGTGCAAGCGATACTATTGAAATGGAAGGAGTATCAGACCACTGCAAATCTACCAAGACCTGGCCGTCCCTCTAAACTTTCAGCTCATACAAGGAGAAGACTGATCAGAGATGCAGCCAAGAGGCCCATGATCACTCTGGATGAACTGCAGAGATCTACAGCTGAGGTGGGACACTCTGTCCATAGGACAACAATCAGTCGTATATTGCACAAATCTGGCCTTTATGGAAGAGTGGCAAGAAGAAAGCCATTTCTTAAAGATATCCATAAAAAGTGTTGTTTAAAGTTTGCCACAAGCCACCTGGGAGACACACCAAACATGTGGAAGAAGGTGCTCTGTTCAGATGAAACCAAAATTGAACTTTTTGGCAACAATGCAAAACGTTATGTTTGGCGTAAAAGCAACACAGCCATCACCCTGAACACACCATCCCCACTGTCAAACATGGTGGTGGCAGCATCATGGTTTGGGCCTGCTTTTCTTCAGCAGGGACAGGGAAGATGGTTAAAATTGATGGGAAGATGGATGGAGCCAAATACAGGACCATTCTGGAAGAAAACCTGATGGAGTCTGCAAAAGACTTGAGACTGGGACGAAGATTTGTCTTCCAACAAGACAATGATCCAAAACATAAAGCAAAATCTACAATGGAATGGTTCAAAAATAAACATATCCAGGTGTTAGAATGGCCAAGTCAAAGTCCAGACCTGAATCCAATCGAGAATCTGTGGAAAGAACTGAAAACTGCTGTTCACAAATGCTCTCCATCCAACCTCACTGAGCTCGAGCTGTTTTGCAAGGAGGAATGGGAAAAAATGTCAGTCTCTCGATGTGCAAAACTGATAGAGACATACCCCAAGCGACTTACAGCTGTAATCGCAGCAAAAGGTGGCGCTACAAAGTATTAACTTAAGGGGGCTGAGTAATTTTGCAAGCCCAATTTTTCAGTTTTTGATTTGTTAAAAAAGTTTGAAATATCCAATAAATGTCGTTCCACTTCATGTTGATTCTTCACAAAAAAATACAGTTTTATATCTTTATGTTTGAAGCCTGAAATGTGGCAAAAGGTCGCAAAGTTCAAGGGGGCCGAATACTTTCGCAAGGCACGGTAGATAACTTCTCATATAGAGGGTCTGTCTAACATTGACAGGGGAAGAAGGCATTTTTCAGTGGTGATTTGCTGCACACCCAGCCATTAGGTTTAGAAATAATAGCATATACTATCACTACATAGCATAGAGAATAGCCTCTATTCGTCCCATTTGTTAGGCTAGTTCCCATCATCCTCCACTCTCCATGTCTTTCACCTGACTTTGGAACTCACTAGAAGGTCTGTTTTGGGGTCGGAGCAAACACTTAAAGGACGTTCTAGCAGAGGGGTGTCCAGGGTGGCACTGGACATTTAATTCGCTACTGGCAGTTTGATGCTAATTGACATCTAATTCCTTGTTGAAAGATGCATTTATTTTGACGTTCGGCGGCGCATTTTTCAAATCGAGGATGAGGAAGAGAGAATATTAACGTTGGTTGTGAGATACAGAAGTATAAGAATAAGAAGAACATACAGAAGAGAGAATATTTCCACAGCTCCATGAGCTCTTTTTGCGACTGGCGAAAGTATCATATTTGAAGTAAATTTTAAGGTTTAGCATCGGTTTAGGTTTCCGGAACAACTTTTATGACATTGAGTCGCTGTGTTAGACCTTTGGCTCCATTAGCAGCCAGTTAATCAGATAAGAGAGATCGGTTCCCAATTTAGCCTAACATTGTGTTTACATCTCAAATCAAAGTATGTCACGTGCACCGGATACAACAGGTGTGATACCTTACAGTGAAATGCTTACTTACAGGCCCTAACCAACAGTGCAATCTTTAAGAAAAAATAGGTATTAGGTGAACAATAGATAAAAACAACCGTAAAAAGACAGTGAATAGTAACAGTAGCGAGACTATATACAGGCAATGGTTAGTCGGGCTAATTGAGGTAGTATGTACACGGATGTATAGTTAAAGGGGGGGGGGCAGTGCAAATATTCCGGGTAGCCATTTGATTACCTGTTCAGGAGTCTTATGGCTTGGGGGTAAAAGCTGTTGAGAAGCCTTTTGGTCCTAGACTTGGCACTCTGGTGCTTCTTGCCATGCGATAGTATAGAGAACAGTCTATGACTGGGAGGAGTCTTTGACCATTTTTAGGGCCTTCCTCTGACACCACGTGGTGTAGAGGTCCTGGATGTCAGGCAGCTTAGCCCCAGTGATGTACTGAGCGGTATGCACTACCCTCTGTAGTGCCTTGCGGTTGGAGGCTGAGAAGTTGCCGTACTAATTGATGCTAATTGACATCAGTCAATGCTCTCGATGTTGCAGCTGTAGAACCTTTTGAGGATCTGAGGACACATGGACCATTCTAGAAAATAAGAATTTGTTCTTAACTGACTTGCCTAGTAAAATAAAGGTAAAAAAAAAAGGCAACAGCTGTCGGTGTTCAGCAAGTTAACATTCAGCTATTTCAAATCCATTAACTCAGTTAGATTTTTGTACTTGAACTCAAAACGAACAATTGTTATTATCAATCTGTTAACGTTACTCAAAAGATTACCGCAATCCTCAGATACCCTGTTTGTTGTCGTAAAGGTGTAAAAAATTGTAGCTAGCTAAGTTACTTACTGCAGAGTATGGCTAGCCATGATCTAACTAGTCATTTAGGCTGGTAGCCATTTGATTACCTGTTCAGGAGTCTTATGGCTTGGGGGTAAAAGCTGGTACAGTTATGATAATTTACAGTTACAGTTTAAGGTACAGTTATGATAATGGGGATTTGTAATTAAGATTGAGATTTAACTAAAATGTGGGTAATTGGATGCTTATATGTAACCATAGACGGTCTTATTTGTGCATAGGGTCAATAGGGTCAAAAAAAAGGGAGAGAAATCAGACTTCTGTTCCAAAAGGACCTAATGGTAGGCCAGGCCTATACATTAAACTACACATTTTAGTTAGCAGCTGTTAGTGTCTAATCTTGTGGATCCCTTAATTATACATTTCCATAGAGGTATGACACATTATTTAACGTGTATTTCAGACATTTCAAGATCCAGAGAAGAGGGTCCTGTACAGCTGTGTTTGAAAACATTTCCCAGAACTCAGCATGGTACTAGGAAAGTGGCTTTCAACAGCTCCTGGTATAAGGACAAATCATGGTTTGAATATTCTGTAAATCAAGATTCGACTTATTGTTTCGCCTGTAGGCATTTTTCTCTGCCCAATACACCTGAATCTGCCTGTCAGGTTTTTGTAACTGGAAAACGGCGCTATTTAAAGATTCTGGGTTTAAGCTTCATTCGATGGCAGAGCATCATATCAATGTTATGTATGCTTGGAATCAGCATAAGAGGGCTATTGACAGCAACTCATTGAGGACCAGAAGAAAAAAAAGTGGAGGAAACTGTACTTACATTAAAACAATTGCAGATGTGCTCCTATTAATTAACTGCCACTCATAATATAGCGCAGAGAGGTCATCAAGAGTCTGATGACTCTCACAACAAGGGTAATTTTTTGACAATCTTAGATGAGAGAAAAGGATGAATGCATTTGGCAATGCTAAGTACAAAAGCCACCAAATCCAGAATGAAGTTCTTGAGGGCTTAGCTGAGATGGTACAAAGTGAAATAATAAGAGAAAGTGAAGTAATAATAAGAAAGTGAAGTTTTTAGTATAATTGCAGATGAAACCAAAGATTTAAAGAAAATAGAACAAATGTCTTTAGTTGTGAGGTACTATTACAACGGGGCCATCCACGAAAGCTTTTTACACTTTCAGTCTTAGATGCAGCAGGTCTCACAAAAATTATAATTGATCGCCTTGCAAAACATGGTCTGGACTACAGAAATACTCTTGTGGGGCAAGGCTATGACGGTGTATAGCGGAAAGCATTCTGGTGTGTCTGCACGGATTAAAAACATATTTGCATTTTGTGTGCACTGAAATGCACATTTTTGGAATTTGGTTCTTGTCAATGCTGTAAAATCAGTGCCTGAGGCAGTTCACTTTTTTGCTCTCCTGTAAGATTTCTGTTGTTACAGAAGAGAAGCTTCTCAGCATTAAAACTGATTAAAACCCACCTTTAGGACAACAATAGTTGATGACAGGTTAAGTCACCTTGGAATTCTCAGTGTTGAGTCAAGGAGGGCACGCTCCCTCAACATGAATGAGTTTGTGAAACATTTTGCCAGCTCTCACCAGAACTGCAGAATTATGCTGTTTTAAATCTACCTAGGATAATTTGGCACTTAGGCGGTCCCTCTGATCATGATTAAAACCTGCACTGTGTACTAGCTAGTACACTGACATTCTAAAATGATAAATCCAAAGGGTATCATGTCACAGATTTAATTAGGTCTTGATTAGGCCAATTCCAAAATGTCTTTGCTATTAGTTAACATAATATATATGAGCATAAATAAACTCAGCAAAAAAGAAAGTTCTCTCACTGTCAACTGCATTTATTTTCAGCAAACCTAACATGTGTAAATATTTGTATGAATATAACAAGATTCAACAACTGAGACATAAACTGAACAAGTTCCACAGACATGTGACTAACAGAAATGAAATAATGTGTCCTTGAACAAAGGGGGGGTCCAAATCAAAAGTAACAGTCAGTATCTGGTGTGGCCACCAGCTGCATTAAGTACTGCAGTGCATCTCCTCCTCATGGACTGCACCAGATTTGCCAGTTCTTGTTACCCCAATCTTCCACCAAGGCACCTGCAAGTTCCTGGACATTTCTGGGGGGAATGGCCCTATCCCTCACCCTCCAATCCAACAGGTCCCAGATGTGCTCAATGGGATTGAGATCCGGGTTCTTCGCTGGCCATGGCAGAACACGGACATTCCGGTCTTGCAGGAAATCACACACAGGATGAGCAGAGCGGCTGGAGGGTCATGTCAGGATGAGCCTGTAGGAAGGGTACCACATGAGGGAGGAGGATGTCTTCCCTGTAATGCACAGCATTGAGATTGCCTGCAATGACAACAAGCTTAGTCCGATGATGCTGTGACACACCACCCCAGACCATGATGAACCCTCCACCTCCAAATCGATCCTGCTCCAGAGTACAGGCCTCGATCCTGCTCCAGCGTGCAACGCTCATTCCTTCAACGATAAACGTGAATCTGACCATCACCTCTGGTGAGACAAAACCGCGACTCGTCAGTGAAGAGCACTTTTTGCCAGTCCTGTCTGGTCCTGGGACGGTGGGTTTGTGCCCATAGGCAACACCGTTGCCGGTGATGTCTGGTGAGGACCAGCGATACAACAGGCCTACAAGCCCTCAGTACATTCTCTCTCAGCCTATTGTGGACAGTCTGAGCACTGATGGAGGGATTGTGCGTTCCTGGTGTAACTTGGGCAGTTGTTGTTGCCATCCTGCACCTGTCCTGCAGGTGTGATGTTCGGATGCACCGATCCTGTGCAGGTGCTGTTACACGTGGTCTGCCACTGTGAGGACAATCAGCTGTCCGTCAAGTCTCGCTGTAGCGCTGTCTTAGGCGTCTCACAGTACAGACATTGCCATTTATTGACCTGGCCACATCTGCAGTCCTCATGCCTCCTTGCAGCATGCCTAAGGCACGTTCACACAGATGAGCAGGGACCCTGGGCATCTTTCTTTTGGTGTTTTTCAGAGTCAGTAGAAAGGCCTCTTTAGTGTCCTAAATTTTCATAATTGTGACCTTAATTGCCTACCGCCTGCAAGCTGTTATTGTCTTAATGACCGTTCCACAGGTGCATGTTCATTAATTGTTTATGGTTCATTGAACAAGCATGGGAAACAGTGTTTAAACCCTTTACAATGGATTTAGGATTTTTACGAATTATCTTTGAAAGACAGGGTCCTGAAAAGGGGATGTTTCTTTTTTTGAAAATGTACTTTTTTGTAAATAAACTATGCAATTTATGTAACACACAAATGCTATCCAAATGCTCCTTGGTGCTTGAGCTTTATTTTCTGAAAATATTTTGGATGTTCAACACTTATAGACCAGATTATATATTCATGAAAACAGAGTGACCCAAGACTCTCCATGTATGTAAGTACAGTGTGTGTGTGTGTGTGTGAGAAAGAAAGAAATTCAGCTGCGGTTCCGAGATAGAGACACTGACTATTCATAGTATGTTAAAGAATTCTAGTGAAGTAACCCTTCTGGACCACACTATCTGCCACATTGAAGAACTCTGGGTGAAGTGAATTATCACTTCTACCTCTAATCAGCAATCATTGGATTCATTCATGCTCCTTAGATGCCAGGTTAGGGTTACACACAAATTTTCTGTCATGCTCCTCTCTTTCTCTCTCCTCTCTCTCCCCTGAAGTTGTTTTGGCCACCCCCTGGCCACCCCATTTATAAAACTCTAGGCGTCTCAAATCCAAAAATGAACCTCATCAGTTACACATAGCCATTGGGTTATTGTCCCATGGTTCTTTACCATTCTTTGTTGGGTGTATCTCACATTGAACACACAGTCGTCCATGCCTGTATGGATGAGCCAAAGGTGTGTCCATATCTCAATTAATAACCTGGCCATTTGATCTATATTACCCACTGTGCTCTACGATGAGTCTGTCGGCTTCTCAAGGCTCTCTGCCTTTGATGAAGACACCACTGTTATTTTTACTCTATTGATTAGTGGAGGTGGTGGTGGGGGATATAATTAGCTTTAGATTGCTCGTAAAAGCTCAGGGGGAATCCCAAGGGGAAACATAGCCAGACATGAGATCCTAATCTGTCATATAACCTAACCACTATAAAGGCTCACACACACCAATAGCATTTGCTGGCCGAGAGCACTTAGCGCCACTTTCTCAATTTTCTTTCTCTCTGCATTGTTGGGAAGGGCCTGTAAGTAAGCATTTCAATGTTAGTCCACACCTGTTGTTTTTCAGAAGTATGTGACAAATAACATTTGATTTGATTTGAGTGCTGGCTTTAATTTGCGATGCGAGTGCGCACTGATTTTACATGTGGAATCGTGAAAATATTGTCAGTCAGATGGCAGACGGACGCTACATCCACATTCGGTGCAATGTGTGTGAGCCTTAATGCTCACCCATCTTGTCAATCTCTTATCAATTGTTACCGAGAGCCTGTATTTGAGGATTTTGTAAGGATCTAAATGTTTTTTTTTGTAATTGTATTGGTGGTGTTTGTGCATGGCTTGAACCTGGGATTCTTAAACATCTTTCAGCTCAAGTACAAACTTAATGTAATTGATGACTTTGCGTGAACATTCCATGCTATGCTTGAACCAGTGTCAAATTTCAGGGTAAATAGCATGCAGTAATAAAGGGGACCCCTTTTATGCGAACATGGAGCGTGGAGGAGCTGGCCTCCCTGGACCCCCAGATGGAGCAAGGAGATCTGCCAGCGCTACCTATTTTTTCACTCATGTGGTACAATTTTATTATCTTACACTGTTGGTACTCCTAAAACAACTGTGTGGCATTGGAAATTGGAGATCACTTTTATACCATACACTGTATAATTTTATATGACCCAGTAGAACCTTAATTTCATTAAAATGTCATTAAAGAAATAGTACCTCAGTCTTCGTTAAATGTACTTTTGTGCCTCACTAACGGACAAATTCTAACTTCAGATACATGATTAGCTGATTTCAACAAAACGTCAAATTGCATGCACATATCTGGGATTTGGTCCTGAATTATTATATTAGAAAATGGACAAAAAGGTACAATGCATAATCGGTTAAAATATGTTTGAAAAATGTAAGGGAAACTACGGTGCAATTTGTTTGTTGTTATTCACTGTACAGTTACTTCTCAGTTTTTGTTCCTAACTCATCGTCAACATCCATAGAGCAGCTTGTACTTATTTTTTTTACATTCACATTTTTGGTATACATAAGTGACAGTTATTTGTTATACATTGCCTTTATAAGTATTCACAACCCTTGACTTTTTCAACATTTTGTTGTATTACAGCCTAAATTGAAAATGCATAAAATGTAGATTTTTTTGTCACTGTTTTACACACAATATCCCATAATGTCAAAGTGGAATTATGTTTTTTTTTTTACGTTTACACATTATAAAAAATTTATAGCTGAAATGTCTTGAGTCAATAACTATTCAACCTCTTTGCGAAGGCAAGTCTAAATAAGTTCAGGAGTAAAATTGTGCTTAACAAGTCACATAATAAGTTGCATGGACTCACTGTGTGCAATAATAGTGTTTAACCCTATTTTTTAATGACTACCTCATATCTGTACCCCACATATACAATCATCTGTAAGGTCCCTCAGTCGAGCAGTGAATTTCAAGCACAAATTCAAGCACAGAGACCAAGGAGGTTATCCAATGCCTCGCAAAGAAGGTCACCTATTGGTAGTTGGGTAAAATTGAAAGAAGCAGACATTTAATATGCCTTTGAGCATGGTGAAGTTCTTAATTACACTCTGGATGGTGTATCAATACACCCAGTGATTACAAAGATACAGAGGAACAAAACCACTCAGGGATTTCACCATGCCAATGGTGACTTTAAAACAGTTACAGAGTTTAATGGCTGTGATAGGAGACAAATGGGAATGGATCAACAACATTTGAGTTACTCCACAATACTAACATAAATGACAGAGTGAAAAGAAGGAAGCCTTTACAGAGTAAAAATATTAAAGTACATGCATCCTGTTTGCAATAAGGCACTAAAGTAAAACTGCAAAGAAATGTGGCAAAGAAATACATTTTGTGACCTGAATACAAAGCGTTATGATTGGGACAAATCCAACTCAACACATCATAGAGGATGGTGGTGGCTGCATGTTCATGTTATCTTCATGTTATGGGTATGCTTGTCATCGGCTAGGACTTTTTGGGGGGGGATCAAAAATAAACGAAATAGAGCTAAGCACAGGCAATGTCCTAGAGAAAATCTGTTTCACTCTGCTTTCCAACAGATACTGGTAGACAAATTCACCTTTCAGCAGGTCAATATACACTTAGTGCACAAAACATTAGGAACACCTGCTTCTTCCATGACATAGACTGACCATGGGAACCCAAAGTGAAAGCTATGATCCCTTATTGATGTCACCTGTTAAATCCACTTCAATCAGTGTAGATGAAGGTGAGGAAACAGGTTACAGAAAGATTTTTAAGCCTTGAGACAATTGAGACATGAATTGTGTATGTGTGCCATTCAGAGAGTGAATGGGCAAGACAAAATATTTAAGTGCCTTTGAACAGGGTTTGGTAGTAGGTGCCAGGCACACCGGTTTGTGTCAAGAATTGCAACGCTGCTGGGTGCAAGCGTGTGTGTGATGGAGAATGATACGCCTGATTAGCGACAAAGTCTTTTTGGACAAATAGCTTTCCCTTCTGAAAAATATAGTGTGACATACACACACAGTGTAGACACACACTCGTGTGCACATACTGGGCCACAGGCAAAGCTGGTTTTTTCACTCTGTCATGACTGTCCTTGGGGGAGTATCATCGGCACCCCCCCTCTCTCTCTCCACAGTTTTATGACTTAACGACAGGTCAGACATTCCTGGGACCCACTCCCCTTTGGACTTGAAGTATTGAGGGAGAGAGAACAAAGAGAGATTTGGCCAAACTCCTAATCTCCAAAATGGGAGAATTAAACAATATTTCTACTTTTGAGAATGTGGGAATGGTCCCTGGACACTTAAGGGACAGTTATGACTAGTGTGTTTAATTTAATGGTCTCGTGAGGGATAGGAAACACACAACTGTATCTCTTAAAGTGTACATTTCCCAGCTGTCAGGTTTACATCTAAATATTGTGAAACGTATTTGATTAAACATGAAACTATTTGTGAAAAGATGTGATGTGATGTTAACCTTCTAAATGAGAGTGCGGATTTTGATATAAAGACTAACTAGTCAGTGGCCACACCCCTGTGAGCCCAGACATCACATTAGGCGTCATAGAACTGCCTGTTCTTCCACAGAGTATAAAACACCATCCTACAAAATATACATTAAGTCAGAGAATGCTGGGACGGAGTTCCCACTTTGGAATGGTTACAATTCTATAGGCCATCGGAGGCCATACAGCTGTAGTTTTGGCTGCACGGCTGGAAATGGTTAACCTCACTAGGGTAGGGGGCACTATTTCACCTCTGGATGAAAAGCGTGCCCAAAGTAAACTAACCTGTTACTCAGGCCCAGAATCTAGGATATGCATACAATTTGTAGATTTAGATAGAAAACACTCTCATTTATAAGAATACAAGCCTGAAACAATTTCTAAAGACTGTTGACTTCTAGTGGAAGGCATAGGAACTGCAAATTGAGTCCAAAGTCAATGGATACGGTAATGGCATTGAATAGAAAACTACAAAAACAAAATACTTCCTGAATGGATTTTTCTCAGGTTTTCGCCTGCCAAATCAGTTCTGTTATACTCAGACACTATTTTAACAGCTTTGGAAACTTTAGCGTGTTTTCTATCCAAATCTACCAGTTATATGCATATCATATCTTCTGGGCCCGAAAAGCAGGCCGTTTAAATAGGGCATGCTTTTCATCCAAAATTCCCGAATGCTGCCCCCTACCCTAGAGAAGTTAAACTCTGAGACTATCAATCACAACAGAATAAGAGCAAATCTTAGACGTATATAATTACTAGTCTGCATTTCGAAATTACATAAATCTAGAACGAAAATACCAACACCCCTTTCCTTTGTCTACCAAGCCGTCATATCAGCTTAGCCCACTAGGGACTTTTCTTTCATTGTTAGTAATCAATATCTACTGTTTGTTTGTTATGTATTTCTGTGATTAGTTAATTAGTAAATAAATAATTAAGCCAATTTGTATATTGCTGATTCATTATGTAAACTAGGGTTCGTGCAGCTATGCAAGGGTTTGCGACATTCAGTAATCAGAACTGATGAGGTAATAATAATAATTCATTAATATAAGACTAAACGATCAGATATGAACATTTCTGAAGAGTTATATTTAAGAAATTATAACTGTAACTCTAAGCATTTTCCCGTGGTGCCCCGACTTCCTAGTTAATTCATGTTTACATGATTAGTTTAATCACGTAATAATTCAATCTAGAGAGTATATAATATAATATAACATACAGTCTTCACATTTAATGATAGTCCAGACACGACAATGCCCAACAGTTTCCCATGTGTATCAAGAATGGTCCGCCATATAAGGACATTAATTAAGAAATTCATCTAAATAACCCAGTTTGATGACCAAAAAGCACAATTGAGTTCTCTGAAAATATTACTTGTTCCAACAAAAAGCAAATATTGCCTTATCCTGCCAACTTAAACAAAAAATGTGACCTTTATTTAACTAGACAAGTCAGTTAAGAACAAATTCATATTTACAATGACGGCCTACCTCAGCCAAACCCCAACCAATTGTGCGCCACCCTATGGGACTCCCAATCACAGCCGGATGTGATACAGCCTGGATTCGGACCAGGGACTGTACTGACGCCTCTTGCACTGAGAAGCAGTGCCTTAGATCGCTGCTGCGCCACTCGGGAGCACAAACGTATTATTACATAGATTATTATTATAATTGGAATAATGATCTATGTCAATTGTTTTTTAATGAATTCAAATTATTTCATTACTGTATATGTATAAGTCCTCAAACCTTTAATATATGACCCAACCTAACCCTGCTCTATTTATCTGATTATGTTTATGTGAGATATATCACATTGTGGGACCCATGCCATACCAGACATAACAAGATCCATGCCGTCCAAAAAGTAGACTCAAGTTTGCAAAAAAGTACCTGGAAGCACCTGGATGATCGTCAAGACTCTTGGAAGAATCTTCTATGGACAGATGAGTCAAACGTGGAACTTTTTGGAAGACAAGGGTCCCGTTATGTCTGGCAAAAACCAAACACTGCATTTCACAGAAACAACCTCATACCAATGGTCAAGCATGGTGGTGGTAGTGCGATGGTTTGGGGATGCTTTGCTGCCCCATGACCTGGACGACTTGCCTTAATAATAGAAGGAACCATTATGGCATATCATGGCGCCGGAGAAGATGGCTGACGTTTTACATGCTCCTTTTTTTGTTTATTTATTTGCGTTGTTTGTAACTTTTTTTTTTTAACTTATTCTGTACATAATGTTGTTGCTACTGTCTTTTATGACCAACTTCTGGACATCAGAACAACGATTACTCACCATGAACTGAAATAAGCTTTTTTTCCTTTAACTTCTTCGGGATAATGGGCAGCATTTTCATTTTTGGATGAATAGTGTGCCCAAATTCAACTGCCTGCGACTCATCCCCAGAATATAAGATATGCATATTATTAATAGATTTGGATAGAAAACACTCTGAAGTTTCAAAAAATGTTTGAATCATGTCTGTGAGTATAACAGAACTTATTTAGCAGGCGAAACCCCGATGACAAACCATTCAGATAAAAAAAATTTGAGGTCACTCTCTTTTCAATGGGTTTTCATGGGGAATCCTGATTTCTAATCGACTTTCCTGCAGTTCCTACCGCTTCCACTGGATGTCACCAGTCTGTACAAAATTGGTTGAGGTTTTTCCTTTGTGTAATGAAGAAGTAGCACAGCTCAGAATGAGAGTCACTTCATGTGTACTTTTTGATCGAGGCGCGTGACCAGAAAAGTAACGTCAGTTTGTATTCCTCCTGTACTGAACACAGATCATCCCGTCTTATTAACATTTAAAAATACCTAAAGTTGTATTAAAAAAGTAGTTTGAAATGTTTTGGCAAAGTTTCAGGTAACTTTTGAGATATTTTGTAGTGACGTTAGCTTAATTTGGAAGCGGTGTTTTTTTGGATCAAACACGCCAAATAAATGGACATTTTGGATATATATAGATGGAATTAATTGAACAAAAGGACCATTTGTGATGTTTATGGGACATATTAGAGTGCCAACAAAAGAAGTTTGTCAAAGGTAAGGCATGAATTATATTTTTTTCTGCGTTTTGTGTCGCGCCTTTAGGGTTGAAATATGCTACTCTCTCATTGTTTACTGTTGTACTATCATCAGATAATAGCATCTTATGCTTTTGCCGAAAAGCCTTTTTGAAATCTGACATGTTGGCTGGATTCACAACAAGTGTAGCTTTAATTTGCTGTCTTGCATGTGTTATTTAATGAAAGTAAGATTTTTATAGTAATTTTTTTGAATTTGGCGCTCTGCATTTTCCTTGGCTTTTGGCCAGGTGGGACACAAGCGTCCCGCCTATCCCGGAGAGGTTTTAACGAGTCCGACGAGCCTGACATGAAGGCCATCCTGCTTTCTGGGAACAGGCCCAAATCCCTGTCATTTGCGTAAGAGAAGACAGGGGAAAAGAGGACGGAAGTCGGGCTGCCTTCTGAGAATTCATAGGGGATCGAATAAACCCCCACTGCTTTCCTTTCTACTAGCTAACATGCAATCATTGCAACAAAAAAAATTGACGACCTACGAGGTAAGATTAAACTACCAACGGGACATTAAAAACTGTAATATCTTATGCTTCACGGAGTCGTGACTGAACGACGACATTATCAACATACAGCTGGCTGGTTATACGCTGTATCGGCAGGATAGAACAGCAGCGTCTGGTAAGTGGTGGACTATGTTTATTTGTAAACAACAGCTGGTGCACAATATCTAAGGAATTCTCGAGGTTTTGCTTGCCTGAGGTAGAGTATCTCATGATAAGCTGTATACCACACTAAATACAGAGAGAATGAACGGCATTCTCACATAGGTGTTCCTTTTGTCCAGGTGGGAAAGGGCAGTGTGTGTTACGATTGAGATTGCGTCACTTGCAGATCTGTTGGGGCGGTATGCGAATTGGAGTGGGTCTAGGGCTTCCAGGATGATGGTGTGGATGTGAGCCATGACCAGCCTTTCAAAGCACTTCATGCCTACCGACTTGAGTGCTACAGGGTGGTAATAATTTAGGCAAGTTACCTTCGCTTCCTTGGGCACAGGGACTATGGTGGTCTGCTTGAAACATGTAGGTATTACAGACTCGGTCAGGGAGAGGTTGAAATGTCAATGAAGACACTTGCCAGTTTGTCCGCGCATGCTTTGAGTACACATCCTGGTAATCCATCTGGCCCAACGGCTTTGTGAATGTTGATCTGTTTAAAGGTCTTGCTCACATCGGCTACGTAGAGCGTGGTCACAGAGTCGTCTGGAACAGCTGGTGCTCTCATGCATGCTTCAGTGTTGCTTGCCTAGAAGCGAGCATAAAAGGCATTTAGGTCGTCTGGTAGGCTCGGATCCCCGGATCCCTGCGGCTTTTTCCCCTTTGAAGTTCGTAATGGTTTTCAAGCCATGCCACATCCGACGAGCGTTGGAGCCGGTGTAGTAGGATTAAATCTTAATCCTGTATTGACGCTTTGCCTATTTGATGGTTTGTCTGAGGCCGTTGTAGGATTTCATTTTATTTTCCAATGATTGCACGTTGGTCAATAGAACTGATGACAGTGGAGGTTTACTCACTCGTCTACGAATTCTCAGAAGGCAGGCCGACCTCTGCCCCCTTTTCTCCGTTTTTTCTTCACGCAAATGACGGGGCTTGTTCTCAGAAAGCAGTATATCCTTTGCATCGGACTTGTCAACAAAAAAATGTGGGTCCAGTTCGAGGTGTGTAATTGCTGTTCTGTTGTCCAGAAGCTCTTTTCGGTCATAAGAGACGGTAGCAGCAACATTATGTACAAAATAAGTAAAGAAATAAGTTAGAAACAATGCAGAAAAATGAACAAAATAGCAGTTTGTTAGGAGACCGTAAAACGGCAGCTATCCCCTCCGGCACTATTCTTCGCCTGTATCCAATAATTCTGAGCGAGAATGTCAGGCCATCCATTCAAAAGCTGGAGCACAGCTGGGTCATGCAGCAAAACAATGATCCAAAACACACAAGCAAGTTTAGAACAGAATGTCTGAAAAGCAACACATTTAAAGTTTTGGAATGGCCTAGTCAAAGTTCAGACCTAAACCCTATTTGAGATGTTGTGGCAGGACCTGAAATGAGCAGTTCATGCTCAAAAACTCTAAAATGTCTCTGAGTTAAAGCATTTCTGAATGAAAAATTCCTCCACTGTGATGTGAGAGACTGATAAACAACTACAGAAAGTTTCAAATTAGGTTGGAGTCATTGCAGCTAAAGGTGGCAAAACCAGTTATTGATTGTAATGGGGCAATTACTTTTTCACACAGGGGCGTTGGGTGTTGCATAACTTTGTTTATCAAATAAATGAAATAACCATCAGAATGTTGTGTTATTTGTTTGCTTAGGTTCCCTTTATCTAATATTAGGTTTTGGTTGAAGATCTAAAAACTTTCCGTGTCAAAATAGAGAAATCAGCGGGGGCAAATACTTTTTCACACCGCTATAACTCTTCAAACCTTTAAAATATCACTCAGTCTAAACCTACTCTGCTATTATGTTATTATGATTATGTTTATTTGAGATTTATCACATTGTTACAGCCATTTCTTTGTGAGTAACGTTCTATAGGCAGGCTATGTTTTTGTCTCTTATATTGAAACGCATTCTTTGAGGTTGTAATCTCTGGAAAGCATTTCAGCACTGTAATATGAATTAAGAACTGGTGCGTACTCTAAAGTCTCCACGGGTCCTTAAATTTAGTATTCATTCCAAGAAAATTGTTTTGAAATGTTCATGCTTTAAATCATACAGTGGAAGTCATGCATGTGTTAAATATTAGTGTTTGATTTGCGTATTGTTTCTCAAATGATTGGCTCGCCTGGTTCACCAACTACTTCTCTGATAGAGTTCAGGGTGTCAAATCGGAAGGTCTGTTGTCCGGGCCTCTGGCAGTCTCTATGGGGGTGCCACAGGGTTCAATTCTTGGACCGACTGTCTTCTCTGTATACATCAATGATGTCGCTCTTGCTGCTGGTGAGTCTCTGATCCACCTCTACGCAGACGACACCATTCTGTATACTTCTGGCCCTTCTTTGGACACTGTGTTAACAACCCTCCAGGTGAGCTTCAATGCCATACAACTCTCCTTCCGTGGCCTCGAATTGCTCTTAAATACAAGTAAAACTAAATGCATGCTCTTCAACCGATCGCTGCCTGCACCTGCCCACCTGTCCAACATCACTACTCTGGATGGCTCTGACTTAGAATATGTGGACAACTACAAATACCTAGGTGTCTGGTTAGACTGTAAACTCTCCTTCCAGACTCACATCAAACATCTCCAATCCAAAGTTAAATCTAGAATTGGCTTCCTATTTCGCAACAAAGCATCCTTCACTCATGCTGCCAAACATACCCTTGTAAAACTGACCATCAATCTGACCATCAATCCTCGACTTCGGCGATGTCATTTACAAAATAGCCTCCAATACCCTGCTCAATAAATTGGATGCAGTTTATCACAGTGCCATCCGTTTTGTCACCAAAGCCTCATATACTACCCACCACTGCGACCTGTATGATCTCGTTGGCTGGCCCTCGCTTCATACTCGTCGCCAAACACACTGGCTCCAGGTCATCTACAAGACCCCGCTAGGTAAAGTCCCCCCTTATCTCAGCTCGCTGGTCACCATAGCAGCACCCACCTGTAGCACGCGCTCCAGCAGGTATATCTCTCTGGTCACCCCCAAAACCAATTCTTCCTTTGGCCGCCTCTCCTTCCAGTTCTCTGCTGCCAATGATTGGAACGAACTACAAAAATCTCTGAAACTGGAAAAACTTATCTCCCTCACTAGCTTTAAGCACCAGCTGTCAGAGCAGCTCACCGATTACTGCACCTGTACATAGCCCATCTATAGTTTAGCCCAAACAACTACCTCTTTCCCTACTGTATTTATTTATTTTACTCCTTTGCACCCCATTATTTCTATCTCTACTTTGCACATTCTTCCACTGCAAATCAGCCATTCAAGTGTTTATACTTGCTATATTGAATTTACTTTGCCACCATGGCCTTTTTTTGCCTTTACCTCCCTTATCTCACCTCACTTGCTCATATTGTACATAGACTTATTTTTCTACTGTATTATTGACTGTATGTTTGTTTTACTCCATGTGTAACTCTGTGTTGCTGTATGTGTCGAACTGCTTTGCTTTATCTTGGCCAGGTCGCAATTGTAAATGAGAACTTGTTCTCAACTTGCCTACCTGGTTAAATAAAGGTGAAATAAATGTTGGAACCAGTGTACTTTTATGAGTGTTTGGGATGTCATATATTGATAATATTGATTTAGGTTTTATGTACACACTACCAATTTCATTTTCTTGTTAAGAGAAAAATACTGGTACTTAAATAGAATCCTAAAATCCTTCATAAACTTAGGTGAAGGTTGTTTCCTATCCTTTATTTCCTGTCATTTCGTCCTGTGTTTTATTTGCCAAAATAGCAGGGATGCATTTTTAATAGGGCCACTCTGAATTTGAGCCTTGTCTCCTTCAAGCTGTCTGGAGCGTTGGTGTCTATTTCAGCCTGTGTCTGTGTTTGTAGAAGTTACTCCTAATATGCTTTTGCAGTTACATAACTACGTACAAAACTATTTTGACCTTTATAAGCAATGCTCAACAGCAGGTTTTATATTGCATTTATTCATTTGAAATGCATTGACTTTCAAAGCTTTCAGTATCTTCACTTTCTTATGACCACTCATAGATGACTAGCATTGCACCATGAACAGCAAATCATATCAAGTGGCCACAATGAAACATCTCAATTTGGTTTCATGAACAAAGCTCTGTGTAACAGTTCAAGTAAACAACTAGAAAATATGGATAGCATGTGAAGGGTGTAAGAGCAGTAGAAGATGAAAAGCAACAGGAAATGTTGTATATTCGTTTAAAAAGGAAGTTTTGTTAAAGTCATTTCAGCAACCAGAAAAAATACATATGGTTTTATCTCAATATCAAATCATTTCAATTAAATGAAGTACCTTACTGTGATTGTTTTCAATTAAAATGGTCCAAAAGAAACAAAAATAGCTTCTTAAAAAGAGCAATTTCTCAAGCAATAATTTACTTAGGACTGTCTGGCAGCAACCTATGTGTTGTGATAATTGCGTTGTTTGCTCTATAACCTGTTAATTCATATGCCTTGTGACCGTGATATACAGTATAGGCCTAAAGGCCGAGACAATAAGAAGTCACAGTGGTAGAATAAATTCAGCATGGTCAAGCAAGTTAATGTTTCTGTCATTTTGACATCTTCTCAACCAAACAAGAAAATTATGTCATGTGCCCAATTTTGACTGCTGGGAGAAGCAGCCACACTTGAAGCATGACATTGATTAACATACGCAACAAATAGTGTCCTATGGTACATTGTTGTGCAAGAAATTTGGATGAGGAGTCAAGTTCACAAAATGATTGATGAATATTTCCAGCAGAGTCACCGGCCATGTCTCAAAGTATTACCTTATCATAAGATAGAAATTTAACATGGTAAATTATAGTTGCCAAAATGATTGAAAATAATGCAAAACAAAATGACAAGTACTGTAGACTACTACTTTGCCTTACAAGATGTTGGTCTTTAAGTAGAGTCGACAAGGTTGCTGTGGGGGAAGGATCTGTTTTCAATCAGGTGAATGATTCCCTTAATGTTCCAGGAGCTAAGCTTGTGTTACATTTAATGGATTCCGACACAGGACAAACTTTCCGGAAAGATGGGTATTCCAGCAGGCCAGTCTAAAAGCATTAGTGGAGGTACAGCACTGTATGTGGATTGCAACACTCAACCGTACAGCAGGGCCATTACTTCCCACCTTACCTAACATAACAGGCGTAAAAAGACGCCTGATCCCTGGAAACATCTGCGTTCTGCCGACCTTGCGGAGAATGCCTCCCACAATGTTGATTTTGAGAACATGCAGTGTCCAGACATTTTTACACACTTTATACACTCAAAACTTGCTCTAGCTGTGGCAATACTGTATGCATTCTCTAAAAAAGGGGAAATTGTTAGGATTGTCTAAAGCTGCATGTTATAATAAGTGTTTGCTGTGTCATACATTCATTTGTTTTGAGCAAGACAATTTATTTGTATAATTTTCCTCTTTCATCTAAATGCAGCACTGGCTACTGTCAGTTAGGTGATGTCAGTGCACAACTGCTTAACTCTTCCAAGTTCCAACCTATAGGGTAGAATATAGACCTAGGCTAGGATTTCAACTGTATTGCTTTGCAAAGGAAAGAAACCCACCCATCAGTACTGTGGACCTACACATGCATTGCCACAGTTTAAGTGTATACAATACCATAGGTATATTCTCCACTCATCAAGCACACAGCCTTGCTCCCTGTTAGCATTGATGCACAGTGGAGGAGTTACTGTACATACATATGGGGCTAAGTTTTAGGATTCATGGAGTGGATGGAGGGCTGATGGAAGCGAAGCACTATAAGAGAAGATGGAAAGTAAAGAAAGACATTTGTCAAGCTCGAGGAAACACTGGCATGAGACTGTCCTGATATGCTTCATTCAACAGTCTACAGTCTGAAATCGTAGCGCAGTGTTGCAATATAGCTGCTTTTGTCAATCATACATGTACAGCTAACTTCCTAAGTGGCTGTGGGCACTAACAATGCTTCTGTGTACCTTCTTTTCTATTTTGTAATAGGAGACCCTCACAAATATGAAGAAGAAGTAGGCATTCCAACAAGGAATACATTGGTATAATTTGGTATTGAGTTGTGATTAAAAGTATACAGTAACAGAACACTGCACAACTTCAGAATGGGGTGTTGATGGAGCATATCAAAATTAATCTATGTTCTGTACAAGGCAAGCAGAAGACACCATAGGAACTAGTGAAGGCTTGATATTAGCTTCATTACAATGGCATTAGCTCCCATTGACAGTGTCACAATTTTGGATTCAGGAAGAGTTCCTTCAAACCCAGAGACAGCACAGTGCTGAATCAATACCTTATGGTAACACCAAACAGAACAGAGAACATGGGGTGCTTATAATTCATTTCAGTTCATGTATATACTGTGTTTACTTTCCCTGTAATAATTCTTCTGTCATCTGTCCTGTGTTTATGGTGAAGCACTCAGAGTTGAAGAACTCTTTCCTCCTCGCCAACGGGCTGGACCTCTCCATAGGCAGCGGTGGATGATCAACATAGCTATAATTTACCACTCCTCCATCATCTTCATCCTCATCCAGCTCCTCCAGACACTGGCTATCCCTATCCAAACCCCCATCCCCATCCTCTTCCTCCTTCACATTGTCACTGCACACTTTGACCTTCTTTTTGTTGCTGTTTCTCACCGAGGCTTCCAGGGCCTTCTGCTTGCGGTAGAAGTGAGAGAACTTGTTGAAGATGATAGTGATGGGCAGGGCCACCACCAGGGTCCCACCCAGGATGCAGCCACTGGCCGCCAGCTTGCCGGCCACCGTGACGGGCACCACATCGCCGTAGCCCACGGTGGTCATGCTGACGGTGCCCCACCACCAGCAGGCAGGAATGGTATCCAGCCCCACGTCCTCCTCATACTCTGCAGTATAGGCAAAGCCAGAGAACACGCACACACCCACGCCCAGGTACAGCAGCAGGATGCCCACCTCCCTGTAACTGTGCTACAGAGACACACAGTGGCAGATAAACACATTATGCCAGAGTGGGTATGTGATATAAATTCCATTAAATTCAGAAATTCTTCTATTTGTGATCATTTGCATGTTATATTAGATTATGACTTTATTTTGTAAGACAATACAGGTGAGGATTGGGTGGTGAATGATTTGGGAATTGAATGCCCTGTAATACACTTCTCCAAATGGATCAGAGATAAAGGCAGTGCCTTCCAAGATTACCCCTGTTCAGTTTCTAGTTTGAATTATGCAATTTGTGATACAAAATAGGCCTAAAAAAACTGAACAGACAGCTCAAACAGATGTAATTGACAGCATGAGTGCTACATTTCAGTCGCTAAATTTCACCGTAGGATAAACTGCTTATAAAGATACGATGTGATTATGAATTTGACACTATCAACACAGAATGACTCTTATGACAATTATAACGTCATGTTCTGTATGAAAATGTATGATAGATGTGATATGATACTTTCACATATAATGGGGTAGTGTAGTTGTAGTGGTATGGCTCACCCTTAGCGTTGCTCCCAAAGACCTGAGGCCTGTTGAATGTCTGGCCAGCTTCAGAACCCTGAATATCCTCATGAGGCGGAACACCTGCACCAATTTGCCCAGGTTCCCCAGCTCTGATTCACTGCCCAACGCCAGGTCAATAGGCAGCGTGATATAGATGGGCAACACCGACACAATGTCGATTATGTTAAGTGGGTGGCGGAAGAACTTTCTCCTGTTGGGCGCCAAAAGCATCCGCGTCACTACCTCAAAGGTGAACCAGCAGATGCAGAAGAACTCCAGCGCTTGCAGGGTCGGCTCCTCCACTTGTTTGCCATCCTCGTCAAAGTGCTGGTACTCTGGAAGGCTGTTAATGCACATGATGGATATGGAGGTCAGAACCACAGCTATAGAGAGAAAGCTGAAAAGCTTACTGGGAATGGAGTAGCCCGGGTTCTCCAGAGTCAGCCACAGGTACTTGCGGGCGTTTCCACAGCGCATTTCCTGGAAGTGCTGGATGTCCTTGTTCAGGTCTGAGATCTCATCCACAGAAGTGTCCACACTGCTAACATCACTCTCCTCATCCCAGCTCTTGTGGCGGCTTTCTAGTTTACGATCGTGGTAACGGTAGCTACAGCAGCTGTCCAGGAAGAACTCATTGATTCCCCAGTATTCAATTTCCTGGCAGAAAGAGAAGATGCACAGTTCCTCCATGATGTGGAGTTTGCCGGTCTGGTAGAATTGTAGCACGTAAGGGAAGAGTCCCGGGTTGCGGTCAAAGTAAAACTCCTTTTGTTGAGCATCGTAATCGTCGCAAACTTGCAATATGGCCTCCTCGGACTCGCAGGCCAGCAGGCGTCCCAGACGTGTATCGGGGAAATTACTTAGAGTGCTCGAGAACAGGCTGCGCTTCAGGCCTCCAACATTGATGTGCACCAGGATATCCTCAGCGTCCTGGACCCAGGCTCGGAGACTCTCTTTTACCATGTTGCCCCCTCACTAAAAGATAAAAGGTAATTAAGAAGATTCACCATAAATAATAGAAGGCTAAACTATCAACAACATTGACATCTACCAATAAAATATCTGTTCACTAGAGTGGTGACTATGAAAGGTTTGTAATTACATTTCAACACCTACATAACAAAGACAATACTAAAACATGAGGTTTGTGGCAGAACATTACGATAATGCCATTTCAATAACATAATGATAATATTTTGCCCAAAGACCAGAAGAATCTGGTTCAAATAATTCTCATATCGAGCATCCCACTGGGAAATAACTGGTTGAATCGACATTGTTTCAATGTAATTTGTCAATGTGTAAAATTGACAAGGAATCTACATGAAAAATACATTGAATTTGAAAAAAGTTATCAACTGTTGTTTTGAGGGTGAAAATCCAACCACTGACAGGATTGTCATCATGGTAATCAAATTTAAACATAGACACACCTTCTATAAAAATATGTTCAATTTCTGCCTTTAAAACAATGTCAGATCTTCAACTTTCTTTCCACTATCAGAAAAAAAACTATAAGGCTGGACAGCACCTCTTACATGAGAATTGATCTATCTACAGCTACCCTTTGGTTGCCCATCCAGGGTTTTAAACAAGCCGAACCCTGTTTAGCTTTGATATTTGTCACTGATTATTACCAAAGTGCTATTATGAGATTGACTGTTGAGTGATCACTTAAAAGCTAAATAGATTCACTGTTGCTATTTAAGTCATTAACAGAGACAGATAAATTAAAATGTAACCATACTTAAAACAATTCAATTTTACTTTTGAAATACAATAAATAGTCTAAAGCTAAGTCTATCTAACAAACTAATGTAACATTAAAATGAGTAACACATCCATTGCAAAATTTGAGATTACTGTAGCTATAAATGTGTTCTTATAGAATGGTTTATTTCAAATTCGACATTACAAAGTACAGTATCGATGGCAGCCGATACGGAATTATTTGACACAATTCACACATACACTTTGCACAAGAAAATCATCAACGCAATAAAAACTATAAAAACTTTAACATACATATCTTCTTGGACTGCAAGTAGCCTAGTGGTTAGAGTGTTGGGCCAGTAACCACAAAGGTTGCTAGATCAAATCCCTGAGCTGACAAGGTAAAAATCTGTCGTTTTGCCCCTGAGCAAGGCAGTTAACCCACTGTTCCTAGGCTGTCATTGTGAATAAGAATTTGTCCTTAGCTGGCTTGCCGAGTTAAATAATAAATAACTGTCAGTGCTAAGGAAGAACCCTTTTAGGTTCTAGAAAGCACTTTTTTTTAAAGAGTGTATGATGCGCACCGCCCTCAATCCTGTCCCGCTGTTTGCTGGTTAAACCAGAGTGCCACACTTGCGGCGCATATTCTGTCATTGGCTGTATGTATCTGGTGTACATCATCACCATGTCCTCCTGTGGGACGGAGCTACAGTATATTTCGGCATTGCCTGGCCTTCTTGAAAATCACATCCACCTGTACTGTCCAACGGAGGTCTGCCTGGATGAGGATGCCTAGGATTTTTATGGCTTCAACTCTCAGGAGCTCTGAGTTATTGATGTGCAGTGGTGGTAGGTGTGAAGTAGTTTGCATTTCTACGGGTGGAGAATCGTGTCTCTGGACTATGACTCCAGGTCGGACATATCTTGTTGAATTGAAGAGGGTGCAGTTTGGGGTTGCACCTCTACTAAGTTAAGGTCATCCATAAACTTCCACTGCTGCGTTGCTTGCCTCAATGTTGATATATGCAATGAATATCAGGGGTCCAAGCAATATTCCCCGGGGGAGGCCACATGACACTGTCCGACATGGAGCCAAGGTACTTCACTGCCTGGTGCCTGTTAGATAGGAAATCAGTGATCCACCTGACTAGTGATGTTCGATGCCCCATGTCTAGGAGTCTTGTGATGGACACATTTTGGCAGACTCTTTAAAAGGCCTAGCTAAAGTCAGTGGTGACCAGTGAACAGATGAAGCCAGGCTTATCGGAGTGCTTGTACAGCTCGTTGGTAAGGTCCAAGAGGCAGTGGGTGGTGGAATGACCCTTGATCCAGCCAAATTTATGGTCATCGATTTGGGGAAGGATGTATCCTACCGCCCACTGGGAGATGAAGCTCTCGGCTGCATTGCATAGAAAGAAGGTAAGGGAGATCGGTCTGATTTTGATAACACTGGGTGGATTTGTCTTGGGGAGGCGCACCACATTAGCAAGCTTTCCACTCCTTTGCGACCACACTTTGATCGAGGGAAGTGTTTAGGATAACGGCCATGGGTCCACTTAGCTCGTAAGCAAACTCTTTAATGAGCCTGCCAGGTAATCCGTCTGGGCTTGTTGCTTTTTATTTTTTTATTTTACCTTAACCAACTTCTCATTCATACAGTGCCTTCAGAAAATATTCATACTCCTGGACTTATTACACATTTTGTTGTGTTACAGCCTGAATTTTACTCTCCAATCTACACAAAATACCCCATAATGACAAAGTGAAAACATATTTTTAGCTAATTGAGTTGTAGCTGTCAATGAAAAGCATAAAATATGTGTGAAGATAATGTCTTGAGTGTAATTTAAAATGTTGCAACAAGAAGGAATAGAGGGGTGTCTGGCAAACCTCTGTTTCCAGAATGCATGCACTCAGCTCTCCAGAATGTGCTCAGCGGTCTCCTGCCAATTCTTGCGCATTCATTATTTCATATGTGAATTGTTTGCCCTTTGATTGTTTAAAAAAAAAATAATCTCCAATACATACAGTACCAGTCAGAAGTTTGGACACGCCTACTCATTCAAGGGTTTTTCTTAATTTTTTACTATTTTCTACATTGTAGAATAATAGTGAAGACATCAAAACTATGGAATAACACATATGGTATAGTAACCAAGAAAGTAACCAAGAAAGTATTAAACCAAGAAAGTATTGGTAGTAGTATTAGTAGTAACCAATAAAGTATTAAACAAATCAGAATATACAGTTCAAGTCAGAAGTTTACATACACCTCATAGAAATACATTTAAATTCAGTTTTTCACAATTCCTGACATTTAATCCTAGTAAAAATTCCCTGTCTTAGGTCAGTTAGGATCGCCACTTTATTTTAAAATGTGAAATGTCGGAATAATAGTAGAGAGAATGATTTAATTGAGCTTTTATTTCTTTCATCACATTCCCAGTAGGTCAGAAACTTTAAATACACTCAGTTAGTACTTTAAAGGTGCATTGCCTTTAAATTGTTTAACTTGGGTCAAACGTTTTGGGTAGCCTTCCACAAGCTTCCCACAATAAGTTGGGTGAATTCTGGCCCATTCCTCCTGACAGAGCTGATGTTACTGAGTCAGGTTTGCAGGCCTCCTTGCTCACACACGCTTTTTCAGTTCTGCTCACAAATTTTCTATGGGATTGAGGTCAGGGCTTTGTGATGGCCACTCCAATACCTTGACTTTGTTGTCCTTAAAGCCATTTTTCCACAACTTTGGAAGTATGTTTGGGGTCATTGTCCATTTGGAAGACCCATTTTCGACCAAGCTTGAACTTCCTGACTGATGCTTTGAGATATTGCTTCAATATATCCATATAATTTCCCCTCCTCATGATGCCATCTATTTTGTGATACTTGTGTACCTGTGTCCTCCAGCATCTTCACAAGGTTCTTTGCAGTTGTTCTGGGATTGATTTGCACTTTTCTCATCAAAGTATGTTCAGCTCTAAGAGACAGAACGCCTTCCTGAGCGGTATGACGGCTACTACGTGTTTATACTTGCGTACTATAGTTTGTACAGATCAACATGGCACCTTCAGGCGTTTCGAAATTGCTCCCAAGGATGAACCAGACTTGTGGAGGTCCACAAGTTTTTTTCTGAGGTCTTTGGCTGATTTCTTTTAATTTTCCAATGATGTCAAGCAAAGAGGCACTGAGTTTGAAGGTAGGCCTTGAAATACATCCACAGGTACACCTCCAATTGCCTCAAACAGTCAATTAGCCTATCAGAAGCCTCAAAAGTCATGACATCATTTTCTGGAATTTTCCAAGCTGTTTAAAGGCACAGTCAACTTAGTGTATGTAAACTTCCGACTTCAACGGTGTTTTAGATTCTTCAAAGTAGCCACCCTTTGCCTTGATGACAGCTTTGCACATTCTTGGAATTTTGAATGTAGAAAAGAGTAAAAAAATAAAGAAAAATCCTTGAATGAGTAGGTGTGTCCAAACTTTTAACTGGTACTGTATGTCACCAGTAGACCTAGTAAATGTACCATTAATCATTTGATTACATTCATTTTGGTTAATGAATGAATTAATAACAGTAATTTAACATTCTCATTCTCAGAGTGGAAAGGTTGTTTATAAAGTTCACAACCTGCTACACTTGTGAGAAACATATTAATGTAGGAAAGTGTCATTTTTTCTTCACCTCACACAATAAGTCAACAACATATACGTATATTTATTTACATCCATTGCGAATTTTTAATAATCACCAAGCCTTGATGTGAAAGAGCGAAATATCGTGATATGATGATCCCATATATCCAGTGGAAATGTCATAAAAAACAGCTGTCTGTCCTGAGCTCACTGGCACAGGTCCCAGAATAGGCTAGTTGATACAATGTTGCAAGTTCGCTATTGACAGCCAATTCAGGCAGCACCCAGTTGATGATTTGATTCAATTTTGTACTTCAATAGAATCAAGTCAAGACAAATAGAGAGGCAGACTAGATAGATAAATGTGATTGAAAGAACCAGCATTTTCATCAGGATATTTTCTCCTGTTTTTATTCGTCCGCTTTAGGCCTATGTATTTTGGTTATATTGTATTTTGCTTAGTTGACAAGGCCTATTCCTGCAATGGTCTATAGGCTTTCTCTGAGTTGTATGCGGTCATTTCTTTAGCCGCCAATGTATTTGTATTTTATTTAAACTGCAAGGCAGTTAAGAACAAATTCTTATTTACAATGACGGCCTACCCTGGTCAAACCCGGACAACGCTGGGCCAATTGTGCACCACCCTATGGAACTCCCAATCATGGTCGGATGTGATGCAGCCTGGATTCAAACCACATACTGCAGTAACACCGCTTGTGCTGAGATGCAGTGTCTTAGACCACTGCGCCACTCGGGAGTATCAATGTGTCCATATGGCAGAGTCAGGTGCTCTCGCTTTAGTTACATTTCCAAGGGACATTACAGATAATTGTACTGAGATGAGGTAGTCATTCAAAAATCATGTTAAACACAATTATTGCACACAGAGTCCATGCAACTAATTATGTGACTTGTTAAGCACATTTTTAGTCCTGAACTTATTTAGGCTTGTAAGAATGTTTAAAAACATAATTCCACATAGACATTATGGGGTATTGTGAGTAGGCCAGTGACGCAAAGTCTCAATTTAATTCATTTTAAATTCACGCTGTAACACAACAACATTTTGAAAAAGTCCAGGGGTGTGAATACTTTCTGAAGTCACTATATCCCATGTCTGGATGGTTGGAGCTGGTCTTGATGGTAGGTAAAAGGGAAACTGTGATGGGTCGATGGACTGGATCACAGAGGCTATTGATTTGTTAAATTCATTGTCTATTCCTCGGCTAATACCTGGGCTAAGCCCCTCAATGTGGAAGGTGGGCTCAGACTTGGAGATTATCATTAGATTTGTGTAATCAAATAGCATGCGACGGTCGTTACAGGTCTGTGGAGATCTTCACAATTGCTGTAATAATCTGTGCAGAATCTCGAATGGCATTGATCACTTGCACCTTGTACTTCTAATTTACTGTAATCTCAAATGCAATCCAGATCATTAGGCCACAGTGATAACACATTCATCTGTTGTATAAATTAACAAAATATTTGACATTATATTCCCAATTGAACTTTGCTGTGCTTTTAAATGGTTAAAAGGGCAGTGACAGACATTTGGGTGACAACTAAGACAAAAATTGACCTGGCTAAGGCTTTCGACTCTGTCAATCACACCATTCTTATTGGCAGACTCAACAGGCTTGGTTTCTCAAATGATTGCCTCGCTTGGATCACCAACTACTTCTCCGATAGAGTTCAGTATGTCAAATCAGAGGGCCTGTTGTCCGTACCTCTGGCAGTCTCTATGGGGGTGCCACAGGGTTAAATTCTCGGGCCGACTCTCTTCTCTGTATACATCAATGATGTCGCTCTCACTGCTGGTGATTATTTGATCCACCTCTACGCAGACGACACCATTATGTATACTTCTGGCCCTTTGTTGGACACTGTGTTAACTAACCTCCAGATGAGCTTCAATGCCATACAACTCTCCTTCCTTGGCCTCCAACTGCTCTTAAATACAAGTAAAACTAAATGCATGCTCTTCAACCAATCGCTGCCCGCACCTGCCCGCCCGTCCAGCATCACTACTCTGGACGGCTCTGACTTAGAATATGTGGACAACTACAAATACCTAGGTGTCTGGTTAGACTGTAAACTCTCCTTCCAGTCTCACATTAAACATCTCCAATCCAAATTTAAATCTAGAATCGGCTTCCTATTTCGCAACAAAGCATTCTTCACTCATGCTGCCAAACATACAATCGTAAAACTGACCATCCTACCGATCCTCGACTTCGGCGATGTCATTTACAAAATAGCCTCCAATACCCTACTCAACAAATTGGATGCAGTCTATCACAGTGCCATCCGTTTTGTCACCAAAGCCCCATATACTACCCACCACTGCGACCTGTATGATCTCGTTGGCTGGCCCTCGCTTCATTCTAGTTGCCAAACCCACTGGCTCCAGGTCATCTACAAGCCTCTGCTAGGTAAAGCTCCGCCTTATCTCAGCTCACTGGTAACCATAGCAGCATCCACCCGTAGCACGCACTCCTGCAGGTATATCTCACTGGTCACCCCCAAAGCCAATTCTTCCTTTGGCCGCCTCTCCTTCCAGTTCTCTGCTGCCAATGACTGGAACGAACTGCAAAAATCTCTGAAGCTGGAGACTCTGACCTCCCTCACTAGCTTTAAGAACCAGCTGTCAGAGCAGCTCACAGATCACTGCACCTGTACATAGCTCATCTCTAAATAGCCCATCCAATCTACCTCTACCTCATCCCCATACTGTATTTATTTATTTATTTATCTTGCTCCTTTGCACCGCAGTATCTCAACTTGCACATTAATCTTCTGCACATCCTACCATTCCAGTGTTCAATTGCTATTTTGTAATTATGCCACCAGGGCCTATGAATTGCCACCAGGGCCTATTTATTGCCTTACCTCTCTTATCCTACCTCATTTGCACATGCTGTATATAGATTTTTCTATTGTATTATTGATTGTATGTCTGTTCATTCCATGTGTAGCTCTGTGTTGTTGTTTGTGTCAAACTGCTTTGCTTTATCTTGGCCTGGTCGCAGTTGCAAATGAGAACTTGTTCTCAACTAGCCTACCTGGTTAAATAAAGGTGACAAAATGCTTACAATAACTTAAACAACAATGCAGTTTTAAGACAAATAAGAGTAAAGAAAAATATTGACTAAATAAAAAAGTAAAAAATGAAACAGCAACAATAAAATAACAATAATGAGGCTATATACAGGGGTACCGGTACGGAGTCAATGTGCTGGGGTACAGGTTAGTTGAGGTAATTGAGGTAATATGTACATGTAGGTAGGGGTAAAGTGACTATGCATAGATAATAGATAATAAATAGTGAGTACCAGCAGCGTAAAAAAAAGGGGGGGGTGAACAATGCAAATAGTCTGGGTAGCCATCTGATTAGCTGTTCAGCAGTCTTATGGCGTGGGGGTAAAAGCTGTTAAGAAGCATTTTGGACCTAGACTTGGGGAAGCTTAGCCAGGAAGAAAATCAATTTTACAACCTATGTTGTGATAATTGCGTTGTTGGCTCTGTAACCTATTTCTTCATACGCCACCATGACATAAAATAAGGCCGAAACAACAAAAAGACAACAGTCACGCAGTGGTGGAATAAATTCAACCACACATACATTTGTTTAACTTCAAAACCGGAGAGCAACATCGGTCCGGTGAAGTCCACAAAACAAATATTGCATGTAACAAACAGTTAACAAAACAAATATTGCATGTAACAAACAGTTACATGCCCTACAAGTTAAAGCAAGTTAATGTTTCCGACAGTTTAATAAACAACTACTGATTTAGAATCACTGAGAGTTACAGCAAGTCACAACAGGGGCACTGCCTCCGCTAATTCTGGCACCATTTCAACTTAAAAATAATCAAATCAACTAGGCTATATATGATTAGTCTCATACAGTGGAAACAAACTTAAAGATACCAAAAATGATTTAGCCAAGTCAAAATTGCTAAATATCATGTGGCTGTCCATTGTACTGATTTATGCACAAGCACAAAAGTAGAAAAAAAAGTGATTTGATTGATTTGATGCCAAATCCAAACTGGCCCTTGCTTATACACTGGAGTTGCTTATGAAGATGACATTGAATGTTCCTGAGTGGCCTAGTTACAGTTTAGACTTAAATCGGCTTGAAAAGCTATGGCAATACTTGAAAATGGCTGTCTAGAAATGATCAACAACAAGAGCTTGACAGAGCTTGAAGAATATTGAATAGAATAATGGGCAAATATTGTACAATCCAGGTGTGCAAAGCTCTTGTAGAAAGACTCACAGCTATAATCACTGCCAAAGGTGCTTCTAACATGTTTTAACTCAGGGGTGTGAATACTTACTGTATGTAAATGAGATATTGCTGTATTTCATTTTCACAACATTTGCAAACATTTCTAAAAACATGTTTTCACTTTGTCATTATGGGGTATTGTGTGTACATAGGTACTTTTTTGAATTCAGGCTGTAATTCAGGCTATAACACAACAAAGCCTGGAAAAAGTCAAGGGGCTTATTCCACAAGATATACCAGCATGAAGTCCTAAAGACAATAGCTGTACAAAATAGTTTATTTCAACACTGAATTCAGGCTTTAGATGACAAAAATTATTGGTGAAAAACCAGCTAGTTCCATCCATATACTCTTTATTTAACTAGGCAAGTCAGTTAAGAACATTTTCAATTACAGCCTTGGAACAGTAGGTTAATTGCCATGTTCAGGGGCAGAACAACATATTTTTACCATGGTGATTTGATCTTGCAACCTTTCGGTTACTAGTCCAACGCTCGGTTACTAGTCCAACGCTCCAACCACTGTGCTACTAAAGTGCTGTTTTATTCAGTTGAATTGGCTCAGCTGCTAAACCTGAGAAGATTAGGGGTGAGTTGCACCAACATGGATTAAATCTTAAAGTGGTTTAAATCAAGGTTGATCTATTCATCTTGTTAAACCAAACTTTAAACCTTCTTTAAATACTTTAAATAAATAAAATATAAACTTTAAATAAATAAAATATTTTTTACTAAACTAAGTTTATTCACTGACTTTTTCAACCTCTCCCTGACCCAGTCTGTAATATCTACAAACAGACCACCTTAGTCCCTGTGCCCAAGAACGCCAATGAAACATGTCTAAATGATTGTCGCCCATTGTAACAGTATAACTTTAAACCGTCCCCTTGCCCATACCAGGGCGCGAACCAGGGACCCTCATCAACAACGGTCACCCATGAAGCATCGTTACCCATCGCTCCACAAAAGCCACGGCCCTTGCAGAGCAAGGGGAACCACTACTTCAAGGTCTCAGAGCAAGTGACGTCACCGATTGAAATGCTATTTAGCGCGCACCACTGCTAACTAGCTAGCCGTTTCACATCCGTTACACTCACCCCCCTTTTGACCTCCTCCTTTTCCGCAGCAACCAGTGATCCAGGTCAACAGCATCAATATAACTTTAGACCATCCCCTCTCCCATACCCGAACCAGGGACCCTCTGCACACATCAACAACAGTCACCCACAAAGCATCGTTACCCATCGCTCCACAAAAGCCACGGCCCTTGCAGTGCAAGGGGAACCATTACTTCACGGTCTCAGAGCAAGTGACGTCACTGATTGAAACGCTATTTGGTGCACACCACCGCTAACTAGCTAGCCGTTTCACATCCGTTACACCCACAGCACTCACATCTGTAACCATGAATTCCTTTGAAAGGCTGGTCATGACTCACATCAACACCATCATCCCAGACCCACTCCAATTCGCATACCGCCCCAACAGATCCACAGATGACACAATCTCTATTACACTCCACACTGCCCTCTCCTATGTGGACAAGAGGAACACCTACAGTGGTTCCTCCTTTAAAAGTTGCGAGCTTGCGCCACGGGACTTAGAGGTACCCAGCGTCACGGCTTCATTGCTCCAGACCACCACAAGGGGGAGTTAGTGAACTCATTATGCATTTGAGTCCCAATGTTTTTATATGACCAATCATATCGAGTGGTTCCAATGACAAATGTTGACGCGAGCCACCCTTGCCTTGTGGCGTTCTTCAACAAAGATGGCTGACAAAACATCATGGTGGAACCAGATGTAAGTTGTTATAACGTCATAATGAGTCAAGCAAAAAATTTACAATTGAGAGGAATATGTTAGTAAATTAACTTTATTTTTTTTGTCATGAAGTTAATTTACGAAAATCGCTATTTTGCAAGTTATCTGACTAGCTAACATTAGTTAGCTCTTGTATCAACTTAAAGTCTGAATGGCATTAATGAAGCCTATGGATAGAGTAGAATATAATAACTTTATTGTGCCAAGGGTGCAAGTCCTATATATAAATGTACTGTAGTTATTTCCACGCATGAGATTCCCACATTGTAGCCTGTACATTGAATATATACACTGATCATGGCAATAAAGGTGTGGTTCAGGTATGAATCTCTGAGACGTTCTTTTTCAGTCATATCAAACTCCATTATTTGAATGATGCTGTGTCTGCATGTACAGTGGGGCAAAATAGTATTTAGTCAGCCACCAATTGTGCAAGTTCTCCCACTTAAAAAGATGAGAGAGGCCTGATAACAAAAGTTTATCTCAATACTTTGTTATATACCCTTTGTTGGCAATGACAGAGGTCAAACGTTTTCTGTAAGTCTTCACAAGGTTTTCACACACTGTTGCTGGTATTTTGGCCCATTCCTCCATGCAGATCTCCTCTAGAGCAGTGATGTTTTGGGGCTGTTGCTGGGCAACACGGACTTTCAACTCCCTCCAAAGATTTTCTATGGGGTTGAGATCTGGAGACTGGCTAGGCCACTCCAGGACCTTGAAATGCTTCTTACGAAGCCACTCCTTCGTTGCCCGGGCGGTGTGTTTGGGATCATTGTCATGCTGAAAGACCCAGCCACATTTTATACCTTAAGGGAACATTTTGACATGTCGTGTATAGTTAGTGAGAAAGTCCATGTTGCAAATGTACGGTCCCTTACTAGACATCCGAAAACGTTTGTAAAATTCGCGGACGGCGTCGGGCCGAGCGGCAGGGCCGGACCTACCGGGAAGTCATCAAATGAACTTTGTCGGACATTCGGTTTCCGTTTGATAAAATAATCAAATTTTGGTCATTTTTCCGCTGTCCCGGAAAATCCCACAAGAGGGCATAAGCAATCATATTGCTATTGGACAAAACATCACGAATCACGACGGGGCCTTATCTCGAAAACGGAAAATATTTCAAATCCGAATCTCGGTGAGCGTAGGTTTGGCATAATTGGCAGTTGGCCCCGAACAAGATGGCGTCTAGGCCTCAACGGTTTTTGAGTTATGGCCATTTTTTTATAAAGGTCCAAAATGAAAATAGAGAAATTATTTTTCCACTTCACGTCAAAGTCAAGGAGCCTCCAGGGGGCAATAAAAAAAGAACCAGCCATTTATCTATCGTCATTTAAGAGAAATCGTACAATGACAGATTGGTGATGTTCAAAGATAGGTGTATTTTTTTTCAACGGTTACAGATCCAGTTGCAGGGTGTTCATACGAATCTTTTTAAAGTGTGCTGCGGAGCTCTGTGAGATTTCTGTGATTTTCTATGATTTTCTGAAATAACACACACTCACTAAACCCTCCGTAAATAACTCAGTTCTTAACGTAAAGACTTAAAACTCAGGATTCTGTAAAGGCATACCCCAATCAGGATATGAGTTTATTTATAGCTTCCTGTGCCAACCGAAGTGCCTTAAATGGTGTCATAGTGGCAGTTTCCAAGGGTTAAAAAGGTCATATCTTTTCAAAACTTCATATGTGTGATTAGGCAACCCCCATAAACTGTAAGTCAGTCATTTCTCCCAACAGATGTCAAAGAAAAGCTCTCACACACACACAGCAAGGATGGAGTGACAAAGTGCGGTGCTTAAAGACACAGAGAGCAGGCAATGGCATTACCATAATCCCTAGGCCGTGCCGAGTTCAACGAGATATCCCGCTTGACCGTAGCTCGCTCGGTCTGAGCGCAGCGACCGTGAGAAAAGTAGGCCCAAAATGAAGCCTGCCCCACAATGTCATTTGCTTTTGGGTGACAGCGGCAGAACCGTTAGGTTTAGAAGGACAATTCAACCACAGGAATGTTCCTAAGGTCCTCCCGATCCGTGCAAGCCTAACCTTGACCGTGTGGCATTAACCCTTAACAGTTAAAAGAAGGTCTTTACATCAAACAGTTTGCATTGTCTTCTCTCCCCATAGGAATACATTGCCTGCACCCCTAAATTCAACCTCAGGCCTATGTGGGTTATGAATGCCGTATGAACCTGTCTTCGGTAACAGTCCATCAGGCCACTATGAGGTCTACCTGTGTTGATTCTAAGCTTCCTGGACCAACCGGAAGTGGTTCAAATCCCCCTAAAAGTGTATATCCATACCCTGCCTGCAGTTTGATAGACATAGTGCATTCAACCCTGTTTAAATCAGTCAGTTCTTAACGTAAGGACTTAAAACTCAGGATTCTGTAAAAGCATACCCCAATGATGATATGTGTTGACTTATAGCTTCCTGTGCCAACCGGAAGTGCCATAATTGGTGTCTCAGGGGCTGTTTCGAGGGGTTAAAAAAGTCAGATCTTTCCAAAACTTCATATATGTGATTAGGCAACCCCCATGAACTGTAAATCAGTCATTTTTCCCATAAAATTTCAAAGGAAAAATAAATCACACTAAAACACAACTTGGATGGAGGGACGTATTGGGGTGCGTAAAGACAGACAGTGACTGCAATAGTTAGCTTTGTTCGAGCTAAAAAGAACCGTCAGACCTAGAGTTCCAAACTTTAGAATCCTGTTCTAGACCTCCGGTCGATAGTGCGTGGTGAGTTACGTGGCTCTAGAAGGTTCTCGGACCGAGAAACAGCCTCGTACATTTGCAATGACTTCAATTCATTTTGACCATTACGAAAATGACGACATTTAGAAAAGTCTCAGAGACACAAGACTAGGTGCATTGCGACTGTCTCGGCCCATAGAGACGGACCCCAACGTTTCTGTCCGATAGCTCATTCAAGGACCCCGTAGCAAGTCATGGAAAAAAGTGGATTTTCAGCACCAATTAGGGTTTTGCTCGGACACCAAATGACCGATCGAGCCGAAACTTGGGATTCGGGGTCGCCTCAGCTAGGCCTACACATAACATAAGAAATGGACCCGCAGCTAGAACGTAACTACGTGTTTTATGTTTTTTTATGGTTTGAACCGAAGGCGTTGTGAATTTTGGGCCAGCTCTGAAGTATGTGATAGTTGGCTACTAAATGAGTTGGAAAAAGTGGGTTTGGTGTCAGTTTGTATCAGTTTGGTGTCAGAATGATATCTAATTGACTAATGGACGGTGACTTGCTGGTGACTCTTGTCCATTTGCAATATGTTTAAACAGTGAGGTACCATCACCAAAGTGACATTCTGAAATCAACCCTAACGAGCGATTGAGATGAACCAGAATCACTGCCCAGCCATCCCGAGTTCATCGGGCCAATCAATT
The DNA here is from genome assembly GCF_018296145.1 of Oncorhynchus tshawytscha. NCBI lineage: Eukaryota > Metazoa > Chordata > Actinopteri > Salmoniformes > Salmonidae > Oncorhynchus > Oncorhynchus tshawytscha. Next base: position 21,553,986 of record NC_056435.1, on the reverse strand, counting down.
TCACATTCCTGCAGGATTTTTATAGCATGACAAATTTGTGATGGTACCTGCCCATTGAACCATATTGCAAATGCACAGTGACTTTGCAAAAGTAAGAAAACATAAACAAATGGACATAATGAAATCACCATATTTTTATTTTTGGGTTACCAGTTGCACAACAATGCACGTGCACTTGCAATATGATTCAACAGTGAAAAAACATCACCAAATGGACATGATGAAATCAACACAACGAGTGATGGAAAGGAACAACTATCACTGCCCGGCCATCCTGTGTTCCCATAGCGGGCATTAATATCAGAATGACCGGAAAATGCATTTTACAACCATATTTTTATTTTTGGGTTACCAGGTGCCTATTTTCAATCACCAGTTGCACAAAATGCATCCATCAGTGACTTTGGATAAAGTAAGAAAACATAATGGACAAATGGAGTCCCGGTAAATGCATTTAATCAACCATATTTTTATTTTTGGTTACCAGTTGCACAACAATGCACGTGCATTTGCAATATGATTCAATAGTGAAAAAACATCACCAAATGGACATGATGAAATCAACACAACGAGTGATGGAAAGGAACAACTATCACTGCCCGGCCATCCTGTGTTCCCACCAGGGGCATTTTATCAGAATTACCGGTAAATGCATTTTACAACCATATTTTTATTTTTGGGTTACCAGTGCCTATTTTAAACAGTCCATAAAGCACTCAGGACGGCCCCCATGGATAGAGGGCCGTAGTAAAACTCCCATAGCGGGCATGGACAATAGGAGTCCCGGTAAATGCATTTACAACCATATTTTTATTTTTGGGTTACCAGTTGCACAACAATGCACGTGCATTTGCAATATGATTCTATAGTGAAAAAACATCACCAAATGGACATGATGAAATCAACACAACGAGTGATGGAAAGGAACAACTATCACTGCCCGGCCATCCCGAGTTCATCTGGCCAGTCAATTTTGCATTTCCTGCAGGATTTTTAGCATGCCAAATTCGTGATGGTACCTGCCCATTGAACCATATTGCAAATGCACAGTGATTTGCAAATGAGTAAGTGAAAACATAAACAAATGGACATAAATCAAATCAAATATTTTTTTGGGGTTACCATGTTGCACAACAATGCAGATTTGCAATATGATTCAATAGTGAAAAAACATCACCAAATGGACATGATGAAATCAACACAACAATGGAAAGGAACAACATCAAAACTACTGCCTTATACCATCCTGTGTTCCCATAGTGGCATTAATAAGAATATGTACATAAATGCATTTTGAATATTTTTATTTTTGGGTTACCAGTGCCTGATATTGCCAGTATATACATATGAGATGAGTATGTAAACAAAGTGGCATAGTTAAAGTGGCTAGTGATACATGTACTCCAGGATGCAGTCATGGATATAGAGTATACGTATGCATAAATGCATGAATAATGTACAACCATATTTTTTTTGTTTATTTTGAGGTTACAGTTGCACATTTACAAATGCACGTGCATTTGCAATATGATTCAAGTGTGAAAAAACATCACCAAATGGACATGATGAAATCAACACAATGTTAGTGATGGAAAGGAACAACTGATCACTGCCCGGCCATCCTGTGTTCCCAGCTTTGATGCATTACTATCAGAATGATAGCGGGGTAAATGCATTTACAACCATATTTTTATTTTTGGGTTACCAGGTGGCTATTTTAAATCATCCAAAAATGTAGGTGTCCTGGATAGGGCAGGTAGTTTGCCCCATAGCGGGCATGGACAACCTCACTAGTCTCTGGTAAATGCATTTGAGGGCAAGCAGTTTACCAGGCGGTTACAGCCAAAACAGGATGCTCATCACGCATTTGCAAATGATGTGACAAAACATCACCAAATGGACAGATGAAATCAACACAACGAGTGATGGAAAGGAACAACTATCACTGCCCGGCCATCCTGAGTTCATCAGGCCAGTCAATTGCTTCCTGCAGGATTTTTGATGCATGAGGAAATTAAAACTTGGTACCCTCCCACTACTGAACCATCGATGTGCAAATGCACAGTGACTGTTGCAAAAAGTTCTCCAAATGGACGTTGAGTGTGAGGTTATTTTTTGACACCACACTCCGAGGGCCCTCAATGCCTGCATTTGCCGTCTGATTCAACAGTGAAAAAAAGCATACCAAATGGACATGATGAAATCCGCACAACTTGAGTGATGGAAAGGAGGCGTATCACTGCCACGCATCCTGGGTGAACAGGGAGTACAGGAGAGGGCTCAGAACGCAGGGCCCCAGTGTTGAGGATCAGCGGGCCTTGTTGTTGCCTTCACCACCTGGGGGCGGCCCGTCAGGAAGTCCAGTACCCAGTTGCAGGGGCAGACCCAGGGTCTCGAGCTTGATGACGAGCTTGGAGGGTACTATGGTGTTGAATGCCGAGCTGTAGTCGATGAACAGCATTCTCACATAGGTATTCCTTCCACTTGCAAATGGTTACGTGCATTTGCAATATGATTCTATAGTGAAAAAACATCACCAAATGGACATGATGAAATCAACACAACGAGTGATGGAAAGGAACAACTATCACTGCCCGGCCATCCCGAGTTCATCTGGACAGTCAATTTTGCATTTCTGCAGGATTTTTGAGCATGCCAAATTCGTGATGGTAAATGCCCATTGAAACATATTGCAAATGCACGTGCATTTGCAATATGATTCTATAGTGAAAAAAACATCACCAAATGGACATGATGAAATCAACACAACGAGTGATGGAAAGGAACAACTATCACTGCCCGGCCATCCCGAGTTCATCAGGCCAGTCAATTTTGCATTTCTGCAGGATTTTTGAGCATGTCAAATTTCTTATGGCATTTGGCCCCAAAAAAAGTGACTTTTGACTTTGACTTTTGACTTCCTATGAAATCATATTGCAAATGGACAAATCATATTCCTTATGCACAAGTTAAAAAAAAATATGATAAATAAAATATTTAAAAAGCATATTGATACAGTTCTTATATGATGTGAATTGACACAAAATTTTTCAAAAACGGTCCAGAAAGCACTTTTTTAGGGTGTGTGAAATTTTTTTTTAAAATTTCACATTTTTGACTTTTGACTTCCTATGAAATCATATTGCAAATGGACAAAACATATGCCTTATGCGCACAAAAAAAAAAAAAAATTATGATAATAAAATTGACAAAAGTATATTCATACATTTCTTACACATGTGTAATTGACAAAAAAATCGAAAGAATTTCAAAAAACGGTCCAGAAAGCACTTTTTTAATGGGTGATAAGTTTTTGACAAAAAAAATCATTTTTTCAAAATTTTGCTTTTGGATGTTGACTTGAGTTACATTTCCAATATGAAAAACCAAGGTGGAGCGCAATCGCCACCTGTTGGATTTTTGAAGTGTTACAACTGGCATCTGCCATATGGCATTTGCAATACACTTTGCATGAATCAACGCCGAATTGGGTGGTATTGGACATTGTGTATATGGTTTGTCCAACGCCAATGATTTGCCTTTCATTTTTGTTCATTTCAGGGGGGTATTCCCTTACATCTTCAATGCCCTTGCTGATGGAAGGAGCTTTTCACTCAAAATCTCTCAATACATGGCCCCATTCATTCTTTCCTTTACACGGATCAGTCGCCCTGGTCCCTTTGCAGAAAAACAGCCCCAAAGCATGATGTTTCCACCCCCATGATTCACAGTAGGTATGGTGTTCTTTGGATGCAACTCAGCATTCTTTGTCCTCCAAACATGACGAGTTGAGTTTTTACCAAAAAGTTAGATTTTGGTTTCATCTGACCATATGACATTCTCCCAATCTTCTTCTGGATCATCCAAATGCTCTCTAGCAAACTTCAGATGGGCCTGGACATGTACTGGCTTAAGCAGGGGGACACGTCTGGCACTGCAGGATTTGAGTCCCTGGCGGCGTTGTGTGTTACTGATGGTAGGCTTTGTTACTTTGGTCACAGCTCTCTGCAGGTCATTCACTAGGTCCCCCCGTGTGGTTCTGGGATTTGAGTGAGATCTTCCGTGAAGCCCCAGATCGAGGGAGATTATCAGTGGCCATTTCCTAATAATTGCTCCCACAGTTGATTTCTTCAAACCAAGCTGCTTACCTATTGCAGATTCCGTCTTCCCAGCCTGGTGCAGGTCTACAATTTTGTTTCTGGTGTCCTTTGACAGCCATAGTGGAGTTTGGAGTGTGACTGTTTGAGGTTGTGGACAGGTGTCTTTTATACTGATAACAAGTTCAAACAGGTGCCATTAATACAGGTAACGAATGGAGGACACAGAGGAGCCTCTTAAAGAAGAAGTTACAGGTCTGTGAGAGCCAGAAATCTTGCTTGTTTGTAATTGACCAAATACTTATTTTCCACCATAATTTGCAAATAAATTCATAAAAAATCCTACAATGAGATATTCTGGATTTTTTCTTCTCATTTTGTCTGTCATAATAGTTGAAGTGTACATATTATGAAAATTACAGGCCTCTCTCATCTTTCTAAGTGGGAGAACTTGCACAATTGGTGGCTGACTAAATACTTTTTTGCCACACTGTATGTATTACAATAATACACTTCAACAGTGTTTACCACTCCCGCTTCTGGGTCATCAATGATTACATATTGTAACTATGCAATAGACTAGAAGCATGATTGATTTGTAATTCATATACAGGATACAGAAAAAAACTATGCATATCTAACTCCCTTCACCTGCATTAATCTGAGGACACAGGATAGTATTTCAATGAGATACTTAATTTCAACCAGTGGAGAATGTGAAACGCTTTATTGAAAGAAGTTCATTATCCAGGTGTTATAAATACATAAATGCATTATAATTATGATAATTGTAATATTATAAATACAAGTTCAATCTGTATTTCAATGCACATATGGTGTGCATTATATAATGAGGAAGAAAGACGAGGTGGGGCGAGAGGTGTAGAAGACAGAAAGGGAAAGAGGTAAGAACAGAGGCAGACAGCATATGATTCATGAATTACAGTGCTACCCTAATATTCTCTTAGTTCATCACAATTGTGGTGTCTCCTAAGGAGCCTTGGGGCCCCAGTTGGCCCAAAGGTTATCTTAATTAAGAGTGGGTGAGGTGGTGATTACGGGACTGGATTCCTCTCTCACATCAAAACATACCTGCAGATGAGAGAGCATGATTAAGCCTTGTTCTTTTTATTCTAACACGGTCAGTCATCTTAAATCAGGAGGTGAAATGCAAAACTGACCTTGGATATTTACTCTGGGACTACTACATCTCTGTCTGTATTTCAATGTAAAGCATCTCTTTAATAATACTCCTGTTTACCTGACCAAGTGACATCTCACCTATGATCATGCTGTGCCCTCTGTGTCAGCCAGTTCAGATGCGGGAGGGGTTCACCAAAACAGCTGATATAACCTAGAGGATTTAGGGAGAAGGGGGATAGGGATGAAGTGAAGGAAGAGAGACTGTTATTGTGTGTGTGTGGTCTCACCTGGTGGCTACAGAATAGTTTATGCTGAAAAACAGACACATGAGGACAAACAATAGATGATAATGTCAATAGAAGATACTGTAGGTGACGCAGACACCTATCGGAGTGTACCTGAAGCATTTACATATAGAGTGCTATGTGTCTCACCACTTGGTTATTGCAAGGCTAACTCCCAGGGAAATCATGACTTGGCACAACAGATAGTCCAGTGAAAATGGCTGTGTTTATGTGGTGTAAATCTGAAAATTAGCAGCTGACATCTTAAGTTTTTTTTAAGGAATGCATGTGAGACAGGTTCCATATACAACAAGACAGGCAGAGATGGAGAAAAATAACACAGAACAGTTGAATTACCTCTGGTTATGGACACTTTGCCAGCAATAAAGCTTCCACTGCCTGTTCCCCAGACAATGAACATCTGCCATGATCTACATTTTCTACCCCTTGGTCAGCTCGCTCTCTGAAAGTAAAGAAAACAGCTTATTTTTTATAGATATGAAAACAATAACTGAGATATGACTGTTCAATCTAAAACAGCAAATGTCATTTTTAGGATACCTCAATACAGCCCAGTGCTGCTTACCTGAGATGCCATCTTCGTAGGTGTCTGCTTTGACTTCCTTTGTGTTGGAAAAAAGTTGCTTTCAGAATAAATATTTTTGATTGAAAATAAAAAAGGTTTTGCTCTTGACAAAAAGACACAAATGTACCTCCATGGCATATAACAATTTGCCTGTGAATAACCACACCTTCATACAAAAGTGCTATGTATTCAGAATTCTTGAAGCACAACCGAAGATGCTGCCATATCCTGCCAGCATGTCCACAAGCGAGACACTCAGGAGCAGAATGATGATGCGTGGAAGAGGGAAAGGAATGAGATGGGAACAGCACTTTGTTGCAAGTTGGGGAGGAGGGCTAATATCTGAACAATAGACTATTCAACCTTTACTAAAGAATAGTCTAATAGCCGAGCTAGGTGTGAAACCCACCTCACTGTTATCACAGACCAGATTTGCCCTAACGACCAAGGGGTAGCTTGCTACTCAATGTAATAAAGCAATGACTTTTCAAATAAGTTACCTTACACGTTATGTTGGCTGACAATTTGTTAGCTACGCTGTCCTTACGATCCACATAGCATATCATTACAGCAGTATGTACCGGTATGTTAGCTAGCTACCTAACGTTAGCAGTTATACATCAAACTTGCCAGTATATTAACTATAGGCTATCTAAAAACCCAACGTTTATTGACTTGATTATTCTCGGCATTCTTAGCTTAGCTAAATGATATAGTCGTTGTGCCTCCTCAATGGACATTCGGGTGCTTTCGTAAATTCGCTCAATAGAACGAGTCAAAATTAACCCAAGGCTGAAAAATGGCTTCAGAACTTTGGCTAAACTGGAACACTAGCGCAAGCCCATAGCAAATTAATGGAATCGAACATTCGCAGAGCCTATTTTGACTGGAATTCCATAAAAAATGTATCCCTTTTTATTTTACCACTACAATCTGTTCGTCGGACGAAACTGGAAAACAACTACTTGCACAGGAAGTAAACATCCGCACCTTGATGGTGTCAACTGTGCTTATGTCTGCTTAATGAAAAAGTAGGGAAAAAATAAAAACTTCTATTTCTGGTCAAACGAGCTCGCTGCCCAGACTTACATAATTACAAAGAGGAGATTCTCCTGATTAAAATGGTGCCCGTGTAACAGTTTTTCTTCTGTCCCTCTCCTTGCCCCCCTACCTGGGCTTGAACCAGGGACCCTCTGCACACAGACAACAGCCACCCTTGAAGCTTCGTTACCCATCACTCCACAAAAGCCCAACCCTTACAGAGCAAGGGGAACAACTACTTCCAGGTCTCAGAGCGAGTGATGTCACCATTTAAACCGCTGTTAGCGCGCACCCCTCTAACCAACGAGCCATTTTACACCGGTTACACCCAACTTGAAACAATCGAAATATACACATTGCAATATATTTGGCGAAATAGACAGACATGCCTATATTTCCCCATAGGAAACAATGGGAAGACTGCAGAGTTCCAATATTATTTTTGTTGTTTACATTTTGTTGTTTACATTTTAACTACACTGCTCAAAAAAATAAAGGGAACACTAAAATAACACATCCTAGATCTGAATGAATGAAATATTCTTATTAAATACTTTTTTCTTTACATAGTTGAATGTGCTGACAACAAAATCACAAAAATTATCAATGGAAATAAAATGTATCAACCCATGGAGTTCTGGATTTGGAGTAGGCAGCAGAACGCTCTCCACGGCGTCTCCAGACTCTGTCACGTCTGTCACATGTGCTCAGTGTGAACCTGCTTTCATCTGTGAAGAGCACAGGGCTCTTCACAAATTTGCCAATCTTGGTGTTCTCTGGCAAATGCCAAACGTCCTGCACGGTGTTGGGCTGTAAAGCACAACCCTCACCTGTGGACGTCGGGCCCTTATACCACCCTCATGGAGTCTGTTTCTGACCGTTTGAGCAGACACATGCACATTTGTGGCCTGCTGGAGGTCATTTTGCAGGGATTTGGCAGTGCTCCTCCTTGCACAAAGGCGGAGGTAGCGGTCCTGCTGCTGGACACTACGCTGACTGACACAGGAAACCCTCTTGCCACAGCTCGCATTGATGTGCCATCCTGGATGAGCTGCACTACCTGAGCCACTTGTGTTGGTTGTAGACTCCGTCTCATGCTACCACTAGAGTGAAAGCACCGCCAGCATTCAAAAGTGACCAAAACATCAGCCAGGAAGTAAGTGGTCTGTGGTCACCACCTGCAGAACCACTCCTTTATTGGGGGTGTCTTGCTAATTGCCAATAATTTCCACCTGTTGTCTATTCCATTTGCACAACAGCATGTGAAATGTATTGTCAATCAGTGTTGCTTCCTAAGTGGACAGTTTGATTTCACAGAAGTGTGATTGACTTGGAGTTACATTGTGTTGTTTAAGTGTTCCCTTTATTTTTTGAGCAGTGTATAAAACAACATGAGCAGGTCTCATTCGCAACAATAGCGAAGCAGGCATTATGACATTGAACAATAAGCTGGAAATAGAATGTTCGGAATGCGAGTTGGTGCTACTGTGCTCAATAGAACTAATAGGAGCTGGCAGGGTGAAAAATGCACAAAAATAAGGCCTGTTTTTTTTGCGATTACTTCAAAACGACGGCAAGCAGCTCGGAAATATGGTCATATTATGAAACTGGGCTCCAAGGCGGATGCAATGACCTAGTTTTTATCATAATGTAATGTGTCCAGCCTACTATTTACACGGCACTCTTGTTTGAGTGTACCAGAGCGCAGAATAATTACTTCACGAGCCTCAACACCCGTTGAATATGTCAGTAAATGGAAAAGAAACTTAATTAAATTGTTTCCAGCAGCACATTTAGAGTCACCCACGCTCTGGTTAACACGAAAACTGCCTTACCAGCTCTGCTAGGGCGAGTAAAATGGTCAGAGTTGTCTCATTTCTGTCTGGAAGTTGCTAGCCAACGTTAGCTTGGGTGCTTGACTGCCGTTGTAAGGCCAGAATGCTCAAATCAACCCTACTCATCGTCCAGAATGTCCAGTGTGCGCTCCGAGAGCAAAACGGTCTGAATTTACAAACTGACCATTTTTCTCTGAACGGGAAACAGCATAATATTAATCCAATTAATTAAGCCAAATATCTTAAAATCAATCCCATATACTATGTTACTACAAAAAAGGTTTTAAATTCTCTGGTAATGCCAAAATGGAATACTATCAAATTGCTTCTCAAAGATCCCCTCTGGTGGTCAAACTAGCAATAACTTGCAGTTAACAGAAGAAATGGCTGAGAATTAAATGACGTGCCATAGAATGCTGCAGCAGCACACAGGGTGTGCCACAGTATGACACAACTTTTAAAGGAGGAACCACTGTATGTGAGTATTCTGTTCATTGACTCCAGCTCAGCGTTCAACACCATAGTGCCCTCCAAGCTCATCACTAAGCTAAGGACCATGGGACTATACCACTGGCGTAGCACACACCCAAGCAAGGCGCGGGAGACCACGAGAACATGTGTTAAATAAATAGCAGCAAATTCTTGAAATTCGGGATAATCCTTGTCCAGCAGGGAAACATAATTTTTATAGTAAAAAAATGATTTTGTTGCATTATTTGAGCTTAAAATGTACTTTTAGGGGAATTTTATAATTCCAACACCATCATTGAGTTTGCTGACGACATGATGTTGGTAGGCCTGATTACCGATGATGATGAGACAGCCTATAGGGAGGAGTGTGGTGCTGGACAACAACCTCTCCTTCAATTTCAACAAAACAAAGGAACTGATTGTGGACTACAGGAAACGGAGGGCCGAGCACGCCCCCCATTTTCATCGACGGGGATGTAGTGGAGCGGGTCGAGAGCTTCAAGTTTCTCAGTGTCCACATCACTAAGGATCTATCATGGTCCACACACATCATCACCGTTGTGAAGAGGGTACGACAACACTTCTTCCCCCTCAGGTGGCTGAAAAGATTTGTCATGGGCCTTGATCCACAAAAAGTTCTACAGCTGCACCATTGAGACCATCTTGACTGGCTGCATCACCGCTTGGTGTAGCAACTGCTTGATATCCGAACGCACGGCGATACAGAGGGTAGTGCGTACGGCCCAGTACATCACTGGGGCAGAGATCCCTGCCATCCAGGACCTCTATACCAGGCCCCTGAAAATGTCAAAGACTCCAGCCACCCAAGTCATTGACAGTTCTCTCTGCGGTACCGATGCACCAAGTTTGGAACCAACAGGACCCTGAACAGCTTCTACTCCCAAGCCATAAGACTGCTTAGTGGTTCGTTAAATAGTTAACCAAACAGCTACCCGGACTGTCTACATTGAACCTTTTTGCACTAACTTCTTTTGACTCATCGCATACGCTGCTGCTACTGTTTGTTATCTATCCTGTTGCCTAGTCACTTTATTTCTAGTTATATGTACTGTACATTTGGAAAGTATTCAGACCCCATGTTACGTTACACACAATACACCCATAATAACAAAGCAAAAACAGGGTTTTGCTAATTTATTAAAACTTCTTATGGAAAGTTGCGTCCCACTTGGGCAAAAACTGGGAAAATGCAGCACGGCAAATTTTTTAAAAATTATATAAAAATCAAACTTTCATAAATCACACATGTAAAGATACTCAATTAAAATTACACTCGTTGTGAATCCACCCGTCTTCAATTTGATCGATTAACGTTTACAAATACCTAAAGTTGTATTACAAAAGTATTTTGAAATGTTTTGGCATAGTTTACAGGTAACTTTTGAGATATTTTGTAGTGACTTTGCGCATATTGGAAGCTGTTTTTTTCTGGATCAAACGCGCCAAATAAATGGACATTTTGGATATATATGGACGGAATTAATCGAACAAAAGGACCATTTGTGATGTTTTTGGGACATATTAGAATGCCAACAAAGGAAGCTGGTCAAAGGTAAGGCATGATTTATATTTTATTCCTGCAGGGTTGAAATATTATTTCTCTCTTTGTTTACTGCTGTGCTATCATCAGATAATAGCTTCTTATGCTTTCGCCGAAAAGCCTTTTTGAAATCTGACATGCTGACCGGATTCACAACGAGTGTAGCTTTAATTTTCTATCTTGCATGTGTGGTTTAATGACCGTTTGAATTTTATAGAACTTTATTTGAATCTGGCGCTCTGCATTTTCCCTGGCAATTGGCCAAGTGGGACATTTTGCGTCCCCCTATCCCAGAGAGGTTATTAATCTACACCTGTTGTTTGCGAAGCATGAGCCAAATAAAATTGTATTTGATTTTAATTTCAATTTAGACTTTAAACCAAGATCAAATGGAATATTTTTGCTCTGTTTTAAAACCAAATTTAAAATTAGATTAGGGATTAATGCTAAACTGCCACTGGACTAGGTTTAAGTTGATCAAATGTCAGTGTATGTGCTGTATTTTGGGTGTGATTATCCATTTTAGCTCCTGTGGCTACATTATTTGTAAAAGTCACCTAGCCAAATAACTAATTTGACCAAAAAGTGCCCTTAGTTGTATCTTTTAGCTTGAAGTACAACCTGGCAAAGTGACCAGTTTCCCTAGAATTAGAATGAGAACATATTGCTATGAAATCATGACAGACGTAACTAATCATAGTTCAAAGATTTAACCTCAGATGAACTAATCCAGGTTTAAAATTAAGTGGTGGAAAACATCTCTGATTAAGGTCTAATCTAAGATTGATTTAAACCATGTTGGTGCACCCTTACAGCTTTTATTCAGGCTATACACTTGGAAAGTTACACACATATTGTTGTTTCAAGACCATTTTGATTTTAATTAAGCCAAACACAAATGCGATCTTTGTCCAAACTTGACACACGCATGGTCTATGCAATTCATGTGCTCTCTTAAGATGCGACTTCACTGATTAAATGACAAGTGCGGCTCTTGTGGGGATTGAAAGGTGCATATAAAAATAGTTGATGTAAAATTTGGAAGACGGCTCTCAGTTTAAAATCACTGCACTTGAAATGTCAGTTTACAGACAGAGATTCATAGACAATCTGAAGTAGGTTAATCATAGGTAATGTAATTTGTTGCCTTATAAAATCCAAAATAATGTCATATGCTAAAAAGCATTCTGTTGGTGGCATTTGAATATAAACTATCAAATAACTTTTATTTTAGACACTTCCCCCCTACACTAATTACAAACCAATATGAAGAGCATGCAGACCTGTCAACAGGACTCATTCGATATTTGTACAAAAAATATGCTACGAGACTAATAGAAAGATGTTAAAGTTAAAACAAAACAGAAAAATGACAAACTCACCTCAAGATTATTTTGTTCTTCTTTTCTGTTTTGTCCCGAAATAACTGAATATAGTCTCTATCCCATGTTAAGTTTGAGAGGCTGTCACTGGCTGAATCTTTATACATTTCAGTCTTAACTCATGCTTTAGGTCTACTAACAATACTATGAAGTTTTTGTTCTTTTGATAGGCATCGGCATAACTAAATTCAGCACTTTCTCCACTTCAGCAAAGCTATTGTTACTGTAACAGCACTCGTACTGTATCTCATCTTCTCTTACGCTTGTGATTGCATACCATCGTCACACATAAAGGTTCATCTGCATTTCACGGTACTTTCCGTGTGGATGTTATCTCGCGACGAGTAACTGCACATCTCTCTCCAAGGATACATCAGCCTCCTCGCGCCTGTCTTGAGGTATGGTAGTGCAATCCTGGATCCTTGGAACGTCCCTACCGTGAACCCTAACCTTAACCTTAACCTCTACCCTAACCATAACCGTTATCTAACCTGAACCTTAACCCTTACCTTAACCGTTTTAAATTTCGGTTAAGGTAAGAGTTACAATTGTCAGTGAGACAGACTTGATGTGAAAAATAAATAAACGTGTTAGCTCCTGCTGAGGATGATGTCATGCACAACTAGAATAGTCTATTTCTATCATTTTATTTGGTCCTGCTGCACTTATAACTCAAACTTCGAACATTGTTTGTATTGAATGTTATCAAATTATATTTTTGTGAACATACAATTATAAATAACAATCTTCAAGATTTAAACACATTTCTTTAGAACATTAAAGCTATACTTATTAATGTGTGCATAGTCTACCATCAAAAAGTGGACCCCCAACATGTACAACAAATGTTTATACATTTCATTTTCACATGCAAGTATGCCCTATACTTGATTTAATACATCTTTAGTTCTCAATGAGTGATTTTCCATGAGAGCAAGTTGAGCGATATTACTTTTTTAAACCATTTCAAATTATTGTTTGGGTAATGATAAGGTACCCCATTGTAGGCCTAGGCCTATTTATATCATCAAGGAATATACTTAATTATTTGAAATTCCTATAATAATTCAAGCTAAATTGTGTGAAAGATTTTATAGTCTATTACAAGCCCAGTGACCATAAACAAGAATTCTATTTGTTGGTAATTAGTAGGTTATCTAATGCAATGTTCTTGCCAACATGCTGTGGTAAGACTAGGCACACACCAGTTGAATCAACGTTGTTGTTGTGGGGAATGTCTTGACGCTGGCAATGCAGCAATCCAGTAATCCTTACAATGACTCATTTGTGAATGATCAACATTTAATAGCAACACTACTATGTCTTGATGATGGAATGTAACTGACAATAGCACAGCATAGAGGGGTGTCAAACACACCCCTGTCCTTGAGGGCCACAGTGTCTGCAGATCTGTGTGCATGCTTTCAACGTGTGTCCCATTTACATACAGACTCATTTGTAAATATTGATCCAATTAAAATGCAATTAATAAAGTATTATATAACAACATGCTATTACTATGTTGTTACTAAAGTGATTACACCCTTACCGGACAGGTATAAGAGCAACTTAATTAAAAATCAATTCAAATCAAATGCATTGTTCACATACACGTGTTTAGCAGATGTTATTGCGGGTGTAACGAAGTGCTTGTAAATAAGTTGTATTACGATACTATACTATAGGTATAGTTATCTGGACCCAGATTTAGCCTATTCCTGGGCTGAAAAGCACATTCATTGGAGGTTTTCTATTGACCATGTTTTTATTTCATGAGTAAAATGTATCTGGGTCCAGGAAACTGGACATGCTGTATACTGTATAGTGGCCCTTGTGCAATGGAATTTGGCACTGTTGCTTTTCGTTTGACAATACCACCATCTGGTGTCCAACAGCCTTATCTGCCTAAATATGGTATTTATACTGCAGGTACAATCTGTACAATGCAATATATGTCAAGATAGATATGTTCCCAGAATTATTATCAAATGAGAGCATCTTAAGACCCGGCAAGTCATTTGAGTGCGCTCTGATTTCTAAAATAATTGCAATGTAGCAACAAGTGTTTTCTGTATACATAAACTCTATACTGTATCATGTTCCACATGAATATGAAACTCCAGACATTGTACTGTGCTGAATATAAGAATGAGTATTTAACATCAGGCTTAATTTCCAAGATATTAGGTGTGTTCACTCTGGTTATCTACTCCGATTTCAGAGCACTCTGGTCTGAGTGTGTCAGAGCGCAGAATAACTGATGAATTTACAAATGAGCAACACCCGCTGAATATGACCGGTGTCAGTAAATGTCTGCAAAAAAGGTAATTCAACTATTGCCAGCAGCACAGTTACAGTCACTAACGCTTTAGGGGTGTGTTCATAAATTCAATCTGGAATGCCAGAGTACACTCAGAGTGCACTCTGGGCATTCGTTAATTCAGAGGGTTGTCAGATTACACCAAGATGCTCAAACTTCTTGAGAGGTTGCAAGGTGTTCTACCATTGTCATTTCAATATTGTAGCGAATTCAGGTGGTAGCCCCAACTGGGACTCAAACTCAGGTCCAGCAACTGTCAACCCAACACCTTCCGCCAAGAGATCCAAACCCCTTGATGAGGTCGCTAGGTGTTGGGCTAAGGTCGCTACAATATTGAGTATGTAACAGAAAATAACAGAGGAGACTAGTTAGTAATTAGTGCTCACAAAGACCAAGGTGCAAGCACAGAATTATAATTAGATTATATTTTTATGGTTGCAAGCAGAGTGATGATATCAGTGGGTCCAGTGATGACCCCAGATGAGGGCGATGCAGGTCCTGTGCAGATCAACACAATACACAGTTGACACATCCAGCCCATTCTGATGCAAATTATATGATTATGAACAGGTTACAATTTACCCTACCGCTTTTTTGAATTCACTTGAACTTCAGTGGGCTTTATTTGGATATCATATTGTTTGCATGAATAGTAAACTCTCATATACTTGGCAAATTTCTGATCTCTTAAACCGTAAATCACTGGGCTTAAGAGACGTGGCAAAACATTGGTGAAAAGGAAATTTGAGAACAGAATGGTTGTTCGCTTATTTGGGAAGAGAGACAAGAGAATCATATTGGTTAGGGGCGTGATATACCCCAGCATGCAGAACAGAAGCTGAACCCCATGTAACAATATTGTGTTACGAGCCTTTCGAGCCGACGCTGGGTCTGTTATGGCAGCTTTTGCAGCAAAAAGGACCTTAAAATAAGTTACGAACAATGTCAGAAATACAAATGACAGGTTAACAATATGGACCGCCGTGGATGTAGCCTCATGATATGGGGAACCATAAACAGCATTGTTATAACATAGAACGCCTGTGGAAAAAATTGTGAATGGTTTAGTAGCTAGCACAATGATGATGTCACTGAGTGCAGGGATGACTGCCACACTCCAGACGAGGCAGATGAGGATGTAGGTCCTACGCACTGTACAGATCTGAATATGATGCAGGGGCTTACAGACAGCAATGTAGCGCTCTATGGCCATGCCTGCTAAGTTCAATGGACTGTTTCTGTTGGTTGTGCTTGTGATTACAAGCATCATACAGCAAACAAACATATTCAGGCCATATGGAAGCGCATATGTTATAACCTGTAGCATCACTGCAAAAGACAGCATAATCATGTCGTTGATCACCAGGTGAATGTATAGAATATACCTCGGGTCACTGTAGAAGATATGATTCTTGAAGAAAATATACACAAAGGTTCCATTGATGTAGTTGATGATTACACCCAGGGCAATTGTTGTGAAGTTTTTAATGAAAGCGTCATTGAAGTTATCCATTGCTCTGCTGTTGTTCATCATTCAGTTGTTCATGAAAGCAATGTTGAATTGATTTCGGCCTTTGGTGAAGTTCATTACTCGTTGATTATTCAAGAAGTACTTAGACAGTACCTGACAAAGAAAAACAAATATTATTCAGAGTTTCAGACAATCCCCATAAGCAGAGATATGATTACAGGGATAGCTTAAACTTGATATACTGTACAATGAAAAAGGTAACAATGAGCCTTACTGTTTTTCTTGGGACTGAGCTGGCTATGACTACAAATTAACACACCTAGCTAGCTTAAAGTATGGTATTAGTGCGGAATTATAGTGTACATGTCATTTTGAGTTTCTGCTTGTCATCAAGTCATTGTAACACTAATAGGAGAAAAGTTGTTGTAATATTCTTGTCAGTAGCTAGGTTTCCATCCAGTTGGTGACAGATTTCCATCAAATGCACCTGTTGCGGATAAAAGGCTGTTTGTGGTGACGTAGTGCACATAAAAATAAAGAACACAAGTTTCCATCACATTTTCAACTCTACTGATGGTTTTGTTCCCATGTTTTGCGATGTACCCACTCTGGTCTTGGCACATACGCACTAGCCAGGAGCTGGCATATACAGTGAGGGTAGGATAGCCTACATGATTAGATTATTATGGACAAAGATTATTAAGGCAGCCAAGCATTGATCATCATGTATCCAGAATAAGACCCTCAAATTATTGCAAAGGTGCATTAATCACTGTATGCACTTTCACCACCTTGTGGAGTTCATCATAAAATGTATTTCATCTGTAGCCTAATAAACTGCGTTCTTTCCCGCGTGGTAGTGGAAGTACCACACTATATCTCGTGACTCCAAGATTACTTTGATATAATGGTTATTATATCAGTATTTGCTCATGATGGCATTTCCATTGTAATTTCTCACATAATTTATTTTACAGACACAAAAAGATCCCACTTTATCTAACTGATTTTGTTTTGTCGACATTTGGAAAGTTTACCGACAAATTTGATGTTTCCATCAGGCCTGTCTTGAAATTTTATCAGACTTTACTCGAATAAAAAGGTTGGATGGAAACCTGGTTAGTCACATTAATTATCAGGTTACAACTAAAACCTGCACAACACACATTCATCTAATGTACTCACTAAGAAATTATAATTATTATCATTGCTGTCATCTCATCTCATATTTCATCAATTGGAATGATTCGTGATAATTCCATTTAAAATTGTTAAGAAGTAATCCGTTGGCCTATGGGCCTATGTTGTTTCGGAGAGTTGCAAGTAAGATTTTTGAATCCCTAGTCTCCATCTGTAATCAGCGTCCACATGATGAGAAAGGCTGTAAAACTTACCACACAATGCCTGTCTGACTAGCCAGTAAATTTGTGAGGCGAAGCTACTGGTTTATATAGATGCATTTTGACACATCTAAGTGAGATGATGTAATCGATTGGGGAGTGAGGAGTCAGTAGAGCGGGAGGGGATGGTGCATGATCATTACAGCCAAAGTCAGTCTTTTCAACAGCCCAATGCGCCCCTTTGCTTGGTAAACTGAGGGATAGGGCTGGGGAATTGAATTTAAATATATATATATATATATCACATATATATCACATATCACATATATTTAACCAGGTAGGCAAGTTGAGAACAAGTTCTCATTTACAACTGCGACCTGGCTAAGATAAAGCAAAGCAGTTCGACACATATAACAACACAGAGTTACACATGGAGTAAAACAAACATACAGTCAATAATACAGTAGAAAAATAAGTCTATATACAATGTGAGCAAATGAGGTGAGATAAGGGAGGTAAAGGCAATTAAATAGGCCATGGTTGCGAAGTAAATACAATATAGGAATTAAAACACTGGAATGGTAGATTTGACAGTAGATGAGTGTGCAAAGTAGAAATACTGGGGTGCAAAGGAGCTAAATAAATAAATAAATAAATACAGTAGGGGAAGAGGTAGTTGTTTGGGCTATTTATAGATGGGCTATGTACAGGTGCAGTGATCTGTGAGCTGCTCTGACAGCTGGTGCTTAAAGCTAGTGAGGGAGATAAGTGTTTCCAGTTTCACAGATTTTTGTAGTTCGTTCCAGTCATTGGCAGCAGAGAACTGGAAGGCGAGGCGGCCAAAGGAGGAATTGGCATTAGGGGTGACAAGTGAGATATACCTGCTGGAGCGCGTGCTACGGGTGGGTGCAGCTATGGTGACCAGCGAGCAGAGATAAGGCGGGACTTTGCCTAGCAGTGTCTTGTAGATGACCGGGATGAATGAGGATAGACAGCTTAGAAGACTTGGCATGATAGTATTAAACTTATTTGAAATATTGGTAACACTTCCGATGAGTACCCTTTACATAATGCATTATAATCGCATGTATAACGCCTTATGAGCTATCCATAATGCATTATAATGCATCTAACTGCACTCATAAAGCACTATAAGCACTATTAGAATGCCGTATGAAACGTTGTTGTAAAGTGTTACATAAAAAATGAAATACTCTTTAGGAAATTGTGTCTAGAGGTATTCTTCCATCATGTTTGGTGCACAAGACAGATTTAAGTGTGTGGGAGGTTGTGCAGTGGAATGCAAATATATTAATGAGCACATAGAGTATAAAGTTGTATTTCCTAATGTGCAGTGAGGTACCCTAGTGGTTAGAGCGTTGTGCCAGTAACCGAAAGGTTGCTGGATCGTATCCCTGAGTTGACAAGGTAAACCTCTGTTGTTCTGCTCCTGAGCAAGGCAGTTAACCCTCTGTTCCCTAGGTGCTGAAGATGTGGAGGTTGTTTAAGGCAGCCTTCTGATTCAGAGGGGTTTGCTTAAATGCAGAAAACATATTTCAGTTGTACAACTGACTAGGTATCCCCTTTTCCTTTTATACCCATCAGTACAAAATAGTTGAAATTGCTTGCTCAATTAGTGGGCAAACTTTCCATGGGGTTGGGGAACCATACAAGGAAAGGATAACTGAAATGGGAATGTAAATACCTGAGGATCAACCACACGTTCTGAACAAGAAATTCATCCCCCTGCCATCTCCCTACTGTAAATTTCGAACAAGATTAATACGGTAGGGTAGTGATGGGTCGTATCCGAACAAACAGCTCTTTTTGAACGGCACTTTTTGGTGGACATTGGGAATCGAAACAGCTTGTTCATTCATTTAGCTCCCAAATCAGAGAATGTATAGAATTTACCCCAGGAACCCTGTAGAATATATGACTTTTGAAGAAAGTACACACGAAAGTTACATTAAACACGAAAGTTACATTAATGTAGTTGATGATTATGCCTACAGGGCAGATGTTATGAAGTTTTTGATGAAAGAGTCATTTAAGTGATCCACTCGGCTGTTGTTCATTTCAATAGTTTAAATACATGGCTGGAAAGTGTCATACAATTTGACATTTTTGTGAACTTTCCTTTTAATCCTTAATAATTTGGCATTAAGCATCGGTGCAGCGTTTATATATCTTTCTAACACTTTTTTAGCAATGTCATCAAATCACATTAACTATGTAATATTGCATAACATTGTGCATTGATAAGACCTAAGTGTAGCTTCTACAACACAGAAAAGTCTGTTCTGAAGAGCATTTACTTTGTTCTTGAAAAACAGAGAACTCTTTTCTTTCACTGTCCTGGAATAACACAGATGAGACAGAGAGTGCTACTTTATATACAGAGTTACTTTATGTATGATATCATACACCAAAAGGCAAACCCTAAAGACTGGAAAGGGGATGATAAAAACAGGTTAATTACTTAGCAGTAATATAATGATAGAATTATCTGACCCTTTAAAAAAATATAAAATGTTAATGCTTGTGTGATTTAATCTGATTTGTTATACAGGCATCACATAAATTAGTAGGTCCTGGTTGTTAGTAAACTGTACATGAAGAAACAAAAAGACCTGCAGCCCTGATCACAGTAAGCTGCCTTTAATAGTGGCTTGTTGTCACTAGGAAGGAATGCAGTGGTTTTATTTCTTTATGGATGAATGACATTACATTGTTCCGTGACACTGTTCCATGGTATTGAACCAAATTTGATTAACTGGATCTGTACAAACAATGGTAAAGGATTAGCATTATATTTCAAAGCTTTACATGGTTTATTAATAAAGACTCAATGACAATGAAAACATAAAGAATGTTGTAGTAAACTTACATTTTAGGTTATGGTAGGGTAACACAGTTGTACTACACCAGGGCTGCCCAAACCTGTTCTATTCAGTTTATCAACCAATTAAATTATTAGAATAAGGTGTGCTAGATTTGGGTTGAAGCGAAAATCTACAAAAAGGTAGCTCTCCGGGAACCGGGGTTGGGCAGAATGTAAACATTCTCAAGAATCCAGGGGTAGTTGATATGTCCACTGGAATGCAAGGAAATGTCTCTTATGCCTTTTACTCCTTCCGGTTATCATGCCGATTTCGTTGGATCTATAGGTCCGTCTATGAATTTGAGTGGTTACACGCACGCACGTACACACACACACGCACGCACGCACGCACGCACGCACGCACACACACACACACACACACACACACACACACACACACACACACACACACACACACACACACACACACACACACACACACACACACACAGTTCTTATTTGATTTACACCCTGTAGGAATGAGTCATTGAGTCATTGAACGTGTTTTTCTAGCAAACAGCATTATGTTACAGTATAAAAACATAATGACAATTTACAACATAATATTCAGTGTTGTCAAGTGGGGCATATACAGTTGAAGTAGGAAGTTTACATACACCGTAGCCATATTTAATCCTGGTAAAAATTCCCTGTCTTAAGTCAGTTAAGATCACCACTTTATTTTAAGAATGTGAAATGTCAGAATAATAGTAGAGAGAATGATTTATTTAATATTTTATTCCTTTCATCACATTCTCAGTAGGTCACAAGTTTACATACACTCAATTAGTATTTGGTAGCATTGCCTTTAAATGGTTTAACTTGGGTCAAGGGTTTCGGGTAGCCTTCCCAAAGCTTCCCACAACAAGTTGGGTGAATTTTGGCCCATTCCTCCTGACAGAGCTGGTGTAGCTGAGTCAGGTTTATAGGCCTCCTTGCTCGCACACACTTTTTCAGTTCTGCCCACAAATGTTCTATAGGTTTGAGGTCAGGGCTTTGTGATGGCCATTCCAATACCTTGACTTTGTTGTCCTTAAGCCATTTAGCCACCACTGGAATTATGCTTGGGGTCATTGTCCATTTGGAAGACCCATTTGCGACCAAGGTTTATCTTCCTGACTGATGTTTTGAGATGTTGCTTCAAAATATCCACGTAATTTTCCGCCCTCGTGATGCCATCTATTTTGTGAAGTGCACCAGTCCCTCCTGCAGCAAATCACCCCCACAACATGATGCTGCCACCTCCGTGCTTCATGGTTGGGATGTTGTTCTTTGGCTTTACAAGCCTCCCCCTTTTTCTTCCAAACATAACGATGGTCATTATGGCCAAACAGTTCCATTTTTGTTTCATCAGACCAGTGTACATTTCTCCAAAAAGTGTGATCTTTGTCCCCATGTGCAGTTGTAAACCATAGTCTGTCTTTTTTATGGCGGTTTTGGAGCAGTGGCATCTTCCTTGCTGATCGGCCTTTCAGGTTATGTCGATATAGGACTCGTTTTACTGTGGATATAGATACGTTTGTACCTGTTTCCTCCAGCATCTTCACAAGATCTTCACAAGGTCCTTTGCTCTAGGAGACAGAACGCGACTCCTTCCTGAGCGGTAATGATGACTGCGTAGTGCCATGGTGTTTATACTTGCGTACTATTGTTTGTACAGATGAATGTGGTACCTTCAGGTGTTTGGAAATTGCTCCCAAGGATGAACCAGACTTGTGGAGGTCTACAATTTTTTTCTCAGGTCTTGGCTGATTTTCCCATGATGTCAAGCAAAGAGGCAATGAGTTTGAAGGTAGACCTTGAAATACATCCACAGGTACACCTCCAATTGACTCAAATTATATCAATTAGCCTATCAGAAGCTTCTAAAGTCATGATATAATTTTCTGGAATTTTCCAAGCTGTTTAAAGGCACAGTCAACTTAGTGTATGTAAACTTCTGACCCACTGGAATTGTGATACAGTGAATTATAAGTTAAATACTTTCTCTGTAAACAATTGTTTAAAAATTACTTGTGTCATGCACAAAGTAGATGTCCTAACCAACTTGCCAAAACTATAGTTTGTTAACAAGAAATGTGTGGAGTGGTTGAAAAACGTGTTTTAATGACTCCAACCTAAGTGTATGTAAACTTCCGACTACAACCGTATGTCACTGACAAGGACCGCCACATTTTTCACCCATCACATGCCATACTTCATATTCTACCTATTTTCCCAGAATTCAAGCAAAATGTTCCTATCACCTGAACTTGAGATTCACTTTCATAGCTGGCCACAATCTAGATATATTGTTCCTACGACACGTCAGGTACCTTGCCCAGTATTTGCGGAACTTCTCGTCCCTGAAACCGTAGATCATGGGGCTGAGGAATCGTGGGATGATGTAGACCAGCAGGAAAAAGATGTAACGGATCTCCAGGACAAACTGTGGGAAGAGAGCGATGAGGGCTGCTTGCAGAGAGGGGACTACAAAAGCCAGCATGCACAGCAGCAGCTGCACCCCGTGGAGTAGCACTGTATTCCTTGCCCTCTTTATGGACACCAGGTCCGTGGAGGCAGCATGTGCCGTTAGCATGATCTTACAATAAGTGTAGAGCAGCGTGAGCGTCACAAAGGAAAAATAGATGCTGTCAAACACAGCGTTCTTGTAGTAGATGGAGCGGTCCCGGAAGATGAAGGAGTGATCGCAGAAGATGGAGGTGCGAAAGAAGCCCAGGGGCTCCTTGATGAGTGTGACCAGGAGGTCAGTGAGAGGCACGGCCACCGTTAAGAACAGGATGACCACGATGAGGGCAATGGTGCGTGACACCGTGCATGTGTGCCCATAGTGTAAGGGGAAACAGATAGACAGGTAGCGCTCCACGGCCATACCGGCTAATATGAGAGGGGTGGAGCGTGTGGTCAAAACGGCAGTCATCACCAGCAGGCAGCACACGGAAGCATGGATCTTGAAGAAAATGTAGCTGACCACGTACAGTGCCGTGACCAGGGTGAGCTGCAGGGCGTCATTTATGACCATATAGATGAACATGATGTAGCGCGGGTCCTCATAGAAAAAGTTATGCTTGAGGAAGGTGTGGACCATACTTCCGTTGATAAAACTTAGGGCCAGCCACACCAGAATGGCCACAATGTTCTTGGTCAAGGCGGTGCTAAAGCTGTCTTTAGGATAGCCACCACCTCCAACTGACATCTGGGATGTGAAGTTCATGTCCAACAGGCTGGCTGTAGAGTTCATTTTCTTAATGGAGAAATTGGAGCACATTTCAAACAAATTGCAGCCAAACATTTTTGTCTACAGTAAGTCAACATTTTTGGTTGTCATTGTAAATAAGTGTAACTGTTCTCATCTGGTAAAAGTAACATTTAAAAAAAATATATATAGTATCTTTCCCTTAAATGACACAAGAAGAAGCCTTGATTTTTAGCAGTCCTTTGTTAAATGTGAGGCCACAGCTAGCCAAAAAAGCAATAAAACTAGGAAGATTCTGTAAACTGTCTTAATTAAACTGATTCAGTGTCTTTTTGATTCTTGAAAATGTTAGATAAGTATCAGATCTGGAAATAATTGCCACACCAACTATGCCATGTTAAGTAAAAGTAGCTATTCTACAACAAACAACAAATCCGTACGATGTTATGCTAATCCACATACTCACCTTTTACTGTTCCTAAATTGCTTTAATTTTGTAAAAACGATATATAGCAAATACATAGTAAATAATGCGTCAACCATTACATCATGATAATTAAAAAACTGAACTTAACTGACAAATCCCTATAGTGAGAAAGTACTGCCCTACTCTTCAGAACGTATTGCTCTACTAAAGCAAACATTCACTGGCATTGCAATGAAGCATCAAAGCATCAGCATGTAAAATATTGTGTTCACTTACCTTCTGTGTAACTTACATTTGACCAAACATCCCAGATTCATGTCTGCCTTATAAAGGACTTGGGGTTTTGTTGTTATTTATAAGGATGTTGTGATGTAAGAGGTCATGCATTAATAAGTGTCAGGAGACCATGGATATCCACCGTGTATCAAGCTTCTTGTCACGATCGTCGTAGTGAGGAGACCAAAGCGCAGCGTGGTGTGAATGCATAGTTTAATGGATGACGAAAAAACACGAAGTACACTGAACAAACTAACAAAACAACATGACTGCTAATGAACACTGTGCTAACGTGCAACACAACATAGACCATAACCCACAAACCACAATACAAAAAAGGCTACCTAAATATGATTCCCAATCAGAGACAACGACAAACACCTGCCACTGATTGAGAACCATATCAGGCAAAACACATAGAAACAGACTAACTAGACATGCAACATAGAATGCCCACTCATATCACACCCTGACCAAACAAAACACAGAAACAAACAACACAAATAATGGTCAGAGTGTGACAGTACCCCCCCTCTAAGGTCTCCGGACTCCGGTCGCAAAACCTAAACCTATAGGGGAGGGTCTGGGTAGGCATCTGGCCGCGGTGGCGGCTCTGGCGCGGGACGTGGACCCCACTCCACCATAGTCATTTCCCTCTTCAAGGGCCTCTTTAGAGTGGCGACCCTCCCCTCCGTTCTTGGGTCTAAGACCCTAATTAAAGGCCCCACTGGGCTGAGGAGCGCCTCTGGACTGAGGAGCAGCTCTGGAATGGCTGACAGCTCTGGCAGCTCCTGGCTGGTGGCTCTGGCAGCTCCTGGCTGGCCGACAGCTCTGGCGGCTCCTGGCTGGCCGACGGCTCTTGCGGCTCCTGGCTGGCTGACGGCTCTGGCGGCTCCTGGCTGACAGACGGCTCTGGCGGTTCCTGACTGGCCGGCGGCTCTGGCAGGTCCTGGCTGACAGACGGCTCTGGCGGCTCCTGGCTGACTGACGGCTCTGGCAGGTCCTGGCTGGCTGACGGCTCTGGCAGGTCCTGGGTGACTGACGGCTCTGGCAGGTCCTGGGTGACTGACGGCTCTGGCAGGTCCTGGCTGACTGACGGCTCTGGCAGGTCCTGGCTGACTGATGGCTCTGGCAGCTCCTGGCTGACGGCTCTGGCAGCTCCTGGCTGACCGATGGCTCTGGCAGCTCCTGGCTGACTGACGGCTCAGGACAGACTGGCGGCTCTAGCGGCTCAGGACAGACTGGCGGCTCTAGCGGTTCAGGACAGACTGGCGGCTCTAACGGCTCAGGACAGACGGGAGACTCTGGCGGCTCAGGACAGACGGGAGACTCTGGCGGCTCAGGACAGACGGGAGACTCTGGCGGCTCAGGACAGACGGGAGACTCTGGCGGCTCAGGACAGACGGGAGACTCTGGCGGTGCTGGACAGGCGGGAGCACCAGTAGGGATGAGACGGAGAGACAGGCTGGTGCGGGGAGGCTGCCACCAGAGGGCTGGTGCGTGGAGGTGGCACTGGATAGACCGGACCGTGCAGGCGCACTGGTGCTCTTGAGCACCGAGCCTGCCCAACCTTACCTGGTTGGATGCTCCCGGTAGCCAGGCCAGTGCGGCGAGGTGGAATAGCCCGCACTGGGCTGTGCTGGCGAACCGGGGACACCATGCGTAAGGCTGGTGCCATGTACGCCGGCCCGAGGAGACGCACTGGAGACCAGATGCGTAAGGCCGGCTTCATGGCACCTGGCTCGATGCCCACACTAGCCCGGCCGATACGAGGAGCTGGAATGTAGCGCACCGGGCTATGCACACGCACTGGGGAGACTGTGCGCTCCACAGTAATAACACGGTGCCTGCCCGGTCCCTCTCTCTCTCCGGTAAGCACGGGAAGTTGGCGCAGGTCTCCTACCTGGCTTCACCACACTCCCCGTGTGCCGCCCCTAATACATTTTTGGGGCTGCCTCTCGGGCTTCCAGCCACGCTGCCGTGCTGCCTTCTCATACCGGCGCCTCTCTGCTTTCACTGCCTCCAGCTCTGCTTTGGGGC
The DNA here is from genome assembly GCF_018296145.1 of Oncorhynchus tshawytscha. Lineage (NCBI taxonomy): Eukaryota > Metazoa > Chordata > Actinopteri > Salmoniformes > Salmonidae > Oncorhynchus > Oncorhynchus tshawytscha. The sequence goes on along the minus strand of NC_056435.1, from coordinate 21,527,632 downwards.
GGCGATATTCCCCTGGCTGTTCCCAGGGCCATTCGCTGTCCGAAATCTCCTCCCATGTCCATGAGTCCTGTGTTCTTTGCCGCTGCTGCTGCTGGCCGTTACCACGGTGCTTGGTCCAGTGGGTTATTCTGTCACGATCGTCATAGTGAGGAGACCAAAGTGCAGCGTGGTGTGAATGCATAGTTTAATGGATGCCGAAAAAACGCGAAGTACACTGAACAAACTAACAAAACAACAAACGAACGTGACTGCTAATGAACACTGTGCTAACGTGCAACATAACATAGACAATATCCCACAAACCACAATACAAAACAGGCTACCTAAATATGTTTCCCAATCAGAGACAACAACAAACACCTGCCACTGATTGAGAACCATATCAGGCCAAAACACATAGAAACAGACTAACTAGACATGCAACATAGAATGCCCACTCATATCACACCCTGACCAAACAAAACATAGAAACAAACAATGCAAATAATGGTTTGTGACACTTCTTCTTTTTTACCCCATGCATCTAAAATGTCCAACATGGTGAAGCATGGTGATCAAGGGACTTTCAATGACCTACAGAGAAGAGATCAGAAAGTATATGTTAAAACCTCTTCAGGATTCGCCCCCTTTTTTCAGTTTTCTACCAAAATGACATACCCAACTCTAACTGCATGTAGCTCAGGACCTGAAGCAAAGATATACATATTATTGATACCATTTGAAAGGAAACACGTTGAAGGATGTTGAAATGTTAAATTAATGTTGGTGAATATAAAACATTAGATCTGGTAAAATATATAATACATATAATTTTTTTCTTTTCTTTTTGCACCATTATCCTTGAAATGCATGAGAAAGGCCATAATGTATTATGCCAGCCCAGTTACAATTTAGATTTTGTCCACTAGAAGTCCACTAGAACTGTAGTGCAAAGTGTTAGACTGATCCAATGAACTATTGCATTTCTGCTCAAAATGTTGTATCAAGACTGCCCAAACGAGCCTAATTGGTTTATGAATAAATTTTCAAGATCATAACTGTGCACTCTCCTCAAACAATAGCATGGTATTCTTTCACTGTAATAGCTACTGTAAATTGGACATTGCAGTTAGATTAACAAGAATTTAAGCTTTCTGCCAATATCAGATATATCTACCGTATGTCCTGGGAAATGTTCTTGTTACTTACAACCTCATGCTAACCACATTAGCCTGCATTAGCTCAACCGTCCCGCGGCGGACCCACCGATCCTGTAGAGGTTTAAGGTAGGCCATGATGTGAAATTGTTAATTAAAGAATCAAAACTAAAGGCACTACTGGTCGAACATCCATCCAAGAAATCCCCAAGTAATAGTACATTATTGGTACCTATATATAATAACATTAATGAATACTGGGAAGCGATTATAAATGCTAATTCGTGTTCACAAATTCTTATGAACGCATAATAAATTATTATAAATGTTATGCAAGTTTATGAATTGTAATGTTATAATGTTATGTTTACAAATATTAAATAATAATGTGTAGTAGTATGAACACTATTTAGTTTATGCTATAAATAATTTATGCTATTATAAAGTTTTGCAATTCAGTTGACAATTGTCAGGTTGAAGATAATGTGCGTCATTTTTGTAGCACGAAAGAGCACAGATCTGAAAAATAAATAAAACTAAAACTCATTGCAATTAAATTAGAAACTTTTCTGCAAAGATGTGCATTATAAGGGGAATATTATTTCACCCTGCATAATACATGAGGCAGCTGATGCATGCGATCAGTCCAGAGTTGAAGTATTTGAAACTCACATAGGATAATGAACCTTCCCATCTATTTGAAATATTATGGTTAATTTGCACACTACTCACTGCCATTTGCTCATGCAAAATATCCTTCTAATGTATTTTATCCTCCCTAATGATCAGGAATGTCATCACACAATTTGACATTTCAGTGGACTATTCCTTTAGTCCTCACTAATAGATTAGTGAACTTACCCTTTAACCCTCAGTATTTTGGCATTAAACAACAACATTACTGCTCTGTCTACAGGTTTAGTCGGTTTAACTGCAAATATATAGCCTGGTCCCAGATCTGTTTGTGCTTTTGCTACTCCATTGTCATTGTCAAGCTAAACAATGTTTGGCATGAGAAACACACTGGAACACACTGGCACCCAGGCTAGCAAATATATAGTTCAACTTGACGTTTGTAATGAAAGTACTGTACATATAGATCATATAATGTAAAGGGGCTGCCCAGAATTTTACTGTATCTTACATGGGATTGGTCAAATTGATATTACAGGGCCTCCTGAGTGGCGCAGTGGTCTAAGGCACTGCATTGCAGTGCTAGCTGTGCCACTAGAGATCCTGTCGCACCCGGCCGTGACTGGGAGACCCATGGGGCGGCGCACAATTGGCCCTGCATCGTCCGGGTTAGGGGAGGGTTTGGCCGGCAGGGATGTTCTTGTCAAGCACTAGCAACTCCTGTGGCGGGCCGGGCACAATGCGCAATGCACTCTGACACGATCGCCAGGTGTACAGTGTTTCCTCTGACACATTGGTGCGACTGCCTTCTGGGTTAAGCGAGCAATGTGTCAAGAAGCAGTGCGCCTCTCCTGAGTCTGTACGGGAGTTGCAGTGATGGTACACGACTGTAAACAACCAATTGGGAAGACAAAAATTAACAATTGATATTACAGCGTGTCAATTAATATTTGCCGTTATATCACTTGCACTTCTAGATGCCTTAAAGCTGAAATCCGTAAAGGGGAGAACAGTGCCACTGTTTGACCCAGCGCCTTTGTTATTGTTTTTGTCTGCTGTTCTATTGCAATGATGTCTGAGGGAAAAAAACTGTGTTCATAGTTGGAAGAAACTTCTTTGTTGTTATAATATCGCAAATGGACTTGGCAGTTTCACTAGTCTCGCGTTGCCATACCTCCAAAATCACATCGTTGTCATGCCTCCCTTGGAGATCTGGAGAATGTTGTATTAGAAAAACGGTTGACATTTGGATTGGATGTTACATTTCACGAACCCTCCCCCCACACACCTGTAGAAGGAGTGCTGTGTGTTATGTGCGACACTGTTTTGCGTCCGGGTAGTTGTTGCCTATGCTAGTTTCAGGTGCTAGTTTTCAAGTTATCATGTGTGGCCAACAGTCTGCGATTCATATTTACTGAAATTGAAAGTGGATTACGCTGGTAAGTCAAACGTCACAACACGTCCTAAACTGCTTCGGTGACTAACATACTTTTTTCCTTGTCTCCATTCATCCACATGTATGCTGGCTGTGCTATGCTACCACCAAAAATAGTCAAGTCAAAATAGTCACCCAAAAACATGGAGGCAGTGGGAGAACCTATTCAAATAAGTAAATACAAAAAAACAACACAATTGTTAAAAAACATTTTTCTATGTAATAAAACATAGAACAACAGCTATATCTAGCTAACTTTACACACTGTTTAGCTAAATGAAGTAAATCTAATCAGCTTGCTAACTTGCTATTAGCTAGCTACTGTATCTTGATGCAACCATTGTAAATAAAAATTAAAAAAACAAGATTCAACAACTGAGACATAAAATGAACAAGTTCCACAGACATGTGACTAACAGAAATGGAATAATGTGTCCCTGAACAAAGGGGGGTCAAAATCAAAAGTAACAGTCAGTATCTGGTGTGGCCACCAGCTGAATTAAGTACTGCAGTGCATCTCCTCCTCATGGACTGCACCAGATTGGCCAGTTCTTGCTGTGAGATGTTACCCCACTCTTTCACCAAGGCACCTGCAAGTACCCGGACATTTCTGGGGGGAATGGCCCTAGCCCTCACCCTCCGATCCAACAGGTCCCAGACGTGCTCAATGGGATTGAGATCCAGGCTCTTCACTGGCCATGGCAGAACACTGACATTCCTGTCTTGCAGGAATTCACACAGAACGAGCAGTATGGCTGGTGGCATTGTCATGCTGGAAGGGTCACGTCAGGATGAGCCTGCAGAAAGGGTAGCACATGAGGAAGGAGGATGTCTTCCCTGTAGCTCAAAGCGTTAGCAGTGACAACAAGCTCAGTCCGTTGATGCTGTGACACACCGCCCCAGACCATGACGGACCCTCCACCTCCAAATCGATCCCGCCCCAGTGTACAGGCCTCAGTGTAATGCTCATTCCTTCGAAAAAAACGCGAATCTGACCATCACCCCAAAACCACAACTCGTAAGTGAAGAACACTTTTTGCCAGTCCTGTCTAGTCCAGCAACGGTGGGTTCGTGCCCATAGGTGACATTGTGGCCGGTGATGTCTGGTGAGGACCTGCCTTACAACAGGCCTACAAGCCCTCAGTCCAGCCTCTCTCGGCCTATTGCGGACAATCTGAGCACTGATGGAGGGATTGTGCATTCCTGGTGTAACTCAGGCAGTTGTTGTTGCCATCCTGTACCTGTCCCGCAGGTGTGATGTTCAGATGTGATGTTCAGGGGCAGAATGACAGATTTCTACCTTGTCAGCTCGGGGATTCAATCTTGCAACCGTTCGGTTACTAGTTCAATGCTCCAACCGCTGTGCTACCTGCCACCCAGGGTCCCTTTGAGCAGGGTCCCTGGGCATATTTATTTTGGTGTTTTTCAGAGTCAGTAGAAAGGCGTCTTTAGTGTCCTAAGTTTTCATAACTTACAGCATACCATCTGTATGCTGTTAGTGTCTTAACGACCGTTCCACAGGTGCATGTTCATTAATTGTTTATGGGTGGGAAACAATGTTTAAACCCTTTACAATGAAGATCTGTGAAGTTATTTGGATTTTTGTTAATTATCTTTGAAAGACAGGGTCCTGAAAAAGGGTTGTTTCTTTTTTTGCTGAGTTTATATACAGTATATATATAAATGTATTTGTACAATTTGTACATGTTTTTTTTACTTAGCAGGGCAGCCAGTCCACAAGGTGGCGCAGCACCTCACTTACATTCTTTGGGGCAGGTAGTGTTGGACTAGTAACGAAAAGGTTGCAAGATCAAATCCATGAGCTGACAAGGTAAAAACCTGTAATTTTGCCTCTGAATAAGGCAGTTAACCCACTGTTCCTAAGCCATCATTGAAAATAAGAGTTTGTTCTTAACTGACTTGCCTTGTTGAACAAAAGTCAAATAAAAAAGAACCCTGTAATATCTTATATGTCATGGGTTATACTGTATGTGTAGGGCTACCTATGTTAGCAAATGTATAAATACAGTTCAACATCACACAATGTATACACTAATTACAATTTGATCAGGCCAACCCTGCTGGAGGTCTGCTGGGTGTGCAGGGTTCTGTTTAAGCCCAGCATTAACACTGCTGATTCAACTGATCAAATATAATGAGTTGATAATCAAGTGTGCTATTCCTGGGCTAGAATAGAAGTCTGTTCACCGAGTAGATCAAGAATCAGTGGAGCAAGGTTGGCCACCACTGGTATGATTTTTTTTTGTTCACCTGAAATAACTACTCAATTATCTAATGTTGTTTAGACTAAGATGTCTAATCTTTACATATGAGTTATGTTATTTGTACATTTTTAAGTGATGAAGTGTAGATTCTTTAAAGTGAAGTGTTTGATTGTTAAACCATTATTCAAAATGAACTGTGTCAAAGTTGATTAATCACATATCACAAAGTGTCACATCTACTCCCGCCCCTCCCCTGCTGGTTTACTAACCACCGGTCCTGGGATCCATCATTACACGCACCTGCTCTTCATCATTAGGCACGGCTGGACTCCATTACCTCACTCATTACCTCCCCATAATGTGGCACTCCCTTAGGTTCTTTCCCCAGACAGTATTGTTTCTGTTGTTCATATCTAGACACTTTTCCTATGTTGTATCGGTCCATGTTGCTTACCACCTGCTTCTCCCAGTGTCTACATTACACAATCTATCTGTAATGTGTCTGTGTTTCAATGTTGTAATCTTAAATTAACATTTCCTTTTTGTCTAGTTGTAAGATCTTCAATCTATTTGATTTGATTGGCACTCTCTCTCTCTCTCAGTATAAAACCTATAATACAGTATGTGGAAAGTATGTGGACACCTGCTCATCAAACATCTCATTCCAAATTCATGGGTATTAATATGGAGTTTGTCCCCATTTGCTGCTATAAGAGCCTCCACTTTTCTGGGAAGGCTTTCAACTAGATGTTGGAACATTGCTGCGGGGACTTGCTTTCATTCAGCCACAAGAGTATTGGTGAGGTCGGGCACTGATGTTGGGCGATTAGGCCTAAGTTCTAATTCATTTTATAAAATATGTTTTATATTGTTTTACCTTTATTTAACTAGGCAAGTCAGTTAAGAACAAATTCTTATTTTCAATGACGGCCTTTCAAAGGGTTTCAATGGGGTTGAGGTCAGTCAAGTTCTTCCACAACAATCTTTGCAAACCATTTCTGTATGGACCTCGCTTTGTGCATGGGAGCATTGTCATGCTGAAACAGGAAATGACCTTTGGTGCCACAAAGTTAGAAGCACAGAATTGTCTAGAATGTCATTGTATGCTATAGAGTTAAGATTTCCTTCACTAGAACTAAGTGGTCTAGCCCGAATCACAAAAAGCATCCCAGACCATTAATCCTCATCCACCAAACTTTACAGTTGGCACTAGAGGCATTCGGGCAGGTAGAGTTTTCCTGGTATCCGCCAAACCCAAATTTGTCCATCGGGCTGCCAGTTGGTGAAGCATGATTCATCACTCCAGAGAACACATTTCAACTGCTCCAGAGTCCAATTGCTGTGAGCTTTACACCACTCCAGCGATGCTTGGCATTGCGCATGGTGATCTTAGACTTGTGTGCGGCTGCTCGGCCATGGAAACCCATTTCATGAAGCCAGACAAACATTACTTGTGCTGAAGTTGCTTCCAGAGGTAGTTTGGAACTCGGCAGTGAGTGCAACTGAGGACAGGCAATTCTTACACGCTACGCTCTTCAGCACACGGTGGTCCCGTTCTGTGAGCTTGTGTGGCCTACCACTTCACAGCTGAGCAGTTGTTGCTCCTAAACGTTTCCACTTCACCATAACAGCACTTACAGTTGACCGCTTTAGCAGGGTAGAAATTTGACGAACTGACTTGTTGGAAAGGTGGCATCCTATAATGGTGCCATGTTGACAGTCCCTGATCTCTTCAGTAAAGACATTCTACTACCAATGTTTGTCTATGGAGATTGCATGGCTGTGCGCTCTATTCTGTACACCTGTCAGCAACGGGTGTGGCTGAAATGGCCGAATGCACTAATTTGAAGGGGTGTCCACATACGTTTGCAAATATAGTGTATGTGAATCCATTTTGCGTTCTGGTACCACTTGCCATGCAGTAGCAGAGAGAACAGTCTATGACTTGGGTTGAATGGAGTCTTTGAACATTTTTAGGGCCTTCCTCCGACACCGCCTGGTATAGAGGTCTTCGATGGCAGGGAGCTCGGCCCCAGTGATGTACTGGGACGTATGTACTACCCTTTCTAGCGCCTTAATGTCAGATGCTGAGCAGTTGCCATACCAAGCGGTGTTGCAACCACTCAGGATGCTCTCGATGGTGCAGCTGTAAAACCTTTTGAGGATCTGAGGTCCCATGCCAAATCTTTTCAGCCTCCTGAGGGGGAGAAGGCATTTTTGTACCCTCCTCACGACTGTGTTGGTGTGTTTGGACCCTGATATGTCCCAAGTGATGTGGACACCAAGGAACTTGAAGCTCTCAACCAGCTCCACTACAGCCACATCAATGTGAATGGAGATGTTTTTGGCCCTCCTTTTCCTGTAGTCCACGATCAGCTCCTTTGTCTTGCTCATGTTGAAGGAGAGGTTGTTGTCCTGACACCACACTGACAGGTCTCTGACCTCCTCCCTATAGGCTGTCTCATCGTCATTGGTGATCAGGCCTACCACTGCCGTGTCGTCTGCAACCTTAATGATGGTGTTGGAGTTGTGTGTAGCCATGCAGTCGTGGGTGAACAGGGAGTACAGGAGGGGAATAAGCACGCAACCCTGAGGGGACCCGGTGTTGAGGATCAGCGTGGCAGATGTGTTGTTGTCTACCCTCAGCACCTGGGGGCGGCCTGTCAGGAAGTCGAGGATCCAGTAGCAGAGAGAGGTGTTCAGTCCCAGAGTCCTTAGCTTAGTGATGAGCTTGGAGGGCACTATGGTGTTGAACGATGAGCTGTAGTCAATGAACAGCATTCTCACATGTGTTCCTTTCGCCCAGGTGGGAAAGGTCAGTGTGGAGTGCAGTAGAGATTGCATTGTCTGTGGATCTGTTAGGGTGTCATGCGAATTGGAGTTGGTCCAGGGTTTCTGGGATGATGATGTTGACGTGAGACATGAACAACCTTTCAAAGAATGTCATGGCTACAGATGTGAATGCTATGGGTGGGCAGTCATTTAGGCAGGTTAACTTGGTGTTCCTGGGCACAGGGATTATGGTGTTCTGCTTGAAACATGTAGGTATTACAGATTGGGTCATGTAGAGTTTGAAAATGTCAGTGAAAACACTTGCCAGCTGGCCAGTGAATGCTCTGAGTACGGATCCTGGTAATCCTTCTGGCCCTGAGGCTTTGTGAATGTTAACCTGTTTAAAGGTCTTACTCCCATCAGGTACAAAGAGCGTGATCACAGTCATTCAGAACGCCTGGTGCTCTCATGCATGTTTTAGTGTTGCTTGCCTCAAAACGAGCATAGAAGGAATTTAACTTGTCTGGTGGGCTCGTGTAACTGGTCAGCTCGTGGCTGGGTTTCTCTTTGTAATCTGTGATACTGTAGTTTGCAAGCCCTGCCACATCCGACGAGCATTAGATCTGGTGTAGTAGGATTCGATCTTAGTCCTTCATCGGAGGGCTTAGCGAGATTTCTTACAAGTTTCGAGCCTTTAGCTTAGTGAGGATGTTGCCTGTAATCCATGGCTTCTGGTTAGGATATGTACAGTTGAAGTCGGAAGTTTACATACACCTTAGCCAAATACATTTAAACTCAGTTTTTTTTCCCCTGACATTTAATCATAGTAAAAATTCCCTGTCTTAGGTCAGTTAGGATCACCACTTTATTTTAAGAATGTGAAATGTCAGAATAATAGTAGAGAGAATGATTTATTTCAGCTTTTATTTATTTTATCACATTCCCAGTGGGTCAGAAGTTGACATACACTCAATTAGTATTTGGTAGCATTGCCTTTAAATAGTTTAACTTGGGTCAAACACTTCGGGTAGCCTTCCACAAGCTTCCCACAATAAGTTGGGTGAATTTTGGCCCATTCCTCCTGGCAGTGCTGGTGTAACTGAATCAGGTTTTGTAGGCCTCCTTGCTCACACATGCTTTTTCAGTTCTGCCCACAAATGTTCTATAGGATTGAGGTCAGGGCTTTGTGATGGCCACTCCAATACCTTGACTTTGTTGTCCAAAGCCAAAACTTTGGAAGTATGCTTGGGGTCATTGTCCATTTGAAAGACCCATTTGCAACCAAGCTTTATCTTCCTGACTGATGTCTTGAGATGTTGCTTCAATACCAGGATGCCTGGTCATTCTTTGAAAGTAACTTCCTCACCATCTTAGATAATCATGCTCCGTTCAAAAAATGCAGAACTAAGAACAGATATAGCCCTTGGTTCACTCCAGACCTGACTGCCCTCGACCAGCACAAAAACATCCTGTGGCGGACTGCATCGAATATTCCCCGCGATATGTAACTGTTCAGGGAAGTCAGGAACCAATACACGCAGTCAGTCAGGAAAGCAAAGGCCAGCTTCTTCAAGAAGAAATTTGCATCCTGTAGCTCTAACTCCAAAAAGTTCTGGGACACTGTAAAGTCCATGGAGAACAATAGCACCCCCTCCCAGCTGCCCACTGCACCGAGGCTAGGTAACACGGTCACCACCGATAAATCCATGATTATCGAAAACTTTAACAAGCATTTCTCAACATCTGGCCATGCCTTCCTCCTGGCTACTCCAACCTCGGCCAACAGCTCCGCCCCCCCCCGCAGCTACTCGCCCAAGCCACCCCAGCTTCTCCTTTACCCAAATCCAGATAGTAGATGTTCTGAAAGAGCTGCAAAAACTGGACCCGTACAAATCAGCTGGGCTTGACAATCTGGACCCTCTATTTCTGAAACTATACGCCGCCATTGTCGCAACCCCTATTACCAGCCTGTTCAACATCTCTTTCATATCGTCTGAGATCCCCAAGGATTGGAAAGCTGCCGCAGTCAACCCCTTCTTCAAAGGGGGAGAAACCCTGGACCCAAACTGTTACAGACCTATATCCATCCTGCCCTGCCCATCTAAGGTCTTCGAAAGCCTAGTCAAAAAACAGATCACTGACTATCTCGAATCCCACCGTACCTTCTCCGCTGTGCAATCTGGTTTCCGAGCCGGTCACGGGTGCATCTCAGCCACGCTCAAGGTACTAAACGATACCATAACCACCATCGATTCATCGACCTGGCCAAGGCTTTCGACTCTGTCAATCACCCTATTCTTATTGGCAGACTCAGTAGCCTCGGTATTTCTAATGACTGCCTTGCCTGGTTCACCAACTACTTTGCAGACAGAGTTCAGTGTGTCAAATCGGAGGGCATGTTGTCCGGGCCTCTGGCAGTCTCTATTGGGGGTGCCACAGAGTTCAATTCTCGGGCCGACTCTTTTCTCTGTATATATCAATGATGTTGCTCTTGCTGCGGGCGATTCCCTGATCCACCTCTACGCAGATAACACCATTCTGTATACTTCTGGCCCTTCCTTGGACACTTGTGCTATCTAACCTGCAAACGAGCTTCAATGCTCTTCAACGCTAGTAAAACCAACTGCATGCTTTTCAATGCTAGACCACATGTGGCTGGAGTGTGTCAGCAGTTCCTGCAAGAGGAAGGCATTGATGCTATGGACTGGCCCGCCCCTTCCTCAGACCTGAATCCAATTGAGCACATCTGGAACATCATGTCTCGCTCCATCCACCAACGCCACGTTGCACCACAGATTGTCCAGGAGTTGGCGGATGCTTAAGTCCAGGTCTGGGAGGAGATCCCTCAGGAGACCACCTGCCACATCAACAGGAGATGCCCAGGCGTTGTAGGGAGGTCATACAGGCACGTGGAGGCCACACACACTACTGAGCCTCATTTTGACTTGTTTTAAGGACATTATCAAAGTTGAATCAGCCTGTAGTGTGGTTTTCCACTTTAATTTTGAGTGTGACTCCAAATCCAGACCTCCATGGGTTGATAAATTTGATTTCCATTGATAATTGTTGTGTGATTTTGTTGTCAGCACATTCAACTATGTAAAGAAAAAAGTATTTAATAAGAATATTATGGCTTCATGTCTGGAAATTTCCACTGTCCACTCCTTGAAAGTACTGTATTTCCCTCATTTTTCAGAGTAAAAGCCTGAAACAATGCCTAAAGACTGGCCACATGTAGAAGAAGCCACAGAGATCGTGAACTGGGTCCTATATCTTTGTATGGTGGATAGGCTTTCAATGGAAAAACAGCCTTTCAAACTAATAGTACTTTCTGGATGGATCTTCCTCAGGTTTTTGCCTGCCATATCAGTTCTGTTATACTCACAGACATTATTGTAACAGTTATGGAAACTTTAGAGTGTTTTCTGATCAAAATCTACCAATTACATATCCTATCCTATGCATATCCTAGCTTCTGTAGCAGGCAGTTTAATTTGGGCACGCTTTTCATCCAAAATTCTGAATGCTGCCCCCTACCCTGGTGAAGTTATTAACCTGTTGGTACTAGGGGGCAATATTTTCATTTTAGGAAAATAAATGTTTGTTATTTTGTCAGGACAAGATGCTAGAATATGCATATAATTGACAGCTTTGGATAGAAAACACTCTAAAATTTCCAAAACTGTAAAGATACTGTCTGTGAGTATAACAGTACTGAACTGAAAAATCCAACCCGGAAGTGCCCCAGGTTTTGAAAGCGCTGCGTTCCAATGAGTCCCTATTCAGCTGTGAATGTGCCGTCAATGAGCTTACGCTTTCTACGTATTCCCCAAGGTGTCTACAGCATTGTGACGTAGTTTTACGCATTTCTGTTGAAGAATAGCCGTAGGCGGCCACATTGCGTAAGTGTTCACATGGTGGCACCGAGAGAGATTCCCACGTAAAATACAGAGGTAGACATTACTCCAATCGGTCCTACTGAAAAACAAATTGTCCCGACAGATATTTTATCGAATAGATATTAGAAAAACACCTTGAGGATTGATTATAAACAACGTTTGCCATGTTTCTGTCGATATTATGGAGATAATTTGGAATATTTTTCGGCTTGTGGTGACTGCAATTTCCGGGCGATTTCTCAGCCAAACGTGAAGAACAAACAGAGGTATTTCGCCTACAAAAATAATCTTTTGGGAAAAAATGAACTTTGGCTATCTACCTGGGAGTCTCATGAGTGAAAACATCCGAAGTTCATCAAAGGTAAACAATTTAATTTGATTGCTTTTCTGATTTCCATGACAAGGTTGCCTGCTGCTAGCAAGGCATAATGCTATGCTAGGCTATCGATAAACTTACACAAATGCTTGTCTAGCTTTGGCTGTAAAGCATATTTTGAAAATCTGAGATGACAGGGTGATTAACAAAAGGCTAAGCTGTGTCTCAATATATTTCATTTTTGATTTTCATGAATAGTAATATTTATGTCCGTTGCGTTATGCTAATTAGTTTCAGGCGATGATTACGCTCCTGCATGCAGGTCTGGGAGTCACAAAAGGCGGTTTTGGAGCAGTGGCTTCTTCCTCGCTGAGTGGCCTTTCAGGTTACGTCGATATAGAACTCATTTAGCTGGATATAGATACTTTTGTACCTGTTTCCTCCAGCATCTTCACAAGGTCTTTTGCTTTTGTTCTGGGATTGATTTGCACTTTTCGCGCCAAGGTACTTTTATCTCTAGGAGACAGAACACGTCTCCTTCCTAAGCGGAATGATGGTTGCGTGGTCCCATGGGGTTGATACTTGCGTTCTATTGTTTGTACAAATGAACGTGGTACCTTCCGGCGTTTGGAAATTGCTCCCAAGAATGAACCAGACTTCTGGAGGTCTACAATTGTTTTCTGAGGTCTTGGCTGATTTCTTTTGATTTTCCTATGATGTCAAGCAAAAGAGGCACTGAGGTTGAAGGTAAGCCTTTCCAGGCTGTTTAAAAGCACAGTCAACTTAGTGTATATAAACTTCTGACCCACTGGAATTGTGATACAGTGAATTATAAGTGAAATAATCTGTCTGTAAACAATTGTAGTAAAAATTACTTGTGTCATGCACAAAGTAGATGTCCTAACCGACTTGCCAAAACTATAGTTTGTTAACAAGAAATGTGTGGAGTGGTTGAAAAATGAGTTTTAATGACTCCAACCTAAGTGTATGTAAACTTCAGACTTCAACTGTATGTATGGGAAGCTGTGGGGATGACGTTGTCGATTTACTTATTATGCCGGTGACTGATGTGATATACTCCTCAATGCCATCGAATGAATCCCAGAACATATTCAAGTCTGTGCTAGCAAAACAGTCCTGTAGCTTAGCATCTGCTTTATCGGACAACTTCGGTAATGAGCGTGTCACTGGTACTTCCCGTTTGAGTTTTTGCTTGTACGCAGGAAACAGGAGGATAGAGTTATAGTCAGATTTGCCAAATGGAAAGATGGCACCAGCAGATAGGTCAGCTCTGCTTCTAACTCCTAAGCAACTCTGCAGTATTTTGTTTTTTGTGTGTTATTTCTTACATTACTAGCCCAGGAATTTTTTGTTTCATTACATATAACCGGAATGAACATTTTGATATCAAAGCGGCGGTAATTCACCAACATTGCAACCAGGAATACGACTTTCCCGAATTGGATCCTTTGTTCGTAACCCCCAGGGCAATTGAACTGATTTCCGAGGCTGATCCAAAACACAGCCGGCAGTGTCCATTCAGCCAGCTGTATTCTCAGTATATCGTGCAGACAGTATTAAAGAACTCTCCGGGAAGAAAAAATGCGGGGGTGTATATTTCATGATTAACCACTCATGGCATACAGAAACTCAAGTCCTTTTGTTCACCCGACCTCACAATCAAATGCTGACCATATTATAACCATGAGTGGTATTACCTCCCAAGATAATTATCTTCGGTTATAGTCACAACTGTTTATATTCCCCCTCAAGGTGAGGGCCCATGGGATGGTGAGAACAGTCATTCGTAGCTAAATGTTTTTAGTTAGCTTGAGAATAATAATTGCATGATTTATCATTCTACAGTATTTATCTATGTAATGTAGTAGAATGTTATGAACTGACACTAAATCGTAGGAGCTAACTACTAGCGATGTAGAAGTTGGACGGAAGAACTCACAGTGCTGCTTACCTGAGATGCCATCATCACACAGTCCTTCGTAGGTGTCTGCTATGACTTCCTTTGTGTTGGAAAGAAAGGCTGAACAATATTGGTTGTAGCCAAACTGACACTCAAAAAATTGCCAAAATGGAGGGTGGTTGATCGCGAAATTAAAATGGAGTTTTGTTTTCATATACATTTTTCGTTCTCAAAATATTTTTGCCTCTATTACAAAATATTTGATTGCAAAAAAATGTTTTTACTTTGAAGCCTCATTTTTGCTTTCAGAACAATTATTTTTGCTTGAAAATAAAACCTTTCTTTCAGAAAAATGATTTTTGATTGAAAATAAAAAAGTTTTGCTCTGGACAACAATATATACATTTGTTGCTAGTTGGGGAGTGGGGCTTATAGCTGAACAATGGACTATTCAACCTTTACTAAAGAATAGTCTAATAGCCAAGCTAGGTGTGAAAAAACCTGTTCTTATCACAGACCAGATTTGCCCTAATGACCAAGGGGAGTTAGAGCACTGATTATGCTTTTGGGTCCCAATGCACTACTGTGTCTCCAACTGACAATGAGTGTGCAATGTAAACCAAATAATAAACTGATAATTGTGCACGACTTCGAATAAAACAAGCAGGCAGCAGGTTTCGAACCCTCAACCTTCTTGCCCGAAGTCCAGCGCGCTATCGACTTTGCACCAAAAGCGTGCTCAAGCCGCAGAGTCGATACAGCGCGTCCTTGCGATAGCTTGTTACTCAATGTAATAAATGAATGACATTTCAAATAAGTTACCTTACAATTTATGTTGGCTCACAATTTGTTAGCTACGCTGTCCTTACGAACCACAGAACTTACATACTGCTGTAATGATATGCTATCTACCTAACGTTGATAGTTTTACATCAAACTTGACAGCATATAACTATAGGCTATCTAACTACCCAATGTTTTTTGACTTGATTATTTCTGTCATTCTTCCTCCACGTCGGGGAATTGAACCCTGGTCTCCCGTCCGGTCCGAAAATTAATTAAGCAAGTTCCAGTCAAAAGTTTGGGCACACCAACTCATTTCAGGATTTTTCTATATTTTACTATTTTCTACATTGTAGAATAATAGTGATGACATCACAACTATGAAATAACACATAACGAATCAGTTAAGAACAAATTCGTATTTACAAGGACAGCCCTACTCATTCCTCCCCGTTGGGGGATTGAACCCCGGTCTCCCGTCCGCACGACACAGGAATTCTTTAGCTAAATAGCCCAGTACTGTACTGCTGACCTTCACGTTGTACAGCGCCATATTTTCTGTTCTATCCTAATGGAAACCCAGGAGGTTTTTCATTTTTCTTAGAATAGAAACACCATAATATTAATAAAATGAATTAAGCAAGTACGAGTCAAAAGTTTGGACACACCTACTACTCATTCCAGGATTTTCCTTTATTTTTACGATTTTCTACATTGTAGAATAACAGTGAAGACATCACAACTATGAAATAACACATATGGAATCAGTTAAGAACAAGTTCTTATTTACAAGGACAGCCTACTCATTCCTCCCCGTCGGGTAATTGAACCACAATCTCTCGCGTGCCCTCCCCATCTCTGGTAATAACAATATGGAAGACTATCAAATGCTTCTCAGAGATGCCCTCTTGTGGTCAAACTAGCACTAACTTGAATTAGCAGAAAAATGGATGACAATTAAATGACGTGCCATAGTATGACGCAACTTTTAAAGGAGGAACCACTGTAGTCATTCAAAAATCATGTTGAACCCTATTATTGCACATACAGAGTCCATGCAATTTATGTGACTTGTTAAGAAAATGTTTAATCCTGAAGTTATTTCGGTGTGTCATAAAAAGGGGGTTGAATGCTTAATGATTTGTAAAAAAAAAAAATGAAATTCTACTTTGACATTTTGGGGTATTGTGTGTGTAGAAAAGTAACACAACAAAATGTGGAAAAATTCAATGGGTGTGAACACTTTCTGAATGCACTGTACATGCAGTTATTAATTTAATGTAACCATTATTTTACAAGGTAAGTTGATTGAGAACATTCTCATATATAGCAATTACCTGGGGAATAGTTTCAGGGGAGAGGAAGGGGGATGAATGAGCCAATTGGAAGCTGGGAATGATTAGGTGGCCATGATGGTGTGAGGGCCAGATTGGGAAATTAGCTAGGACACCGAGGTTAACGCCCCTACTCTTACGATAAGTGCCATGGGATCATTAATGACCACAAAGTCAGGACACCCGTTTAACGTGCCATCTGAAAGACGGCGCCATACACAGGGCAATGTCCCTAATCACGGCCCTGGGGCATTGGGATATTTTATTAGACCAGATGAAAGAGTCCCTCCTACTGGCCTTCTAACAGCTTCTGGTATCCTATCCAGGATCCAACCCTGCTTAGCTTCAGAGCCAAGCCATCCGTGGGGTGCAGGGTGATATGCTGCTGATGTGACTATAGGTAGTTATCCACACACTGGCAATTGTATGTGCGTTCATATGCATTGTTTCTCAAGCTTTAAAACTACAGTATCGGTATATTGTTTAGGAAAAGCTATTTTAAATGAGCCAAACTTTTCTCTAGATACAATCCAAAGATATTATGTTGTGGGATCAATAGCAGTGAAACATCCCCCTCAAAAATGACTACGCAATTTTCAATTTTAACAAACTACCTCAAAATTGTAATTTTTCTTGTTAATTGCAAGTGACTCGCGATTTTGGATAATGTGTTTTCTTACATTATTTTAACAAAATCTTCTTGGTCAAATATAATGTTTTTCCTATCATAGAGAACTTGAGAGATGTTAAATTCCACATTGGGCAATGTTAAAAACAACAAGTGAAGTACTGAATCAGTATTTCACAATTCAAATAATCATTATTTATTTCTAGTGTTTCTAGTGTAAAGTCATTGATATAGTACCACTGATGAATGCATTTAGTTTATTCAACAATTTATTATAAAAGAGAGAAAAATAACAAAAATAATTATATTCCTATAGAAAAAAGTCATACAAAGTATATATTTACAATACAGTGCAATTCCTTTTAATTTTATATTTTTTAAATATTTATCATATACTGTAAATTGTTTCACTACCTACTTTTTATTTAAACCTGCTTTATTTTCTCCCTCTTCACTATGATTGACTCGATGCGACATCCCCTTACACCGGTCACTAACAAAATACCTTTTCAGATACTTCCGGAACTCCTTGTCCCGGACACCATAGATGATGGGGCTGAGGAACCTGGGGAGGATATAGACGATAAGGTAATTTGCGAAGCGAATCTCCAGGATGCGTCCGGGTAAGATGAAACGCAAGACAGTCTCCACGGTGGGGGAGGTGTAGGACATCATGCACATGAGGAGCTGCCCTCCGTGGAGCAGGATTGTGTTCCTGGCCCGCTGGGCAGACTGCTTCTCTGAGGACAGAACCCTGGCAACGAACAGGATCCGGATGTAGGTGTAGACCAGGGTGAAGAAGACACAGGAGAAGTAGATGATGTCGAAGGCTTGCCTCTTGTAGGTCAGAATGGGGTCCTTGAAGACGTTCTGCCTCAGACAGAACACACGTGTGTGGAAGAAGCTCAAAGACTCAGTGGCCAAGGTCACAAAAAGGTCGGTGATGTCGGGCACCACACAGATGAACCAGATGAAGCCGATAAGGGTGTAGGTGCGGCGTGCCGTGCAGATCTGAGCGTGGCGGAGGGGGTTGCAGATGGAGATGTAGCGCTCAATGGCCATGCCAGCTAGGTTGACTGGGGAGGTCCTGGTGGTAAAGACAGCCACAAGGATGAAGAAGCAGCAGAAGGACACGTTAATGGTGTAGAATATGTAGCTCAGCACGAACAGGGTGATGGTGACAGTGAGCTGGATGGCATCGTTGATGACCATGTGGATGAAGAGGATGTAGCGTGGGTTCCCGTAGAACACACGGTTCATGAAGAAAGTGGCCACCACGATGCTGTTGATGTAGCTGAGGCTGAACCACACCAGCACCATGATCAGGTTCTTCATGAAGGCAGTGGTGAATGTGTCTCTCTCAAATATCTGCAGGGCATAGCTCATATTTCCTAGTAGACCGGCCGATGAGTTCATTGTTCCTAGGCTGGGAACACAGAGAGAAAGAAAGAGAGAGGGATGAGATTGGAAAATCCTTTAAAAAATATTGAATACATTTCATAACCTTTTAGAAGTAAAATAACCACAGAATGTCACCTCATTGGTCAGTCCAAACAGTTTGAAATGTCATGTCTAAATACAAAACTGTACAAATTCTGTGATGTTTTTAATCACTATGCCTAACATAGTTTAAATAAGCACTGAACATTGAAGTGGAAACTAGTATGAGTCCTTTTTTAAAAGTTTCTCTTGACTTTTTCTTTTACAGCCAATACAGAGCATAAATGTTGACAATACACACACGCGGCTCGACATTCTCCCGCGCCTCAGCCGGCTCGACAGGTTCCTGCTCCTGGTCCTCAGGACCGAGCCGTGCAGATTCTGTGATGTTTTTAATCACTATGCCTAACATAGGCTAAATAAACATTGAAGTGGAAAATATTATGAGTCCTTTTTTAAAAGTTTCTCTTTACTTTTTTTTTTTACAGCCAATACAGAGCATAAATGTTGAAAATACACACGCGTTGCCACGTATACGCCCTCTCCAGCACTCGAGGTCGTCAGGCTGCTCATTATTACGCACACCTGTCACCCACCATCGTTATAGGCATGATCAGACTCACCTGGACTCAATCACCTGCCTGATTACCATCCCTATATACAGTATGTCACTCCCTTTGGTTCTTTCCCTAGGTGTATTTGTTTCTGTTTTGTTTCATGTCTGTATGCTACTCGTGTTTCTTTGTTTTGTTCCTTGTTATTTATTAAAAGTCACTCCCTGAACTTGCTTCCCGACTCCCAGCGTACACGTTACAAGCCTGTCCTAAAGAACACAGAAGTTTTGGACTAAGAATACGACAGCTTTGAACACTTGCTTCAAGGAATACAGTTCTTGGCATTACAAACTTACTTTTTCAAAAGGTCTCACTACAGCAAGGTACAATACGTTGCTGTTAATGTCAAACTATTTTGAAAAGTGACACTAAGCTCCAAATTCATTAGTAGTCATAACAATAATCCAAGTAACGCAGTGTATTTTAAAGCAAATGTTTTTTTTACTGCATTGCAGTACAGCTTAACATCCCTCAGCTTTTTACTGAAACAGTGGTGGGGTAAATGCTTTATTGTTTTAACTGCAGATTGCCCACACAACAATCATATAATTGAGGAAAAATTACAGCCTTTAAGTATTCATATGAAATTGAAATCTATGCATATCATACATTTTATGTCCTTCTGTGCCACTGTTTATATAATGGGTTGAACCTTTAGAATATCACTGAATACCCATAATTACATTTGGAATTAATGGCTGCGTTTACACAGACAGCCAAATTCGGATATTTTTCAAATAGTATTTCGACCTTTCAGATCAGCGCGGATGTGATTGGTCAAAATACCAATTACTGGGGGAAAAAAATCAGAATTGGTCTGCCTGTGTAAACGCAGCCAAAGTTACATATTTAGATGCCAAAAAAGTACCTAATTGCAGGTGTATATGCTGAAAGTCACATTCTTTATGGGAAATAAAGGCAAAGGCAAAGCTTTGTCATTCAGAAAAATGTAGCAGATTGGTATAGACCTGAATGTACATATGAATAGACCGCAAATGCTTAGATTAATATTAAATGAGCTTATTTAAGGAAATGGCTTTCTCACTGAATCACAAATTGCTTAGCAAGTAAATCTGTGTTCAACATACACAGCACAAATAACAACCTTACACCTCACCTTAGTATCTGTGGAAGGAAAATGTGTAGTCTTTCATTCCAAGAAATGTCCACTTACCTCATCCCACTTTAGTTGCATAGGTACCAAACAGGTAGGAGTTGTCTTATAAACACTTGATTCTGATGTCATCATTGAGTAGGTAGTAGAGAAAAAACAATCCATAATGCATGTCCAGGTATTGGCTCTGATAATCATAACCTTAGAAATGTTGCACAACAAACTAGGTGTGCAAAACAATTAAGGCTAAATATAGATAGTTGTTTGAACTGTGTTTGGAATAACACTTGCCATGGAATATGTGAGGAGGCAAGCAGTGTATATTGTCATGCAGTGAATCTGTGTTTGAAAGCTCCCCTGACGGGCCTTACACATAATTGTATTTGTGGGATACAGAAATAAGGTAGTCATAAAAAAATAATGTCAAACACTATGATTGCACACACAGTGAGTCCATGAAACTTATTATGTGACTTGTATTTTTACTCTAGAACTTATTTTAGGCTTAGATTAACAATGGGGTTGAATACTTAATGACTCAAAACATTTCAGCTATTCATTTTTTATAAATTTGTCAAATTTGGGGTAGGCCAGTGGCAAATTTGTAGGCCAGTGGCAAAACAAATCTCTTTATCAATTTTAAATTCACACAATAACATTTGTAAAATTCAAGGGGTGTGAATACTTTATCAAGGTACTGAAGGTACACTGAAGAACATGTTGCAGCGATTACAGCATTGAGTCTTCTTGGGTATAACGCGACAAGCTTGACACACCTGTATTTGGGGAGTTTCTCCCATTCTTCTTTGCAGATCCTCTCAAGCTCTGTTAGGTTGGATGGGGAGAGTCGCTGCACAGCTATTTTCAGGTCTCTCCAGAGACGTTTATTCAGGTTCACGTCCGGGCTCTGGCTGGGTCACTCAAACACATTCAGAGACTTGTCCTGAAGCCACGTAAAAAGTAACACAATAACATAACAATAGCGAGGCTATATACAGGGGGTACTGGTACCGAGTCAGTGTGCGGGTGTACAGTATAGTTGAGGTAATTTGTACATTTAGGAAAGGGTGAAGTGACTATTCATATATAATAAACTGTGATTAGCAGCAGTGTACAAAACAAATGGAGAGGGCTATTTTATTCATTGTTCAGCAGTCTTATGGCTTGGGGTAAAAGCTGTTATAAGGAGCCTTTTGGTCCTAGACTTGGCGCTCCGGTATCGCTTGCCATGTGGTGGCAGAGAAAACAGTCTATGACTTGGGTGACTGGAGTCACTGACAATTTTATGGGCTTTCCTCTGACACCACCTATTATATAGGTCCTGGCCCCAGTGATGTAAAGGGCCATACGTTCTACCCTCTGTAGCGCCTTACGGTCAGATGCCAAGTAGTTGCCATACCAGGCGGGGATGCAACCGGTCAGGATGATCTCAATGATGCAGCTGTATAACTTTTTGAGTAACTGGGGACCCATGCCAAATCTTTTCAGTCTCCTGAGTGGGAAAAAGGTTTTGTCGTGCCCTCTTCAAGACGGTCTTGGTGTGTTTGGACCATGCCTAGGTATATATATAAAAAAAGAAGATAGTTCGTTGATGATGTTGACACAAAGGAACTTGAAACTCTTGACCCAGCTCCACTACAGCCCCGTTAATGTTAATGGAGGCCTGTTTGGCCTGCCTTTTCCAGTAGTCCTGGCACCACACTTCCAGTTCTCTGACCTCCTCCCTATAGGTTGTCTCATCATTGTCGGTGATCAGACCTACCACTGTTGTGTCATCAGTAAACTTAATGATGGTGTTGGAGTCTTGCTTGATCATGCTGTAGTGGGTGAACAGGGAGCACAGGAGGGGACTAGGCACGCAGGATCAACACGTGGGCCCCTTACCACCTGGGGGTGGCCCATCAGGAAGTCCAGGATCCAGTTGCAGAGGAAGGTGTTTAGCCACAGGGTCCTGAGCTTTGTGGGCACTATGGTGTTGAACATTGAGCTGTAGTCAATGTGGACATACAGTACCAGTCAAAAGTTTGGACAACCTACTCCTTCAGGGGTTTTGTTTATGTTTAATATTGTCAACATAGAAGAATAATAGTAAAGACATCAAAACCGTGAAATAACACATGGAATCATGTAGTAACCAAAAAAGTGTTAAACAAATCAAAATGTATTTTATATTTGAGATTCTTCAAAGTATCTACCCTTTGCCTTGATGACAACTTTGCACAATCTTGGCATTCTCATAACCAGTTTCATGAGGTAGTAACTTGGAATGCATTTGAATTAACAGGCAAACCAAACGGTTCCTTTCTAGCAATAAATACCAGTTCCTAAACCGCCTCACCCACTTGATTGCCACTTGTTGATCACTATGTACAGTAGGTGGTGGCACCTCTTAAACCTCTCAGAAGAAGCCGAATAGCAGAATAGTTATATTTTTTACCATCCACCATCAAATTTTCAAACCTGTCTTCAATACTTGATGGTAGCCAGAACCTTTTGAAAAAGAAAATGACACAGGTTTTTGAAACTACAAAACAGTGCAATTGTTTGTATTTATCACCACCAAACATTTTGAAATACCGAAAAAATAATACACTAGTGGCACCCATTCAGTTGATATAGATAGATGGCGCAACAATTCGCTAGCCTAAATTTTGTATCATGCTAGAGTGGATTGTTCACCAGAGACAATATACCTTTTGTTTGGTTGTTTTTTAAACCATTGCATTTGAACATTTTTCTTGTTTTTATTTGTTCATGTACCAAATTGGAATGCAAAATTTGTTTGCTCAAGTAAGCAAAGTTACTGCTTTCCTTCATTTGTGTGTAGTTTGTGTGTAACTTTAACGTCAACGAGAATAATGACACAAGTTAGCTAGCTAGTTTAGCTAGTTAATGTTACTTGGCTAGCTTGCTAATGTTAGCTAGCTAGTTAGAAACATGAAGTTGGCTGTTGCTAGCTAGAGAATGATGATACATGCTGCTACGTTGGCTAGTTTGTTATCTGATTGTATATCATTGCAATCCGAGATACTTAGCTAGATAGCTAGTTTGCTAACGGTATATGATTTAGCTGGCTAGCTAACAACTTTGACTAATGTTATATGTACATTTAGAGGAGAAAAAATGACCTTTATTCGTGTAGCTAATCTGGTTTGTCTTTCAATTAGGGCAATTGCCAGCTCCAGCATCGTATTCACCACAGCACCATGTGGATGTGATAGCCACGGAGGTATGTACGTTACATTCACTTAGCAAAGTGAGATTTTGCTTATCTGTTCTTTCTTGCATAGTATTTACTTAATTTCAATGTAATTACTTCACTACTATGGCTTATTTATCGCCTTACCTCCTTTTGCCATTTGCACACACTGTATATAGTTTTCTATTGTGTTATTGACTGTACTTTTGTTTATCCCACGTGTAACTCTGTGTTGTTGTGTTTTGTCACACTGCTTTGCTTTATCTTGACCAGGTCACAGTTGTAAATGAGAACTTGTTCTCAACTGGCCTTCCTGGTTAACAAAAGGTGAAATAAAAAATAAAACATTGAAATTAGCCTATCAGAAGCTTCTAAAGCCATGACATTATTTTCTGGAGTTGTCCAAGCTGTTTAAAGGCACAGTCAACTTAGCGTATGTAAACTGCCGACCCACTGGAATTGTGATACAGTTAATTATAAGTGAAATAATTTGTCTGTAAACAATTGTTAGAAAAATTATTTGTGTCATGCACAAAGTAGATGTCCTAACCAACTTGCCAAAACTATAGCTTGTTAACAAGACATTTGTGGAGTGGTTGAAAAACGAGTTTTAATGACTCCAACCTAAGTGTATGTAAACTTCCGACTTCAACTAAATATTATCATTGATGGTATAGGACTTATAAAGTATGGTTACATTTGATTTACCCTGTTAAACCTACATTTTGGGATGGCTTCATTTGAACAGTGAATCTATTTAGTTTCTAATAATTCTCATGACTGCACATTGGTAGTAGTAAAATAGATATATCAAAGCTGGGCTAGATTAAAACCCTGGATGGGAGACCAAATGTATAGCCTCAGATAGATTAACTCTCCAGTAGGAGATAGTGGATATAACGTTAAAGTTCTGAAGTTATTTCAGAGGTGAAAGTCAACATATTTTATAGAAGGTTTGTCTTTGTTGAAAGTTGGTTACCATGATGACATAATCCTGTGGCTGAAATTTCACCCTCAAAACAACGACTTTTTTCAAATCCAATGTATTTTCCACATAAATTCCACGTCACAATGCATTGACAAAATACCTTGAAACAACGTTGATTCAAAATGTTTGTCCCCAGTGGGATGAGACCATAGGTCTACTGATAAAATGCACATGAGGGGGCATCTCAGGGGTACTCCGGGCTAAGTAAAATTCAGTTGGTGGTACAGAAACCGAAAAAGGTTGGGAACCACTGGTCTACACAGTATCAAATGCCTTTGTTAAGTAAAACAACTGTGTTATTTAGAGTCTAAAGCACTGATTATATAAAACTTTAATGGAGCTTTATTTTATTTTCGTAGTTTTTGAGGAGTCACTACCCTTTTAGCAACTAATACAGTTAGTGATTTTTCCAGATTCAGGTACGTCAAGAGACTTGTTGTTAAAATAAAGTATAAATTAAACAATATTTTAAACAATGTGCCTTCAGAAAGTATTCACACCTTGACCTTTTACAAATGTTGTGTTACAAGGTAGTATTAAAATGGATTTAATTGTCATTATTTGTCAACAATCTACACAAAATACTCTGTCTAAGTGGAAGAAAAAATGGACTTTGGTAAAAAAAATATATATATACAGTACCAGTCAAAAGTTTAGACACACCTACTTATTCAATTTTCTACATTGTAGCCAGCATTAGCTAACTAGCTAGAAATCTCTAGTCTAGTCCTAGTCCAATGGAAACCAATGCAACCCTGCTGGCTACATGGCTAGCTAGACGAGTGACAATGAGGTCCATGAGATTCAAGGCTCTAATAAGTGCCATTGTCCAGAAATAGCTAATTAAATATGGTTTGATGAGCTAACTCAGTTAGCTTGCAAGGTATACTAGTGGGCGAAGCCAGAATCAGCAGTGGGGTCAAACTGTGAACCTAGTTCCTACATTTGAATATGATATGATTTTATCAAACAAAACTATGCTACATTTTATCTCTGAGACCCTCAGGATGACAAATCAGAGCAAGATAACTGAGTGTAAGTGCATTATTTACCTTCAGACGTGAATGTATCAAATCAGTTGCTGTGAAAAGTGTTTTGTTGTTGTGCACTATCCTCAAACAATAGCATGGTATTGTTCTGCTCTAATAGCTACTGTAAATTGGACACTGCAGTTAGATTAACAAGAATTGAAGCTTTCTGCCCATATAAGACATGTCAATGTCCTGGAATTGGCTGTTGTTTACAACGTCATTCTAGTCACATTATCGCATATTGAGCAACAACTGTCCTGATTCTGGGACACCGGATCTCCAAATATACCAAACATTAAAGTTAAAGAATAGGATTAAATCAGTGGCTTAGATTAAACTCCCAAAGCATTAGATTCATCACTTTTAAATGTTGATATTTGGTTGCATTGTCAACCAAACACAATTTAATATTACCTTTGTAATACAAGAAATAGCCAAAAGTTAAGGATATCTGACAAACTAATGTAACAATAATTATTAATTGACACATTTTGAGGTTACTGTAACTATAAATATCTTATGTAATATTAGAAAGCATGTATGTTCAACATAGCATGCAAAAGTCACAGGTCTGTGCAACTCACAATTTGTCACGCCTTGGTCTTAGTATTTTGTGTTTTCTTTATTTATTTGGTCAGGCCAGGGTGTGACATGGGTTTATTTTGTGGTGTGTTTTTGTATTGGGGTTTTAGTAGGTATTGTGATTGTGGCTGAGTAGGGTTGTCTAGGAAACTCTATGGCTGCCTGAGGCGGTTCTCAATCAGAGTCAGGTGATTATCGTTGTCTCTGATTGGGAACCATATTTAGGTAGCCCGGGTTTCACTGTGTATTTGTGGGTGATTGTTCCTGTCTCTGTGTTAGTTGTCACCAGACAGGTTGTGTAGGTTTTCACATTCCGTTTGTTGTTTTGTATTGTTCGTATTCATCGTCATTAAAGATGTCTCGATTTAACCACGCTTCATTTTGGTCCGACTCTCCTTCGACGGAAGAAAACCGTTACACAATTGCTATAATAATCTGTGCAGAATCTCAAACAGCATTGCTCACCTGCACTATGTACTTTTAATGTAATCTCAAATGCAATCCAGGTCATTTGGTTGTGCTATTAGATGAAGCACAGCGATAATACATTAAATTATTGTGTGAGTACAAAATATCTGTCATTGTATTCCCATTTGAACTGTGTTGGTGTTTGTTGCATTGGCTATTCAACAAACTTCTGGTTGTCCTTTTTGAGTGGGTGAAGTAAGGTTGAAATCTCATTGATCAATGTCTCAACCAAATATTACCCCCATTTCTACTTTGAAATGACATGGTGTGCACAGTGATGTGAGTCTTCTCAAGTACCCCCTGTTGATAGGCCTAGTACCCCTGGTTGGGAACCACTGTTAGTCTACACCTGTTGTTTAGGAAGGACAATGACACTTTCAGGCTGTGTAAGGGCTATTTGACAAAGAAGGAGAGTGATGGAGTGCTGCATCAGATGACCTGGCCTCCAGAATCACCGATCCTCAACCCAATTGAGATGGTTTGGAATGAGTTGGACCGCAGAGTGAAGGAGAAGCAGCCAACAAGTGCTCTGCATATGTGGGAACTCCTTCAAGACTGTTGGAAAAGCATTCCAGGTGAAACTGGTTGAGAGAATACCAAGAGTGAGCAAAACTGCCATCAAGGCAAAGGGTGGCTTCTTTGAAGAATATATGAAATAATATGAAATATGTTTGTTTAACACTTTTTTGGTTACTGCATGATTCCATATGTGTTATTTCATGGTTTTGAGGTCTTCACTACTATTCTACAATGTAGAAAATAGTGCTTTTCCAGATACATCATAAATTAAGGCTACATTTTCAAACATTCTGCCAGCTCAGTAGACCGGTAGTTTATGTAAAATATTTGACAGTATGGATATAGGCCACAGTATTGCCGTGCGATAGGAGCGCGGCATTATAGCCTATTTAATATCAGAGCCTATACTAAGGAAGGACATACAGTACCTGTCAATAGTTTGGACACACCGACACAGGGGTTTTTCTTTATTTTTAATGTGTCCTTTCTGAACGAGAAAACAATGGGAAATTGTCATGGACCTGTCAGCATAACATTTGAATTCAACAATGTTTTATACCCACCTAAATATGATGGACTCGGATGGATGCGGATTCTTAAACATTGTAGGGCAGGCTATAATTTTTTTTGTTAATTACAGTACTTATTACAATACTTACAGTTCTGTTTCTCATATGTTTTTGTTTTATTTTACTTTTTTATTTATTTGTTAAAGTACTACTGATATTCATTACTGCATTGTTGAGAAAGAGTAAGCGAGAAAGGCATTTCCCTATACTTGTGCACGTGACAATAAAAACTTTAAACTTGACACATAGGCCTAGTTCAATGTAAAATATCAGTTGCAAAACTTGAAATACATATAGCCTATCTATTCACTGGGGTACTAGATCCAATTAAATGAGAGATGAGCTTATTTTAGATTCTAAGAATAAAAGCTCTTCTCAATAATGGCAAATGGTTTATATGTTTTCCTGTTTTTCATCATATCTCCCGTTTGCACATAATACTGTACTTACTTACCAGCTTGCAATGCAAATATTTCAGAGTAGTGATGCTGGATGGGCGGGCAGGTATGGGCAATGATCGGTTGAATAGCATGCATATAGTTTTATTTGCATTGAAGAGCAGTTGGAGGCCACGGAAGTAGAGTTGTATGGAATTGAAGCTCATCTGGAGGTTAAAACCTCTTAAGGATAGGCGGGACGCAAATGTCTCAACTGGCCAATTGCCATGGGAAATGCAGAGCGCCAGATTCAAATAAAATGCTATAAAATTCAAACTTTCATTAAATCACACATGTAAGATACTCAATTAAAGCAACATTCGTTGTGAATCCAGCCAACGTGTCAAATTTTAAAAAGGCTTTTCGGCGAAAGCAAAATAAGCTATTATCTGATAGCCTGCAACATCTGCACCAGCAGTGAACAAAGGAGCTAGCATATTACAACCCTGCAGGCGCTACACAAAATGCTGATATAAAATATAAAACATGCATTACCTTTGATGAGCTTCTTTTGTTTGCACTCCAATATGTCCCATAAACATCACAATTGGTCCTTTTGTTCGATTAATTCCGTCCATATATATTCAAAATGTCCATTTATAAAGCGCGTTTGATCCAGAAAAAACAGCTTACAAAAACGCAACGTCACTACAAAATATTTCACAAGTTGCCTATAAACTTTGCCAAAATATTTCAAAGTACTTTTGTAATACAACGTTAGGTATTTTTAACTGTTAATAATCGATCAAATTGTAGATGGGGCGATCTGTATTCAATACAGGAAAGAAAACAAACCAGAGCTGCTTTTCACATTTTGCGCAACTCACAAAAGTGTCATCAGTTCCAAGTTGGCCTACTTCTTCATTGCACAAAGGAATAACCTCAACCAAATTCCAAAGGCTGGCGACATCCAGTGGAAGCGGTAGTAACTGAAAATAGGTTCCTATGAAATATTCCATGGCAAAGACAAAACAGGGAACAGAGAGGGAAAAAAACAATATCTGAACAGTTAGTCCTCTGGGTTTTGCCTGCTACATAAGTTCTGTTATACTCACAGACATGATTCAAACAGTTTTAGAAACTTCAGAGGGTTTTCTATCCAAATATATGACTAATATGCATATCTTATATTCTTGGCATGAGTAGCAGGAAGTTGAAATTGGGCACGCTATTTATCCAAAAGTGAAAATTCTGCCCCCTAGCTTCAAGATTAACACATTGTCCAAAGAAGGGCCAGAAGTATACAGAATGGTGTCGTCTGCGTAGAGGTGGATCAGAGAATCACCAGCAGCAAGAGCGACATAATTGATGTATACACAGAAGAGACTCGGCCCGAGAATTGAACCCTGTGGGACCCCCATAGAGACTGCCAGAGGTCTGGACAACAGGCCCTCCGATTTGACACACTGAACTCCATCAGATAAGTAGTTGGTGAACCAGGCGAGGCAATCATTTGAGAAACCAAGGCTGTTGAGTCTGCCAATAGGAATGTGGTGATTGACAGAGTCGAAAGCCTTGGCCAGGTCGATGAATACAGCTGCACAGTAATGTCTCTTATCGATGGCGGTTATGATATCGTTAAGGAACTTGAGCGTGGCTGAGGTGCATCCATGACCAGCTTGGAAACCAGATTGCATAGTGGAGAAGGTACGATGTGATTCAAAATGGTCAGTAATCTGTTTGTTAACTTGGCCTTCGAAGACCTTAGAGATGCAGGGTAGGATACATATAGGTCTGTAGCAGTTTGGGTCTAGAGTGTCTCCCCCTTTGAAGAGGGGGATGACCGCGGCAGCTTTCCAATCTTTGGGAATCTCAGACGATACGAAAGAGAGGTTGAACAGGCTAGTAATAGGGGTTGCAACAATTTCGGCAGATCATTTTAGAAAGAGAGGGTCCAGATTGTCTAGCCCGGCTGATTTGTAGGGGTCCAGATTTTGCAGCTCTTTCAGAACATCAGCTATCTGGATATGGGTGAAGGAGAAATGGTGGGGGCTTGGGCGAGTTGCTGTGGAGGGTGCCGGGCAGTTGACCCGGGTAGGGGTAGCTCGGTAGGGGTAGCTAGGTGGAAAGCATGGCCAGCCGTAGAGAAATGCTTATTGAAATTCTCAATTATAGTGGATTTGTCGGTTGTAACAGTGTTTCCTAGCCTCAGAGCAGTGGGTAGCTGGGAGGAGGAGCTCTTATTCTCCATGGACTTTACAGTGTCCCAGAACTTTTTTGAGTTTGTACTGCAGGATGCAAATTTCTGTTTAAAAAAGCTAGCCTTAATTTTCCTAACTGCCTGTGTATATTGGTTCCTAACTTCCCTGAAAAGTTGCATATCATGGGGGCTATTCGATGCTAATGCAGAACGCCACAGGATGTTTTTGTGCTGGTCAAGGGCAGGCAGGTCTGGAGTGAACCAAGGGCTATATCTATTCCTGGTTCTAAATGTTTTGAATGGGGCATGCCTATTTAAGATGGTGAGGAAGGCACTTTTAAAGAATAACCAGGCATCCTCTTCTGTCGGGATGAGGTCAATGTCATTCCAGGATACCCCGGCCAAGTCGATTAGAAAGGCCTGCTCGCAGAAGTGTTTTAGGGAGCGTTTGACAGTGATGAGGGGTGGCCGTTTGCTCGCAGACCCATTACGGATGCAAAACAGCAACAGTGTATTTGGAGGGTGAGTTAGTTAGGATGATATCTATGAGGGTGCCCGTGTTTATGGATTTGGGGTTCTATCTGGTAGGTTCATTGTGTGAGATTGAGGGCATCAAGCTTAGATAGTAGGATGGCTGGGGTGTTAAGCATGTCCCAGTTTAGGTCACCTAGCAGCACGAGCTCAGAAGATAGATGGGGGGCAATCAAATCACATATGGTGTCGAGGGCACAGCTGGGGCCAGAGGGTGGTCTATAGCAAGCGGCAACGGTGAGAGAGTTGTTTCTGGAAAGGTACATTTTTAGAAGTAGAAGCTCAAATTGTTTGGGTACAGACCTGGATAGTAAGACAGAACTCTGCAGGTTATCTTTGCAGTAAATTGCAACACCGCCCCCTTTGGCAGTTCTATCTTGTCGGAAAATTTTAGGAATGGAAATTTCAAGGTTTTTGGTGGTCTTCCTAAGCCAAGATTCAGACACTATTGGTGGAGTGAATTGGTGGAGTGTGCTAGGGCAGTGAATAAAACAAATTTAGGGAGGAGGCTTCTATTGTTAACATGCATGAAACCAAGGCTTTTACGGTTGCAGAAGTCAACATATGAGAGAGCCTGGGGGATGGGAGTGGAGGTTGACACAGCAGGGCCTGAATTAACCTATACATTACCAGAGCAACAGAGGAGGAGTTGGATAAGGGTACGGCTAAAGGATAACAGAACTGCATGTCTAGTACGTTCAGAACAGAGAGTAAATGGAGCAGATTTCTGGGCACGGTAGAATATCTTGAATGCATAGTAGGATGTGAATACAGTGGGGGTAAACCTGTGCATATAGTGATAAGGAAAGAGATATTGTCTCTAGAAATAGCATTTAAATCAGGTGATGTCACTGCGTGTGTGGGAGGTAGACCTAAATTGTTAGCCGAGGCGTGTTGAGCAGTGCTAGAGACTCTACAGTGAAATAAAACAATAGTTACAAACCAGAACAGCAATCGACACGGCATGGTGACGTTAGGGAAAAGCATGCGTAGCTGGGTGATCATACAAGTCCAGTGCGTGGCTTCAGGCAGCTAGCGGCACGGGGCTAGCAGGCTAACAGAAAGGCCTTAGAGGGATGACGCGACAGAGGAAAGTCTGTTGTGGCTCCCTCGTGCAAGTTACATCAGCGGACGGATCAGCAGGGCTCCGTGTGGTAAACCAGGCCAATTGGCAAAATATGTATAGTGGCCGAAGAAATATGTCCAAAGGGCCTCTTAAGCCAGCAGTCCAATGTGCTTTAGATAGCTAGCAGGCCGCAGATTAGCGGCTGTGCGTCAGGGGTCGTTAGCCGCTATAATTCCAGGTGGGTATTTTTTAAAAATCATAATAAAAAAATAAATAAAAATAGGTTCAGAGCATGCGGTAGGAATCCGGAGATATGTAGAAGAATAAGTCCGACTAACTCTGGTTTGAGTCGCGCTGTACAGACTGGCGAGAGTTGTCCGGGATAAAGGTAGCTGATGACCGCTAGCAAAGGATAGCTGACTGCTAGCTAGTGGCTTCGGAATGGATTTGATGGGCCTCGTAAGCCAACAGTCCGTTGTGCTCTAGACAGCTAGCATTCAGGGGACGTTAGCTGCGAAGGACAGAAGGTGAGAAGGTTCAGAGCTTGCGATAGGAATCCGGGGATATGGAGAGAAAAATAGGTCCGGTATGCTCTTGTTGAATCGCGTTGTACAAACTGGCGAGAGCTTTCCGAGCTAGGGGTTAGCTGATGACCGTTAGCTGGCTAATTTATGTTGGAGAGATTCCAGTAATAGAGGCAGAGAAAAATACTTTAGAGAAAAAGCAGGTCCTCACCACATTGGGTGAGGCGGGTTGCAGGAGAGTATTTTGAAGTAAGGATTTAGAAAAATATAAAAAGATATGCGAAGAAACATATATAAAAATATATATACATGGGACACGACAAGACGAAGGACAAATATGTCTGACTGCTACGCCATCTTGGATTATCAGGTGGATGGATTATCTTGGCAAAGGATAAATGCTCACTAACAGGGATGTAAACAAATTTGTGAACACATTTGAGAGAGGGATCTTTTATTTCAGCTGATGAAACATTGAACCAACATGCTGTGTTTATAGTTTTGTTCAGTTTTTAAGGAAACATGCGTATGTATGGCATGCGCCACGTTTATAAATATCAATATTTTTGTGCTTTTTGTGCAGTCTTTTCAGTCTTTTCAGCGCAGCAGATACTCGTGTAAAATGTATGCAACGATTATAAATGAGGCCCCTGGGTGGTAGACTTGTTCTCACTGAAGTGCAATACCAGTAGGAGGCAATGTTCAGGAATCGTTGGACTGTGACTTCCCATTTTATTACAATAAACATCTTTATTTAGGTTGGTAGCATGACATTGAAACAATGAATTTGATTTAAACATAACATTTTACTGTCAACATTTAAACAAGGTTAAATAAAATATGTCTAATCAAAGACAAAATCCAACATAATTTCAACCAGCAAGTAAGTATATACAGTTGAAGTCGGAAGTTTACATACACTTAGGTTGGAGTCATTAAAACTCATTTTTCAACCATTCCAAAAATGTCTTGTTAACAAACTATAGTTTGTCTACATCTACTTTGTGCATGACACAAGTCATTTTTCCAACAATTGTTTATACCGACAGATTATTTCACTTATAATTCACTGTATAACAATTCCCACCGGGTCAGAAGTTTACATACACTAAGTTGACTGTGCCTTTAAACAGCTTGTAAAATTCCAGAAAATGATGTCATAAAGGACCTTGTGAAGATGCTGGAGGAAACAGGTACAAAAGTATCTATATCCACAGTAAAACGAGTCCTATATTGGCATAACCTGAAAAGCGGCTCATTAATAAGGAAGAAGCCACTGCTCCAAAACCGTGATAAAAAAGCCAGACTACAGTTTGTAACTGCACATGGGGACAAAGATGGTACTTTTGTCCTCTGGTCTGATGAAACAAAAATTGAAATGTTTGGCCATAATGACCATCGTTATGTTTGGAGGAGAAAGGGGGACGCTTGCAAGCCGAAGAACACCATCCCAACCGTGATACACGGGGGTGGCAGCATCACGTCGTGAGGGTGCTTTGCTGCAGGAAGGACTGGTGCACTTCACAAAATAGATGGAATCATGAGCAAGGGAAATTATGTGGATATATTGAAGCAACATCTCAAGACATCAGTCAGGAAGTTAAAGCTTGGTCGCAAATAGGTCTTCCAAATGGACAATGACACCAAGCATACTTCCAAAGGTGTGGCAAAATGGCTTAAGGACAACAAAGTCAAGATATTGGAGTGGCCATCACAAAGCCCTGACCTCAATCCCATAGAAAATTTGAAATTGAAAAAACGTGTGCGAGCAAGGAGGCCTACACACCAGCTCTGTCAGACGGAATGGGCCAAAATTCACCCAACTTATTGTGGGAAGCTATTGGAAGGCTACCCAAAACATTTGACCCAAGTTAAACAATTTAAAGGCAATGCTACCAAATACTAATTGAGGGTATGTAAACTTGTGACCCACTGGGAATGTGATGAAAGGAATAAAAGCTGAAATAAATCATTCTCGCTACCTTTATTCTGATATTTCACATTCTTAAAATTAAGTGGTGATCCTAACTGTCCTAAGACAGACAATGTTTACTAGGATTCGATGAAACTGAGTTTAAATGTATTTGGCTATGGTGTATGTAAACTTCTGACTTCAACTGTATATTGAATATAGGATGAAAAAGATTTTCTTTGTTTCTTTATGGAATTTTCTACAGAATTTCAATATATACTGTACATAGATCTGATCATTATTTTGAAATTACATTGATGTAACAGGTTAAGTCAATGTTTTTAAGTAGACGTTTTACCCTCATTTTAATATTTACACTGCTGGTAGAAATGAGATGAAAACAGCACTGGTTGATTACTTTTTTCAAAACCAATGTATTTTCCACATTGATTCCATGACACAATACGTTGACAAATTACGCTGAAACAACGTCGATTCAACCAGTGTGTGCCCGGTAGGTTGCTACTATGCTGTGTGCCAAAACATTCTTGTCTGAGCTCCTCTGTTTCCTGCACTCACTTGACAATGTTACATCAGTCTGAAAACTTTAGAGGCAATTTGTTGTTGAAAAGCATTTGCTTATGTTCTTCCAAAGCTTCTTGTGAGAGTCGAAGGCCAGGCTACCTTTTGGGACAATTAACATTTTTTCACCAAGGCTTGGGGGATCATCTGGCATTTCACATTCTCCAGAGTCTTGGTTGGAAGTCAACAAACACGGCAATGGAAAGAGGAGCTCACCCCCATTAGCCTTAATTAGAAGGTACTTACAAAGGTCATCCATGGTGGAACACTTGTTGTGAAAAGAACAAAAGGTATCCTAGGGACTTATTAGACCCTCTATGGAGATAGGAACTGAAGTTCATCATCATAAAGTATGTCTCTGTTTGAAAACGATAATGAAGAAAAATCCCATTACACATCACTCGTAAATTTAGTCCCTTGGGTGTACACACCATAACACATCTCTGACCAATTACAGGGTGACTGCTCTCAGGTTGCAATGATCCTACGATTCTGTTTAGAGTTATGAAGAAACAACACAGCGAACAATTTAGTCTTTATTGCCGCCTGTGCCAGAATACAGAGAGCCTTTGAACATAACAAAAAAAGGTTATTAGAAATATACAAAAACTACAGGTAACCAAATATAGGGGTATAAATCTTTCCATCACGTGGTCGTTTAATACAAGACTAAACAAAGAATAACAAGAAACTTAAAAGGCCCTCTTGTTCAGTTACATATCTCAGTGACATTCTCTCTGTCCTTCAAAAATGCAGTAAAATGCATAACAGAGAGGGATAATTAATTGAACTGTAAAAAGCTCAATCGGTTTAAAATTAAACCATAGCAAAAGGTGGGGCATAAACTTCGCTTTGTTTTTGGTGGTATTTTGATTTCACATAATATATCAGTAAAGTCATTACCTAATTCAATTTCATACATAGTTCCCCAGTAAGACAATTAATGTGATCAAGTTAATACAGTACTTGATCTCATCCTCTTGACAGTCATGTTTTGGTTTGATCTGGGTAATTGGGTGATGCTTGGTTTCACTTTTGTAAATCCAGGAACCATTATTTGTACTCTTTTTGATGCTGCTATTGTTTATTCCTCTACAAATATTGCATTATATTACTTTATACGAATCACTGATTGGTGCTTTGAATTGACCTAGTGTAGATCATAAGGACTGGTAATAATAACACTTCTTAATTTCTCTTTTCTCAGATATCTACTGCCGGTGTAAAAAATGGCTATAAATACATCACATTTAACAAACCATATAAAACAGATCAAGTATAAATAGGGCACAAAGAAACTGGTATCTGGTGTGTCAATGGAAAAATACTGTGTTTAAGTTATAAACAATGGCTATACTTTCTAGTTGCCTGTCTACAGTAAGTAGTGTGCCACCTGTTCCTATTGATGTGTTTGACATGACTTAAGTCCAGGGCATTCATGCTCTGATACGAGATACTCTACATGAAATATTGTTATGGGTAATTTACATCATGGATATTCAACATTAACAGGACTTGTTTTTCCCATTACATTCTTGACAGGAAGAGTCCTCTATACTCAATGCATCTCCACATCCTTGTTGGGTTACATGGTTGACACCCCTCATTTCCGTGACAGCAGCTGGTTCTCCAAGTCCTCCAATCGAGCAGTCATTCCCGCCAGTAGAAAAGGGTTAAGGAAATAAACACATCATTCCATTTTATTGTCAAATGGGCTGAACGAATGAAGTTGAGCTGAGTTGAATGATATTGTAGTAGAAGAATCATATGGCTTTTTTTATGGGATTAATTTTGGTCCGAATCCTAATTTGAAATGTGTGCACTAAACTTGGACTTTGGCATAAATCATGCATTGATGTTGATGGGAAGATCTGTGCAAAAACTTGAGTTACAGACACTGACGTATTTGGGCCAACAGTATATCACTTAAATGCATATATATTAAGTACCTAAGGTACAGTACCTTTGGAAAGTATTCAGACCACTTGAGTTTTTCCACATTTTGTTAGGTTAAAACTTTATTCTATAATTGATTAAATTGTTGTTGATTTTTCGACTCAATCTACACACAATACCCCATAATGACAAAGCAAAAACAGTTTATACATTTTTGCTCATTTATAAATAATAAAAATTCTGAAATATCACATATACATAAGTATTCAGACCCTTTACTCAGTACTTTGTTGAAGCGCCTTTGGCAGTGCTTACAGCCTCGAGTCTTCTTGGGTCTTCTTTCTCCCATTCTCCTCTGCAGATCCTCTCAGCTCTGTCAGGTTGGATGGGGATCGTTGCTGCACAGCTATTTTCAGGTCTCTCCAGAGATGTTAGATCGGGTTCAAGTCTGGGCTCTGGCTGGGCCGCTCAAGGACATTCAGAGACTTACCCCGAAGCCACTCCCATGTTGTCTTGGTTGTGTACTTAGGGTAGTTGTCCTGTTGGAAAGGGAACCTTTGCCCACTTGTCTGAGACCCTGAGTGCTCTGGAGCCGGTTTTCATTAAGGATCACTCTGTACTTTTCTCTGTTCATCTTTGCCTCAATCCTGACTAGTCTCCCAGTCCCTGCCACTGAAAAATATCCCCACAGCATCATGCTGCCACCGCCATGCTTCACCGTAGAGATGGTGCCAAGTTTCCTCCAGACGTGACGCTTGGCATTCAGGCCAAAGAGTTCAATCTTGGTTTCATCAGACCAGAGAATCTTATTTCTCATGGTCTAACAGTCTTTAGGTGCCTTTTGGAAAACTCCAAGGGGGCTGTCATGTACCTTTTATTGAGGAGTGGATTTCGCCTGGTCGCTCTACCATAAAGGCCTGATTGGTGGAGTGCTGCAGAGATGGTTGTCCTTCTGGAAGGTTCTTCCATCTCCACAGAGGAACTCTAGAGCTCTGTCAGAGTGACCATCGGGTTCTTGGTCACCTCCCTGATCAAGACCCTTCTCTCCCAATTGTTCAGTTTTGCCATGCGGCCAACTCTAGGAAGAGTCTTGTGGTGGTCGTTCCAAACTTCTTCCATTTAAGATCGATGGAGGCCACAGTGTTCTTGGGGACATTTAAAGCTGCAGAAATGTTTTGGTACCCTTCCCCAGATCTGTGCCTGAACACAATACTGTCTCAAAGCTCTATGGACAATTCCTTCAACCTCATGGCTTGATTTTTGCTCTGACATACAATGTAAACTGTGGGACCTTATATAGACAGGTGTGTGCCTTTAAAAATCATGTCCAATCAAGTTGTAGAAACATCTCAAGGAAACATCTCGAGGATGATCAGTGGAACAGGATGCACTTGAGCTCAATTTTGAGTCTCAGAGTAAAGGGTCTGAATACTTTTCTAAAAACCTGTTTTCGCTTTGTCATTATGGGTTATTGTGTGTAGTTGATTTTGAAAAATGTAATCTATTTTAGAATAAAGCTGTAACGTAACAAAATGTGGAAAAGTCAAGGGGTCTGAATTCTTTCCGAAGGCACTAACAACTTTATGGTTTAAAAACACATTTATATTAAACTACATAAAGTATTTTGTTATAGTAATTGTTATCACAAAACTGTAAAATGTTAGGACAAAATAAGGTAGTATCTGAAATATCTGGATCAATAGCCATCAGTAAATCAAATCTACTAGCACAAATGTTATAATGGGCGCTGCACAAAAAAGATGTCCTCCCAATGAAAAGTAGCCATGTGCACAGTCAATCAAAAGATACTTATGTGCAATAGCATGATGGAGACTGATGTGGAATTCCATTGCAACAGAAGTGCCATTGTAACTCCTCATCACCTCTAATCCCTAAGCATTTACAAGGAAAAAAACAATTGGTCTTTGAAACGTTGTCCTTTCAGATAGTGTTCCCTCTTTGGACGAATCTGTTTCTAGAGCCTTTGAGTAAACAGTGATCCACTTTACACAGTGATGAATATATTAAGTATGTTACGCTTAAGTTAAAAGTGATAGTTTACCATGTAGACCAGAACAGACATGGTCATGCTTTACTGACTCAGAACTGATACAACATGTTTTTTTCATGAATGTTACCTTTTATGAAAGTGATAAGAATCCCACACAAATATATACATATGAGTTTAACCAAATCTTTCTTTTCATTTTGGGCTGGATTCCCGGACACAGTTTAAGCCTAGTCCTGGAATAAAAAGCATGCAGAATCTCCATTGAAAAACATTTTAGTCCAGTACTAAGCTTAATCTGGGTCCAGGAAACTGGACATTAATGTATATGTTGATGACTGTTTTGAGTATTCATTGTGCCCTTTGATGTCCAATCATTTTTAATATTGTCCAGAGAGCTAAATAATAATTTAACCAGAGACAGCTAACACTGGTTGATTTTATTTTCAGGCCAATTTTCTGGCTTTGTGGAGACAAAAACAAATGTATGTGGACCACACCACACATGGTGGGGGGGAAGATTGTGGCAAGTGCAAAATAAAATAAATAGACTAGAGGAACAGGCACCCTGACTAGTATAAATGAACAATATTTGGGTGTGTGTTAGCTTTGTCTCAGCTACGAGTGTGTATATAAGTCATGCTTATATACTATTCTGCCTGCGGCTATGGAATCCTGACCTGTTCACCGGACGTGCTACCTGTCCCAGATATGCTGTTTTCAACTCTCTAGAGACAGCAGGAGTGGTAGAGATACTCAATGATCGGCTATGAAAAGCCAACTGACATTTACTCCTGAGATGCTGACTTGCTGCACCCTCGACAACTGCTACGATTATTATTATTTGACCATGCTGGTCATTGATGAATATTTGAACATCTTGGCCATGTTCTGTTATAATCTCCACCCGGCACAGCCAGAAGAGGACTGGCCACCCCTCATAGCCTGGTTCCTCTCTAGGTTTCTTCCTAGGTTTTGGCCTTTCTAGGGAGTTTTTCCTAGCCACCGTGCTTCTACACTTGCATTACTTGCTGTTTGGGATTTTAGGCTAGGTTTCTGTACAGCACTTTGAGATATCAGCTGATGTACGAGGGGCTATATAAATACATATGATTTGATTTGCTACAAAGTTCACCTTAAATGAACAGGAACTGTATATAAAAGGATATGTTTTGTTGTCAGCTGCTCCAGCGTGGTCATTGTGGCTTGCTGGAACTCAACCAGACTCTCACAGGCACATGGGTTTTTTACCTCAATCTCTCCCTGGCTCTCCTCTGAAAACACACATTTACATCATTTAGCAGACACTTCTATCCATCCCCCCCCCCTTCCTGGTACCCAATGGGAATCAAACCCACAACCCTGGTGTTGCAAGCGCCGTGCTCAACCAACTGAGCCACAGGGGATCACATACACATTGTGAAAAAAAGTCACTTTCTCTCCAAATTAAGAAATGTAAGGAGGTGTCTATTGTGTAAAAAGTATTTAACCTCATCTTATCTATTAATCTT
Source organism: Oncorhynchus tshawytscha (assembly GCF_018296145.1). Lineage (NCBI taxonomy): Eukaryota > Metazoa > Chordata > Actinopteri > Salmoniformes > Salmonidae > Oncorhynchus > Oncorhynchus tshawytscha. Next base: position 21,487,419 of record NC_056435.1, on the reverse strand, counting down.
TGCCTGACTAGATGGTGCTCTAAAATAACAAGTTCCGATTATGTTGTGATCTGCTCATAGAATAGAATACCTGCACAGATGTTGAGCTTGAGGTTCTCTGCTATCTGGTTGATGAAAGTGAAGTCAGTGGTATAAAAGAAGTGCTTGTCGTGTGGCTCCGAGGCAATCTCGCGCAGCTCATCCTCCACGGCCTTCCCAACACCAACAGCATACATAGTGATACCTGGCACACAGGACAATGCAGTATCTCACTGAAGGGGTGGATGAAGTCCTGAATTGTATTTGATTGCAAGCACTGTTTTGTTGAAACATCTAGCCACTCACCAAGTAGTGGCATTTGGACATGATTTGTTGTCTTTAAGTAGTAGGCTTTCATATTTCATAACCATGTTATTTGAGCTCTCATTATAGAAAGATTATCAAATCTTAATGTTCTTGGTCTTATGGAAACATTACTGCAGAAGCTTTATAATACATTAGGCAAATAAATTACAGCCCGTGTGTCATCTACAGTACCTGCTTCTTTGGCTTTCTTGGCCCACTCGGTGATGTCGTCTTGAGAGCGGCCGTCAGTGAAGACCAGGCCCACACGAGGGACATTCTTGCGGGCACCCTCGGCCTCTGAGAAGCTGTTCTCTACCATATGCTTGAGAGCCAGGCCCGTCATGGTGCCCTTCTCCATGTACTCCACATTCATCACCGCCTTCTTGATGTCAACCGCAGTCTGGTACATGTTGAGGGAGAACTCGGTTCGCACGCGACTGGAGTACTGCACTAGGCCCACTCGTGTCCCGTGCGCCGACACGTCCAGGGAGTCCACCACCTGGTTTACAAACTGCTTTACCAGCTCAAAGTTCTGGGGACGCACACTCTTGGAGCCGTCGATGAGGAGGACCAGGTCAATGTTGGCTGATCTGCAGGCTGGGTGGGACAAGGGGCAAATCAGGGCACTTTTCACACAGTATTTTACCTTTATTTTACTAGGCAAGTCAGTTAAGAACAAATTCTTATTTTCAATGACGGCCTAGGAACAGTGGGTTAACTGCCTGTTCAGGGGCAGAACGACAGATTTGTACCTTGTCAGCTCGGGGATTAGAACTTGCAACCTTTCGGTTACTAGCCCAACGCTCTAACCACTAGGCTACCCTGCCGCCCCTTGTTGGTCTTTCATAAAACACTGTGGGATTCATCAGAAACAACAGTTCCTTTGGCAGTGTTCTCTTGATGAAGAAAAGGCTTTTTTATATTTTTCCCTGTAAAAATTAACAAACTTACAAAGAGGGAAAGACGTAGGAGGACTATTCGTACCAAACTTTAAATTGTTTTTCCAGGCAGCATTTCGCCCAATCCTAATTTGGTTTAGAGATGATTCTTCTGCCCCCTTGCTGAGTATAGAGAGACATGGAAGAGGTGTTCGTCACTGATATATCCCTTTAACAATGTAAACTACGCTTTGGTCCTATTAGTTCTAACACAATTTCTATTGGTGCAAAATGAAATGCTATGCTCCGCTATTTGACAATAATGCTTTGTGGTCTGGAGAGCAGTATTTTGCATCCCCCAAATAGTCCAAATGTGGAATCCGTACCCTTGCTGATATCATGGACAGCAATGGTTTGAGAACATTCCAAACACATTAGAAATCAAATCATTTTTTCTGTATTTACAATTTAGGTCAGCTATGCTGGACTATGGAGTCCCTTGGGCAACCCAACTACCGACCACCCAATGATGGGATTTATAAATACATTATCTGGGATGGTGACATGTTGGCTGGGCGGGGTTGGGAGAACGAGATGAAAGGTTGGGTGTAGAGGCCACCTTCTTTTTTATTTTCCTGTTTATACTGAATTTATTATTACTTAAACTTTTGAGTGGTAGCCTATGGGTAATGGATAATGTACCTGTAACCTACCGAACAAAAATAATACACTGTGGAATGTGCAGTTATTATGCATTTTAACAGGTCCTTACTGTAAAACTTTCTCAATTACTTATATGGCTAAATATTTTATTTTGGAAGATGTTTTATTTGTAGGTTATGCAATTCCAGTCCTAGTCCTGGAGTACATTAGATATTAGATATGATTTTCTAGATACTACAGAGGGACAACTGAATGGTAGTAGTTGTATAGAGCCATTGCATCCTGGTGAACCACAGGAGTTGTAGAGGGTATTAGAGGATATTCATTATTGTATTCAGTGGGTGTGTGAGGTATACTTACTTCCGCAGCCTTTGCCATCCTCCGCCAGTAGCTGTGCCTCAGGACAGATGCAGTAGTAGGATCCTGGTGTGCTGACACACTGGTGCTCACAGCCATGCACCACTGTGTTACACAGGTCAAGATCTGTGGAGGACAAACACACATGGAGAGACTGACAAACTGAGGTGCAATGGATGAGAAGTGTGTAGTGTCATAGGTTATGTCCGGGATCAATGGAACACGATGGGTTCAAATAGAATTTGTATTGTTAGCAATACTTTAGTTGCTTTTGATTGAGCTTGCTTGGAGCACTTCAACCAATGACCAATCCCGAATGTGCAAACTGGCACTCCTGACATGCTCAATCAAATGCTAAAAATATTACAAAGAAAACACATACTATTTGAACCCAGGTCTGATCAAAAATATCAACAAAATCCTGTTGTGTGCAAGTAATAAGGACAGAAAATATGTATTTTAAGCTTGATAAGTACAGGATAGTATGTAGATTTGTTGAGTTTGCAATGTTCACCACAAATCTCACGCAGCAGCCGCCTCAAATACGCTGTTGTATACATCTGTCCCTATGTATTCTACTGTTTTGCCTGATGATGGCCTCACTAACTTGAGTTTGAAGTGTTCATTCACAGGTGAAGGTGCATGGGGAGGCGATACAGATCTGCTTACAGTCATGCATGCAGGTCTATCATTGTATCATACAAACAGATACACTGATTACAGATTGAAAGGAAGGTTGTGGTTTCATGCCCAGGATTCTTCTATTGTTTGAGACATTCTATACCAACTTGGACTCTCAAGTATTCCTAAGGAAGATCATACTTCTTGGGGATTGTTTTGCCAGGGTCGGCCAGGACCACAACATTTGAAGAGGCATGATAAGAAGGAAGGTGTCAGCAATACCAACTCAAATGGAGTTATTCTCCTAACCAAATTTGTAGAATATGACCTTGTCATCTTCAATCAGAAAAACAAATTCAAAACATCCTGGATGCATCCACACAATGGCATATCATTGGCTATGTATTGTCTGAGGTAAGGATTGTTGTGTTGTGAACATCCCAAGAGCGATGACGAGTCCCAGAAACTTTTGGAAAGGACATTATATCCGCTCCATTATGTCCAGTAGACTAATGAATAAAAAGGGTGAAAACTAGGGCTAAGACGGCCAAGACGTCTGAGAGATACCAGCAAACTGCAACACCTCAGGATGCACCTCTTGGTGCTGAATTCCCCAAAGAATAACCTGAGGATATCGAAACATACTGGAGCATGCTCAAGTCCACCATGCTCAACACCTTCAAGAATACCATTGTCTATGAGATCAAAAAGCACAAGGACTGATTTGATAACATGACCGAACTTGTATAACCCATCGACACAAAACCAATAAACGTTTGCGCTTGACAGAATGACATAAGCTTTTAAGCTAAAAGAGAGACTCACCGCAGAGTGAAGGTAAATGTCCAACCTTGAGTGAGGGACTCAAACACAGGAAAGGCACTGGAGATCCTAAATCTGGTGGACCCTGTCGATACCAGAGGCTTCTTTCATGCCACCAAGGCATTATACAAACCCAGTTACTGTAGCCTAAACCCATTCCGCTCCAAAGATGGACATAAGCTGCTGAATGATGATGAATCAATGAAATCCTGGTGGAAAGAACACCTAGAAGCACTCTTCAAACCGAAGTACAACCGTTGAGATGTAGATCATCGACCAAAACCCTCAGCAACTCATAAAGGTAGACATGGGTGAATCACCTAGCAAGCAGGACGTACAAGATGCCACCCAGAAGGTAAAAAATGACAAGACCACATACATGATCCTGAGAGCTCTTACACCACATACTGTATATGCCTTGCTCTGGTACGAGAATAACATTCCCACACAAATCAAGGACGCCCTGATTGTTACCATCTTTAAAACGGAGGTTAAGAAAGTGTGTTCTTTCTCCTTTACACCACTAGGAAAATAAAGACTCCTACTCCTCCCAGAATCACAATGCGGCTTTCGTACAACCAGAGGCACAACAGACATGCAAGGAGCAAAAGCAAACAATTTACATGGCCTTTATGACCTTACAAAAGTATTTGAATCTATGAACTATGATGCCCTTTGGCTGACAAACTCACCAGGGATCGATAACAGTGGTGCTAAAAAGTAATCCTTAAAGATGAAACCTGGGGTGAAACTGGATCATTGTCCCCACCCATTCTTCATTGCTGCCATCATTCACCTTACAGCTCAAATCTGTTTCAGGGAGTCCAAACCTAAACAAATTCAAGACAAACAGCAAATAGGTTTTCATCATGGAGCTCCGGTATGCACATGACAATGCCATATCTGCCCACTTGGAAGAACACTTACTGGGCATCCTGGATGCCTTCGCAAAAACGTACACAGTCCTGGGTCTGGCACTAAACATAAAAAAGACACCAAGCCCGACCTGATAAGACAACACCGCCCAAAACAATACGTGTTGGCAATACCAGACAAAATCTTTGGAGGGAGTTGAAAGTCTGTGTTGCCCAGCAACAGCCCCAAAACATCACTGCTCTAGAGGAGATCTGCATGGAGGAATGGGCCAAAATACCAGCAACAGTGTGTGAAAACCTTGTGAAGACTTACAGAAAACGTTTGACCTCTGTCATTGCCAACAAAGGGTATATAACAAAATATTGAGATAACAAAAGTTTATTGACCAAATACATATTTTCCACCATAATTTGCAAATAAATTCAGTAAAAATCCTACAATGTGATTTTCTGGATTTTTTTTCTCATTTTGTCTGTCATAGTTGAAGTGTACTACCTATGATGAAAATTACAGGCCTCTCATCTTTTTAAGTGCGAGAACTTGCACAATTGGTGGCTGACTAGATACTTTTTTGCCCCACTGTATGCCATTGGATGGGGTAATGTTTTTGCTTCTAAGTGGTACCAAGAACGAGATAAGAACTTGGTTTAGGAGACCAAACTAAACAATAATTTATAGCCAATGCTGTCTGGCTATGTGTGTCTTTACTATAAAGGATCTCAGTTGCCAATATGTAAGCACTCTCAGAGTATTCATTTATAGACACTGAATTGATCACAGGGCTATGGTGAAGCTCATAGAATTAAAGATGGACTTTATGATAACTCTGACTTGTGTGTGGTTTGCTCTCATGATTTGGTAACACAGGAAATTTCCACGACAGGAGGCAAACATTAACACTTCTTGATGCACCCATCCCGTTAGCGGGATAATTTTCGTCAACATCCGCTGAATTGCAGAGCGCCAAATTCAAATTAAATTACTAAAAATATTACATTTTCATGAAATCACAAGTGCAATATAGCAAAACACAGCTTAGCTTGTTGTTAATCCACCGGTCGTGTCAGATTTCAAAAAAGCTTTTTGGTGAAAGCATACCAAGCGGTTATGTAAGGACATCTCTCTCAGCAGACAAAACATTACAAACAGCTAGCAGCCATCTTCGGATGTTTGCACTCACGAGGCTCCCAGTTACCCAATAAATGTTCCTTTTGTTCCATAAAGATTATTTTATTTCCAAAATGGTGGTACCATTTGGTTGGCGTGCTCACAGGAATCCACAGGTTCGAGCGGTCACGACCGTGCAGACGAAAATTCCAAATAGTATCCGTAAAGTTCGTAGAAACATCTCAAACGTTTTTTATTATCAATCTTCAGGTTGTTTTTATAATATATAATCGATAATATTTCAACCGGACTGTAGCTTCTTCAATAGGAGAGAGAGAGAAAATGTCTGCTCCAAGCTGTTGCACATGCAAAATGCTGCTGGCACCCAGCCATCCAATGACACGATGTGATCTTTCTCGCTCATTTTTCAAAATAAAAGCCTGAAACTATGTCTAAAGACTGTTCACACCATGTGGAAGCCATAGGAAAGGAATCTGGTTGATATCCCTTTAAATGGAGCGAAGGCAGGCAATGGAACAGAGAGCTTTCAGGAAAAACAGCACTTCTGGGTTGAATTTTCGTCAGGTTTGCGCCTGCAATATCAGTTCTGTTATACTCACAGACAATATTTTGACAGTTTTGGAAACTTTAGGGTGTTTTCTATCCTAATCTGACAATTATATGCATATTCTAGATTCTGGGCCTGAAAAATAGGCAGTTTCATTTGGGTACATTTTTCATCCAAACATCAAAATACTGCCCCCTACACTCAACATGTTAAACCCTTGTATGTCTAAGCCCTTGGTTCGCAATATCTACTAAGCTAACATATGGAATTGTTTTAAGATGGTCATATGATGGATAATTTAGCTATTTGAATTGAAATTTTAGGACCCCTGTAGGTATATTAAAAATAAAAAAAGGCCTTTACTGTCATAGCCCATACAAATGTGAATAACACATTTATAAAACAGAGAGTAAATATAATAACAATGAGGAATAAGGTTTTGAAGTGTCTGTCTTATGTCTAGGAGATATATATACAGTATAAGCAACTCAGGATGTTTTATATATTTATATATATATATATTTAGACCCAAACTTACCCAATTTGGCTATGGAACTTCTTACACCTTATTCACATTGTGCCATTTATATGGTCCGGTACTGGGTTACCGAATGACGACTCCCCTGAAGGTTGTGTGTGTCGTAGAGCAAAACAAGTGAGTGCTAATTGTTCCTGAGAGTCCTACCTGTCGATGTTGTTGTTGCTCAAACATTTCTGTCTGAACAGTCAGTTTCCGAAATTAGGTCGTAGGCATCAGAAAGTTCAGACAACTGCCTTAAAGCTTGTGGATGTTGTAGAGCAAAACAAACAACAACATGGGGTGATGAGTTGCTAGCTCAAACGGTTCGGGTTTACCAGACAATTTTGTGATGATTGTCTTGTTCAGATCCTCTCATGTGTAGAAAAACACAGCTTCCACAAGCTCCATGTTATGGGAATGGGCACAAGCTTTATATAGATGGAAAATGGGTATTGAGCTGCAGCTACCGAAAGAAACGATAAGTCTCTAACATAAACACACAGGAAGCTATTCAATATTCAAAATGACGTGAAGTATTGACTCGTGTTTTTTTAAAGCATCACCACTACCATCAGCAGCTCACTAGTATAGGTCCTGTACTCCCAGCTAACCGCAAAGCAATTTGGTGGACAGAAGAAACGCTACAAGTACCAACCTGAAAAAGTGCCCTATCAACACCACTAATTAGGAGGACAATGCATAGGACAGAACCACATGGAGGAAGACAGTCAACAAGGGAGTTACACTACAAGAACTCTGCCACTCCGCAGAAGACAAGTGACAACAATGTAAGGAGAGCTTTACCTCCAAGAAGGCCCACCAATCATCCACCACCATCACATACCCTTGGCCACACTGCAGCAGAATCTTGCATCTCTTGGATTATCCTCTTAAACTATCTGAAGACCCACAAACAGGAAGCAACAGGAGGACAATAATTCTCAACCTACAGTGATCGTCTATAATGGTAACTTGAGTTGCTTTTGATTGAGCTTGGCCAGCGCAATGGAAGCAATGATATAGTCCAAAAAGTACAATCCATCAATCCATCAATCCTACACTCCAGGTAGGCTGAATCAGACAATCAAAAGTATTTGAAATAAATCAGACTATTTGAACTCAGTTCTGCTGAGAGATTTGAACAAAATCCTATTGTGTAGAAGTAATAAGGATGGGGAAAAATATATTTATCTTCCTTTAAAGCTGCAATATATAACTTTTTGGGCAAATGTGAGTTATAGCTCTGTCATTCTCATTGAAAGCAAGTTTAAGAACCGGTAAATGTTCTGTGTGTGCTATTTCTATGCTTCCCCTTCTTAAGTTTAGTTTTTTACATCTTTTACATTCAGTTTTGTACACCAGTCTCAAACAGCTGAAAATATAATATTTTGGGTTATATTAAAAATATGTTTCACAGTGGTTTAGATGGTACAATGATTCTCTACATAAATTGCTTGTTTGGTCACAAACTGAAATTAGGCAAAATAATTCAAATTTTAGCAACCAGGAAATGACAGAGAAAGTTATAATATTGCACATTTAATTTGTAAAAACGTTGTTGTTGTTGTTTTGATGCATGGATTTCCATTATTCCAATTTTAAAGATGGAGCTCGAAATTGATTAATACAGAGTAAAATGTAGATTTGTTCCCCTTGTAATGATCACAACAAAAATCTCACCCAGCAGCTGGCTCAAATACGATGTTGGGTAATTCTGCCACTAGCTAAATGCATTATATTGTTTAGCCTGATGATGGCCTCACTAACTTGTGCAGGTCTTCTTGTCAGCAAGATTCTGAATTGCCGTCTGGAGCTTAAGCTCCTGGTAGGGTCACCCATAGCAGTAAGGTCGGATGTTACAGGCAAAGTGTGATAGAACAAAGACCTTAACTACAGAGCATGCAGAATATAATGGTCACAATGGTTGTAAAGGTGGAGGAAGACTGCAGTAGCGAAAGGTCACCAGTCGTCATAGGCTGCATGCCATTGGAGCTGCCAGTAGGATCACCTCTTTAAGGTCAGAAAGCAAACATTTTAATTTTGGAGCCTGGAAAGTGCAAACTCTGATGAACAATGCAACCAGTGATCAACCGGAGAGATGAACTGCGATCATTCCAAGAGAACTGAGTTGATATTGGATTCACAGTGCTGCCCTCACCGAAACCCAACTGGCAGATGAAGGGCATCTGAAGGAAGACAAAGGCGGCTAAACCTTCTGAAAAGGTAAACCAGCTGATTAACCAGGAATTCATGGGGTTTGGCTGGGACCACAACCGTTGAAGATACCAACTAAATTGAGTTATTCTCCTAACCAAATGCAATTACACTCTTCTGTCAGATGAATCAATCTAATCCTGGTGTAGAGAACTAATTACATTGTTTTGTTTACCTACATTTGCTTCTCTGTAAACGCTCTCATGGCCATGTGGTTAATGCTAAGAATTTTTTATTTTAATTAACCTTTATTTAACCAGGTAGGACAGTTGAGAACAAGTTCTCATTTACAACTGCGACCTGGCCAAGATAAAGCAATGCAGTTTGACAAAAACAACATCACAGAGTTACACATCGGATAAACAAACGTACAGTCAATAACACAATAGAATAATCTATATACAATGTGTGCAAATGTAGTAAGATTAGGGAGGAAAGTCAATAAATAGGCTATAGTGGAAATAAATACAATTTAGCATTAACACTGGAGTGATATATGTGCAGATGATGATGTGCAAGTAGGGATACTAGGGTGCAAAAGAGCAAAAATAAATAACAATATGGGGATGAGGTAGTTGGGTGGGCTATTTACAGATGGGCTGTGTGTAGGTGCAGTGATCGGTAAGTTGCTCTGACAGCTGATGCTTAAAGTTAGTGAGGGAGATAAGTCTACAGCTTCAGTGATTTTTGCAATTCGTTCCAGTCATTAGCAGCAGAGAACTGGAAGGAAAGGAGGCCAAAGGGTGTTGGCTTTGGGGATGACCAGTGAAATATACCTGCTGGAGCGCCTACTACAGGTGGGTGTTGCTATGGTGACCAGTGAGCTGAGATAAGGTGGGGCTTTACCTAGCAAAGACTTATAAATGACCTGGAGCCAGTGGGTTTGGCAACGAATATGAAGTGGGAGCATACAGGTCGCAGTGGTGGGTAGTATATGGGGCTTTGGTGACAAAACGGATGGCACTGTGATAGATGACATCCAATTTGCTGAGTAGAGTGTTGGAGGCTATTTTGTAAATGACATCGCCGAAGTCAAGGACCGGTAGGATAGTCAGTTTTTTGAGGGTATGTTTAGCAGCATGAGTGAAGGAGGCTTTGTTGCAAAATAGAAAACTGTCTAGCCAGACACCTAGGTATTTGAAGTTGTCCACATATTCTAAGTCAGAACCGTCCAGAGTAGTGATGCTAGTCGGGCGGGCGGGTGCGGGCAGCAATCGGTTGAAGAGCATGTATTTGGTTTTACTAGGATTTAAGAGCAGTTGGACGCCACGGAAGGAGTGTTGAATGGCAATGAAGCTGGTTTGGAGGTTTGTTAACACAGTGTACAAAGAAAGGCCAGAAGTATCATTGATATATACAGAGAAAAGAGTCAGCCTGAGAATTGAACCCTGTGGCACCCCCATAGAGACTGCCAGAGGTCTGGACAACAGGCCCTCTGATTTAACATACTGAACTCTATCTGAGAAGTAGTTGGTAAACCAGGCGAGGCAGTCATTTGAGAAACCAAGGCTATTGAGTCTGCTGATAAGAATCCGGTGATTGACAGAGTCGAAAGCCTTGGCCAGGTTTTTGAAGACGGCTGCACAGTACAGTCTTTTATTGATGGCGGTTATGATATCGTTTAGTACCACGAGCGGCGTGGCTGAGGTGCATCCATGACCAGCTCGGAAACCAGATTGCATAGCGGAGAAGGTACAGTGGGATTCGAAATGGTCGGTGATCTGTTTGTTAAATAACTTGGCTTTCAAAGACTTTAGAAAGGCATGGCAGGATAGATATGGGTCTGTAACAGTTTGAGTCTAGAGTGTCTCCCCCTTTGAAGAGGGGGATGACCACGGCAGCTTTCCAATCTTTAGGGATCTCAGACGATACGAAAGAGAGGTTGAACAGGCCAGTAATAGGGCTTGCAACAATTGCGGCAGATAATTTTAGGAAGAGAGGGTCCAGATTGTCTAGCCCAGCTGATTTGTAGGGGTCCAGATTTTGCAGCTCCTTCAGAACATCAGCTATCTAGATTTGGGTGAAGGAGATGTGGGGGGAGGGGTCTTGGGCAAGTTGCTGCGGGGGGTGCAGAGCTGTTGGCCAGGGTAGGGTTGGCCAGGTGGAAAGCATGGCCAGCCGTAGAAAAATGCTTCTTGAAATATTTATCGTGTCCAAAGAAGGGCCAGTGTTTCCAGTGTTTCCTAGCCTCAGTGCAGTGGGCAGCTGGGAAGAGGTGCTCTTATTCACAATGGACTTTACAGTGTCCCACATCTTTTTGGAATTTGTGCTACAGGATACAAATTTCTGTTTGAAAAAGCTAGCCTTTGCTTTCCTAACCGACTGTGTATAATGGTTCCTAACTTCCCTGAAAAGTTGCATATTGCGGGGGCTATTCAATGCTAATGCTGTACACCACAGGAATTGTTTGTGCTGGTCAATGGCAGTCAAGTCTGGAGTGAACCAATTGCTATATCTGTTCTTAGTTCTAAATTTTTTGAATGGGGCATGCTTATTTAAGATGGTGAGGAAAGCACTTTTAAGTAACAACCAGGCATCCTCTACTGATGGGATGAGGTCAATACCCAGGTCGATTAGAAAGGCCTGTTCGTTAAAGTGTTTTAGGGAGGGTTTCGCAGTGATGAGGGGTGGGCGTTTGACCGCTGACACATTACGGAAGCAGGCAATGGTCGCTGAGATCCTGGTTGAAGGTTGAAGACAGCAGAGGTGTATTTAAAAGGCAAGTTGTTCGGAATGAGATCTATGAAGGTGCCCTTGTATTAGGGTTGTACCTGATAAGTTCCTCGATAATTCCTGTGAGATTGAGGGCATCAAGCTTAGATTGTAGGATGGCCAGGGTGTTAAGCATATTTAGGTCACATAACAGTATGAACTCTGAAGATAAATGGAGGGCAATCATTTCACATATGGTGTCCAGGGCACAGCTTGGGGCTGAGGAGGGTCTATAACAAGCGGCAACAGTGAGAGACTTATTTCTGGAAAGGTGGATTTTTAAAAGTAGAAGCTCGAACAGTTTAGGCACAGACCTGGATAGTATGACAGAACTCTGCAGGCTAACTCCGCCCCCTTTGGCAAGTCTATCTTGACGGAAAATGTTGTAGTTGGGGATGAAAATTTCTGAATTTTTGGTGGCCTTCCTAAGCCAGGATTCAGACACTGCTAGGACAACAGGGTTGGTGGAGTGTGCTAAGCAGTGAAAAATACAAAGGAGTCTTCTGATGTTAACATGCATGAAACCAAGGCTTTTACGGTTACAGAAGTCAACAAATGAGAGCGCCTGGGGAATAGGTGTGTGGTACTGGGGGCTAACCTCTACATCACCAGACGAGGAGTAGGATAAGGGTACGGCTAAAGACTATAAGAACTGGTTGTCTAGTGCGCTGGGAACAGAGAATAAAAGGAGCAGATTTCTAGGCGTGGTAGAATAGTATCAGGGCATAATGTACAGACAAGGGTATGGTAGGAAGTGTGTACAGTGGAGGTAAACCTAGGCATTGAGTGATGAGAGAGATTGCATCTCTGGAGGCACCTGTTAAGCCAGGTGAGGTCTCCGCATGTGTGGGGGATGGGACAAAAGAGCTATTTAAGGCATGATGAGCGGGACTGGGGGCTCTACAGTGAAATAAAACAATAAATACTAACTGAGACAGCAGTAGACAAGGCATATTGACACTAGAGAGAGGCATAAGCAATCACGGGTGTTGATCGGGAGAGCTTAAATAACACCTGGTAAATGGCGATGAATGGGCAGAGAGGGTCAATAGATACGCACAGGACCTGAGTTTGAGGCTGGGGCTGACTGATAAACAAAAAGAGGTACCGCGTTAGTGAATTGTCCAACAGGCATCAGCTGTGTAGCCGAGTGATCATAGAGTCTGATGAGTCAGAGAGCCGTTCGGTAGTCGCTCTATGCTTGGCAAGCGGGGGACAACGGTGTTCAGAAAGCTAGCGGGCTAGCAGATGGGTCTTTGGCGACATCACAACGGAAAAGCCTGTTGAAACCACATCTGACGATTACGTCGGCAGACCAGTTGTGATGGATCGGCGGGGCTCCATGTCGACTATAAGGGTCCAGGCCAATTGGCAAAAGAGGCATTGTAGCCCAAGAAGTTAGCTGGTATATGGGCCTAGCTCGAGGCTAACTGGTGCTTGCTTCGGGACAGAGGCGTTATCTAACAGTAGCCACTCGATTGCAGCTAGCTAGCTGCGATGATCTGGTGTAATGGTCTAGAGCTTGAGGCAGGAATCTGGTGACGTGGTAGAGAGAAGCAGTCCGATATGCTCTGGGTTGATATCATGCTGTGCAGACTAGCAGGTATTGTCCGAGGTAAAGCTGACTGGTGTCCGAGCTATAGGTGAAGACCGCTAGCCGTGGCTAACAAAGACTGATAGCTAGTAGCTAGCTCCTGATGGAGGTTCCAGTTATAAGGAATAAACAAAGCAGATCTGTACCACATTGGGTGAGGCGGGTTACAGGAAAGTATATTTAGTTCATAGATAGAAAGTGAGATTAAAATATATATGAAAAAAAACTATTTACACAGGATAAGACAAAGACAAACACACTTCCGACTGCTACGCCATCTTGGTATGATCATCTTGGTAGTTTCATTAGTTACAGTTGATAATATTTTTAAAAAATGACATGTAGGCTTATTAAATCATTATGGAGCAGAACCTGATGGTTAGTGCAGACAATAGACGATGGTATAGCCTGTATTGTACACTCTTCTCCCTATTATAATTCTATGTGCACTAATCTTCCAACATTACTATCGGTTGTATAACTGAATTTCGCAACTTTCAGGATGAATCAAACCACTGTATTTTATTCATCAGTATGATTCATAAATACTTGTCTAACTAATAATTTACATGATCAGAGTATTTGTAGATCTACCATTTGAAATGGAGACGAATATGCATATATTTAGATAGATTTCTTCCATTGATCCATAATATTCTGAACCCGTTCTCTCAATATACAGTGTATTCTAGTGAGTCTGTCAACAAAATTCTAGCTAAAAAGGTACACCGTATTTAAAGTGATAGCTTAAGATACAGTATCAGTCAAAAGTTTGGACACACCTACTCATTCCAGGGTTTTACTTTAGTTGTACTATTTTCTACATTTATAGAATAATAGTGTAGACATCAAAACTATGAAATAACACATATGGAATCATTTAGTAACCAAATAAAAATATATTTTATGTTTTATATTCTTCAAAGAAGCCACCCTTTGCCTTTATGACATCTTGGCAGCTTCATGAGGAAGGCTTTTCCAACAGTCTTGAAGGAGTTCCTACATATGCAGGGAGAAGGGCACAACGCAGCACTCCGGGCCAAGGGCACCACGGCCACAGGCCACAAAAGGGTGCATTATGGCAACACAAAGGGGATGCCGCCGTGAAATTCAGGACATTATCAAGTGCATGTCAATTTGTGAATGAGTGACTGATGAAGTGTGTACAGCCTGCGCCAAGAACTAAGCAAGAACTCATGACTTTCAAGACACTTTTTTCAAATCATCATTAGAGTCGCATAATGCATCCTTACAATGTATTAAAAATCAAAACATAAATTACATTTATAACTCTAAATTAAGCATATAGGAGTAACTATTTATAACCGCACTCCTTCAAATCACTTGGAGAAAATATCCTTTCACTTTTATTCAGATTTATTCAATTGTATTCTTCATACTATAAAAAAATATAAAATAATGCCATGGAATTCTAAGCAAAATTCTAAGCTAAATTAACTAATGTAGCCCATAGCCTTTTGGCATATCCAGATCCGGACCTAACATAAGGACAACTCAGAGTATGCTGTTCTGTTCTTCTGAAATAGACTACATTTTCTTCATATCATGTTTCTTTCGACCTGTCTAAAATAAATAATGGATTTATTGTGATGGTGTAGACTATATTACATGGATTTATTAGACTTTTAAAAATGTAGTTCCAAGGTCTGCATTAGTGGCGTGTAGGCTGTGTGGAAGCCAGGAGATGCTAAATGTGTTTATGTTAATTGCAGTCAATTACCGTGAGACCGACAGTTATTTGCTTGACAGTCACCTGCGGAATACATTTTGTGATCGCCACAGCCCTACCCCTAACCTTAACCCATAACCCCTAGCCTAGCTAAAGTTAGCGAGCTAGCTAACGTTAGCCACCTACCTAGAATTCGTAACCTATCATACGTTTTGAAAATTCATAACATATTATACGTTTATACGCAGATCCGAATATACACTGAGTGTACAAAACATTAGGAACACCTTCCTAATATTGAGTTGCACCCCTTTTGCCTTCAGAACAGCCTTAATTCATTGGGGCATTTACTCTACAAGATGTCAAAAGGGTTCCACAGGGATGCTGGCCCATGTTGACTCAAATGCTTCCCACACTACAGCGAGTGAAATCGCTGCAAAACTTAACAAAGATTAGTCCTAAGTTAGTCCTAGCTAAAAGCATTTTATTTAGGACAAACCATTCAGTAAACCCTAAACCTCAACTAAATATTGTAATAAATAATGTGGAAATTGAGCAAGTTGAGGTTTACATGCTTGGAGTAAACCTGGATTGTAAACTGTCATGGTCAAAACATGTTGATACAACAGTAGCTAAGATGGGGAGAAGTCTGTTCATAATAAAGCGATGCTCTGCCTTCTTAACAACACTATTAACAAGGCAGGTCCTACAGGCCCTAGGTTTGTTACAGACTACCATCCAGTCGTGTGTTCAGGTGGCACAAAAGAGGGCACAGCTGTCCCTTAAATGTACACGGAGCGCTAACAATAATATTCATGTCAATCTCTCCTGGCTCAAGGTAGAGAAGAGAGTAACTTCGTCACTACTTGCATTTGTGAGAAGAATTGACATAAATGTACCAAGCTGTCTGTTCTTAGGGCTAGGGTTTATTTTCCTGAATAAGCCTCCTGACTGACATGCCCAAAGGAAACTGCCTGTTATTCAGGCCCAGAAGCCAGGGTATGCATATAATTGGTTGCATTGGATAGAAAACACTTTGAAGTTTGTAGAAATGATTAAATAATGTATTCGACTTTAACACAATTGATATGGCAGGCAAAAATCCAAAGATAAACCAACCGGAATGATTTTTTAAAAACTCCCAGGCTCTTATAATGGAAAGCTATGGGTTCTATGTAATTCCAGCTCCCAGATTGCAATTCCTATGGCTTCCACTAGATGTCAACAGTCTTTGTTCATTGTTTCAAGCTTGTTTCTTCAAAAACAAGCAAGAATTTTGAGTTTTTGTACAAAGAGTCTCAGTTGAAAATCAGCTAATTTTACATTTCTATTGATGGCGTTAACTAAACAGACTTTTTGGGATATAAAGAAGGATTTTATCTAACAAAACGACCATTCATGCTGTAGCTGGGACCCTTGGGATTGCAAACAGAGGAAGATTTTCAAAAGTAAATGATTTATTTAATCACTATTTGGGATTTTATGAAGCCTATGCTGCTTGAATAATATGTTGTGGGGCACCATCCTCAAACAATCACATGGTATGCTTACGCTGTAAAGCCTATTGTAAATCAGACAATGCAGTTAGATTATCCAAGAATTTAAGCTTCTAAACTATATAAGACACATGTATGTTCATAAATGTTTAATATTACGATTATTTATTTGAACTGCGCGCCCACCAATTTCATCGGATGTTGTTGACAGGTGTCCCGCTAGTGGGACGCCTAGCCTTACTAGCACACAGCTCAGACACTCATGCATACCCCACAAGACATGCAACCAGAAGACTCTCACAATCCCCAAGTCCAGAACAGACTATGGGAGGCACACAGTACTGCATAGAGCCATGACTACATGGAACTCTACTCCACATCAGGTAAATTATGCAAGCAGTGGAATCAGATAAAAAACAGATATAAATACACCTTATGGAACAACGGGGACTGTGAAGAGACACAACCAGGCACAGACATACACATACTAACACATTTACTATACACACTTACACATGGATGTTGTATTGTAGATATGTGGTAAAGGCCTGAGGGCACACACTTAATGTGCTGTGAAATGTAATTTCATGTAATATTTTTTATTGTTTATAACTGCCTTAATGTTGTTGCACCCCAGGAAGAGTGCCAATGAGGATCCTTAATACTGTAGCGACCTGCACAGACAGTCTGTTATGTGTTAGGCTATCAGTTGGTTGTGTTGTACTTACCAGTACCCAGTGTTTACGGGGTCCGACATGCCAATCAACCTGCTATCTGCCAATCACGGGAATGCCTGGAATGTTGGTGGTTGGCGGAGTGGCGTGAAGGGGGGTTGGGCAGGGGGATGGAGCATTGGAAGTTAAGACCAGGTTTAGCCATTGTTCTCTCTTTTACGTCTGGTCTTCACAAGAGAAGCTCACGGTTGGTTTATAGGGTATCATTTGGCGTGGGCTACGGCCAAACAGTAGCCTGTGTGAATTGGGGGGGCTCAGGATGTATACAAACATGGTGGCTCCCAGTTCCCGGTTGCATCCGTATCTGTTAAGACCCCAAAGTATTCCGGTAAGGCGGATTGGGAAGCTTTTCATGCTCAGTTTGAACTGTTAGCTAATTTTGAGGGGTTGTCGAATGAAGAAAGGGCACTGCAGTTGACTTTGTGCCTCACAGATGATGCTCTGGCCTGTTTAATATTGATTAGCCCAGAGGACAGATGTGATTATGGGGCTGTAGTGGGAAAATTGCGGAGATGCTTTGGACAGTGTGTACAGCCCAGGCTGCTGCGCTCTGAACTGAGTAATAGACGTAGGCAGCCTGGATAGCCACTACGGGTGCTAGCTAATGACATTGAGAGCCTCTCTCGGCGTGAATATGCTCACATGCCCCCCTCCTTGCAAGCGAACTTGCGAGCTAGCACGGGACCAGTTCATACATGCACTTTCTCCTATGGAGCTGAGCAAACAGACCCAGCTGGCTCATCCTGAGTAATTTCAGATGGCTTTGGAGAAGGAGCTGGTGTGGGCTGAGGCCTCAGATGGGGCTTTGATGGGGGTGCAGGGAGACAGACCCACTGTGCGGGCTGTGAGGCAGAGCAGCCCAGAGACGGAAAAGCCTGCATGGGTGGCTGAAATGACTGAACTCATTAGTGCTGTGTTGCTACAGGCGACAAGAAACACACGCCCTGGTCCCAGGGTCTGCTGGGGGGTGTGGCCAGCCAGGCCATCTGCACCGGGATTGCCCCATGTCCCCCAGAGCTCAGGGAAACGGCTCGGGATCCGCATAGACAGGGTAGTGCAGACCCCTGGCTTTCTTGCCAAACCACCATCATCTTCAGGAGGAGCCCACCGGCACAGACGGGGAAGCAAGGCTCCACTTGTCTCAGAAGCAGACGAGGGCAAGCTGATGGAGCCTGTTGTGTTGGGTCGGACCTGTGTTGGGGACTTTTGTCATGTCGCTGTCACTGTGGAGGGGGTGCCCTGCTCTGCCCTGGGGTACACCGAGTCCACAGTAACCCTGGTGAGGCCGGATATTGTGCCAGGTTGGACTCAGTGTGAGCCCACAACTGTGCAGCTCCACACAGTCACAGGGGAGCTGGCAGCCATGAAAGGGAAGAGAATAATGATCTGACAGTAGGGGGCAGGTCTGTCTGTCATCCTGTGTGGGTGCAGCTGTGCAGGACCCTTGTATCCTGGGATTAAAATTTCTTAAAAGCACAGGCTGCCAGTTAGACCTAAATGGGGGCACACTGAGCTTCCAGGGAGGCCCGGCAGTCCCCATGGCTCCCCCTAATTTCACATTCACTCAACCCAACGTACACTTTACTCCAACAGTTAAAGCAGCAGAGACTCATGGCTGCCCCCCCTCCCCCACATCTGTCTGTGCCTTTTCCCCAGCCCCCCTGTCACCTACGACTGTGTGTTACATACCCCAGCTACCTCCACAACACATCCCTCCGTGAGCCCGGGCCACGCCACCACAGCCCAGCTACCCCAGATGGGAGAGGAGAGGACAATGTCTGTGTCTGCAGTGGAACTGTGTTGGTGTTGACCACGAGCAGCAGGAACGGTTACTGTTTGAATTCAGAGACAGCTTTGCGCTGAGTGAGGAAGAGGTGGGTCAGACTCATCTGGTGCAGCATGAGATCGACACAGGTGATGCTCGACCCATCAAGATGCGTCCACACCGTATCCTGCTGGCACGCCAGGAGGCGGCAGACGAGGCTGTGTTGGAGATGCAGCGGGCAGACTTCATCGAGCCCTCAGACAGCCCCTGGGCGGCGCCAGTCACCATGGTTCCTAAGAATGGGGGCAAGCTGAGGTTCTGTGCGGACTACAGGCGGCTGAATGAGGAAACCAGGAAGGACTCATACCACGTATCGATGAGTCGCTGGACCTGGTTAGGGGTCCTCCTGATTCTCCTCACTAGACCTCCGCAGTGGCTACTGGCAGGTGCCCCTCTCCCCAGAGTACAGAGCCAAAACTGCGTTTTCCGCTAACCGAGGACCCTGGCAGTTCAAGGTCCTGTGCTTCTGCCTGTGCAACGCTCCAGCTACTTTTGAGCGTTTGATGGACAAGGTACTGGATGGCTTCCCCCGACAGCCATGTCTGGTATCTCTCGATGACATCCTGGCCAATGGCAGCTCCTTCCAGTCAGCCCTGGTGGCGCTACGGCGTGTGCTGGAGTGCGTGGCTGCCGCAGGTCTGAAGCTCCACCCAGAGAAGTGCCAATTCATGAGAGGTGTCCCTCTCGGCCCAACGAGTGGGGAAGGAGGGCATCAGCACCATGGAGGACAAGGTGGTGGCTGTCCGAGACTGGCCCACCCCCACCGACCAGCGTCAGCTGAAGAGATTCCTGGGTCTGGCCTCGTACTAGAGGACGTTTGTATGGGGCTTCTCAAGCGTCTCTTCTCCCCTGTACTGCCTACTGCCGAAGGACAAGGCCTTCACTTCGACAGTGGAGTGTGAAGGGGCCTTCAACACCCTCAAACGTGCACTGATCGAGGCCCCCGTGCTCGACCCCCCTGACCTCACCTTGACCTTTATCCTGGACACAGACGCGAACAATGTGGGCATGGGTGGGGTGCTGGCCCAAATGGGGCCAGAGGGGGAGAGAGTGGTGGCGTACTACAGCAAAACATTTGACAAACATGAGCGCCGCTACTGTGTCACCCGGCGGGAGCTCTTGGCTGTTGTGGCTTCCATCAAACACCTCAAGTACTACCTGGGTGGCCTGTAAGGACTGACCACTCTGCTCTCCCGTGGCTCATGTCTTTCAGAGAGCCAGGTGGCACGCTGGTTGGAGGAGCTTCAGCCATATGACTTCACAGTGGTGCACAGGGCAGGGGCACGCCACTCTAACGCCAACGCCATGTCCCGTCTGCCCTTTACTGCAGATGGCTGCCTCCACTGTGAGCGGAGAGAGGGACGTGAGAGAGAGCTGTGTGCAGAGGAGGGGGTCTGTGCCACAGTCTGTCGGACGAGCGGGCCTGTCTGCTGTGAGCTGCAGACTGTCAACGTGGCTGAATGGGGGCAGCAGCAGGGACAGGACACAGACCTACAGCCAGTGCTACAGTGGGTTGAGTCACAGGTGAGGCCACCGTGGGAAGAGGTAACAGCACTCTCACTCGCGACCAAAGAGTTGTGGTCAAAGTTTGAAAGACTGTGGCTGGCTGATAGCGTGCTACAGCAGGCATGGAAGGAGTCAGCTACAGGAGAGTAGAGGTGGTACGTATGTAAATAAGTTATTTTTGTTTTTTTATATTCAATAACTTTGCAAAACTGTTTTTGCTTTGTCATTATGGGGTATTGTATGTAGATTGATGAGTAAAAAATATATTTATTAATCAATTTTAGAATAAGGCTGTACTGTAACAAAATGTAGAAAAAGGTCTGAATACTTTCCGAATGCACTCTACACAAGTGGCGGCTCCTCAGAGGAGGAAAGGGAGGACCATCCTGAATTTCAGAAGAAATTAAATTGTGAAACATTATCCTTTTTAGATAAAACTATACTACATATATTCACATCACCAAATAATTGATTAAAACACTGTTTTTCAATGGTCTACAGTAGCCTCAACAGCACTGTCGGGTAGCACCATAGCGTAGCCGGAGTTTCCATCCTCCTCTGGGTACATTGACGTCAATACAAAACCGAGGAGGCTCATGATTCTCAACCCCTTCCATATACTTTCACAGTAATTATGACAACTTCTGGAGGACATCCTCCAACCTATCAGAGCTTCTGCAGCATGAACTGACATGTTGTCCACCCAATTTAAGGGTCAGAGAATGAATCTAGTACTGAAAGCATAAGCTACAGCTAGCTAGCTCTGCAGTGCATAAAATGTGGTGAGTAGTTGACTTAAAAAGAGAGAAAGACAATAGTTTAACAGTTTTGAACAAAAACTTAAGGGAAAGCAAGAGAGACCTAGCTATATTTAAAAAAATTAAAAAATCAGCAATCTAGCTTAGCCTACTCAAACACCCGGCTCAAACAGAGAGGTATGCTATGTTACCAAACTGGTTATGGCTATCCAACACTGGAACTCTTCCAAGTCAAGGTAAGCTTTTAGTTTTAATAATTTATTGCTACTGGGACCCACCAGTGTAACTGCTAAACTGCTTGCTAACTGTGCACTGTACTTACTGCATGACTGTAGCGGGTTTACTAATGCGTTAGTTCTGTTATCTAATATGGTGATAATGTAGCCATCTTGGCCATGTTCTGTTATAATCTCCACCCGGCACAGCCAGAAGAGGACTGGCCACCCCACATATGCTCTCTCTAATTCTCTCTTTCTTTTTCTCTCTCGGAGGACCTGAGCCCTAGGACCATGCCCCAGGACTACCTGACATGATGACTCATTGCTGTCCCCAGTCCACCTGACCGTGCTGCTGCTCCAGTTTCAACTGTTCAGCCTTATTATTATACGACCATGCTGGTCATTTATGAACATTTGAACATCTCGGCCATGTTCTGTTATAATCTCTACCCGGCACAGCCAGAAGAGGACTGGCCACCCTCATAGGATGGTTCCTCTCTAGGTTTCTTCCTAGGTTTTTCCCTTTCTAGGGAGTTTTTCCTAGCCACCGTGCTTCTTCACCTGCATTGCTTGCTGTTTGGGGTTTTAGGCTGGGTTTCTGTACAGCACTTTGATATATCAGCTGATGTAAGAAGGGCTATATAAATACATTTGATTTGATTTGATATTAATACAACCTTTTCCAGTACACGACACACTGACGTCACACACAGATGCGCGAGACTCTTGGCTGCAGTAAGAAAACCATCGCCATCTGCTCCCATTCAACATAGTCTAGATTTGAATTTTATTACTTCTAAAATGCTTCAACAGTCTCTAAGATTATATTTGGTTGTGCTCTTTACAAAATAACTATCTGGAATGCAGCAGTTGTTAGTTGGAATGCTAACGCTCATTGACATAGGCTGTATCAAAAAAGCTAGCCAAAGAGCCATTGTACTGGTTGAAGTTTATTATTAAGCAGGACAATCATACGAGCCTTAAAATCCAATTATAATCCAAAAGTAGTATGCAATGCACTCATAAGCAACATGTAAATAGAGGCTTTTTTTGCTGGTGTTCTATAAGAACTCCCGTGTTCTTCCACCAACTTGCACGAATCACCCTGATATGGCAAAAACTAATGTAGACATTAATAAATGCATTTCTAAAGCTTCCCCAAAAAATGGAAAATGGTAAGGGGATGCCAAGATGGAGACACTGTGGCTTCAACACAGCGCCTATCAGTCATCTAGTGTATATAGTTTATAAATGATTGGTCTCGTTCCAACTCCCTACTATGGGACACAGTGCCCCCTATCAGTCATATCATTTTGTTTATAAATCATTGGTCTCGTTCCGTTTATTACTCTGAGACACAGTGGAGATTGAATTTCAAAATTGATGTTGCAAATTATAATGTCTAGATGCTTTTTACAGTGGTGATTAAGTTTATAAATTGCATGGCTGGGCAGTGGGTCTGTAAAAGTAGTAGTAGGAGTAGTGCTTGCTTGGTAACAACGTAAATGATGGCACTTTTTCTGAATGTACTCGCCATGTGGATGGTATTTAGTGTATCATGGGCATGATAAACAGATGTTTTATTATCACATACACCAGATAGGTCTAGTGAAATGTGTTGTCTTACAGGGTCAGCCGTAGTAGTACGGCGCCACTGGAGCAAATTAGGGTTAAGTGCCTTGCTCAAGGACACATCAACAGATCAGTGTTGCCAACTATTTTTCAGTGAGATCTGCTATTGGCTCCTTGATTTGTCCCAGAAGTTACTAGATGGCATTTTGAATTTGTCGCTAGAGTCTTTTACCCATAAAAGTCTCTGGAAGGGTCTGAAAACTCACTAAATATAGCAACTAAGTTGCTAAATTGGCGACACCGCAACAGATTTTTCACCTTGACGGCTCAGTGACCATATCCAGTATTCAAACCAGCAACCTTTTGGCTACTAGCCCAACACTCTAACCGCTAGGCTACCTGCTGCCCTTGACTATAACATTAGGTCTAACAATGGGAATTCCAAAACACCCGTTGTATAAATAAGCATAATTTTCAACATTTTTAAAATTTGATTTGGCCTTTTGGCATATACGATAACAATGGTATGGCAGAAGCACACTTTTCAGAACAGTCATAATGATGACACTACTCTGTCATTGTAACAATGCATCTATTAAGATGCCTAAATATGAACTCTTGCATAGCATGATATGAATGTGCTATAGATATGCTATGGATATTTTTCATTAATCTTTAATAATGTGGTTGGGACATGTTATAACATGTTCATTAAACACTTATAGATGTGGAATGAATGTGTTATGGATATATAGTCAAAGTTAATCGTTAAATATAATTTTGATTGATTGACATTTTAGAACAGATTTTCACTATTCATATTTTAAAGGCGGGTCTCGGGCTTGACCAATATGGAAGAGTATGTAGATTTGTTGTGCTCACAATGATCACCGCAAACCTTAACAAGCAGCCACCTTAAATATGCTGTTGGATAGATCTGCTCCCAGCTAAATACATTCTACTGTTTGGCCTCACTAACTTGTACAGGTCTTCTTGTCATTGTTGAGAGTGTAGCCAGCATTGCAGTTGCAGGTGAAGACGCCTGGCGAGGCGATACAGATCTGCTCACAGTCATGCTTCCCCTCACCACACAGGTCCATCACTGTGTTTCATAAAAAACAGAGACACTGATTACGGCATGGCTGTGGTGTCATGTACAGAATACAGTTCATTAAGGTCCACACACATTATGCATTGTCATGCAGTAAGGAGTTATGACAGTCTTAAAATGTCTTATCATTCCATAATGATCCTGAGGTAAAATCTTTTGAGTCGTGTTGAAAAATTGCCAAAGACAGGAGATATCATGTGTTGACTGTAAAACATACATGCTTATAACTAATATTAATTTATTACGCGTGTGCACCTTAGGTGAAGTGATACCCATTTACTTCATACTGGCAGTCCAGCTTACTACTGATCATCCTAACCATCTTGAATGTTATGCAGATTTGAGGATCAGCTGAGAAAAATATTCCGGCAGTCAGTCTAATGTACTTTCTGACTGTTTACCGTTTGAGTTATTGTATTTATCATTTACAACTGCGACCTGGTAATACCAATGATGCAAAAGTATTCATCCCCCTTGGAGATTTTCCTATTTTGTTGCATGACAACCTGTAGTTTAAATCGATTTTATTTGGATTTCATGTAATTGACATACACAAAATAGTCCAAATTGGTGAAGTGAAATGAAAAAAAATACTTGTTTAAAAAAATTCTAAATAATAACAAATCGGAAAAGTGGTGCGTGCAAATGTGTACACCCCCTTTGCTATGAAGCCCCTAAAAAGGATCTGGTGAAACCAATTACCTTCAGAAGTCACGTAATTAGTTAAATAAAGTCCACATGTGTGCAATCTAAGTGTCACATGATCTGTCATATCATCTCAGTATATATACCCCTGTTCTGAAAGGCTCCAGAGTCTGCAACACCACTATGCAAGGGGCACCATGAAGACCAAGGAGCTCTCCAAACAGGTCAGGGACAAAGTTGTGGAGAAGTACATATCAGGGTTGGGTAATAAAAAAATATCATAAACTTTGAACATCACACGGAGCACCATTAAATCCATTATTAAAAAATGGGAAAAATATGGCACCACAACAGACCTGCCAAGAGAGGGCCACCCACCAAAACTCAGGGATCAGGCAAGGAGGGCATTAATCAGAGAGGCAACAAAGAGACCAAAGATAACCCTGAAGGAGCTGCAAAGCTCCACAGCGGAGATTGGAGTATCTGTCCAAAGTACCACTTTAAGCCGTACACTCCACAGAGCTGGGCTTTATGGAAGAGTGGCTAAAAAAGCCATTGTCTAATGAAGAAAATAAGCAGACACATTTGGTGTTCGCCAAAAGGCATGTTGAAGACTCCCCAAAAATATGGAAGACGGTACTCTGGTCAGATGAGACTAAAATTGAGCTTTTTGGTCATCAAGAAAAACGTTATGTCTGGCACAAACCCAGCACCTCTCATCACCCCGAGATATTCATCCCCACAGTGAAGCATGGTGGTGGCAGCATCAGCATGATGCATGTGGGGATGTTTTTTGTCAGCAGTGACTGGGAAACTGGTCAAAATTTAAGGCATGATGGATGGCACTAAATACAGGGATATTCTTGAGGGAAACCTGTTTCAGTCTTCCAGAGATTTGAGACTGGGACAGAAGTTAACCTTCCAGCAGGACGATGACCCTGTCACGCCCTCACCATAGAGAGCTCTTGTTTCTCTATGGTGTAGTAGGTCAGGGCGTGACTAGGGGGTCTTCTAGTTAAAATTTTCTATGTTGGTGTTTCGTATGGTTCCCAATTAGAGGCAGCTGGTAATCATTGCCTCTAATTGGGGACCATATTTAAGTAGCCATTTTTCATATTTAAGTAGCCATTTGCGGGATATTGTTTATGTTTAGTTGCCTGTGTGCACGTCATGACTTCACGTTTAGTTGTTTGTTTCACGGAGATGAAAAATATGTGGAACTTTACTCACGCTGCGCCTTAGTCCGCTCATTACGACACATTTAAATGTCTTGGAATAGCCTAGCCTTGGAATAGCCTACATCAATCCAATTGAGAATCTGTGGTATTACTTAAAGATTGCTGTACACCAGCGGAACCCATTCAACTGGAAGGAGCTGGAGCAGTTTTGAAGGGGCAATGATCCCAGTGGCTAGATGTGCCAAGGTTATTGAGACATACCCCAAGAGACCTGCAGCTTTAATTGCAGCAAAAGGTGGCTCTACAAAGTATTGCACGCTCAAATTCAGTTTTTTTGTCTTATAATAAAAAATAATTTACAAATATTTAGCATTTTCAAAGTGGTAGGCATGTTGTGTAAATCAAATGATACAACCCCCCCAAAAAACTATTTTAAATCCATGTTGTAATGCAACAAAATAGGAAAAATTACACGGGGGGGCATACTTTCGCAAGCCACTGTAATTGTAGACACGTCTGGCACAAATAAATAACAAAACAGTACAAAAATATTGATATGGCCAGTAAGCATTATCAGGAGATACTCGCAAACATTTATGCACGTATGCATACGTGCATGTGATGTACCAATTGGAGAAATAACCAACATACTTTTTTTGGCACATGTATGATGATGAATTAATAAATTAATAAAGGCTTTAGTATTATGTTTGGCGGTATAGTCATCCATGGATGTGGCCTGGCGAAAATATAAGGTTTCACTTCATGGGAACTATCTGTCAAAGAGCAGATTGATCTTGAGATTTTCTTGAGTATTTCTAGGCAAGTGACCATATCCAGTTGAGTCCAGTGTATTTTATTAAGTTAGAAAACTCAGTGAAAGTGAATTGGATAACAAAGGCTTGGTTGGATAGCTTTTTTTGTTTGTTTGTTTTTAAGTAGAGAGGAGTAACTACTGTAGGTCATACCACTTATTAGGTTTGTGTTTATTAATCTAATGTTCGTTCATTAGATTAACAGTACACACAGATAATGGTCACCACTTTTTACGAACATCCAATTTAGAGTATTTTTCCCCCCATGTAAAATAAAACAGTTGTACACCCAAATGGCTATGTGTAGACTAATGTAAAAGAACAAAAACATTTTTGTCAATTAATCTTACATAGACTTCAATATTTGGGTTCAATAGCTGAAGCGTGCTCCTGGCTTTATAAAGATTCAAGCCTCTTAAAGGCGCAGTGCAGTCAAAAATGTGATTTTTCTATGATTTATATATATTTCCACAATATGAGGTTGGAATAATACTGTGAAATTGATGATAATGCCCTTTTAGTTGGATAGAGGTTTGGCCTGCCTGTTGACATCACCTGGCAGTAAATGATCTAATAGATAAATATGAGAGTTCCAAACCTCTGCCAATAACAGCTAGTTTTCAGTTTTCCTTTCCCCACTCAGACCACTCCCAAACAGTCCAAGCAAAAATACTTACTTGAAACAACTCTTTGCTGTTTATTTTTTAACCATTTTAATTGAAAACAATCACAGTAAGGAACTGTACTTAATTGTTACCCAGAAATGATTTGATATTGAGATAAAAGCAGCTGCATTGGCCTTTTAAAGTGTGTAGAAACTTACTTTGGCAGGTTTTTCCATCCTCTTGGAGCATGTATCCCTCAGCACAGCGGCAGAAATAGCCATTGAGTACATCCACACACTCATGCTGACAGCTGTGATTCCCAAACGAACAGTAGTCGATCACTGAAGGAAGGAAAATGCAAGAAAATTATATGCTTATAGAAATTAATTTATAATGCATAATATTAAATAGTATTCAATAATGCTCTTGATTGTATTTGTCACACATTTATGTAGTGCTAATGAAGGCTTTATGAAGGCTTCATAAGCTGCACGTCATTTAAAGCAGGACCCTTAAGTCTATGGGGAATATTGCTTTAATTGTGACTAAGGGGGCAGTATTTTCATTTTTGGAAAAATAACGTTCCCGTAGTAAACGGGATATTTTGTCAGGACAAAATGCTAGAATATGCATATAATTGACAGCTTAGGATAGAAAACACTCTAAAGTTTCCAAAAACTGTAAAAATATTGTCTGTGAGTATAACAGAACTAATGTTGCAGGGGAAAGCCTGAGAAAAATCCAATCCGGAAGGTGTCTACAGCATTGTGACGTACTTTTACGCATTTATGTTGAAGAACACCCGTAGACGGCTACATTGCGCAAGTGATGCTCCCAGAGAGATTCTCGCGTAAAATACAGAGGTAGCCATTACTTCAAACGGTCCTACTGAAAAACGAATTGTCCCGATGGATATATTATCGAATAGATATTTGAAAAACACCTTGAAGATTGATTATAAACAACGTTTGCCATGTTTCTGTCGATATTATGGAGCTAATTTGGAATATTTTTTCGCCGTTTTCGTAACTGCAATTTCCGGGCGATTTCTCAGCCAAACGTGAAGAACAAACGGAGCTATTTTGCCTACAAAAATAATATTTTTGTATAAAAGGAACATTTGCTATCTAACTGGGAGTCTTGTGAGTAAAAACATCCGAAGCTCATCAAAGGTAAACGATTTAATTTGATTGCTTTTCTGATTTACGTGACCAAGTTACCTGCTGCTAGCTGGACAAAATGCTATGCTAGGCTATCGATAAACTTACACAAATGCTTGTCTAGCATATTTTGAAAATCTGAGATGACAGGGTGATTAACAAAAGGCTAAGCTGTCTCAATATATTTCACTTGTGATTTTCATGAATAGGAATATTTTCTTGTAATATTTATGTCCGTTGCGTTATGCTAATTAGTGTCAGATGATGACAACAGTCCAGTTCACGGGATGGGGTGTCACTAGAGGTTAATGGAGTCAGACCAAGGCTCTGCATCTGTCCCTGTCCTTAGTGCTGCTTTCTACTGGAGGCCACATTCTTTTGTAGAGATTGGAAACCCAAATTGGTCTAGACAGATAAGTTCTGGCCTGGTTTAGATGTTATCTGTCGGAAAGATATCAGCTTGTCTCTGTGGATGGTTGGTCAAAAGACAACTGTAAATTTCGGTGTTCCTCAAGGTTTGGTTTTAGGACCACTATTGTTTACACTATTTTACCTCTTGGTGATGTCATTCGGAAACACAATTTTAACTTTCACTACTATGCGGACAATACACAGCTGTAACTTTCGATGAAACATGTGAATCCCCAAAATTGCCCTCCCTGGAAGCCTGTGTTTCAGACATAAGGTAGTGGATTGCGGCACATTTTTAACTTCTTAAGGTATTGGGGGCAGCATTTTCACTTTTGGATAAATAGTGTACCCAATTTCAACTTCCTGCTACTCATGCCAAGAATATAAAATATGCATATTATTAGTAGATTTCTAAAACTTGTTTGTGAGTATAACATAACTTATGTATCAGGCAAAACCCAGAGGACTAACCGTTCAGATTCTTTTTTTAGGTCTCTGTCTATTCATTGAGATCTCATTGGGAAACGATATTTCTTAGGAACATGTTTTCAGTTCCTACCGCTTCCACGGGATGTCACCAGTCTTTGGAATTTGGTTGAGGTTATTCCTTTGTGCAATGAAGAAGTATGGCCATCTAGGAACTGCGTAACACTGTTGAGAGTTACTTGAAAAGTAGCTTGGTTTGTTGTCTTCCTGTATTGAACACAGATAGACCTGTCTTCAATTTGATCAATTATTAATGTTTAAAAACACCTAAAGTTGAATTAGAAAAGTTCTTTGAAATGTTTTGGCAAAGTTTACAGGCAACTTTTGAAATATTTTTTTGTGATGTTGCGCAATTTGGAAGCTATTTTTTTCTGGGTCAAACGCGCCAAATAAATGCACATTTTTATATATATGGACGGAATTAATCGAACAAAAGCACCAATTGTGATGTTTATGGGACATATTGGAGTGCCAACAAAAGAAGCTCGTCAAAGGTAAGTCATGTTTTATACACTGCTCAAAAAAATAAAAGGAACACTTAAACAACACAATCTAAATCCAAGTCAATCACACTTCTGTGAAATCAAACTGTCCACTTAGGAAGCAACACTGATTGACAATACATTTCACATGCTGTTGTGCAAAGGGAATAGACAACAGGTGGAAATTATAGGCATTTAGCAAGACACCTCCAATAAAGGAGTGGTTCTGCAGGTGGGGACCACAGACCACTTGTCAGTTACTATGCTTCCTGGCTGATGTTTTGGTCACTTTTGAATGCTGGCAGTGCTTTCACTCTTGTGGTAGCATGAGACGGAGTCTACAACAAGTGGCTCAGGTAGTGCAGCTCATCCAGGATGGCACATCAATGCGAGATGTGGCAAGAAGGTTTGCTGTGTCTGTCAGCATAGTGTCCAGAGCATGGAGGCGCTACCAGGAGACAGGCCAGTACATCAGGAGACGTGGAGGAGGCCGTAGGAGGGCAACAACCCAGCAGCAGGACCGCTACCTCCGCCTTTGTGCAAGGAGGAGCAGGAGGAGCACTGCCAGAGCCCTGCAAAATGACCTCCAGCAGGCCACAAATGCGCATGTGTCTGCTCAAACGGTCAGAAACAGACTCCATGAGGGTGGTATGAGGGCCCGACGTCCACAGGTGGGGGTTGTGCTTACAGCCCAACACCGTGCAGGACGTTTGGCATTTGCCAGAGAACACCAAGATTGGCAAATTCGCCACTGGCGCGCTGTGCTCTTCACATATGAAAGCAGGTTCACACTGAGCACGTGACAGACGTGATAGTCTGGAGACGCCGTGGAGAGCGTTCTGTTGCCTGCAACATCCTCCAGCATGACCGGTTTGGCGGTGGGTCAGTCATGGTGTGGGGTGCCATTTCTTTGGGGGAGGCCGCACAGCCCTCCATGTGCTCGCCAGAGGTAGCCTGACTGCAATTAGGTACCGAGATGAGACCCCTTGTGAGACCATATGCTGGTGTGGTTGGCCCTGGGTTCCTCCTAATGCAAGACAATGCTAGACCTCATGTGGCTGGAGTGTGTCAGCAGTTCCTGCAAGAGGAAGGCATTGATGCTATAGACTGGCCCGCCCATTCCCCAGACCTGAATCCAATTGAGCACATCTGTCTCGCTCCATCCACCAATGCCACGTTGCACCACAGACTGTCCAGGAGTTGGCGGATGCTTTAGTCCAGGTCTGGGAGGAGATCCGTCAGGAGACCATCCGCCACCTCTTCAGGAGCATGCCCAGGCGTTGTAGGGAGGTCATACAGGCACGTGGAGGCCACACACACTACTGAGCCTCATTTTGACTTGTTTTAAGGACATTACATCAAAGTTGGATCAGCCTGTAGTGTGGTTTTCCACTTTAATTTTGAGTGTGGCTCCAAATCCAGACCTCCATGGGTTGATAAATTTGAATTCCATTGATCATTTTTGTATGATTTTGTTGTCAGCACATTCAACTATGTAAAGAAAAAAGTATTTCATAAGAATATTTCATTCAATCAGATCTAGGATGTGTTATTTTAGTGTTCCCTTTTTTTTTGAGCAGTGTATTTTATTTCTGCGTTTTGTGTAGTGCCTGCAGGGTTGAAATATGCTACCCTCTTTGTTTACTGTTGTGCTATCATCAGATAATAGCTTCTTATTATTCTTTCACCGAAAAGCCTTTTTAAAATCTGACATGTTGGCTGGATGAAGCTTTAATTTAGTATCTTACATGTGTGATTTAATGAAAGTTGGATTTTTATATCATTTTATTTGAATTTGCCACGCTGCATTTTCCCTGGCTTTTGGCCAAGTGGGACGCATGCGTCCCCTATACCATATGAAGTTAACTTTTAAACTCGGACAAAACAGAGATGCTAGTTCTAGGTCCCAAGTAACAAAGAGGTCTTCTGTTGGACCTGACAATTAATATTGATGGTTGTACAGTCATCTCAAATAAAACTGAAGGACCTCAGCATTAATCTGGACCTTGATCCCTTTTGACGAACAAATCAAGAATGTTTAAAGGACAGCTTTTTTCCATCTAAGTAACATGGCACAAATCAGAAACGTTCTGTCCAAGAATTATGCAAACAAATGTACCCATGCTTTTGTCACTTCTAGATTAGACTACTGGCAAGCTTTACTTTCCGGCTGCCTGGATAAAGCACTAAATAAACTTCAGTTCACTTCCGGCGCCGACAGAGATGGCCGCCTCGCTTCGCGTTCCTAGGAAACTATGCAGTGTTTTGTTTTTTTACGTGTTATTTCTTACATTAGTACCCCAGGTCATCTTAGGTTTCATTACATACAGTCGAGAAGAACTACTGAATATAAGATCAGCGTCAACTCACCATCAGTACGACCAAGAATATGTTTTTCGCGACGCGGATCCTGTGTTCTGCCTTTCAACCGGGACAACGGAATGGATCCTATGCGGCGACCCAAAAAACGAAACTGAAAAAGAGGGAAACGAGGCGGTCTTCTGGTCAGACTCCGGAGACGGGCACATCGTGCACCACTCCCTAGCATTCTTCTCGCCAATGTCCAGTCTCTTGACAACAAGGTTGATGAAATCCGAGCAAGGGTAGCATTCCAGAGGGACATCAGAGACTGTAACATTCTTTGCTTCACGGAAACATGGCTCACTGGAGAGACGCTATCCGAGGCGGTGCAGCCAGCGGGTTTCTCACGCATCGCGCCGACAGAAACAAACATCTTTCTGGTAAGAAGAGGGGCGGGGGCGTATGCCTTATGGCTAACGAGACATGGTGTGATGAAAGAAACTTACAGGAACTCAAATCCTTCTGTTCACCTGATTTAGAATTCCTCACAATCAAATGTAGACCGCATTATCTACCAAGAGAATTCTCTTCGATTATAATCACAGCCGTATATATCCCCCCCCAAGCAGACACATCGATGGCTCTGAACGAACTTTATTTGACTCTTTGCAAACTGGAATCCATTTATCCGGAGGCTGCATTCATTGTAGCTGGGGATTTTAACAAGGCTAATTTGAAAACAAGACTCCCTAAATTTTATCAGCATATCGATTGCGCAACCAGGGGTGGAAAAACCTTGGATCATTGTTACTCTAACTTCCGCGACGCATATAAGGCCCTGCCCCGCCCTCCTTTCGGAAAAGCTGACCACGACTCCATTTTGTTGATCCCTGCCTACAGACAGAAACTAAAACAAGAGGCTCCCACGCTGAGGTCTGTCCAACGCTGGTCCGACCAAGCTGAATCCACACTCTAAGACTGCTTCCATCACGTGGACTGGGAGATGTTTCGTATTGCGTCAGATAACAATATTGACGAATACGCTGATTCGGTGTGCGAGTTCATTAGAACGTGTGTTGAAGATGTCGTTCCCATGGCAACGATTAAAACATTCCCTAACCAGAAACCGTGGATTGATGGCAGCATTCGCGTGAAACTGAAAGCGCGAACCACTGCTTTTAATCAGGGCAAGGTGACTGGTAACATGACCGAATACAAACAGTGCAGCTATTCCCTCCGCAAGGCTATCAAACAAGCTAAGCGTCAGTACAGAGACAATGTAGAATCTCAATTCAACGGCTCAGACACAAGAGGCATGTGGCAGGGTCTACAGTCAATCACGGACTACAAGAAGAAATCCAGCCCAGTCACAGACCAGGATGTCTTGCTCCCAGGCAGACTAAATAACTTTTTTGCCCGCTTTGAGGACAATACAGTGCCACTGACACGGCCTGCAACGAAAACATGCGAACTCTCCTTCACTGCAGCCGAGGTGAGTAAGACATTTAAACGTGTTAACCCTCGCAAGGCTGCAGGCCCAGACGGCATCCCCAGCCGCGCCCTCAGAGCATGCGCAGACCAGCTGGCCGGTGTGTTTACGGACATATTCAATCAATCCCTATACCAGTCTGCTGTTCCCACATGCTTCAAGAGGGCCACCATTGTTCATGTTCCCAAGAAAGCTAAGGTAACTGAGCTAAACGACTACCGCCCCGTAGCACTCACTTCCGTCATCATGAAGTGCTTTGAGAGACTAGTCAAGGACCATATCACCTCCACCCTACCTGACACCCTAGACCCACTCCAATTTGCTTACCGCCCAAATAGGTCCACAGACGATGCAATCTCAACCACACTGCACACTGCCCTAACCCATCTGGACAAGAGGAATACCTATGTGAGAATGCTGTTCATCTCAGCTCGGCATTCAACACCATAGTACCCTCCAAGCTCATCATCAAGCTCGAGACCCTGGGTCTCGACCCCGCCCTGTGCAACTGGGTACTGGACTTCCTGACGGGCTGCCCCCAGGTGGTGAGGGTAGGCAACAATATCTCCACCCCGCTGATCCTCAACACTGGGGCCCCACAAGGGTGCGTTCTGAGCCCTCTCCTGTACTCCCTGTTCACCCACGACTGCGTGGCCACGCACGCCTCCAACTCAATCATCAAGTTTGCGGACAACACAACAGTGGTAGGCTTGATTACCAACAACGACGAGACGGCCTACAGGGAGGAGGTGAGGGCCCTCAGAGTGTGGTGTCAGGAAAATAACCTCACACTCAACGTCAACAAAACTAAGGAGATGATTGTGGACTTCAGAAAACAGCAGAGGGAACACCCCCCTATCCACATCGATGGAACAGTAGTGGAGAGGGTAGCAAGTTTTAAGTTCCTCGGCATACACATCACAGACAAACTGAATTGGTCCACTCACACAGACAGCATCATGAAGAAGGCGCAGCAGCGCCTCTTCAACCTCAGGAGGCTGAAGAAATTCGGCTTGTCACCAAAAGCACTCACAAACTTCTACAGATGCACAATCGAGAGCATCCTGGCGGGCTGTATCACCGCCTGGTACGGCAATTGCTCCGCCCACAACTGTAAGGCTCTCCAGAGGGTAGTGAGGTCTGCACAACGCATCACCGGGGGCAAACTACCTGCCCTCCAGGACACCTACACCACCCGATGTTACAGGAAGGCCATAAAGATCATCAAGGACATCAACCACCCGAGCCACTGCCTGTTCACCCCGCTATCATCCAGAAGGCGAGGTCAGTACAGGTGCATCAAAGCTGGGACCGAGAGACTGAAAAACAGCTTCTATCTCAAGGCCATCAGACTGTTAAACAGCCAAACAGTCAGTTAAACTGACACTGACTCAACTCCAGCCACTTTAATAATGGGAATTGATGGGAAATGATGTAAATATATCACTAGCCACTTTAAACAATGCTACCTTACATAATGTTACTTACCCTACATTATTCATCTCATATGCATACGTAGATACTGTACTCTATATCATCGACTGCATCCTTATGTAATACATGTATCACTAGCCACTTTAACTATGCCACTTTGTTTACATACTCATCTCATATGTATATACTGTACTCGATACCATCTACTGTATCTTGCCTATGCTGCTCTGTACCATCACTCATTCATATATCCTTATGTACATATTCTTTATCCCCTTACACTGTGTATAAGACAGTAGTTTTGGAATTGTTAGTTAGATTACTTGTTGGTTATTACTGCATTGTCGGAACTAGAAGCACAAGCATTTCGCTACACTCGCATTAACATCTGCTAACCATGTGTATGTGACAAATAAAATTTGATTTGATTTGATTTGAACACAGCTGATGGAACCATGACTAGAAACCAAAATGTTTTTATATTACTCCAGCGCTAGCCTCTCGACACTGGCTTTCTGTTAAGTCAAGGGTTGATTTCAAGGTTTTACTGCTAACATACAAAGCATTACATGGGCTTGCTCCTATCCATCTTTCCGATTTGGTCCTGCCGTACATACCTACACGTACGCTACGGTCACAAGACGCAGGCCTCCTTACTGTCCCTAGAATTTCAAAGCAAACACTGGAGGCGGGGCTTTCTCCTATAGAGCTCAATTTTTATGGAATGGTCTAGCTATCCATGTGAGAGACGCAGATTCGGTTTTGGCTTTTAAGTCTTCATTGATGACTCAGCTCTTCAGTAGATCCTATGATTGAGTGTAGTCTGGCCCAGGGGTGTGAAGGTGAACGGAAAGGCACTGGAGCGACGATCCGCCCTTGCTGTCTCTGCCTGTCCGGTTCCCCTCTCTCCTCTGGGATTCTCTGCCTCTAACCCTCTACGAGGGGGGCTGAGTCACTGGCTTACTGGTGCACTTCCATGCTGGCCCTAGGAGGGATGCGTCACTGACGTGATCTTCTTGTCTGTGTTGGTGCCCCCCTCGGGTTCGTGCCATGGGGGGATATCTGTGGGCTATACCCGGCCTTGTCCCAGGGTAGAAGGTTGGTGGTTGAAGATATCCCACTAGTGGTGTGGGGGCTGTGCTTTGGAAAAGTGGGTGGGGTTATATCCTACCTGTTTGGCCCTGTCCGGGGGTATTGTCAGACAGAGCCACAGTGTCTCCCGACCACTCCTGTCTCAGCCTCCAGTATTTATGCTGCAATAGTTTGTGTTGGAGGGCTAGGGTCAGTCTGTTATCTGGAGTATTTCGCCGGTTTTATCCGATGT
This sequence comes from Oncorhynchus tshawytscha, assembly GCF_018296145.1. NCBI lineage: Eukaryota > Metazoa > Chordata > Actinopteri > Salmoniformes > Salmonidae > Oncorhynchus > Oncorhynchus tshawytscha. Next base: position 21,450,923 of record NC_056435.1, on the reverse strand, counting down.
CCTGTGTGAATTTAAGTATGCTCCCTCTAATTCTCTTGCTTTTTTTCTCCGTCTCTCTCTCCTCTCTCTCTTTTGCTCTCTCTTCTTACGAAGGACCTGAGCCCCAGGACCATGCCTCAGGACTACCTGGCCTGATGACTCCTTACAGTCCCCAGTCCATCTAGTCATGCTGCTGCTCCAGTTTCAACTGTTCTGCCTGTGGCTATGGAACCCTGACCTGTTCACTGGAGGTACTACCGTGTCCCGGACCTGCTGTTATGGACTCTCTCTCCACCACATGCTGTCTCTAACTCTGAATGATGGGCTATGAAAATCCAATTGACATTTACTTCTGAGGTGCTGACCTGTTGCACCCTCTACAACCACTGCGATTATTATTATTTGACCCTGCTGGTCATCTATGAACGTTTGAACATCTCTGCCATGTTCTGTCATAATCTCCACCCGGCACAGCCAGAAGAGGTCTGGCCACCCCTCAGTGCCTGGTTCCTCTCTAGGTTTCTGCCTTTCTAGGGATTATTTCCTAGCCACCATACTTCGACACCTGCATTGTTTGCTGTTTGGGGTTTTAGGCTGGGTTTCTGTACAGCACTTTGTGACTTCGGCTGATATAAAAAGGGCTTTAAAAATAAATTTCATTGATTGATTGTCCTTCTGAAAGGTTCTCCCATCTCCACAGAATAACTCTGGAGCTCTGTCAGAGTGACCATTGGGTCCTTGGTCACCTACCTGATCAAGGACCTTCTCCCCCAATTGATCAGTTTGGCCGGGCGGCCAGCTCTAGGAAGAGTCTTGGTGGCTCCAAACTTCATCCATTTAAGAATGATGGAGGCCACTGTGTTCTTGGGCACTTTTAATGCTGCAGAAATGTTTTGGTACCCTTCCCCAGATCTGTGCCTCAACACAATCTTGTCTCAGAGCTCTACGGAAAATTCCTTTGGTTTTTACTTTGACATGCATTGTCTACTGTGGGACCTTATAAGTGACGCATTTCAGGAAACTAGGCGTATGTTGCGGGTCACTACTTCACAGGCGAGCCATTTGAACGTAAACAATTTTTAAACTCAAAATGCGTTTTGATTGGCAGAAATGCCTTCGCGAACATGTGAATTTTCATGTGCCTTAAAACCTGTTGAGGCGCTGGGTTCCCCTACGGGAACTCCACCCCCCCGTTCAGGGTAGCACAGGGAATGCAAAAATATTCTTTAGGAATATTTAACCTCCACACATTAACAAGTCCAATACCTCAAATGAAAGACAAACACCTTGTTCATCTACCCAGCGTGTCAGATTTTTAAAATGTTTTACGGCGAAAACACAACATATATTTATGTTAGAACACCACCAAACCAAAGAAAAAACTTAGCCATTTTTTCCAGCAAAAGATAAAAATCACAAAAGCAGGATAAAAAAAAAAATCCATCACTAACCTCTTGAAAATCTTCATCAGATGACAGTCATATGACATGTTACACAGTACATTTTTGTTTTGTTCGATAATATGCATTTTATATCCATAAATTTCGGTTTACATTGACGCCATGTTCAGAAAATCCTCCAAAATATCCGGAGGAATTATAGAAAGCTTCGCCAGATAACAGAAATACTCATCGTAAACTTTGACTAAAGATACATGTTCTACATATAATTAAAGATACACTGGTTCTTAATGCAACCGCTGTGTCACATTGTTTTTTAACGTTACGGAAAAAGCCTAACATTGCAATAATCTGAGACGGCGCTCAGACGTAACAATATTTCTCCGCCATGTTGGAGTCAACAGAAATACAAAATTACAACATAAATATTCCCTTACCTTTGATGATCTTTTCATCAGAATGTAGTGCAAGGAGTCCTAGTTCAACAATAAATCATTTTGTTTCATAATGTTAAATTCTAGTGTCCAAGTAGCAGCATGTGCTACCACTTTCAGCTCACATGCCCATAAAATGACTTCTGGTCCAGGATAACTTTGCATGAAAACTTCCAAAACTTCCAAAAGACATATTACAGGTCGAAGAAACTGGTCAAACTAAGTGCAGAATCAATCTTCAGGATGTTATAATCAAATATATCCAATAGCATTCCAACCGGATCATTCGTTTTCATCTGGGGCTGATTGGAACAGCCGAAGCACTCAAAGACAAACGCGCCACAACAAAATGGTATTCTTTTGCGACACCAACTACTTTCCTTCCCATTAGGTCAAAGTTCACAGCAAATGCTCCATTACACTTTCTACTGAATGAGGACATCTAGTGGAAGATGTAGGAAGTGTTTCCAGATCCATAACTTGTTGGGAAGGGAGGGGGCGATGACATCAAAGTTTCCCCAACTTTCGGGATTTCAAAACTTGTTTGGAAGATTGCCTGCCCTGTGAGTTCTGTTATACTCACAGACATAATTCAAACGGTTTTAGAAACTTTAGAGTGTTCTCTATCCAATATTAATTATAATATGCATATATTAGCAATTTAGGACAGATTTTAATGCAGTTCACTATGGGCACGCAATTCATCCAAAGTGAAAATACTGCCCCCTATCTGTAAGTGGTTTTAATAACAAACTTGAATTTGGACTGGTCTGTCATGCAGCACGCTTCTGTCTATTTCAGCTGGTCAGTATGTCTAGGTAATCCTGTCTAACACAGCTTTTTTTGTTTAATGTATCGCATAGTAAAACTGCATGAGCCTAATGTCAAGTTAAAGTGTACTGTTAGCTAGCTAACGTTAGGTGTATGCTCTCCAATTTCTGGAGGACTGAGTTTTGAAATCAATGTAATTAAAGTATGATAGGTAAGGAGATGTAGAAAATAACTGTCTCTGGATTACATCTGCAAACTAAGGGCAACCATGGTATCCTACAGGAGATGCGTCCATCCGTGATGTATGTAAGATAGTTTATCGAGCAAAATGTTCAGATATAACATGTTTTTAATTTTGACAGAAAGTGGTTTCATTTCAAGTTAAAGTGTACTGGTAGCTAGCTAACGTTAGCTGACTGGGTACACGGCTAGCACGCAAGCCCGAGAGGCAGTCCCAAGATTTTTTGGGAGGGGGCACACGAGGAGACTGGCTAAGTCAGGTAGGAGACCTGAGCCAACTCCTTGTGCTTACCGCGTGTAACTGGTCAGGCACCGTGTTATGCAGAGATGCGCACGGTGTCTCCAGTGCGGATTTCTAGCCCGGTGAGTCTCCCTCCAGTCCGGATCTGCCAGAGTCTCCCTCCAGTCCGGGTCCGCCAGAGTCTCCCTCCTGTCCTGAGCCGCCAGAGTCTCCCTCCTGTCTGGAGCCGCCAGAGCCGTCAGCCAGCCAGGAGCCGCCAGTGCCGTCAGCCAGCCAGGAGCCACCAGAGCCGTCAGCCAGCCAGGAGCCGCCAGAGCCGTCAGCCAGCCAGGAGCCGCCAGAGCCGTCAGCCAGCCAGGAGCCGCCAGAGCCATCAAGCCAGCCAGGAGCCACCAGAGCCGTCAGCCAGCCAGGAGCCGCCAGAGCCGTCAAGCCAGCCAGGAGCCGCCAGAGCCGTCAGCCAACCAGGAGCTGCCGATGCCGCCTGTCACGCCGGCGATGCTGGAATCTCCCTCCTGTCTGGAGCTGCCAGAGCCGCTCCTCAGCCCAGTGACGCCCGCTACGAGGCTCCCCGCTCCAGAGTCGCCACCTAAGTGGGCCAAGACTGAGGTAGAGCGGGGTCCACGTCCTGCACCCGAGCCGCTGCCGTGAAAAAGGCCCACCCGGACCCTCCCCTTTAGATTAGGTTTTGTGGGGGTACTGTCGGGGGTACTGTCACGCCCTGACCTGAATATTCTTTGTTTTCTTTAATGTTTTGGATAGGTCAGGGAGTGACGTGGGTGATGTATGTGTTTTTTGTACTGTCTAGGGGTCTTGTAGGTTTTTGGGGTTGTTTACTATCTAGGTGTTTTATATGTCTATGATTGCCTAGATTGGTTCTCAATTAGAGGTAGGTGTGTATCGTTGTCTCTGATTGGCAACCATATTTAGGCAGGGTATTGTCTATATCTATGTCCATGTCTAGTTGCCTGTGTCTGCACTAGTTTTATATAGCTTCACGTTCGGTTTGTTGTTTATGTATAGTTTGTTAACAACCTCTAGTGACTCCACATCCCGTATGCGGGAGCGTAATCATCGCCTGACACTAATTAGCATAACGCAACGGACATAAATATTCCTAGAAAATATTCCTATTCATGAAAATCACAAAGGAAATATATTGAGACACAGCTTAGCCTTTTGTTAATCACTCTGTCATCTCAGATTTTCAAAATATGCTTTACAGCCAAAGCTAGACAAGCATTTGTGTAAGTTTATCGGTAGCCTAGCATAGCATTTTGTCCAGCTAGCAGCAGGTAACTTGGTCACGGAAATCAGAAAAGCAATCAAATTCAATTGTTTACCTTTGATGAGCTTCGGATGTTTTCACTCACGAGACTCCCAGTTAGATAGCAAATGTTCCTTTTCTCCAAAAATATTATTTTTGTAGGCGAAATAGCTCTGTTTGTTCTTCACGTTTGGCTGAGAAATCGCCCGGAAATTACAATCACGAAAACGGCGAAAAATATTCCAAATTAATTCGTTTTTCAGTAGGACCGATTGGAGTAATGGCTAACTCTGTATTTTACATGAGAATCTCTCTGAGAGCATCAGGTGACCACTTGCGCAATGTAGCCGCTTACGCGTATTCTTCAACATAAATGCGTGAAAGTACGTCACAATGCTGTAGACACCTTCGGGAATACGGAGAAAGAGTAATCTGGTTGATAGCCCATTCACTGCTCAATAGGGACGGATTGGAACGCAGCGCTTTCAAAACATGAGGCACTTCCGGATTGGATTTTTCTCAGGCTTTCGCCTGCAACATCAGTTCTGTTATACTCACAGACAATATTTTTACAGTTTTGGAAACTTTAGAGTGTTTTCTATTCTAAGCTGTCAATTATATGCATATTCTAGCATCTTGTCCTGACAAAATATTTACTACGGACGTTTTTTTTCTCCAAAAATGAAAATACTGCCCCCTAGTCACAACAGGTTTTAAGTGTTCTTTGTCTTCATTAAAATGTATTCATCTTACGCTGCGCCTTGGTCTCCTCCATTCGACGAACGTGACACATGAGTTGGGATTATGGCTCATTGTTAGCTAGCTACACATCTGAACAAAAGACTCTCGTCTGAGTGTGCCAGAGCGCTGAATTGACTAATGCTCAAAACCCACTGAATATGGCCGCTGTCAGTAAATCTTGGCCAAAAATCGTAATTACATTGTTGCCAGCAGCACAGTTACAGTCACCAACGTTCTAGATAACATGAAAACAACCTAACCAGCTCTGTTAGGGCGATTAAAATGGTCAGAGTGGGGTGTTCTCTCATTTGTGTCTGGAAGTAGCTAGCAAGCTAGCCAATGTTAGCCAGTTAGCTTGGGTGCTTGACTGCCGTTGTGAGGTCAGAGTGTTCGGATCAACCCTACTCATTGGCAGACAATCTGACAGCGCAGTTGCACTCACCAACACTCTGGATAACATATCAGCCTAACCAGCTCTGCTAGTGCAAGTTATGTTCAGTGAGCTGTTCCCTCATTTTTGTCTGAAAGTAGCTAGCAAGGTCATTTGGGTGCTTGACTGCTGTTGTTAGTACAGAACGCCTGCATCTACCCTTGATGAATGTGCCGGAGGAGATGGCTTCCGTTTTAACCAATTGTGCTATTGTGTGTTTTTTCACGTTATTTGTAACTTATTTTGTACACAATGTTTTTGCCACCGTCTCTTATGACCGAAAGAGCTTGTGGACAGCGATTACTCACCTCGTACTAGACAAATATTTCTTATTTAACGAGTCAGACGTGAAGGATTTACTTCAGACGATGGACAAGGCCCAAATCCCCGCCATTCGCAAGAAGAAGAGACCGAGATATTGGGGACATAGGTTGGGGTGCCTTGTAAGGATCTGACGGCGAGTGAGTAATCCCCCTCTACCATCAGTCCTATTAGCCAACGTGCAATCAATTGATAACTAAATGGATGAGCTCCGATCAAGACAATCCAACCAATGGGACATTAAAAACTGTAATATCATAAGTTTCACAAAGTCGTGGCTGAAGCCGACATGGTTAACATACAGCTGGCTGAGTTTTTGGTCCAGCAGCATAATAGAACAGCTGAACAAAATCAAATATTGAGGAAGTCTTAAGATTTTGCTCGTCTGAGGTAGAGTATCTCATTTATATATTTTTTATTTTATTTATTTAATAACTAGGCAAGTCAGTGAAGAACATATTCTTATTTACAATGACGGCCAAACCCTAACCCGGATGATGCTGGGCCAATAGTGCGCCACCCTATGGGACTCCCAATCACGGCCGGTTGTGACGCAGCCTGGAATCGAACCAGTGTCTGTTGTGACACCTCTAGCACTGAGATGCAGTGCCTTAGACCGCTGAGCCCCTCGGTATCAGTGGAATGATAAGCTGTATACCACACTATTTACTTAAAGAGTTTTCATCTATATTTTTCGGAGTTGTCTATTTACCACCACAAACCGATGCTGGCACTAAATGAGCTGTATAAGGCCTCATCTCATGGATGATAATATAGACAGGTGTGTGCCTTTCCAAATCATGAACAATCAATTGAATTTACCACAAGTGGACTCCAATCGTGTTGTAGAAGCATCTCATAGATGATCAGTAGAAACAGGATGCATCTGAGCTCAATTTAGAGTCTTATAGCAAGGTGCACTTGAATTTGCAGCCCTAGCACGGGAATGGCAAAGTGTTCCCATTTTTCACCATTTCATGTGTCTGAAGGTAGAACTCCGACTACACGGCAGGCCCAGAGAGCAAATCAAGTGCACCTATAGGCCTACTGCTGGCCAATCAGATAGCTCAGATCACTGTGTCTGCACAGTTTCCTCGAGCCATAGACAGTAAAAACAAAAAGTGTTCCCATTTTGAACAATTTCATGTGTCTGAAAGTAGAACTCCGCATATTTTGCATGGGTTGCATCGCATTCCACTGCATCCGCAACTGTGGTGAAAGGTGTCAGAGCTAGAGCAGTGTTTGTCAAACCACGAGACATCCCGAAAATCAGTCTTCTCACGAAAGCCTCTGTAGCGTCCGAACTGTTTGGGCTACACACTAATATGGTGGAAAGGTGAGTCTCTCACGAACACGTACATGTTGGTTGTTTTGCTCTAGGACGCCCACAAGCCTCACATAACTAGTCTGAAGGTAGCCGGGTACCAGTTTAAAAAATATACAGAAACATATATATGGAGATAGTTTAGAGCCTAAAATAAGAGGTTAAATGCATTTTTTTTTAAAGTTTCATGACACTTCAGAATAAACTTCATTTAGACTTTTGGGGGGACTGTCTGTTTATCCAAGTAAGAAGCTGTTATTCAAAGTGTTTCTATGGGCTAATAGCAACAAGGCCAAATTCAGTGTTTCACAATGCTGGGAAAATACTTTTGCCCGTTCTGCAGACGTTATATCGGTCTGCTAATACAGGACTATTAATAGCCCAGTGCACTACTTTTGTGAGAAAAAAATTAACAAGTAATAATAATAAAACATCTAAAAAATAAATAATTACATTCTGGCTAAAACCAGCGCTGCAGCTGCAATAAATGAGTATATCAATGTGTTCCTATAAATTAATTATTATGCTCACTCATCTGTGCCTCAGAAGTAATAAAACATATGATTTAGGTATATACCTAACATTTTTGAAAAGAATTTCTAAATGGTCTGAGAAGAACAACATTGGCAGGGTAATTCAAGCATAGCCAATATGCAGTGATAATGTATTCGGCCTATTGCCTACTGCACAAACATCGTTGCTACATAACTGTTTTTAATTGGTTAATGTTTCATAGGCTTTTAAGTAATGTTTAAAAAAAATCTGAGCGGTAGATCCCTGCTTGCAATTTGACTCAGAAACTGTTCTTGACTCAGAACAGGTTGGTGACCACTGGTCTATGGGTTTGGATGGATTATGCTATGATGGCCTCACTAACTTGTGCAGGTCTTCTTGTCGTTGTTGAGGGTGTAGCCAATGTTGCAGCCGCAGGTGAAGGCTCCAGGGGAGGGGATACAGCTCTGCTCACAGTCATGCTTCCCCTCAGCACACAGATCTATGGCTGTATCATACAAAGAGACAAAAATCACGGTTGATGGTAAATCAGTAACTGCTGAATCCTAACTTGACCTAGGGCTCTATTCAATCTGAATCGTTACAGATTCTGTGATAGAAATGTGAAGATAATTTCCATTTGAGATGACATATGCAGCGCTTACCGTGAATTCAGTCCCCACTTAAGCTAGAACATTGCCTTTAAATTTCAATGATGCTGTAAAGATGAACTTCCGCAATGCATATTGAATAGATACATGGCTACATGCTCACAATTAAAACTTTCTTACAAATTTCCCATTGGCATATACAAGAACCAGGCCCAGTTACTGTTAAATTCAAGTGATGAAATTAAATTCAAGTGATGAAAATGAATACACTACAGTTATGCATGCACTTGACTGACATTATATATCGTTCATTAATTTAAAAAAAGCATTAAGTTGTCTCATGTCTAGCCCAATGGACAGCCTACCTGTGCAGGTCTTGGAATCCTTGTTGAGAGTGTACCCTGGCCGACACAGGCAGTGGAAAGAGCCAGGGGAACTCTCACAGAGGTGCTCGCAGCCATGGTCAGACTCCAGGCATAGATCCATCCCTGGAACCCCAGCAGGTGAGCAAAGAAATCTACCTTCAATCACTCTCATATCATTGACATTAGGAAATATCAAGGATTTGCTCATACTGTTTTGGAAGATGATCAAGTTCCCCAAAGCTAGAATTAGAATTAAATGTTTGATATTGTGCTGCCAAGGATGTAACTTATAGCGAGAGCTGAAAATGAGTTGAGTTTATGAAGACAAATTAACGGATAAACGTTTTAAGCTTTAAAAGTCTCAGGTACGAATACATACCTTTGTGAACACTGATGACCTTGACACTTCAGCAACTGTAAAGTGTGATTTTCTCAATATGATTGAAACTGAGTGGTATCTTGATAATTGCTTACATCGCGCATATTGCTGTACACACGTTTGATGATAATTCAAAAATATTACATATCAACCCAACCCACCACAGAGCTTGTCCTGGAACTGCAGGCCAAACTGGTGGATCAGGTCAAAGGACTCCACCAGGAAGACATGATCCTCGAAGGGTGGCGATGCCATGGCGCGCAGTGAGGTCATATCCGCCCGGGCCACGCCTACTGTGTAGATCTCGATGCCCTTATCCCGAGCCTCGGCCGCCACTTCCGCCACACGGTCCTGGGGCCGTCCGTCCGTTACAATGACAGCTACATTGGGCACCTTGGGTCTGTCACCCTCAGCTGCCGTGAAGGCATGGTTCATGACGTACTTGATGGCCAGGCCCGTCATGGTGCCCTGTGCCAAGGGGATGATCTCATTGATGCCTTTCACCATGCCCTGCAGCTTTGCGTGGGTCTTGAGAGAGAATTCGTTCTGAACCTAGAGTCATAGAAGCATACAAAGCATCAGTCACCTCTTCATCTGCAGGGTTTGCATGTCTACCTATCTATATTTAGGTACAACTGAGTCTTTAACAGTGAAAACTTTAGTTAAACCCTAGGGAAAAAAACATGGCATTGCAAAAGCTTTTAGCCTTTAGTGATAGTTCTCTAGACTTTGTGGAGTTACAATAACTACGATTGGAAATAGAAGACAAGATAAGAAATACATGCCAAGAACTATCTTCCCTCTCCAAGCGTAGTCCTTCACTAAGGTGTAAAAACACAGATAAATTGAGAATTAGATAAGAGGTTGTGGACCTGGCTGGAGTACTGTACCAGGCCCACCCGGGTAGCGTTCGATCCCACGTCCAGTGTGTGGATGATGTCGATCATGAATTTGCGCATGGTCTCAAACTCGTGGGGTCGCACACTGCGAGAGCTGTCAATAATGAACACCAGGTCCACTGGGCCAGACTTGCACTTCTGCTCCAGTGCCGGATTGGAATTGAGTTGAAAATCAGCTGCAAATTCATCACAAGCTGCATGAATATGAAATTATCTACGGCATAAGCATACAAGTAAACAGTAATTTTGTTTGAATTTCATTAACTTCCTAGCAAAGCCAGATCTCATTCTAATTGAATCTAACACAACATTATGAGGTAAGAAGCAATTGAATGTGTGCCGAACTGCAATGCATTCATGGTAATTTTATTACTTTACTGTTGGATTAGGCTAACCTGCTTTTGGCCTAGCCACAGCCAGGGTGGCCAAGACTAGCAGAACAGACACACAGACACACAGCTGCCTCATGTTTAGGGTGCTGGGCTGGGAGCTGGACTTGTCGGAGCTGGTCTGGGTTTAGGCAGGCTTCACACTGCACTGCAATGAGAGAATACAGAACAAAACATGTCAGAGACATCCATGGGTACTTTACCACCAGCACATTCCTGCCCAGCTCTGCCATAAAAACTCTTGACGCCACAAAGATGGCGGAGGTATACAGGAGTCAGTCCTATCCTAACAGACAGCTGCACCTTCAAATCACCACATGCAAGGGGTTCAAACGCAGCACAAGAGTAATCACTGGAAAAGAGCAATGTCTGGGACATGTTTATACGAAATGGACATTACAAAAAGCACTTATTTTCTTGGGTCCTGAGAGAGGGGTCCTGGTGAGGTTTATCGTTATCACTTAGATAGCTGTACCTTGAAAAAGTGCTTGTTGTCATTCATTAGCCTCATTTTGGTCAATTTGTGAATGCCCAATGGAAGCAACTTCCTCAGAGAGAGTAGGGAGATACCACATCAAAAAACAACTGTGGAGTGTGCTATGCCTACTTGGCAGCAAAGTTTTAGTGAACCATTAAACTGATGCCAATTGACATGAGCCATGAATCCCTCTGATATGAAAACGTATGTGAAATCCCACAGACTAATTTCATAGATAACAAGAGAGCGATGGAAAGAAGAAAAGAGGGATACAGACAGAACTAAGTGTGATGAAAAAGATAGATCAGGACCTCGCAAAGAGCCCAGATCCTGCTCAGAGAAAGCCTTATGCATTGTGGTCTTGATCAGTCTCACTTGTTCTCCTCCCAGACTCAGTGCAGAAATAACTCTAGACGTGTGTTTTAGAAGCCTCCTGCCGTAACCCTGTGCATGTGACTGTGTGCAGGTACAAAGAAGCTTCAGTGTGCCCCACTACCAGAGTATGTGAGCGGAGTTCTGCTGTTGGAAATCCTGTTGGAAAGTGGTCAGTATTTAAACATTTCTTTGTATTAAATCACTATAGTCTATAAATTGCACATATAGGCTGTGACATACTTAGAATTTAATACAAATTAAACAAAAAATGACTTATTAGTGCCTTTGAATTCATTTTTAAAACACGAGTTTGGCCAGTCTGTGGCTTCAGGCTCATGCTATGGTGACTGGAGAGCAGGAGAGCAGGCCAGCAGCGGAGAATATCATCCACACTTGCAGAGCCACTGGGGATGCATAACATCCCTTTGGTCACTCTTGCCAGGCTGGGCAGAGATGCAGTTTTTTTTATATAGGTAGTCCTAAAGGTTTTTAGGCAAAATAAGCCAATCAAAATGGAAAGCTCCTTGAACGTGGCAATATGCCAGGCCTATTGGGCCAAAATCCATTATGGCCTATTGATAAGAATGTGATTCCCATTTTTAAAAAAAATATATATATATACACTACCATTCAAAGGTTTGGGGTCACTTAGAAATGCCTTTGTTTTTAACAAAAAAGCAATTTTTTTGCCTTATTTAATAAAATAACAGAAAATTGAACAGAAATACAGTCTAGACATTGTTAATGTTGTAAATGCCTATTGTAGCTGGAAACGGCAGATTTTTAATGGAATATCTACATAGGCGTACAGAGGCCCATTATCAGCAACCGTCACTCCTGTGTTCCAATGGCATGTTGTGTTAGATAATCCAAGTTTATCATTTTAAAAGGCTAATTGATCATTAGAAAACCCTTTTGCAATTATGTTAGCACAGCTGAAAACTGTTGTGCTAATTAAAGAAGCAATAAACTTGCCTTCTTTAGACTAGTTGAGTATCTGGAACATCAGCATTTGTGGTTTCGATTACAGGCTCAAAATGGCCAGAAACAAATAACTTTCTTCTGAAACTCGTCAGTCTATTCTTGTTCTGAGAAATTGCCAAGAAACTGAAGATCTGGTACAACACTGTGTACTACTCCCTTCACACAACAGTGCAAACTGACTCTAACCAGAATAGAAAGAGGAGTGGGAGGCCCAAGAAGACAAGTACATTACAACTGAGCAAAAGGACAAGTACATTAGACTGTCTAGTTTGAGAAGCAGATGCTTCACAAGTCCTCAACTGGCAGCTTCATGAAATAGTACCCGCATAATACCAGTCTCAACGTCAACAATGAAGAGGCGACTCCAGGATGCTGGCCTTCAGGATGAGTTCCTCTGTCCAGTGTCTGTGTCCCATCTTAATCTTTTATTTTTATCGGTCAGTCTGAGAGATGGCTTTTTCTTTGCAACTCTGCCTAGAAGGACATCATCCTAGAGTCACCTATTGAATTGAGAAATAATAACTGAATTACTATGTCAGATTGACAAAATGTTTTCAGGTAATCATGTTTAAACTCAAGTACCTCCCAAATGAATTAATTGTGTCAGTTCTAGCTCTTTGAGTTGTATTCGTCCTAGCTACTAAATGAAACACTTCTTTACATTCAAAATATTTATTTCCAGTTAATTGTCACACCCTGACCATAGACAGCCCTCGGTTCTCTATGGTGTTTAGGTCAGAGTGTGACTGGGGGGTTATCTAGTTTATAGATTTCTAGGTTGGTGGTTTGTGTGGTTCCCAATTAGAGGCAGCTGGTAGACGTAGTGTTTGGGCACTACGTCCTCACGGTCTTTGTAAGTTTTGTTATTTTGTTAGTTTCACTTAAACAAATATGTGGAACTATTCTCATGCTGCGCCTTGGTCTGCTCATTTCCAAGATTGTGACATTAACAATGGATGGTATAGTGAAGATTTCAGTAGGGAGCTTTATGATCCCATCTGCCCCACATAACAAAATACTACTGTTTACAAAAAAAATACTATGGTGCTTACTATAGCATTCTATAGTAGTAAACTGTAGTATGCTATACTCTTTAGTATCTCTCGATCATGTGTAGTACGTCTTATGGAATTTTGTAATATACTGTAGAATACTATATTACACACTTCTATCCCTCAATCGTGTGTAGAGCTTACTATAGAATTTTGTAGCATACTGTAGAATACTATACTACACACTTTAGTATCCCTCAATCATGTAGTGCTTACTATATATTTTTTAAATATACTGTAGAATACTATACTACACATTGTATTATCCCTTGATTGTGTAGTGCTAACTATAGAATGTTGTAGTAGAATACTATACAATTTGCATATGCCCTTTCCCCTCCCTCATATTTGTGACTATATATTTTGAACCTAGCCATTCATTCCCCAGTCCTACCTACTTACAGGTTATGGAAAATTTACTATTTTAGTATTTGTCCGGTAGGTTTCTTCAAGGAGAAAGCCCCAAAAAGATCATAAAAAAGGATAATAAAAAAATAAAATAAACAGACTACAGTATGCTACACTAATGTCCGCAAAATACTACAGTCATATCAGCAAAAACACAACAGTAAATACCACAGTGTTCATTGTAATGTTTTTGTGCAAAAACACCAGTGAATAGTATAGTATATAAATATAGTAATTCAACTATTTTTCCTGTGGGGCTTCTTTCTCACCGATGAGCTTCTCTGCCAGTTCCTAAGCCAGCAGTTGTTAAGGTACGGTTGCGAAATATGCTTGGGATTATTCTAATGAGTTCTACCTCCCCCAAAAAGACAAGGCAAAATTTGGTCAATTAATTTCTACATGAATGAATCTGGTGCACATCAAGTTCCACCAAGTTAATTACGTAAATTCTACAAGAGGGGAGAAAGAGGTGTGAGAGGAAGGGGGAGAGAGGGAGGAAGGGAGAGTGAGCTACACATTCATAGTGAGTGAAGAGAATAGACAGTTGTGGCTGGCTCTGTGGCTGGAAGGGAGTTGAGTGACAGCTTGAGCACATATTCAGATTAAGACACAGCAGCTTCTTGTTCCTTCTCGATTGGAAGCAGATGTGGACTTTGCTACTGTTAGCAGTTTCTCCTGCCTCTTCTTCTCCAGGCAGTCACTGTGCACCCACACATACCGGCAGTTAGCACCCTCAACACACTCGCTCTACAAAACACAATGTTGCATTGATAACCAAGTTGTATAGAATCACTTTTTGTTTTTTAAACTAACCGCAATTCTCATTATACACAATTTCACTGGGAGATGTGGGTTTGTTCGATATTATCCTGTTTGATGATAGTTTCTAAATAAAGAATTGTACTAAATGATAGTGTAAGCCAAGTTTTGTTTAAGGTATACTTTTTAAGCTGCAATTTAATAATAGCATTTCATTAAACCATTAGCCTAATAAGCACAGATTGGCAAATATAGATTTGACTAATTCCAACCTATCCCAATGAACTCTTTAAAGATAATCATTATCTAGTCCAGCACAGACCGATAGGCTACCAGCAACTGCTGCTGCAATTTCTACTACAGTAATGTATTTGCCTAACACTAATACTAACAACATAAGTTGTAAATATTTGTAATAGTTTTACTACAAAGCATTTTTTTATCTTCAAGTGTAGACTACCGTGACTGCACAGTAGTGCATACATAGCTTTGATATGACTGAGCAGTGTAGGTGTATATAAATTAGCTACACCTCAGGGATAGAATTCATATTGGCAACTCTTATTATACTCTATGATGGTAACATCAGAAATGACAATCCCATAGTGCCACTAATGAAGGGTCAGACAGACATTTCCTTACTGGGTCATGTTGCCTGTTTGACCAAAATATTTATTTGCCTATAGAGTAGCAAAACAAAACACACAGACACTGGTCTATAGATAAACAGTCAGTGAATACTGAAAAAAAACATGCTCTCTCCATTACATTTTCAGCATCGCTGCAGAATTCCATGGACCCTACTCACCTGTACCCACCCGGGGATTCGCTCACTCTCCTGGGAATGATGCTGGGTAGGACGGAACCTTGGCCGTTGGAATGGAACAGGTAAGCTACTGCTGTAAATGCAACTTTTTAAAACACACAAAATGCTTGTTGTGACTCACAAAAAGTCCAAGTAAAAGCAAAGGTATCCAAGATTCAAGTCACCAAGCTGGGAGGAATGAGTGTTCCTGTGAGGTTTTTGCCTCGTCTCAACTGGTATTCTGTCATGGAATGAAGGAGTGGAGGCTCATGCAGGTATTAAAATACAGGCAATGACAGTGCAAGTGTAGACCCCACCCCCCTTTGAAATAGGAACCGCTGGGAAGGCACAGTAGGGACACATGCCAGGACTGGGATGATCTTGCGCCTTTTGTGTGGAATATAATAAATTCAAACTTAGAGATGACTAAATAAAGTTTAATGAAACTATTTAACTCTAGGCTACCCACTGTGCTTTTCCAAATGACCAATGCTAATACTGTAACAACGACTTACCAATAACAACATTAACAGTAATTTTGGCCTAGTTTCGTAACTGTTGGAGTGCATTTTGTTTACTTCATGACTTATGTAGCCATGCATGGTGTAAAAAAACAGTAGGTCTGTGCTCCTGATGCCGTGACCTCTAGGAGAAAGTCTAATTTAAACTCCTGGCACCCTGGTGTTTAGGCAGACAGCTCAAGTCAACTGTGAACCCAGGGTCAAATAAGAGCTCAGTGATCTGGACAAAACATTCTCTGAACTTAGAGCCCCACTCACCTCTTAAAGTCTATATAAGGGGAAAATAGTTGTAAGAGTGAAGTTATTGTGAAACAATTCAATGAGACATTTTAACATACATCACTATGTCTACAGAAACGAGACGAGCATATAAACTGAACTGGTACATAAAGTCAGTGGGAAAACTACTGTACATACAGTAAGCTTGGATGTTTTTATTATTTTGCTATAATGTGTTTGGCCTAGGGATTTGCCAGTGATGGACAGTTGTTGTCCTGTGCGTTTAAACCCCAATTTTATTATACTGTGCCCGGTTTCATGTTAGCAATGGAACTTGGGCTTCTGAGTGTTTTAGCGATGCATCTTTCCAACACAACGGTGTTCCCCAAAACACTACGCAGAGAGAACGATTGCTAAGTGGGTTGTTGAGGCATGTGTCGATACTGATACAGATGATGGTGCAGCTGTAGAACGTTTTGAAGATCTGGGGACCCATGCCTAATCTTTTCAGTCTCCTGAGGGGAAAAGTTGTGGCGTACCCTCTTCACGACTGTCTTGGTGTGTTTGGACCATGATAGTTTGTTGTTGAGGTTGTAACCAAGTAACTTGAAACTCTCAACCTGCTGAAACTGCAGCCCCGTCAATGTTAATGGGGGCTTGTTCGGCCTGCCTTTTCCTGTTGTCTACAATCAACTCATTTGTCTTACTCACATTGAGGGAGAGGTTGTTGTCCTGGCACCACACTGCCATGTCTCTGACCTCCTCCCTATAGGCTGTTTCATAGTCGTCGGTCATCAGGCCTACCACTGTTGTGTCGTCAGCAAACTTAATGATGGTGTTGGAGTCATGTTTGGCCACGCAGTTGTGGGTGAACAGGGAGTATAGGAGGGGACTAAGCACGCACCCATGAGGGGCCCCAGTGTTGAGGATCACTGTGGCAGACGTGTTGTTGCCTACTCTTACCACCTGGGGCGGCCCGTCAGGAAGTCCAGGATCCAGTTACAGAGGGAGGTGTTTAGTCCCAGGGTCCTTAGCTTAGTGATGAGCTTTGTGTGCACTATGGTGTTGAAGACTGAGCTGGAGTCAATGAACAGCATTCCCACATAGGTATTCCTTTTGTCCAGGTGGGAAAGGGCAGTGCGGAGTGCGATTAAGGTTGCATCATCTATGGATCTATTGGGGCGGTATGCGAATTGTAGTGGGTCCAGGGCAGTGGTTCCCAAACTTTTTATACTCTCGTACCCCTTCAAACATTCAATCTCCAGCTGCGTTCCCGCTCTAGCACCAAGGTTAGAGCACCCTCAAATGTAGTTATTTTGCCATCATTGTAAGCCTGCCACACACTATACGATACATTTATTAAACGAATGAGTTTATTACAACCAGGCTCGTGGGAAGTGACAAGGCTCTTACAGGACAAGGGCACTACTAATATAATAATCAATTATTTTGCTCTTTATTTAACCATCTTACATAAAACCTTATTTGTTCATCGACAATTGTGAATATCTCACCACAGGTTAATGAGAAGGGTGTGCTTTAATATTGGGTTGTTTTGGAGAGTCTCAGTCTTAAATCATTTTCCACACACAGTATGTGCCTGTATTTAGTTCTTGTGCTATTGAGGGCCGAGAATCCACTCTCACATACAGTGGGGCAAAAAGTATTTAGTCAGCCACCAATTGTGCAAGTTCTCCCACTTAAAAAGGTGAGAGAGGCCTGTAATTTTCATCATAGGTACACTTCAACTATGACAGACAAAATGAAAAAAAAAATCCAGAAATTCACATTCTAGGATTTTTAATGAATTTATTTGCCTGTATTTGACATTGTGTTGTTATTTCACTGAACACTAGATGGTTTAATTGTATTTTTGGCTACTAAGGTGAGAAAAAACCTCACCCAAATGTATAGCCCCATTGGAAAATAAAAATGGACTGTTTGAAAATGTGACAAAAAAACAAAAAACAAATGTGAATCACCCCCGACGGCATTGCCTAGTTTGGGAATACCTGGTCTAGGGTATTCAGGATGATGCTATTGATGTGAGCCTATTTTTTTTTTAATGGTCAGTACTGAGGAGATTGATTCTGTTACTTGTTATTGATGTCAGATATTCCCATTTTGGGGTAGTTGTTCACTGAATTGCTAGCACTAGTTGCTCATGCTGCTACAGTGGCTACAATGTCGCTACAAACTTCTTGCGCTTGGTGGATTGTGAATGCATTGTGACATGATGCTGCCTTCGAATCACGTTCCAAATGGCAGTAACCTACTGGAAAAGTGCTACATACTAAAGGTACATTTCTTTTGAGGCAGGTAGGCAGCGGTCTTTGGATTGGTTAAATAATAACAGTATACAACTCCAACATTAGTTTCCGTTCACACAAAGTGTCAAAACATTGCAGAGCACTGGGCGTGAACTTAAGATGTTCAGGGTTTAAGCTCACGGCTCAGACCACTGTGCTACAGCAATGCTGTAGGAAGCTGTGAGAATACTTGATGATATTAGTATGGTTGGTTTGCGGTCTTCCACAAACCATAGCCCTCCAGGTACGGTATTGAATTGTATAGCCTCCAAACACCGCTTCCAGCTGCCGCTTGGCAGCGATTTATATATTTAAATATTTCTTAAAATCCTCCTGCTGCAGGATTATTTTCCTCCTGTGACGAAATGGGTAATATTAAGATCCGACATCTGTAAGACTGAAAGGCAGCACTGCTCTCTGATCAGCTGTTCTGTGAAGGGAGTAGTACACAGCGTTGTACCAGATCTTCAGTTTCATGGCAATTTCTCGCATGGAATAGCCGTCATTTCTCAGAGCAAGAATAGACTGATGAGTTTCAGAAGAAAGTTATTTGTTTCTGGCCATTTTTAGCCTGTAATCGAACCCACAAATGCTGATGCTCCAGATACTCAACTAGTCTAAAAGAAGGCCAGTTATATTCCTTTTTTAATCAGCACAACAGTTTATAACATAATTGCAAAAGGGTTTTCTTGATCAATTAGCCTTTTAAAATGAAACATTTGGATTAGCTAACACAACGTGCCATTGGAACACAGGAGTGATGGTTGCTGATAAAGGGCCTCTGTACGCCTATGTAGATATTCCATTAAACATCAGCCGTTTCCAGCTACAATAGTCATTTATAACATTATAAATGTCTACACTGTATTTTTGAAAAACAAGGACATTTCTAATTGACTCAACTTTTGAACGGTAGTGTGTGGATGTATTTGTCACAAATGTATAAGTTTTACAGTTATTTATTAAAAATTAAGTTGTTCAATTTGACACTGTAAAACCTAGCAGTACTATTTATTTATCTGAGAGTGAGGCAGATATATAGAATTCAGCAAAAACATGATTTGTATCTCTGAAATGAAACCATAAAGTAGTAGATTTGTCATGAACGACCACATGCCATGATTAGATTGCGAAAAAACACATGGTCTTTCATAATTTCTTTAAACAATAAAGCTAATTTACCAACATTTCTGAAAAGGATATATAGCATTTTGGAATGAAACTCTTCAATTTCAAAGACATGGCAACTTTGTATTTAACAACGCACTTAGCTGTTCTACGAGTGTTCTGAGGCAGTAGGGGAAACAAGCATTTTCAAGAGAAACTTTAGTAATGATGGTTTTGGGAAACGACTCGGAGATTTGCTCTTATGAAGGTTCTAACGATTAATTTAGCCTTAAGATGCTTTTGGGAACCGGCCCTGATCTGCTATCCAAGCACTTGTCTTGGAATTTTCTCACAATGTCTTTGGTTGTGTGTAGTTTGACTTCTGAAAAATTACGAGAAGGCCCTTTACAGGAATTATTTTACTCAGGCCCTATGCACAACAGCTACAGCAAGAGTGTGCCAGTGCCAATTATGGGTCCTCCATCTTCAGAACAGTAACCTGCTGTTTGGTTTATTTTCCCTCTTTCCTCTGTCTCCATGTCCACCTCTCCACTCATATCGGAGAACCTTTTCAACACACCAAATTATGAGGCACATTCCATGGCCCTGTGGGTAATAAGAAAATAGTCTCTCTCAAGAAACCTTGAATGTGGTTGTCTTTGTTCAGAGAGCTGAGTGGTGCCATTTAGTTACGGCAAAGATGATCTGTATACTGACAAAGATACTCAACTGACCACTAACAATGGAAATAAATGTCAGCAAAGGTGGAAGGCCGGCGGGAGAAGGCGCAAACATTCTAGCATGTGCTTGCTGTTTGGGGTTTTAGGCTGGGTTTCTGTACAGCACTTTGAGATATCAGCTGATGTACGAAGGGCTATATAAATAAATTTGATTTGATTTGAACAACAGCCACAATATCCATTTATATCAGTACATTCATAACAACCTAAACATTACGAAACTTCTATTCAATCAAATAAGACTCACATAGCAAATGAGCAATTTAAGCTTATGTTGACCAATGTTGACCGACACTCTCATTGACCACAGATTTGGAGGCGGAGTCAGCTCTCTCGCTTCACCTCTTCCTCTCTGGTTACGGTCTTTGTTCTAATGGTCACATCTTGTTCATAATTTTTTTAAGCAATACTTTTTAAAAACTATTTGTAAAACAAGTGCATTCTATCTTGTAATGGGTGACGATTAGTCAGGAATTAAAACACACAATTTCTCTCCGACCAGTCTGTACACCTAAAATCATAGTGGGAACCATCTTAGGCATCTTTTGTATGTATTATAACCTACTTGCTTTGCCAAGTACCTGTATTAATGGATCACTCATCCTTTGAGAATATGCTTATATCATAGTGGATTCAGAACTATTCAGAGTGAAGGCATGCCAAAGTCACACTTCCATGCAATGGCGAAAAAGAAAGAAAAGGTTTTCCTAATGGTGGGCTAATTTGTTGATTTTATTTTGATATGAAAAAAAAAACAAGTTCACCTAAATCAATCATGGAATTGTAAAGCTGTTTAAATTAATAGAATCTTGAATTCTGGGGAGTAGCCTACATTGGAAGTGTCAGCCATTTTTCATAACTTCACTCTTCTAAAAACAACAATGGAGAGTTTGTCTATTTTTTGAATTGAGTTCCATTCATTCAGCAGACCGTACCAAAGTTGCTCTCCACTGCCAAGAGTCAGCAGGGAGTCAGTGAGACAGTATCTGCAGTTTCACCCTGAACAGTCTGTACAAATACTCTGTGCAAAGGTCGCCCAAAAATCCAGTCGACAAGGCCCCCACCGGTTAAACATCCTCCAAATGTCTCACATCTCTCATCTAGCTCTGTCTGTGACCCATTGCCTGGTTGAAAAACTTTACTCAACCTCCGTCATAAAGTCTACATTATACTGAACCTAAGTCACTGTTCTGTACCAGAGTCATGGAACACTGTTCACCTTAATAATGTTTACATACTTTTTTCATTCACTTTACATGTACAGTGCCTTTGGAAAGTATTCTGACCCCCTGACTTTTTTCACATTGTTACTTTACAGCCTTAGTCAAAAATGGGTAAAAATAAACTTCCCTCATCAATCAACACAAAATACCCCATAATGAAAACAGAAAACAGGTTTTAGAACATTTTGCAAATTAATTAACATTTAAAGACAGATACCTTATTTACATAAGCATTCAGTCCCTTTGCGATGAGACTCGAAATTGAGCTCTGGTGCATCCTGTTTCCATTGATCATGCTTGAGATGTTTCTACAATTTGATTGGAGTCCACCTGTGGTAAATTCAATTGATTGGACATGATTTGGAAAGGCATACACCTGTCTATATAAGGTCCCACAGTTGACATTGCATGTCAGAGCAAAAACCAAGCCATGAGGTTGAAGGAATTATCAGTAGAGCTCCGAGACAAAATTGTGTTGAGGAACAGATCTGTGGAAGGGTACAAAACAATTTCTGCAGTATTGAAGGTCCCCAAGAACACTGCGGCCTCCATTCTTAAATGGAAAAAGTTTGGAACCACCAAGACACTTCCTGGAGTTGGCCGCAAGGCCAAACTAAGCAATCGGGGGAGAAGGGCCTTTGTCAGGGAGGTGACCAAGAACTCGATGGTCACTCTGACAGAGCTCCAGTGTTCCTCTGGCAATATCCCTACAGTGAAGCATGGTGGTGGAAGCATCATGCTGTGGGGAAGTCTTTCAGCGTCAGGGACTGGGAGACTAGTCAGGATCGAGGGAAAGATTAATGGATTAAAGTAAAGAGAGATCCTTGATGAAAACCTGCTCTAGAGCGATAAGGACCTCAGACTGGAGCACAGGTTCCCCTTCCAACAGGACAACGCAGGAGTGGCTTCGGGACAAGTTGCTGAATGTCCTTGATTGGCCCAGCCAGAGACTTGAACCGAGATCGAACATCTCTAGAGAGACCTGAAAATAGCTGTGCAGCGACACTCCCCATCCAATCTGTCATACATTGATCTGTTTCATCCGTCTTTGTGCATGACTCCACCCCCCTCCACGTGTCGCCCATCTTCCCCATTATCTCCAATATATTTATACCTCTGTTGCCAGTTAGTTTTGTTTCGTCAAGCCTACCAGCATTCTTCCTGTGCTCTTGTCTTTCTCTAAGTTCCTGTTTTCCTAGTTTTGGCCATTCTGCCTGCTCTGAGCCTGCCTGCCGTTCTGTACCTTGTCACACCACCCTGGATTACTGACCTCTGCCTGCCCCCTGTTTTTGTAATAAACTTTTGTTACTTCGAAATGGTCTGCATCTGGGTCTTCTCCTGAGCCTTGACACAATCTGTATGAGCGTCAGAGAATCTACAGAAAAGAATGGGAGAAACTCCCCAAATGCAGGTGTGCCAAGCTTGTAGTATCATACTCAAGAAGACTCGAGGCTGTAACCACTGCCAAAGATGCTTCAACAAAGTACTGAGTAAAGGTCTGAATACTTATGTAAATGTGATATTTAATTTTTTTAATTCGAAAAAACTGTTTGCTATGTCATTATGGTGTATTGTTTGTAGATTGATGAGGAAAAAACACATTTGAATCAATTTTAGAATAAGGCTGTAACGTAAAAAAATATGGAAAATGTCAAGGGGTTGAATTCTTTCCGAATGCATTGTATCCTAGTCATGGCTCATCCTATATAATAGTTTTTTTTGTGCTTGTGTATTTCTATTGCTAGGTATTACTGCACTGTTGGAGCACCTGCAATAAAGTCTGCAAATCTGTATACTCAACCAATAAACAGATTTGTTTACCGTCATGAACATGACAAATGGGGTAATAAGTCATATCAATGCATGATAAAGGATTTAACACGGTCCTGTCATCATGACAAATGTGGGTAGTTTAGTGGGTTAGGTTGTCGGCAAACTAACCTTGGCCAGATTGCAGTTGCTTTTAGTATGGTATGAAGGAACGTTGTGTATACAATATGTGTTTTACCCTCCTTGTGTTTACATCAGTAGCTCAGGATGGAAACTGAAACAAGACCTTTTCTGAACTTTAGAATGCATGTTCCCCCACATATTTGGCATTTCTTTCATTCTTCAGTATTCAATTAAAGTCTTGTACTACATGATCTGACACAAGTTCTGTAATCTTACCCAGCCGCTGGTGCAGTGGACTGCTACAGACTCTGGTTATATGGGCCTGGACAGCAGTCACGGACCAGGATGTCTTGCTCCCAGGCAGACTAAATAACTTTTTTGCCCGCTTTGAGGACAATACAGTGCCACTGACACGGCCTGCAACGAAAACATGCGAACTCTCCTTCACTGCAGCCGAGGTGAGTAAGACATTTAAACGTGTTAACCCTCGCAAGGCTGCAGGCCCAGACGGCATCCCCAGCCGCGCCCTCAGAGCATGCGCAGACCAGCTGGCCTGTGTGTTTACGGACATATTCAATCAATCCCTATACCAGTCTGCTGTTCCCACATGCTTCAAGAGGGCCACCATTGTTCATGTTCCCAAGAAAGCTAAGGTAACTGAGCTAAACGACTACCGCCCCGTAGCACTCACTTCCGTCATCATGAAGTGCTTTGAGAGACTAGTCAAGGACCATATCACCTCCACCCTACCTGACACCCTAGACCCACTCCAATTTGCTTACCGCCCAAATAGGTCCACAGACGATGCAATCTCAACCACACTGCACACTGCCCTAACCCATCTGGACAAGAGGAATACCTATGTGAGAATGCTGTTCATCAACTACAGCTCGGCATTCAACACCATAGCTCGTCATCAAGCTCGAGACCCTGGGTCTCGACCCCGCCCTGTGCAACTAGGTACTGGACTTCCTGACGGGCCGCCACCCAGGTGGTGAGGGTAGGCAACAACATCTCCACCCCGCTGATCCTCAACACTGGGGCCCCACAAGGGTGCGTTCTGAGCCCTCTCCTGTACTCCCTGTTCACCCACGACTGCGTGGCCACGCACGCCTCCAACTCAATCATCAAGTTTGCGGACAACACAACAGTGGTAGGCTTGATTACCAACAACGACGAGACGGCCTACAGGGAGGAGGTGAGGGCCCTCGGAGTGTGGTGTCAGGAAAATAACCTCACACTCAACGTCAACAAAACTAAGGAGATGATTGTGGACTTCAGGAAACAGCAGAGGGAACACCCACCTATCCACATCGATGGAACAGTAGTGGAGAGGGTAGCAAGTTTTAAGTTCCTCGGCATACACATCACAGACAAACTGAATTGGTCCACTCACACAGACAGCATCGTGAAGAAGGCGCAGCAGCGCCTCTTCAACCTCAGGAGGCTGAAGAAATTCGGCTTGTCACCAAAAGCACTCACAAACTTCTACAGATGCACAATCGAGAGCATCCTGGCGGGCTGTAACACCGCCTGGTACGGCAACTGCTCCGCCCACAACCGTAAGGCTCTCCAGAGGGTAGTGAGGTCTGCACAACGCATCACCGGGGGCAAACTACCTGCCCTCCAGGACACCTACACCACCCGATGTTATAGGAAGGCCATAAAGATCATCAAGGACATCAACCACCCGAGCCACTGCCTGTTCACCCCGCTATCATCCAGAAGGCGAGGTCAGTACAGGTGCATCAAAGCTGGGACCGAGAGACTGAAAAACAGCTTCTATCTCAAGGCCATCAGACTGTTAAACAGCCACCACTAACATTGAGTGGCTGCTGCCAACACACTGACACTGACACTGACTCAACTCCAGCCACTTTAATAATGGGAATTGATGGGAAATGATGTAAATATATCACTAGCCACTTTAAACAATGCTACCTTATATAATGTTACTTACCCTACATTATTCATCTCATATGCATACGTATATACTGTACTCTATATCATCGACTGCATCCTTATGTAATACATGTATCACTAGCCACTTTAACTATGCCACTTTGTTTACATACTCCTCTCATATGTATATACTGTACTCGATACCATCTACTGTATCTTGCCTATGCTGCTCTGTTACCATCACTCATTCATATATCCTTATGTACATATTCTTTATCCCCTTACACTGTGTATAAGACAGTAGTTTTGGAATTGTTAGTTAGATTACTTGTTGGTTATTACTGCATTGTCGGAACTAGAAGCACAAGCATTTCGCTACACTCGCATTAACATCTGCTAACCATGTGTATGTGACAAATAAAATTTGATTTGATTTCCAGTGACACTAAGGCAGACACTGTCAAACTAGCCTTCAAGGACCAACCTGATGCCTGGGTGAGAGTTGGAATCTAAATAAAAAGAGATCAAGATGAAAAGCGTCTCCCATTTTATGACAAAAACATGTCCTTTTGTGTTTCCAGCCCGAAAACACTGACCGTTCTATTGACCCTCTCAAAATATTTTATTACAGAAGACTGTTGACAGTGCGAACACAGCATCCAAGGCATTCCTGACCATTTTAATAAATGTCTTTAGATTTTTGCATGTGCCAAGTCCCTCTACATCTCCGACACAGATAAAAGGAAGCACTTTCACCTGGTCCTCAAGCTCTTCCTCTGCATGAGCAGGAGATTGACTCCTTCCACAGTAAGCTGATGAAAGTGATCTCCAGCCGTCCCAGAAGAGGGAGTCAGTCTATGAAAAATGCTGACTGAATGACAGGTGCCACAGTCCCCAGGGTCACGGTAGGGCTAGAGTGGAGGTACAAGCTGGTAGGTTGATGTTTATTGTCATGAGTCTTGTCCTGGAGGCAGAACTGAGCAATTTCCCCTTGGATAGGTTAATTGGCTATATTACATTTTAAAAAGTGGGGGTGGGGGGTATTTTTGGTCTTAGTTTAAGGTTAGTGTTAGGCATTAGGGCTAGGTTTAAAATCTGATTTTATGACCACTCTGCTACAAGTTACCACTCCTAGTTGACCTTATGATGCAGGAGCACACAATACGAGTGTGGTTGTAATGACATAATATGCTCCTGTTCCTTGCAAGATAAAAAGGAGAGGTGCCCAAGAGGCTTGACAGCTGAGATCACAAGTGAGGTAATTTAGAATTTCTCGTGTTGCTGTGGGAGAATGCACCAAGGCGCACTGTGTGTGAAAGTAAAACAAACCTTTGTTTGTCATGCTTCGTCAATCATTAGTAAGAAGGGTGTATGCTTATTTGTGGGCATTCAGTGGGGCAAAAAAGTATTTAGTCAGCCACCAATTGTGCAAGTTCTCCCACTTAAAAAGATGAGGCCTGTAATTTTCATCATAGGTACACTTCAACTATGACAGACAAAATGAGAAAAAAAATCCAGAAAATCACATTGTAGGATTTTTTATGAATTTTATTTGCAAATTCTGGTGGAAAATAAGTATTTGGTCAATAACAAAAGTTTCTCAATACTTTGTTATATACCCTTTTTTGGCAATGATAGAGGTCAAACATTTTCTGTAAGTCTTCACAAGGTTGTCACACACTGTTGCTGGTATTTTGGCCCATTCCTCCATGCAGATCTCCTCTAGCGGAGTGATGTTTTGGGACTGTTGTTGGGCAACACAGACTTTCAACTCCCTCCAAAGATTTTCTAAAGATTTCCTCATACTACTCCTCCTCTGTTCCGCGGGTGATGTGGAGGTAAACCCAGGGGGTTGAGATCTGGAGACTGGCTAGGCCACTCCAGGCCCTTGAAATGCTTCTTACGAAGCCACTCCTTCGTTGCCCGGGCGGTGTGTTTGGGATCATTGTCATGCTGAAAGACCCAGACACGTTTCATCTTCAATGCCCTTGCTGATGGAAGGAGGTTTTCACTCAAAATCTCACGATACATGGCCCCATTCATTCTTTCCTTTACACGGATCAGTCGTCCTCGTCCCTTTGCAGAAAAACAGCCCCAAAGCATGATGTTTCCACCCCCATGCTTCACAGTAGGCATGGTGTTGTTTGGATGCAACTCAGCATTCTTTGTCCTCCAAACACGACGAGTTGAGTTTTTACCAAAAAGTTATATTTTGGTTTCATCTGACCATATGATATTCTCCCAATCTTCTTCTGGATCATCCAAATGCTCTCTAGCAAACTTCAGACGGGCCTGGACATGTACTGGCTTAAGCAGGGGGACACTTCTGGCACTGCAGGATTTGAGTCCCTGGCGGCATAGTGTGTTACTGATGGTAGGCTTTGTTACTTTGGTCCCAGCTCTCTGCAGGTCATTCACTAGTTCCCCCCGTGTGGTTCTGGGATTTTTGCTCACTGTTCTTGTGATCATTTTGACCCCACGGGGTGAGATCTTGCGTGGAGCCCCAGATCGAGGGAGATTATCAGTGTTCTTGTATGTCTTCCATTTCCTAATAATTGCTCCCACAGTTGATTTCTTCAAACCAAGCTGCTACCTAGTTAGCTAGCTCTCCCAATCAACACCTGCGATTACTGTATGCCTTGCTGTATGTCTCTCTCAAATGTCAATATGCCTTGTATACTGTTGTTCAGGTTAGTTATCATTGTTTTAGTTTACAATGGAGCCCCTAGTTCCACTCTTCACACCTCTGATACCTCCTTTGTCCCACCTCCCACACATGCGGTAACCTCACTACAACCAGCATGTCCAGAGATACAACCTCTCTTATCATCACCCAGTGCCTGGGCTTACCTCCGCTGTACCCGCACCCCACCATACCCGTCTGTGCATTATGCCCTAAATATATTCTACCATGCCCAGAAATCTGCTCCTTTTATTCTTTGTCCCCAACGCTCTAGGCGACCAGTTATGATAGCCTTTAGCTGCACCCTCATACTACTCCTCCTCTGTTCCGCGGGTGATGTGGAGGTAAACCCAGGCCCTGCATGTCCCCAGGCACCCTCATTTGTTGACTTCTGTGATCGAAAAAGCCTTGGTTTCATGAATGTCAACATCAGAAGCCTCCTCCCTAAGTTTGTTTTACTCACTGCTTTAGCACACTCTGCTAACCCTGATGTCCTTGCCGTGTCTGAATCCTGGCTTAGGAAGGCCACCAAAAATTCAGAGATTTCCATACCCAACTATAACATTTTCCATCAAGATAGAACTCCCAAAAGGGGAGGAGTTGCAGTCTACTGCAGAGATAGCCTGCAAAGTAATGTCATACTTTCCAGGTCCATACCCAAACAGTTCGAACTACTAATTTTAAAAATTACTCTCTCCAGAAATAAGTCTCTCACTGTTGCCACCTGCTACCCTGGACACAATTTGTGAATTG
This sequence comes from Oncorhynchus tshawytscha, assembly GCF_018296145.1. Classification (NCBI taxonomy): domain Eukaryota; kingdom Metazoa; phylum Chordata; class Actinopteri; order Salmoniformes; family Salmonidae; genus Oncorhynchus; species Oncorhynchus tshawytscha. The sequence continues at coordinate 21,422,429 of NC_056435.1, read as the reverse complement.
ATCGCCCCCCATCTAGCTTCAGAGTTTGTTCTGTTAGGGGACCTAAACTGGGATATGCGTAACACTCCGGCAGTCCTACAATCTAAGCTAGATGCCCTCAATCTCACACAAATAATTAAGGAACCCACCAGGTACAACCCTAAATCTGTAAACAAGGGCACCCTCATAGACGTCATCCTGACCAATTGGCCCTCCAAATACACCTCCGCTGTCTTCAACCAGGATCTCAGCGATCACTGCCTCATTTCCTGTATCCGTTACGGATCCACAGTCAAACGACCACCCCTCATCACTGTCAAATCGACCTGGCCCGGGTATCGTGGTATTGACCTCATCCCATCAGTTGAGGATGCCTGGTCATTCTTTAAAAGTAACTTCCTCACCATTTTAGATAAGCATGCTCTGTTTAAAAAATGCAGAACTAAGAACAGATATAGCCATTGGTTCACTCCAGACCTGACTGCCCTCGACCAGCACAAAAACTTCATGTGGCGGACTGCAATAGCATCGAATAGTCCCCGCTTTCTAATGTAGATCATCAAAGGTAAGGGAATATTTATCATGTAGACGCCATCTTTGCGGCTGTGGTGTTTTTAAATTGAGCGCCGTCTCAGATTATTGCATGCATTTCTTTTTCGTAAAGGTTTTTTGAAATCTGACACAGCGGTATATCTATAATTCCATGTGTATAACTATATTATCATCTACATTTATGATGAGTATTTCTGTTGAATGATGTGGCTATGCAAAACCACTTCATGCTTTTGGAACTAGTGAATCTAAACGCCATTTTTTGTATATAAATATGAACTTTATCAAACAAAACATGCATGTATTGTGTAACATGAATTCCTAGGAGTGTCATCTGATGAAGATAATTCAAGGTTAGTGTTTAATTTTATCTTTATTTCTGGTTTTTGTGAAAGCTATATTTTGCTGGAAAATGGCTGTGCTTATTGTGGTTTGGTGGAGACTTTAATTTATTTTACCTTTTATTTAACTAGGCAAATCGGTTAAGAACAAATTCTTATTTTCAATGACGGTCTTGGAACAGTGGGTACCTTGTCAGCTCGTGGATTTGAACTTGCAACCTTTCGGTTACTAGTTAAAATGCTCTAACCACTAGGCTACCCTGCCTATGTAGGTGGAGACTTGAGGCTTTGTTTGTAGTGCTTTTGTTGAAATGCCAATTTGAAATCTGACACTTTGGTGGGATTAACAACGAAAATAGATTTAAAATTATATAAAACACATGTTTTAGGAATTGTAATTATGAGATTTCTGTGGTTTGAATTTTGGCGCCCTCTATTTTCACTGGTAGTTGTGATATCGATCCCGGTATCGGGATTGCAGCCATAACAGGTTTTAACTTGTTAGGGCTGCAATCCTGATATCGGGATAAGTGTCATCAACAACCGCTGAATAGCATAGCGCTACATACAATAAATTTTACTATAAATATTTATATTCATAAAATCACAAGTGCAATATAGGAAAACACAGTTTAGCCTTTTTTTAATCCACCTGTCGTGTCAGATTTTTAAATTATGCTTTACAGCGAAAGCAATCCAAGCATTTGTGTAAGTTTATCGATCGCACAATAAAACATTAAGTACACTTAGCATCAGGTAGCTCGGTCACGGAAATCAGAAAAGCAATCAAATTAATCATTTACCTTTGATCTTCGGATGTTTTCACTCACGAGACTCCCAGTTACACAACAAATGTTCCTTTTGTTCCATAAAAATATTTTTTTACATCCAAAATACCTCAGTTTGTTGTTTGCGTTATGTTCAGAAATCCACAAGAGCAGTCACAACAACGCAGACAAATTCCAAATAGTTTCCATAATGTCCACAGAAACACGTCAAACGTTTATAATCAATCCTCAGGTTGTTTTTAAAATATATAATCGATAATATATCAACCGCAAATGTCTTTCACAGTAGGAGAGGGAAAAGCAATACCTTGCGCGAGCAAAACTCATGTGACCACTTGACGCGATGTTATCGTTCAGGCTCATTTTTCAAAATAAAAGCCTGAAACTGTGTCTGAAGACTTTTGACACCTTGAGGATAGGAAAAGGAATCTGGTTCATATCCCTTTAAATGGAGCAAAGGGAGGCTATGGAACATGGAGTTTTCAAAATAAAAGCCACTTCCTGCTTTGATTTTCCTAAGGGTTTCGCGTGCAATATCAGTTCTGTTATACCCACAGACAATATTTTGACAGTTTTGGAAACTTTAGAGTGTTTTCTACCCCATGATGTCAATTATATGCATATTCTAGCATCTGGTCCTGAGAAATAGGTCGGTTTACTTTGGGAACGTTATTTTTCCAAAAATAAAAATAGTGCCCCCTAGTTTCAAGAGGTTAATGACTACAAGCTAAGTGTATGTAAACTTCAGACTTCAACGGTATATTACTGCCTTCATTTTTGATGGACCCCAGGAAGAGTAGCTGCTGCCTATTCCAGTCTGTACTAGTCCTGTAGCCTAGCATGAGCTTTATTGGACCACTTCCATATTTAATTTATTTTAATTTTACCTTTTATTTTACTAGGCAAGTCAGTTAAGAACAAATTCTTATTTTCAATGACGGCCTAGGAACAGTGGGTTAACTCCCTGTTCAGGGGCAGAAAGACAGATTTGTACCTTGTCAGCTCGGGGATTCGAACTTGCAACCTTTCGGTTACTAGTCCAATGCTCTAACCACTAGGCTACCCTGCCACCCCTATGAACTTTGCTTGTAAGCAGGAGGATAGAGTTATGGTCTGATTTTCCAAAGAGAGGGTGGCGCCTTGTATGCATTTCTGTGAATGGAGTAAAGGTGGTCATAAGTTCTTGCTCTAGTTGCACAGGTGACATGCTAGTGAACATTTTGTAAAACTGATTAAATTTTCTTTCTCTGCATTAAAATCACAGCCATGAGAAATGGTGCATTTCCTTATTTGCTTATGGCCCTATACAGCCCGTTGAGTGTGATTTTAGTGACAGCATCAGTTTGTTGTGGTTAAAAGACAACTACAAAAAAAATGGACGAAAACTTTATTGGTAAATAGAATACCTCATGATAGGCTGCTATTACTAACTCAGGCAAGCAAAAACTAGAGACTTCCTGAACATTGGAGATCGCGCAACCTTCCTCTCTTAGTCTTACTGAGTCTGCCCTTGTCTTGGCAATGCATAGAAAAACCATCGCTGTATATCCATGTCCTTGTTCAGCCACGATTCTGAGAGGCATGGGTTATTACAGTTTCAGGTTTGGTGATAGGATAGTCTCGAATGGAGCTCATCCAGTTTGTTCTCCAGTGATTGCACGTTTTCCAATAGAAGAGAGGGCAACGACTGTCTATTTTCTCACCAACATAATCTTGTCAGGATGCCGGCTATCCTGCCTCTTTCGCATCCTGAGGATAAGGGTCTGGTCTGGAGTAAGCAGCATGTCCATGTGCTTCATTAAGACGTGTTGAGCCTCCTTGACAGTGGAAAACCTGTGTGTTGTGTTCTGGAAGGTCAAGGTGAGTTTTGCTGGATGGATGAAGCCGCATCTCAAGTTTAGCTTGCTTAGCTGGTATCTCATCTTCTTTAGGTCACCCTCTGTTTTAGCAGTTCGGTACTCAGGTCTGTGGTAGATACTGTTCCTCTTCTCTGCATAGGTCAGAATCCCTGATTCAGCTACGAGGTGAACAATTTGTAGTTTGACTTCAAAACTGGATTTGTACAATCATACACAGATATCCATTGCAGAGAGGACCTGTGTGGTGTGCAGTGTTTATCAGGGGCATGGGGACCCAGCTTATCCTGCCCAAACAGTTCATAGAAAAGATTGCTCATGAAGGATGTTGGGTTGCCGGCTTCGACATCAGTTTCAAGTCTTGTGGCCAGCACATTGAATTTATGGGAATGATGAGTGATTGTTTTATTTTTTTATGAGATTCATTTCCCCTTCTAGCTTGGTTTGCGTTGTTTACATGTCATGGAGTCGCACCTCTGTCACATTGGCCGCTGTCGACAATGTACACATTCACAATGGGTCGTGTGGATGTTGGCTCAAGCCGAAATCACTGTAGTCCATTGCAGCATACAGGTTGTTCCGCTGTGTTTGAATCCCAGCCTATACACTGTCTAATCTAACGTTGGTGAGAACATGGGGTGTGTTTTCTCTATACCTGCAAAAGAAACACATTTCAATTAACCAGTTTAAACCCTAAAAAACAAACTACTTTACTTCTATCACCACAACTTATTTTGCAATAAGTGACCAGGCCTGGAATGTACAGAAAGATTTGCCCGACTCACCTCACTATTGTCATGCTGCAGGTCACCAAAGTCCATGCTGTGTGTGGTTCCAGAATTTTACGTGTTCAATGTGGAGTGGAGGTGGCTGTGGCACCCCATCACCGTTTCTGTCCCTCAGTCTGGACGGTCTTATCTACAGATGCACCGTCAGCTTCACCTACATCCCCACAATCAATAGGAGTGCTGAAAAATGCCCCAGACTCTGCCACCTTCAGACTTGATCCACCAAGAGTTCACTCGCGCCAACTTCCACTTGTTCATGCAGAGCTAGCTAGCATTCTGATTCTCTACCCCTCTCCCGAAGTGTGCACTCATTCAGTCCCTCTCATGCATTTAAAAGCATTGGTTTGGAGCAGGCATAGCTAGAGTAAGTTTCCACCATATCCCTTTTAAATCTATTAGGGGGAGTGTATAAGTGCACACTTCGAGAGAAGGGTAGAGAATTGGAATGTAGCCCTGGTGCCCATACAGCTAGCGCTAAGTGCTATCCCAGAGCATTTTATCCCTCGTACAGCATGTTTGCTAGCATTAGCAGAAAACTGGCACATTTGTTATGTTATGCTGATGGCATGATACATATACAGCAGTGACATAGCCTGGGTGGTGTCGTTCTGTTTCCCACTTGTTCATTGTCTTACTAAGACAACAACATAGCATTGTTAAGTGCAGAAACAGTTAGGCATCCTGGCTAATCTTAACGCTTCATGACAGAAGGCTTCAGACTCTAAGCTAACCTGAAGAGAAACGCAGTGAGTCACACTCTTTTGACCCAGTCACAGCTCTTCCAGTAGAGATCCATTATACTGCCTGTTCAATAGCACTTGTGAAAAAGAAACATGAGTGGAAAATTAATTGTGAATGCATTCTAAGAAAAATGTAAGTAGAGAAGGAAAGCGCATGTGGCGACAGAACTGAGGATGTTATTTCAGGAGAAATGACAGCCATCGTTGAAACATGAATGTTATGAGAGAGAGCAGAGTAAAATACTGCCAGCTCCATATATCATTATACCAAGAAACTCCTTTCAAACAAATATATGTGGAAAGATGGAGGGATACTTGTAATTGAATCTTGATTTGTGACTGCATTGGACTGAGGTTGTATTACCCTTTAACTGAACAGCACTGGCATTGTAATAATTAACTTTATATATTTTCTCTCTTATTTTCTGCTAATCCAGTAGACAAAGCACGTTTACTTTTAAATCTGTATCAATTTATTTGAATTTAGCAATGGATCAATGTAGTGCAGTCATAACTTATTAAATAGACCAAAAAATATGATCCAAATTAAATTGTTCTAAGTAGTATTTAGTAACAGAACAGAACATTTTATGAAGTGCTTTTTTGTTCCTCAGGAATGATGTGTACATTTTGATAAAACACTCAATGTAACAGTTAATATAAATCTATAACCTAAACCATGTCAAAAAGTTTAACAGCAGTGAGTTTTCATTCAAATAAATTGTCTTCTCTGTAATCCCTATTTTGGCATATCCCACTATTTACATCCAATTTCCAGGGCGATTTTAAAACCACCTAACCAAGATTTTCACCTAACCAGAGTTTTTACTATCATTGTAAATGCCTAGTTATTTTGTTGCTCTGGGAAAGTAATTTCTGAAGATTTTTACTTATTTAAATGTCTCCCTCAGATGAGCTGGTTCTAGTCTTTTTGGTCATTTTCTGGTGTTTTGTGTTAGAAAACTGAGGGCATCGAGCATAACACACCAATGCTATTAGCCAGAGATAACAAAAAAATCCTACGCTTGCATTCAGTTGCCTCTCCCTGTTGCACACAACAAGCTCCCATTCCCCTTGTCGCAAGGGGAGAGATGAAATCAAAAATCCTGTTATGGTCAACCCTGTCACTTTAAATAGCATTTTTCTTAATTTAAAACCTCTTCAGATAATAAGCAGTCCTGTATGGCTCAGTTAGTAGAGCTTGGCACTTGTAACTATAGAATTGTGGGTTTGATTCCCAGAGCCACCCATAAATAAAAAATATATGCAATGCACGCATGACTAAGACATTTTGGATAAAAGCTTCTAAATGGCATATATTATAAAGCATGTTTTTAAATGCCCAATGAAGCAGTTTTTTATCGTAATATCAAATAATTTCAGGGTAGCAATTAAGTACCTTAATGTGATTGTTTTCAATTAAAATGGTCAAAATTAAACATATCTTCTTGGCTAGAGCAATTTCTCAAGCACAAATTTTGCTTGGACTGTCTGAGAATGGTCTGAGAGGGGAGGGGGAAACGGAAAACTAGCTGTTATTGGCAGAGAGGTTTTGAACTCTTTGTTGATCTATTAACTAATGTATCACCTGATGTCACCAGGCAGGCTAAAACTCCATCCAGATTTCATACTAGATCCTCATTGGTTGGCTGTCCTCTGCTGCTGTGGAACAGATGTCCTGAGCTATCCTGAGCTGTCCTGAGAGCTAAAGGCAGATAGTTGTCACTTTACTTGGGAATACCAGCAGGCCTGAGAACAAGAACAATGCAGCCTTGTCATACACCAGCTAGGCAGGGTGTGTCTTTCTGGGCAAATCATCTATGATGTAATGTGTTCACTAATATTGATATTACCAGAAATGTTTTTTTGGTATTAGAACATTTAAGTTGTTGGCTAGTAATTTCCTTTGCACAAATGGGCATTAGCGTAAAATGGCACACACCTTCTGAAATCATGCTTCTGGACCCAGTAGAGCCCAGTCTGATTTAAAATCAAAATAGATATTTACAGACGAAGATGAAAAGCCTGATAGAATAATGTGTAGGCTCTATAGGAATGTATGTGATTTCACATATGTGATCATCTGGAGAGAATGGAGAGGCATGTGGCCCTCTTCCCTTCATCATTAACTAGACAAACATGCGTGAGAGGAGGCCGACTGGCACAGGATATCTCTGTAGTCCCACTAATCTGTATCATGTGTTGAGGAATAAAAAAAACTCTCAAACTGATTCACATGCTGAAAGGAAACCCGCAACATGAAAGGGCCCATTCTTGCACTTCCATTCATATCTTTTTCCCTCCTGTTTTAAATAAGGGGTCTCCAAGGAACCAAGGAGTACATTTCAGTCCTCAATCCCAGCGTGTGTGTGCTTGCGTGCGTGTGTAAGACTGAGTGCGTGTGCACACATTTGTACATACTGGTACTGTCCTGCAGTGTTGAGCCAGTGGTAGTGCCCCCAGGAGCGTTCTTCTGGCAGTGTCAACCGGTCTGCTACCTACAGTTTAGCCCAGAGGCTCCTGGATCTCTGTGTTCCACTGGCTGGATAGAAGGGGCTACTGCCTAGCCAGTCTTCTGTCACAGCAGAGGCATTTTCCAATAACTCATCACCTTCGTATCAAACAGCACACTGTACCTCTGGTCTGGAGGCTGAGGGATAACAGATCAATTGAGAAGCTGCTCACAGCTGGGTGATGTTGGAAAAACACTGTCGAAATGGAATCCCAAAAGGTAGAAATATGAGAACAATGTTAATGGTGATTGCTCCTTGTGATCTACCTGCCATACAGTAGGAGTGAGAGACTGATGTATGACCTTAATTGGCCCTCAGAGAAAATAACTTGACTACAGGTATGTCCAAATACCCCTCATTTAGACAGGTAAAGTAAAACATAACTCTGTGCTACTTCAGTCCTTTTTTTACATGAGCAAACACGTAACCAGATTCCACTTGTACATGAAGAGGCACACGAGGCAAAGAGAGCACAATGTTTACGCGGTAGAGCAAGCTCAGAGCGGAAATCATTTATGAGCATAAGCAGACATTAAATAATTGTAATGGCTTTACAGCGATTTGAACTCATTCACAAACACTTCAGGCAAAACAACACGATTATAAAATACTCAAAAGATTGAGCCATAGTTAAATACTGTACCCACATTTTTTTATTTAACTAGACAAGTCAGTTAAGAACAAATTCTTATTTTCAATGATGGCCCAGGAACAGTGGGTTAAGTATAGGGGACGCTTGCGTCCCACTTGGCCCAAAGCCAGGGAAAAGGCAGCGCAGCAAATTCAAATAAAATGATATAAAAATCAAACTTTCATTAAATCACACATGTAAAATACTAAATTAAAGCTACACTCGTTGTGAATCCAGCCAACATGTCAGATTTTAAAAAGGCTTTTCGGTGAAAGCATAAGATGCTATTATCTGATGATGGCACAACAGTAAACAAAGAGTAGCATATTTCAACCCTGCAGGTGCTACACAAAACGCAGAAATAAAATATAAAACATGCCTTACCTTTGATGAGCTTCTTTTGTTGGCACTCCAATATGTCCCATAAACATCACAATTGGTGCTTTTGTTTGATTAATTCCGTCCATATATATCAAAATGTCCATTTGTTTGGCGCGTTTGATCCAGAAAAAAACAGCTTCCAAATTGCGCAACGTCACTACAAAATATCTCAAAAGTTGCCTTTAAACTTTGCCAAAACATTTCAAACTACTTTTGTAATACAAACTTGAGCTATTTTTAAACGTTAATAAATCGATCAAATTGAAAACGGGTTTATCTGTGTTCAATACAGGAAGACAACAAACCAACGCTACTTTTCAAGTCTTGCGCAACTCTCAACAGTGTTACCCGGTTCCTAGATGGCCGTACTTCTTCATCGCACAAAGGAATAACCTCAACCAGATTCCAAAGACTGGGGACATCCAGTGGAAGCGGTAGGAACTGAAAACAAGTGCCTAAGAAATATAGTTTCCCAATGAGAATTCACTGAACAGACAGAGACCTCTGACCAGAACATACCAGACCTATTTTTCACTCCATATCCCCGGATTTCAACCGCAAGCTCTAGACATTTACACCTGGATATCGCAGCTAGCTAGATGCTATCCGTGTGACTATTGGCTTACGTCGATCCCGCAGCAAACATAAATTATTCCGGAGCTAGCCAGCTGAAGAGTTCCATGTTCTAGCCATGTCTGAATCCTGGCTTAGGAAGACCACCAAAAATTCTGAAAGCTCCATCCCTAACTACAACATTTTCAGGCAAGATAGAACGGCCAAAGGGGGTGGTGTTGCAATCTACTGCAAAGATAGCCGGCAGAGTTCTGTCCCACTATCCAGGTCTATGCCCAAACAATTTGAACTTCTACTTTTAAAAATCCACCTCTCTAAAAAGTCTCTCACCGTTGTCGCTTGCTATAGACCACCCTCTGCCCCCAGTTGTACCCTGGACACCATATGTGAACTGATTGCCCCCATCTATCTTCAGAACTCGTGCTGCTAGGCGACCTACACTGGAACATGCTTAACACCCCAGCCATCCTACAATCTAAGCGTGATGCCCTCAATCTCACACAAATTATCAATGAACCTACCAGGTACCACCACAAGGCCGTAAATACGGGCACCCTCATAGATATCATCCTAACCAACTTGCCCTCTAAATACACCTCTTTAATGCTGTTTTCAACCAAGATCTCAGCGATCACTGCCTCATTGCATCCGTAATGGGTCAGCGGTCAAGCGACCTCCACTCATCACAGTCAAACGCTCCCTGAAACACTTCAGCTAGCAGGCCTTTCTAATCGACTTGGCCGGGGTATCATGGAAGGATATTGATCTCATCCCGTCAGTAGAGGATGCCTGGTTATTAAAAGTGCTTTCCTCACCATTTTAAATAAGCATGCCCCATTCAAAATAAATGTAGAACTAATAACAGATATAGCCTTTGGTTCACTCCAGACTTGACTGCCCTTGACCAGCACAAAAACATCTTGTGGCGTATTGCATTAGAATCGAATAGCCCCCGCAATACGCAACTCTTCAGGGAAGTTAGGAACCAATATACACAGTCAGTTAGGAAAGCAAAGGCTAGCTTTTTAAAACAGAAATGTGTATCCTGTAGTACAAATTCCAAAGTTTTGGGACATTAACCTCTTGGATATAGGGGGCGCTCTTTTAATTTTTGGATTAAAAAAAACGTGCCTGTTTTAAGCGCAATATTTTGTCACGAAAAGATGCTCGACTATGCATATAATTAACAGCTTTGGAAAGAAAACACTCCGCCGTTTCCAAAACTGCAAAGATATTATCTGTGAGTGCCACAGAACTCATGCTACAGGCGAAACCAAGATGAAACTTCAAACAGGAAATGAGCAGAATTTTTGACACTCTGTTTTCCATTGTCTCCTTATATGGCTGTGAATGCGCCAGGACTGAGCCTGCCCTTTCTGTCGTTTCTCCAAGGTGTCTGCAGCATTGTGACGTATTTGTAGGCATATCATTGGAAGATTGGCCATAAGAGACTACATTTACCAGGGGTCCGCCCGGTGTCCTTTGTCTAAATTGGTGCGTAATCTACAAGCTGCACGCAGTCATCCAGTATTTGAGAGGAGAGAGGAGGCTTCCACGAACGATATATCATGAAGAGATATGTGAAAAACACCTTGAGGATTGATCCTAAACAACGTTTACCATGTTTCAGTCGATATTATGGAGTTAATTTGGAAAAAAGTTCGGTGTTTTGATGACTGAATTTTCGTTTTTTTTTGGTAGCCAAACGTGACGCACCAAACGGAGCGATTTCTCCTAAACAAATAATCTTTCAGGAAAAACTGAGCATTTGCTATCTAACTGAGAGTCTCCTCATTGAAAACATCCGAAGTTCTTAAATTATTTATTTGACTGCTTTTCTGGTTTTTGTGAAAATGTTGCCTGCTGATGCTAACGCTAAATGCTACGCTAGCTACGCTAGCTGTTACACAAATGCTTGTTTTGCTATGTTTGAGAAGCATATTTTGAAAATCTGAGATGACAGCGTTGTTAACAAAAGGCTAAGCTTGAGAGCTAGCATATTAATTTCATTTCATTTGCGATTTTCATGAATAGTTAACGTTGCGTTATGCTAATGAGCTTGAGGCTGTATTCACGATCCCGGATCCGGGATGGCTAGAATCAAGAGTCCATGGAAAATAAGAGCACCTCCTCCCAGCTGCCCACTGCACTTAGGCTAGGAAACACTGTCAACACAAATAAATCCACGATATTTGAGAATTTCAATAACATTTTTCTACGGCTGGCCATGTTTTCCACCTGGCTACCCCTACCAACAGCTCTGCACCTCATTCAGCAACTTGCCCAAGCCCCCACCTCGCTTCTCCTTCACCCAAATCCAGATAGCTGATGTCCTGAAAGAGCTGCAAAATCTGGACCCCTACAAATCAGCTGGAGATTCCCAAAGATTGGAAAGCTGCCTCGGTCATCCACCCTCTTCAAAGGGGGAGACACTCTAGACCCAAACTGTTATAAACTTATATCCATCCTGCCCTGCCTTTCTAAAGTCTTCGAAAGCCAAAATAACTTTAGGGATAGGGGGCAGCATTTTCACTTTGAATGAATTGTGTGCCCATAGTGAACTACCTCCTGCTCTGTCCCAGATGCTAATATATGCATAGTATTATTACTATTGGATAGAAAAAAACTGAAGTTTCTAAAACTGTTTGAATTATGTCTGTGAGTATAACAGAACTCATATGGCAGGCAAACTTCCAAACACGAAGTGGAAATTCTGGGGCAGGTTGATTTTCAGCTCATCGCCTAATCACATCCCAGTAATATATGGATCTGTTCGCACTTCCTACGCCTTCCACTAGATGTCAACAGTCGGTAGAACATGGAATGAAGCCCCTAGTGTGATGTGGGGCCGGATGGCAGAATGCCAGTTCCTGGTCAGGCACATTTCTCATGATATCGCCATGCGTTCCATTACTCTTTAGACAAAAACAAATGCTCCGGTTGGAACGTTATTGGATATATATGATAACAACATCCTGAAGATTGATTCTCTACTAAATCTGGAATATAACTTTTTGAAGTTTTCGTCCGAGTTCGCCTGGACTGGTACCGGCGTTTGGACATGTGAACTAAATGTGCTAGCAAAAGTAACTAATTGGACACTAGTAATGGACATTATGGAACAAAACAATGATTTATTGCAGAACTAGGATTCCTGGCACTGCATTCTGATGAAAGATCAAAGGTAAGGGAATATTTATGCTGTAATTTTGTATTTCTGTTGACTCCAACATGGCGGAGAAATGTTGTGTACCTCTGAGCGCCATCTCAGATTATTGCATGGTATTCTTTTCCGTAAAGTTTAAAAAAAATCTGACACAGCGGTTGCATTAACAAACAGGTCACCGACCAATCCGAATCCCACCATACCTTCTCCGCTATGCAATCTGGTTTCCAAGCCGGTCATGGTTGCACCTCAGCCACGCTCATGGTCCTAAACGATACCATAACCGCCATCGATAAAAGACTGTACTGTGCAGCAGTCTTCATCAAACTGGCCAAGGTGTTTGACTCTGTCAATCATCGCATTCTTATCGGCAGACTCAACAGCCTTGGTCTCTCAAATGACTGCCTCGCCTGGTTCACCAGATACTTCTCAGACAAAGTTCAGTGTGTCAAATCGGAGGGCCTGTTGTCCAGACATCTGGCAGTCTCTATGGCGGTGCCACAGGGTTCAATTCTCGGGCCGACTCTTTTTCTGTATACATCAATGTTGCTCTTGCTGCTGGTGATTCTCTGATCCACCTCTACGCATACGACACCATTCTGTATACTTCTTACCCTTCTTTGGAAACTTAACAAACCTCCAGACAAGCTTCAATGCCATACAACACTCTTCCCGTGGCCTCCAACTGCTCTTAAATGCTAGTAAAACTAAATGCATGTTTTCAACTGATCGCTGCCTGCACCTGCCCGCCCAACCAGCATCACTACTCTGGACGTTTCTGACTTAGAATATGTGGACAACTACAAATACCAAGGTGTCTGCTTAGACTGTAAACTCTCCTTCCAGACTCACATTAAGCATCTCCAATCCAAAATTAAATCTAGAATCGGTTTCCTATTTCCCAACAAAGCCTCCTTCGCTCATGCTGCCAAACATACCCTCGTAAAACGGACTATCCTACCGATCCTTGACATCGGCGATGTCATTTACAAAATAGCCTCCAACACTCTACTCAGCAAATTGGATGTAGTCTATCCCAGTGTCATCCTATTTGTCACCAAAGCCCCATATTCTACCCACCACTGCGACCTGTTTGCTCTCGTTGGCTAGCCCTCGCTTCATATTTGTTGGCAAACCCACTGGGACCTGGTCATCTATAAGTCTTTGCTAGGTAAAGCCCCACCTTATCTCAGCTCACTGGTCACCATAGCAACACCCACCCGTAGCACATGCTCCAGAAGTTATATTTCACTGGCCATCCCCAAAGCCAACTCCTATTCGGCCACCTTTCCTTCCAATTCTCTGCTGCCAATGACTGGAACGAATTGCAAAAATCACTGAAGCTGGAGACTTAGATCTCCCTCACTAACTTTAAGCATCAGCTGTCAGAGCAGCTTACTGATCACTGCACATGTACACAGCCCATCTGTAGATAGCCCACCCAACTACCTCATCCTCATATTATTATTTATTTTTTGTGCTTTTGCACTTCATTATCTTTACTTGCAATTCATCACCTGTACATCAATTACTCTAATGTTAATACTCAATTGTAATTATTTCGACACTATGGCCTATTTATTGCCTTACCTCCCTAATCTTACTACATTTGCACACATTGTATATAGATTTTTCCATTGTGTTATTGACCCTATGTGTAACTCTGTGGTGTTGTTTTTAATCGCATTGCTATGCTTTATCTTAGCCAGGTCACAGTTGTAAATGAGAACTTGTTCTCAACTGGCCTACCTGGTTAAATAAAGGTTAAATATTTTTTTTCTTCAAAATAGGTCCCCAAAACACAGTGGCCTCCATCATTCTTAAGTGGAAGAATTTCTGAACTACCAAGCCTCTTCCTAGAACTGGCCCCCTGGCTGCAATCGGGAGAAAAAGGCCTTGGTCAGGAAGGTGACCAAGAACACGATTGTCACTCTGACAGAGCTCCAGAGTTCCTCTGTGGAGAGGGGATAACCTTCCAGAAGGACAACCATCTCTATAGCACTCTACCAATCAGAACTTTATGGTAGTGTCCAGACGGAAGCCTCTCAGTAAAATGTACATGACAGCCCACTTGGAGTTTGTCAATAGGCACATATAGGACTCTCAGACCATGAAAAACAAGATTCTCTGGTCTGATGAGATTAAGATTTAACTCTTTGGCCTGAATACCAAGCATCACGTCTGGAAGAAACATGGCACCTACGGTGAAGCATGGTGATGGCAGCATCATACTGTGGGGATGATTTTCAGCAGCAGGGACTGGGAGACTAGCCAGGATGAGGGAAAGATGAACGGAGCAAAGTACAGAAATCCTTGATGAAATCCTGCTCCAGAGCTCTCATGACTGGGGCGAAGTTTCAGCTTCCAACATGACAATGACAATGAGCACACAGCCAGACCAACACAGGAGTGGCTTCGGGACAAGTCTTTGAATGTTCTTGAGTGGCCCAGCCAGAGCCCGGATTTATACCCAATCGAACATCTCTAGAGAGACCTGAAAATAGCTGTGCACCGACACTCCCAATCCAACATGACAGAGCTTGAGAGGATCTGTAGAGAAGAATAGGAGAAACTCTCCAAATACAGGTTTGCCAAGCTTGTAGGATCATACCCAAGAAGACTGCCAAAGGTGCTTCAACAAAGTACTGAGTAGAGGGTCTGGATACTTATCTAAATATATCAGTTTTTTTATACATTTGTAAACATTTCTAGAAATCTGTTTTTGCATTGTCATTATGGGCTATTGTGTGTATATTGATGAGGGGGGAAAAACAATTTAATCCATTTTAGAATATAAAACAAAATATGGAAAAGGTCAAGGGGTCTGAATACTTTCTGAATGCAATAAAATGTCAAATGTAAAATGTCTTGCTTGAGTAAAAGTATAGATACCTTTTAATAGAAAGTTGCTCATTTAAAAGTGAAAATCGCCCAGTAAAATACTACTTTAATAAAACTCTAAAAGCATCAAATTTAAGTATCAAAAGTACATGTAAATTGCTAAAATATACTCAAATGTAAAAGTATGAATAATTTCGAATTCCTTATATTAAGCAAAGCAGACGGCACCCTTGTTGTTGTTTAAAAAATGTACAGATAGCCAGGGGCAACATCATTTACTAAATATGCATGCGTTTAGTGAGTCTGCCAGACCTTAAGCAGTAGGGATGACCACATTTTCTCTTGATATAAGTACATGAATTTCACAATTTTCCTGTTCTGCTCGAAGCATTCAAAATGTATTCATTACTTTGGGTTGTCAGGGAAAATGTGTTGAGTAAAAAGTACAATATTTTCTTTAGGAATGTAGTGAAGTAAAAGTAGTCAAAAATATAAATAGTAAAGTACAGATACCCCAAAATACTACTTAAGTAGTTCTTTGGACTATTTTATCTTAAGTACTGTACTTTACACCACTGGGGAGGAAGGTGTTTTGGGCAGAGGGAACTCCCTGGCTCTGTTAGGGTTTCTTTAATGATACCTGACCTGAGATGAGGCACTGACCTTCACATCCTTCCGCCAGCCTGCCGAGAATCCCTCACTTCCGTGGAGATCAGAAAGACTTGGACAGAGGCACACATTGTCCTCACATTTCAAGGCTGCGTTGAGACTGAGATATCTGACCCAAGCACTGCTCAGATAATCCCTTCCATTCTGTCACTGAGTTGTCATAGTGCTGCTGCAAATGAAGTAACCTAATTTATGTCCCTCTAACTCCCCTGAATGTCTCTGTCAATCCAACAATTGTATGCAGTGATCATGCTCCCATGAGTTATACTGTTAGCACTGAGGCAGCTCTCTCTTGCACCATCAGCTAAAACATAAATATCACGGTCATGTCTACCTCTGATAAGCAATTAAAATAATCAAGAATTCTAGATAAGTGGTAAAAATAATCTCCATTAACATATGTAGTCTAAGAAACAAGGTTCATCAAATCGATAACTTGCTAGTAACAGATAACATTCATATACAGTGCCTTGCGAAAGTATTCGGCCCCCTAGAACTTTGCGACCTTTTGCCACATTTCAGGCTTCAAACATAAAGATAAAACTGTATTTTTTTGTGAAGAATCAACAACAAGTGGGACACAATCATGAAGTGGAACGACATTTATTGGATATTTCACTTTTTTAACAAATCAAAAACTGAAAAATTGGGCGTGCAAAATTATTCAGCCCCCTTAAGTTAATACTTTGTAGCGCCACCTTTTGCTGCGATTACAGCTGTAAGTCGCTTGGGGTATGTCTCTATCAGTTTTGCAGAGACTGACATTTTTCCCCATTCCTCCTTGCAAAACAGCTCGAGCTCAGTGAGGTTGGATGGAGAGCATTTGTGAACAGCAGTTTTCAGTTCTTTCCACAGATTCTCGATTGGATTCAGGTCTGGACTTTGACTTGGCCATTCTAACGCCTGGATATGTTTATTTTTGAACCATTCCATTGTAGATTTTGCTTTATGTTTTGGATCATTGTCTTGTTGGAAGACAAATCTCCGTCCCAGTCTCCGGTCTTTTGTAGACTCCATCAGGTTTTCTTCCAGAATGGTCCTGTATTTGGCTCCATCCATCTTCCCATCAATTTTAACCATCTTCCCTGTCCCTGCTGAAGAAAAGCAGGCCCAAACCATGATGCTGCCACCACCATGTTTGACAGTGGGGATGGTGGGTTCAAGGTGATGCGCTGTGTTGCTTTTACGCCAAACATAACGTTATGCATTGTTGCCAAAAAGTTCAATTTTGGTTTCATCTGACCAGAGCACCTTCTTCCACATGTTTGGTGTGTCTCCCAGGTGGCTTGTGGCAAACTTTAAACAACACTTTTTATGGATATCTTTAAGAAATGGCTTTCTTCTTGCCACTCTTCCATAAAGGCCAGATTTGTGCAATATACGACTGATTGTTGTCCTATGGACAGAGTCTCCCACCTCAGCTGTAGATCTCTGCAGTTCATCCAGAGTGATCATGGGCCTCTTGGCTGCATCTCTGATCAGTCTTCTCCTTGTATGAGCTGAAAGTTTAGAGGGACGGCCAGGTCTTGGTAGATTTGCAGTGGTCTGATACTCCTTCCATTTCAATATTATCGCTTGCACAGTGCTCCTTGGGATGTTTAAAGCTTGGGAAATCTTTTTGTATCCAAATCCGGCTTTAAACTTCTTCACAACAGTATCTCGGACCTGCCTGGTGTGTTCCTTGTTCTTCATGATGCTCTCTGCGCTTTTAACGGACCTCTGAGACTATCACAGTGCAGGTGCATTTATACAGAGACTTGATTACACACAGGTGGATTGTATTTATCATCATTAGTCATTTAGGTCAACATTGGATCATTCAGAGATCCTCACTGAACTTCTGGAGAGAGTTTGCTGCACTGAAAGTATAGGGGCTGAATAATTTTGCACGCCCAATTTTTCAGTTTTTGATTTGTTAAAAAAGTTTGAAATATCCAATAAATGTCGTTCCACTTCATGATTGTGTCCCACTTGTTGTTGATTCTTCACAGAAAAATACAGTTTTATATCTTTATGTTTGAAGCCTGAAATGTGGCAAAAGGTCGCAAAGTTCAAGGGGGCCAAATACTTTCGCAAGGCACTGTACTGACCATCTTTGAAACTAAGATAATTTAATGATAGCAATACATGCCAATTGTGCTGTTGTGCATGTTCAGAGTCATATTTCTCTAATGCTCTTCAAGTAATATGGCTACATTTTCACATGCCTCACTTAAAGCCCATTCTTGTGGGAAGCTGCAATAGACCAAGTGCTAATAGTCAGTATCTGGATAATATGTGTGAAATGCTTGATAATGTATGTGATAAACAGAGGTATATTTTCTGGGTGACCTAATTATTGACTGGCTTTCATCAAGCTGCCCACTCAAGACTAATAACAAACATGGAGCAATACAAAACAAGATAAGACTCTAGACATGAAAACAGAACCACTCCTGCCTGATGAGTGAGGTTGCAGAGTGCTAGATTAAGTAAGTAATCAAGGTGGTGATGAAGTCAGATACTACTATTACATGATGAAAGGGCTCAGGTGTGCATAATGATGGGTTGCCTGGACCGCTGGTTAGGCATGACAGAATGATAGTAAAAAGCTGTTGAGCAAAAAAGCAAACTCGGCTTCATCATTAATTGAATCAGATGGCTCATTCATCATAAAACCCACTGATATTGACAACTACTTTAATTACTCTTTTTCATTGGCAAGAATAGCAATTTAGGCATGACATGCCAACAACAAATTCTGAATGTACACAACCATGGATAACTGACCAAATTATGAAAGACAAGCATCATCATTTTGAATTCCGTACAGTGAGTTTGGAAGAGGTTAAAATGATTGTTGTCTATCAACAATGACAAGCAACCTGGGTCTGACAACTTGGATGGAAATTACTGAGGATAATAGTGGACAATATTGCCACTCCTATTTGCCATCTCTTCAACCTAAGCCTACAGAAAAGTGTGTGCAAAAGTCATTCCGCTAGCCAATAACAAAGTACCCTTTACTGGCTCAAACAACCGGCCAATCAGCCTGTTACCAACCCCTAATAAACTTTTGGAAAAAAATTGTGTATGACCAGATACAATGCTATTTTACAGTAAACAAATTAACAGATTTTTTTGCACGCTTATAGGGGAGGGATTTCAACATGCAAGGCACTTACACAAATGACTGTTTATTGGCTGAGAGAAATGTATAAAAATAATGTGGGAGCTGTTTTGTTAAACTTCTGTGCAGCTTTAGATATTATTGATCATAATCTGCTGCTGGAAAAGCTTGTGTTATAGCTTTATATCCCCTGCTATATTGTGGATCGAAAGTTCTCACAGAACATAGAGGGTGTTCTTTAAGGGAAGCCACTCCAACATAATCCAGGTAGAGTAATTAATTACCTGGGGCAGCTGTATAGGCCCCTTACTTTGTTCAATCTTTACTAATGACATGCCACTGGCTCTGAGTAAAGCCTGTGTGTCTATGTATGCTGATGACTAAACACTATACATGTGAGCTACCACAGCAAGTGAAATCACTTAACAAATAGGTACAATTCGTTTTAGAATGGGTGGCAAGAAACCAGTTAGTCCTAAATATTTCAATAGCCAAAAGCATTGTATTTGGGACAAATCATTCATTAAACCTCAACAAAATCTTGTAATGAATACTGTGGAAATTTAGCAAGTAGAGGACACTAAACTGTTTGGAGTAACCCTGGATTTTAAACAGTCATTGTCAAAACATATTGAAGCAACAATAGCTAAGGGAAAGGTCTGTCCATAGTAAAGCGTTGCTCTACCTTAAAGCTATCAACAACGTGCCCTAGTTTTATTGCACCTGGACTACTACCCAGTCGTGTGGTCAGGTGCCACAAAAGAGGGACTTAGGAAAATTACAATTGGACCAGAACAGAGCAGCCCTTAAATGTACAATGAGTGCTAAAAATAGTCAATCTCAGTCAACAGTCACTCTCTTGACTCAAATGGAGGAGAGATTGACTTCATCACCATTAGTATTTGTGAGAGGTATTTACATGAACCTGCACAAACCTGTTTTACCCTTGTGTTGTCTTAAGGGTCAAAAATGACCCGCTATGTTGAAACAGCAGAGAAAACCCCCTAAAATGATATTTGAAATTGTATTACTTTTCCTAGAGTGACCCCAACATTAGAAAAGGTGAAACATCGCCTTTGTTCATATTTCCATGAAAGCTGTACACCACCAGGGTACAAAAACTGACCCGGCAGTTATAAATTAATTTACACACCACAAACACACACAAGAAATTGAGATTGTGTGCTACTGATTGAACTCAGCCAGCAGCTCCTGAAGAGGAGGATTACCATGGTTGGCACAATTGAAAGAAAAGCCTGAGCTCCCCCCTGCACTCGTCACAAGGGGGAGAGAGGCCTTCTCATCAAAGTTTGCCTTCACCCCCGCCAGCAGTCTAGTTTCTTACCTACCAAAGAGGAACAAGAATGTGGTCCTCCTGAGCACACAGCACAAACAGGCTGAGATAAGTGATCGTGAGGACAGGAAGCCAGCCATCATCCTGGACTACAACAAAGGAGGCGTGGACAACCTGCACAAGGTGATTGGAACGTACAGGTGCATGAGGATGACTGCCCGCTGGCCCCTGGTCATCTTCCATGTTTCCTCATACAATGCCTTCGTGATATGGAACAAGACCAATCCTACCTGGATGCCTAATAAGTGGAAGGTGTTCCTGGAGCAGCTGGGAAAGGCACTTGTAACCCCAAACTTCCAAAGAAGGGAGCACTTCCCCCGCACAGCAGCCTCTGCAGTGCTTGTGAAAGTTGTTCAGGAGGCTGAATCTTGTCCTGATCCACCTGAGGCTGCAGCTGGGGCAAGCAAGAGGAGGAGATGCCAATTCTGCCCTCCAAAGAAGGACTGTAAAAAAATACCATGTGCTTCACATGTGAAAAATATCTGCAAAGTCCATGCACACACACTTGCATATCGTCCTACATGTGCTGATTAGAGTTGATTGATTTATGTTCTTTACATTTTTGTTTTAAATATATTATCTTATTTTATTCATATTTATTGTTGTTACTTATACACCTTGTGGGTGGGGGAAATAGTTTTTTAAAAATGGGAGAAGACTAGTATTTCGTAGTTGAATTCTTCATTTGTACAGTTTAAGAATCTCACTATGTTGCCAAAAAAGTTCAAGACTATTGTTTCCCTTCAATAAAATGCATTCAAAACTACTTTCTGCACATTTCTGCTACTTGCTTAGGCTATATAAGTGCTCTCTCGCTAAACAAATGTGTTTACACCTATTCAGTACCTTTAGCAATAATAATAAATAATAATAATAAACCTCTACTTTAGTAAAGAAAACAAGTATTACAGGTGTGTTGTAATAAAAACAAGTGATGCAGTCTTTCTGCATTGTGAAGAGGGGAAACCCAGATATTCACAAAGTGTGTGATGAATGACAGGTTGTTTCTTCATGCAAAATGGATTTGGGGTTTTAAATTCAATTAAGCTGCTTTATTTGAGGGGTTTGGTGAATGTGTGTCATTTTTTACCCTTAGGACAAGGGGAGTATACAGCATTTTAAAGGGGTTTAAAAGGGTTAAACTACTAGCACGCAGCTCAGACACCCATGCCACCAGAAGACTCTTCACAATCCCAAAGTCCAGAATAGACTATGGGAGGGACACGTGGCCTTCCGTGGCCTCCAACTGCTCTTAAATGCAAGTAAAACTAATTGCATGCTCTTCAACCGATCGCTGCCCGCACCTGCCCGCCTGTCCAGCATCACTACTCTGGACAGTTCTGACTTAGAATATATGGACAACTACAAATACCCAGGTGTCTGGTTAGACTGTAAACTCTCCTTCCAGACTCACATTAAACATCTCCAATCCAAAATGAAATCTAGAAGCAGCTTCCTATTTCGCAACAAAGCATCCTTCACTCATGCTGCCAAACATACCCTCGTAAAACTGACCATCCTACCGATCCCTGACTTTGGCGATGTCATTTACAAAATTGCCTCCAACACTCTACTCAACAAATTGGATGCAGTCTACCACAGTGCCATCCATTTTGTGACCAAAGCCCCATATACCACCCACCACTGTGACCTGTATGATCTCGTTGGCTGGCTCTCGCTTTATTCTCATCGCCAAACCCACTGGCTCCATTTCATCTACAAGTCTCTGCTCGGTGAAGGCTCGCCTTATCTCAGCTCACTGGTCACCATAGCAGCACCCACCCGTAGCACACGCTCCAGCAGGTATATCTCACTGGTCACTCCCCAAAGCCAATTCTTCCTTTGGCCGCCTCCCCTTCCAGTTCTCTGCTGCCAATGACTGGAACGAACTGCAAAAATCTCTGAAGCTGGAGACTCTTACGTCCCTCACTAGTTTTAAGCACCAGCTGTCAGAGCAGCTCTCAGATCACTGCACCTGTACATAGCTCATCTGTAAATAACCCATCCAATCTACCTCATCCCCATACTGTATTTATTTATTTATCTTGCTCCTTTGCACCCCAGTATCTCCCCAGTATCTTCTGCACATCTTACCATTCCAGTGTTTAATTGCTATATTGTAATTATTTTGCCACCATGGCCTATTTATTGCCTTACCTCTCTTATCCTACCTCATTTGCACATGCTGTATATAGATTTGTCTACTGTATTATTGATTGCATATCTGTTCATTCCATGTGTAACTCTGTGTTGTTGTATGTGTTGAACTGCTTTGCTTTATCTTGGCTAGGTCGCAGTTGCAAATGAGAACTTGTTCTCAACTAGCCTACCTGGTTAAATAAAGGTGAAATAAAATAAAGAAATAAACATTACTACATACAGCCATTGCTACACGGAACTCTATTGCACAAAGTAACTCATGCAAGCAGGAAAATTAGATCAAATAAAAAAGATAAATGCACCATATGGAACAGCGGGGACTGTGAAGAGATACACACGGGCACATGCATGTACACACACATACACATGGATTTTGTGTTATAGGTATGTGGTAGAGTAGTGGCCTGCGGGCACACACTTAATGTGTTGTGAAATGTTTTGTAATGCTTAAAAAAATATGTATAACTACCTTCATTTTTGCTGGACCCCAGGAAGAGTAGCTGCTGCATTGGCTCATGGGGAACCATATGAGCAGTGGTCACCAACCTTTGAGTGGAATTCACTTTCGCAGACGAAAAGCGTGACCGCTCAGATTTCTTTTAAACATTAATTTTGTGCACAAATTTGTTTACATAGCTGTTAGTGAGCATTTATCCTTTGCCAAGATAATCCATCCACCTGACAGGTGTGGCATATCGAGACGCTGATGAAACATGATCATTAAACAGGTGCTGGTGATAATAAAATGCCACTTTAAACTGTTAACTTTTGGCACACAACACAATGCCACAAGTTGAGGGAGCAATTGGCTTGCTGACTGCAGGAATGTCCACCCGAGCTGTTGCCAGAGAATTGAATGCACATTCCTCTACCATAAGCCGTTTCCAATGTTGTTTTAGAGAATTTGGCAGAACATCCAACTGGCCTCACAACCGCAGACCACATGTAATCACGCCAGCTCAGGACCTCCACATCCGGCTTCTTCACCTGCGGATCATCTGACACCAGTCTGCCGGAAAGTTGATGAAACTGTGCGTTTGCACAACCAATGTATTTCTGCACAAACTATGTGCTTGCTCGTCGTCCTCACCATGGTCTTGACCTGACTGCAGTTCGAAGTCGTAACCGACTGCATTGGGAAAATGCTCACCGTCGATGGCCACTGGTATGCTGGAGAGGTGTGCTCTTCAGACAGCGTGTATGGTGTCGTGTGTGGGCAAGTGGTTTGCTAACGTCAACGTTGTGAACAGAGTGCCCAACGGTGGCGGTGGAGTTATGGTATAAGGTATAAGCTACAAGCTACGGACAACGAACACCATTGCATTTTATTGATGGCAATTTGAATGCACAGATACCGTGATGATTTCCTGAGGCCCATCCGCCACCATGACCTCATGTTTCAGCATGATAATGCACAACCCCATGTCTCAACACAATTCCTGGAAGCTGACAATGTCTTCCTGCATGCTCACCAGACGTCACCCATTGAGCAGGTTTCGGATGCTCTGGATCGATGTGTACGACTGCGTTCCAATTCCTGCCAATATCCAGGAACTTCACACAGTCATTAAAGAGTGAGACAACGTTCCATAGGCCACCATCAAAAGCCTGATCAACTCTATACGAAGGAAATGTCACACCACATGAGGTAATGGTGGTCACACCAGATACTGACTGATTATGATCCACACCCCTACCTTTAAGGTATCTGTGACCAACAGATATTTGTATTCCCAGTCTTGTGAAATCCATAGATTAGGCCCTAATGATTATTTCATTTTTTTCACCTTTACTTATCCAGGTTGGCCAGTTGAGAACAAGTTCTCATTTACAACTGTGACCTGGGCTGATTTCCTTATATGAACTGTAACTCAGTAAAATTGTTGCATGCTGGGTTTATATTTTTGTTCAGTGTAGAAACACCGAATTTTTGTCTTAAAAAAAAAAACTTTATTAATTATGAAATTATAACAAAAAATAATAACATTCCACCCATGAGGCCAAAGGGGGCACTTTCAGTCATTGACTGCAGGAAAGTGTTGTTTCAAATTATCATCATGGGAGTGGAACTGTGGTTTTTGTAGTAGTAGTAATAATAATACAATTCTTGGTTTTTTGCTCAATCTGATTTGGTGGGCCTGGCAGGGCCTAGCTCCCCAGTGGGTGGGCCTGTGTACTGGTAGATAACAGAAGTTAAAACGCCTTTCCTACCTACGACTACCGATGCCATTCTTCTGTGAGCTGCTCCATGCCAAAGCAGTTGAGTGCTGCACTCTTGCTGCCTGCAGATGATATTCCGCTGAAACTAGGCTGTGTGCAGCATGCAGGTGAATATATTTCACGTGCTTTGCGATTGTGTAGGCTACTTTTGTGCAGGGTTTCACTATTGTACTACATAATCGATAAGTCGCATACCTCCACTTCACTACTTTGATACGCGTCAGTGGGGATTAAGAAGTGAGTGTAAGCAATTCCCACTGAAAAAAAGTGGGTATATTGCATATTACTGCATATAGCCTCCACTACACCACTGGCCCTTTGTGTTTTACAAAAAGTGCACTCTCCTACAGGAGACTGGTATTACCGTTGCTGTCCTTTATGCATCACACACCTGTCACACACACACACTGAAGGCCAAAGTCCAATAGGTTCACCACTGCGCAAACATGTCTATAATAGATATAAAGACTGTAAAAGGTATTAATGTTTCAAGAAAGGAGTGTGTATATATACATATATGGCCTGGCGAAGCAATTTTATGGGCTTATTGAATGGAAGCTGCCAATTATGCACTGGTCTCAGGAAGAAATTTCCAGTCCTCACTGTCTGAGACTGAGTAAAGTGAGTACAAATGTATCTGACACTGACAAAGTACTACAACACTGGTTATAGTTACATATATTGTTAACAAATGACAAGACAATCTTATAAAACAATGTGTATATTGCAATGTGAATAACAAACACTTAGACAGAATATGTATGCAAATTGAGAGTGATTCGGTGCAGTGAACAAGTGACAGTGAATTTGTTTGTTGTACTCAGTCAAAGCAAAAATTCCTTAGAGTTTTGAAACAACATTTGATGTTTTGTGTTTAGAGAAAATGTACCACATAATAGCACCAAAGTCTGTTCTCACAGGAGCTCCACAGTAATCCCACTTACACTTGGTGGTATTCCTGCAGGTAACGTTTTCCTGACAGAAACTAGGTCCTTTTTCAGTGTCAATATGCCTCGACATTCGTTACAACATTACACGGTCATACATACAAACAATAAAATAAAGAGACTAACATTCACTCATACATAGGCTAAACACACACTCCACATATGCTCCCACATGCTAGTCTGGTCTGTGGCAGAGAAGTAAAGGCAGGGGCTCTTAGGAGGCACTTGTATGAAGGGTAGGGGAGTCTCTCGTAGACCCTTTGTATGTCATTGGACATACCACAGCTTTGTGGTATTAATTAACTAAGACAATCTGTATTAATACATCAATTTGCTCATTATTTTACAAATATTTGTTAATCAAATAGCATGGCTAAACACAAATATGCTCAGAATTCTCTGAATGTACAAAATGAGATGTAAGTAACTAAAATAAACTTATCGCCAGAGCTAAAATGTATGATTACTTTTAGCTTTAAGAAGTTGATGCAACTGTGTAAAAGGAGCCATTCATCTGGCAAGATCCATGAATGAATGCTGTTAGCCAGTCTTTACCATGTGGTAAAGCTACAGTGAGAGTGTTTGGCAAGAGGAGAAGGCATTATCATCTCCCCCCGCAGACACAAGGCTGAATAGACAGAGTGACTCATCGCAACAAAGTCCTTCCTGTTCTAGTGGAGATTAGGTCAACAGTGAAATGGAGATTCTCGCAGAACCACTGCAAGGTCATTATAATTGTATTTGTTCAGTCTCGGATGTGAGTATTTTAAGACCATGGAATATATAAAAAGTGCACTCAGTCTGAAGATATTTTGGAGTCATAAAGACTTGTTTGACAATTGAGAGAAGAAATCATATGCATTGGGAAAATGATACTAATAACTGACGTTTGACTAATAGTCACAAGCCCTGCCACACAAACTTATAACTTACCTAACTTTGTTGCTAGCGTATACAATAATGAGATACAAAAACCAGGGTTGGTTAACCCTTCGTATTCCTCGGGTCTCCATGGAATTAGCTAAACCCTCTCCACCTTTTTGGAATCACTTACAAAATGAATTATATCTGGATTGCCTGGTGCCACTAGGACATTTTAAAACCCTGATGATAAATCACTTCACCAAGGTGTGCAATTGTTTTGATGGATTAACTTGTTTATGATGGCCATGATGTTCTAATGTAACTTAATTTTTTTTAAACTTTATGGTCTCAGAGCACTATTGACAATGAGACCCTGGTAATAAAACAAAAAGTTGTCAATTACCAGAATCTGGAGATCAAATGCCCTATTTTCCTTTATTAAGTGAGCTCATTGATTTAGTTTACCATACTTCTGTTTCTATGTAGTGTGGTTCTATGCGTTTGATGTGACGTATTGAAAGGGTACCTTTGTGTCCTCTGTTTGGATGTGGATGGCCTCATGGTGGGCTTTAGGGAAGGAAGAGGGGGAACTTTTTACTGGAAAAACAGTCAGATGGTCTGATATTGCTTTTCGGCACAGAACTGTTTTTCACAAGTATTTCCTCACTAAGTTATCAGTTCAAAGGTAACATTTAAACAACTAAGTCATTTTCATTCAGGGAATATTCAGCTGTCAAGCTAAATATGGCACCATTAGACCTCAGTATTTGTATTTATTATGGATCCCAATCTTCCTGGGCTCCTGCAACATAAGACAGTTACATACAGTTTAAAATACATGACATGACATTTCATAAACACCTTACCCAACACATTCAGTATGTTCCCTCTGGCCACCACCACATATCTACAATACAACATCTGTGTGTACATGTATTATTTGGGGATTGTGAAAAGACCTTTGGTGGCATGTCTTGTGGGGTATATGCATGGGTGTCAGAGCTGTGTGCAAGTAGTTTAAAACATACATCAGCATGTCAACACTTCTTACAAAAACAAGTAATGATGACGTTAATCTATCCTCCACTTTGAGCCATAAGAGATGTACTTGCATAGTATTAATGTCAGTTCTCTGTGTACATTGAGGAGCCAGCCGTGCTGACCTGTCCTGAGCCAATGTAATTTTCTGAAGTCCCTGTGGTACCTGGCCACATGACTGAACAATAGTCCATGTGCAACTAAACGAGCCTGTAGGACCTGCCTTTTTGATATTGTTGTTAAAAAGGCAAAGCAGCTACTGTTGTATCAACATGTTTTGACCATGACAGTTTACAATCCAGGGATACTCCAAGCAGTTTAGTCACCTCAACTTCCGCATTATTTATTACACATATTTAGTTGAGGTTTATGGTTTAATGAATGATTTGTCCCAAATACAAATGCTTTTCGTTTATGAAATATTTAGGACTAACTTATTCCTTGCCACCCATTCTGAAACTAATTGCAGCTCTTTGTTAGGTCTTGCAGTGATTTCCCTCGCTGTACTAGCTGACATATTATATAGTGTTGTCATCTGCATACATAGCCACACAGGCTTTACTCAAGGCCAGTTGCATATCATTAGTAAAGATTGAAAAGGGGCCTAGACAGCTTCCCTGGGTAATTCATGATTCTGCCTGGATTCTGTTGGAGGCTTCCATTAAAGAACACACTCTGTGTCATGTTAGACAGGTAACTCTTTATCCACAATATAGCAGGGGGTGTAAAGCCATAACACATACGTTTTTCAATCAGCGGACTATGATCGATAATCTCAAAAGCCGCACTGAAGTCCAACAAAACAGCTCCCAGTCTTCTTATCATCAATTTTTCTCAGCGAATTATCAGTCATTTGTGTAAGTGCTGTGCTTGCTGAATGTCCTTCCCTATAAGCGTGCTAAAAGTATTGTCAAATTGTTTACAGTAAAATAGCATTGTATCTGGTCATACACAATTTTTTCCCAAAGGTTCACTAAGGGTTGGTAACAAGCTGATTGGTCGGCTGTTTGAGCCAGTAAAGGGGGCTTTACTATTCTTAGGAACCGGAATTACTTTCCCTTCCCTTCAGGCCTGATGGGACACACTTTCTAGTAGGCTTAGATTGAAGAGATGGCAAATAGAAGTGGCAATATTGTCTACTATTATCCTCAGTAATTTTCCATCCAAGTTGTCAGACCCCGGTGGCCTGTCATTGTTGATAGACAACAATACGTCTTCCACCCTCACTTTACGGAATTTAAAATTACAATGCTTTTCTTTCATAATTTGATCAGTTATACTTGAATGTGTAGTGTCAGCGTTTGTTGCTGGCATGTCATGCCTAAGTTTTCTAAACTTGCCAATGAAAGAAATCATTAAAGTGGTTGGCAGTATCAGTTAGACAGGATTACCTACACATACAGTACTGACCAGCTCAGATAGACAGGAGCGTGCTATATGGCAAACCAATCCAATACGCCTAGTTTCCTGATATGGGTCACACATTAGGCCCAGCCTTTGGAACATTGGTTTTCCTAGATATGGCTACTAAATTGTGATAACTACATGCAATGGATTTGGATACCGCTTTAACCTCTCTAGGGTATGTGGGACGCTAGCATCCCATCTGGCCAACATCCAGTGAGGTTGCAGAGCGCCAAATTCAACTACAGAAATGCTCATTATAAAAATTCAGAAAACAACATATTTTTTTTACATAGGTTTAAAGATTAACTTCTTGTTAAACCAACCACAGTGTCATATTTATAAAATGCTTTTCGGCGAAAGCATACCTAGCCCAGAACATACCTAGCCCAGAACATAGCCCAGTTGACAAATTATTACAAACAGTAACCAGCCAAGCAGAAGTGTTACAAAACTCAGAAATAGAGATAAAATTAATCCCTTACCTTTGATGATCTTCATGTGCTGGCAATCAGAAGACATTCATTTACTCAATAAATGTTCCTTTTGTTCAATGAAGTCTCTTTATATCCAAAAACCTCCGTTTTGTTAGCGCGTTTTCTTCAGTAATCCACAGGCTCAAACTTAGTCAAAACAAAAAAATCAAAATTGTATCCGTAAAGTTCATAGAAACATGTCAAACGATGTTTATATTCAATCTTCAGGTTGTTTTTTAGCCTAAATTATCTATAATATTTCAACCGGACAATAACGTCGTCAATATAAAAATGTAAACAAGAAATGCACATGCGCCTGAAAAAACTCTGCGTCACGTTAGGGTCCACTCGTTCAGACTGGTCTTACTCCCTCATAAGAATACAAGCCTGAAACGATTTCTAAAGACTGTTGACATCTAGTGGAAGGCATAGGAACTGCAAATGGAGTCCTAAGTCAATGGATACTGTAATGGCATTGAATAGAAAACTACAAAAAAAAAAAACAGAAAACGACTTCCTGAATGGATTTTTCTCAGGTTTTCGCCTGCTAAATCTGTTCTGTTATACTCAGACACCATTTTAACAATTTTGGAAATTTTAGAGTGTTTTCTATCCAAATCTACCAGTTTTATGCATATCATATCTTCTGGGCCCAAGTAGCAGGCCATTTAATTTGGGCATGCTTTTCATCCAAAATTCCAAATGCTGCCCCCTACCCTAGAGAGGTTAAACAGATGTGATCAATACATGTTGATGATTTCCTTCCTGTGCTGTATGTAACTACCCTGGTAGTTTGACTGATGACCTGAACCAGGTTGAAGGCACTAGTTAGTTTGAAACGCTCTTGAGTGGGCAGCCTGATGAAAGCCAGTCAATATTTAAAATCACCCAGAAAATATACCTCTAATATCACATACATTACACGCATTATCCAGATGTTGACTGTTAGCACTTGGTGGTCTATAGCAGCTTCCCACCAGAATGGGCTTTAGGTGAGGTACATGAACCTGTAGCCATATTACTTCGACAGTATTTAACATGAGATCCTCTAAGCTTTACAGGAATGTGGTTCTGAAAATACAATGGCATCTCTACCTTCGGCATTTGTCTATTCTGTAGATGTTATAACCATGTATTGCTACCACTGTATCAAAAGGTTTTATCTAAGTGAGTTTCAGAGATTGTGAGAATATTAATTTAATCTGTTACTAGCAAATTATATTTAAATAACCTTGTTTCTTAAGCTACATATGTTAACGTGGGCTATTTTTGTACTTTTCTGGGATTCTTGATTGTTTTCATTGCTTCACTGCGAAGCTTAGCATGTTATTTATGTTAGTGCAGGGTGAGCTGCACACGGTGTAGTTCCTACTAGGGCACAACGCCTCAGTGCTAAAAGTATAACTCTGGTTCATAGGCACATGATTACAGCATACAATAACTGTGGGACCAGCAGAGGAATTCAGGGCAGTAAGAGTGACATAAATTAGGTTACTTACATTGTGTCTTCCAACGCCACTGGGATAAAGTACATTTGCTGAAGCATTGTAACAACTCAGGGACACAATGGTAGGGATTAACTGAGCTGGGCTTGGGTTATTGTCTCAACGCAGCCTTAAAATGCCATGAACAGTTCCAGTTACCAAAATGATATGCTGCAATAATCTCGTAGCCAGTTATGGAGGGATAAGTCTCCTTAACAGCTTCTACCCCAAGCCATAAAACTGCTGACCAATTAATCAAATGGCCACCCGGACTATTTACATTAACACCCCACCATGGGTTTTACCCTGATGCCACACATTATTATCTATGCATAGTCACTTTACTCATACCTACATGTACAAATTCTCAACTAAACTGTACCCCCGCACATTGACTGTATATAGCCTCGTTAATTGTTATTTAATGGTGTTATTTTAACATTAGTTTATTTAGTAAATATGTTTTTAAACTCATTCTTGCACTTCATTGTTGGTTAAGGGCTTGTAAGTAAGCATTTCACAGTGAGGTCTACACCTGTTGTATTCAGCACATGTGACAAATACAATTTGATTGTAACCAAACTCAATACTGCTTGATGACAAGCTACTGAGGGCTATATGAAGGGAGAGTAATCAGGATGGTGATGAAGTCCAGGTGTGCGTAACGATGGGGAGCAGGTGTGCGCAATATCGGTTGCCAGGACTGGTGGTTAGTAGACTGCGAGCACTCAAGGGAGGGAGCAGGAGTATGCATGACAGCACCCCCCGATGCATGGCTCCTGCCACAGGACGACCCCAGCTTGGAAGACAGCCCGAGGTCGAGGAGCAGTCAGGACGGCGGAGATGGCAATCCCGGATCATTGCCACCGGGACCCAAGAGTGCTCCTCAGGACCGCACTCCTCCCAGTCCACCAGATACTGGAGCCATCCCCCACGATGTCGGGAGTCCAGGAGGGACCTAACAGCATAGGTAGGGGTCCCCTCGATGTCCAGGGGAGGCAGAGGGGTGAGGCAGAGTGCTGTCGTGGGAGACCGCATCAGCCATTGGACCAGGAACCACCGGCCTGAGGAGCGAAACATGAAAGGAGGTAGTTCGTGGAGAGTTATAATCTGTAGGTTACCGGGATTGCAATCTCCACCAACTGGACCGGCCCGCTCCTCGACCTCAGGGCTGTCCTCCAGGCTGGGGTCATCCTGCGGCCTCACATGGGCATCATTCCAAACCACCTCTGAGCTTCAGTCTTGCTTGGGGTCTGTGAAGCCAGGGGTGGCTGAAATCCCAGAATACACTGGAAGGGTGTCAGCCTGGTGGAGGAGTGACGGAGTGAATTTTGGGCATTCTCCTCCCAGGGAAGGAACTGGGCCCATTTGTCCTGCTGGTCCTGGCAGTGACTCCTAATGAACCTCCCCAGCTCTTGGTTCATTCTCTCCACCTGCCCGCTGGACTGAGGCGGTTACCCGGAAGTGAGGCTGACCGTGACCCCCAGCTTCTCCTGGGCTGGGGGGCAACCACAGGACTCTCAGACGTGGAAACATAGGTTTAAGGGAAAGCAGATCTTCTGACATCCTGGTGCCCAGGCAGTGATCTCCATCCTCGACCAGGAGATTGAGTCATAACATTGGAGCCACGAGAGGCTGAGGATGATTATGTACGGGTGCCTCGGTGATGAGGAATGGAAGGCTTTCTTGGTGCAGGGGTCCCACGGTGATGGTGAGTGGTGCTGTGATAGTGCCAGATCCAAATTGTCGATTAACCGAAGTTTGGGACGGAAAAGAAGAGCAGGTACGAGGTGATGTTCAGGAAGGAGGCGAGGGCCTGGTCGATGAAATTCCCTGCAGCACCCGAGTCTTACAGGAGGGACAGCCAGCCAGTATTTATTTTATTTAACAAGGCAAGTAAGTTAAGAACAAATTCTTATTTACAATGACGGCGCTCTCGAAGAAGGTTATCCAGACAGATGGCCATCACTATGAGAGTGTCCAAGGAAAGGTTGTTGTCCCGACACGCCAACTTCATCTGGACATCTTCTCGCAGTCCTCTTCGGAATAAGATGCGGAGCGCCGGCTCATTCCATTCTCTGGAGGCTGCCACAGTCCTGAAGTTGAGGGTGTACTCCTCAGTGGTCTGGTCCCCCTGCGGGAGTTGGAGTAGTCACTCACCTCCCGCTCTGCCCTCAGGTGGATGATTGAAGACCACCCTGAACCTATATTAGGAACCCAGCTCCTCCTCTCCCAGACAGCCGTAGCCCACTCCAAAGCTCACCTGGTCATCAGGGAAATGACCGTGACAAACTTGGACCTCTCAGTGGTGGGGGATCCTGTCTGATGGACGAAATAAAGAGCACTGTAGATGAAAGCCAAGGCATTTCAATGGAGTCCCGTCATATTTGTCTGAGAGGTACAATAGGGTATCGCTGACCTGGGTGGACTGCTGGATGGGCTGAGGGACTGGCGCACTGGGACAAATCGTGGGTGAGGGTCCTCCGCTAGTTGGAGATTAATCCTCTCAGGTGTTGTCGAGGTGGTGGAAAACGTGGAGGACCTCATCCATTCCTGTACCCAGTTGAGCCAGCTTGTCATGTCCAGGTGAAGTCCAGGTGTGAGTAACAATGGGGAGCAGGTGTGTGCAATGATGGTTACCAGGTGTGCTCAATGTGGTTACCAGGACTGGTGGACAGTGTACCGGCGTCTTCAAGTGCCGGAGGGAAGGAGCAAGAGTAGGCGTGACAGCTGCCAATCTCATTACTTTAGGAAACATTTCAGTATCCAAACTGCAATTTTACACACTGAACAAAAATATAAAACTCAACATGTAAAATCTTTGTCCCGTGTTCCATGAGCTGAAATACATTCTGGGATCTTTTTCCAGATGCACAAAAATCTACTCTAAAATGTTATGCAAACATTTGTTTACATCACTGTTAGTGAGCATTTCTCCTTTGCCAAGATAATCCATCCACCTGGCAGGTGTGGCATATCAAGAAGCTGATTAAAGGGAATGATCATTACACAGGTGCACCTTCTGCAGTGGACTATAAGAGGACACTGTAAAATGTGCAGTTGTCACACAACAATGCCACAGATGTCTCAAGTTGAGGGAGAGTGCAATTGGCATAGTGACTGCAGGAATGTGCACCTGAGCTGTTGCTAGATATTGCAATGTTCATTTCTCTACCATAGGCCGCCTCCAATGTCATAAGCCGCCTCCTACCAGCTTCACAACCACAGATCACGTGTATGGCGTTGTGGGGGCAAGCAGTTTGCTGGTGTCAAAATTGTGAAAAGAGTGCTCCATGGTGTCACGCCTGCACCCCTTCTCTGGCCTCGAGGGCGCCAGGCGTCCAATCATTACGCACACCTGTCACCATCATTACACACATCCGCGCTTCATTGGACACACCTGGACTCCTTCACTTTGTTGATTCCCCCCTCGGTCTGTTCCTCAGTTTGATTCCCGTGTCTGCATTAACTTCTAAGGGATAGGGGGCAGTATTCAGAAGTGTGGATGAATGAGGTGTCCAAAGTAAACTGCCTGTTACTCAGGCCCAGAAGCTAGGATATGCATATAATTGGTAGTATTGGATAGAAACACTGAGTTTCCAAAACTGTTAAAATAATGTCTGTGATTATAACATAACAAACATAGCAGGCAAAAACCTGAGGAGAATCCATCCAGAATTAGTTTTTTGGGCGGTAACAACTTTTAAAATGCCTGTCTATGAGAAAATCGATGGAATACCTCCCAGATTGCAGTTCCTATGGCTTCCATTAGATGTCAGTCTTTAGAAAGAGTTTCATGCTTGTTTTTGAAAAATGATCTAGAATTTGTAGTTTCTAGGTGGCTCCCATTTTGGCTGTAGTATTGTGGCGCGCACTTCATTATTCATCTCCAGTAATGAATATACTATTCTCTGTCTTAATTGTATCGTTTATTTACGTATTAGGGTACCTGAGGATTGATTAGAAACGTTGTTTCACTTGTTTGGATGAAGTTTATTGGTAACCTTTGGTATTCATTTGTATGCATTTTGAACGAGGGAAGCCGGTGGATTACTGAGTCAAGCGCGTCAACTAAACTGACGTTTTTAGGATATAAAGAACAAAGGACCATTTGTTATGTAGCTGGGACCCTTTTGATTGCAAAAAGAGGAAGGTCTTCAAAGGTAAGTGATTTATTTTATCACCATTTCTGAATTTTGTGACACCTCTGCTTGTTTGGAAAATGTTTTATGCTTTGTATGTGGGGCGCTGTCCTCAGATAATCACATTGTATGCTGCCGCCGTAAATCCTTTTTGAAATCTTACAAAGCGGCTGGATTAACAAGAAGTTAAGCTTTTAAACGATGTAAGACACTTGTATTTTCATGACTGTTTAATATTTCAATTTTGTATTTCACGCTCTGCAATTTCACAGGATTTTGGCCTAGCCCAAAGAGGTTTTAATATTGTTTTGTTCCCCCTGTCCAGACGCTGTTCTTGTTTTGTTATATGTCCGTTTATTCATTAAAGTCTTCACTCCCTGTACTTGCTTCGTCTCCCAGAGTCTGTCCTCACACACATATATTATATTGATATGTGAGGCATAATCTACGGACAACAAACACAATGGCAATTTGAATGAGCAGAGATACCGTGACAAGATCCTGAGGCTCATTGCTGTGAACAACAGATGCATATCTGTATTCCGAGATGTAAAATCCATAGATTACGGCCTAATGCATTTCAATTGAGATTTTCTTATACGAACTATAACTCAGTAAAATCAAAGACATTGAGTTTATATTTTTTTGTTCAGTATATATTACTGGTCAAACTTTTAGAATACCTACTCATTCGAGGGTTTCTTTTATTTTTACTATTTTCTACATAATAGAATACCTGTGAAGACATCAAAACTAACACATATGGAATCGTGTATTAACCAAAAGTGTTTTACAAATCAGAATATATTTGAGATTCTTCAAATAGCCACCCATTGCCTTGATGACAGCTTTGCACACTCTCAACCACCTTCATGAGGTAGTCACCTGGAATGCATTTCAATTAAACAGGTGTACCTTAAATTAATTTGTTGAATTTCTTTCTTTATGTGTTTCAGCCAGTCAGTTGTGTTGTGACAAAGTAGAGGGGTACACAGAAGATGGTCTTTTACCAAATAGCTAAGTCCATTTTATGGCAAGAACAGCTCAAATAAGCAAAGAGCAACAGGCCATCATTACTTTAAATCTTTTTAGGGCTAGGCCCCTTTTTTCTCCACTTCCTGTCTAAATGACGTGCCCAAAGTAAACTGCCTGTAGCTCAGGCCCTGAAGCCAGGAAATGCATATAATTGGTAGCATTGGAAAGAAAACACTGAAGTATGTAAAAAATAATGTAGGTGAATATAACAATAGATATGGTAGGAGAAAATCCAAATAAAAACCAACCGGAATTTTTGGGGGTAGATTCTTGGAAATTTGTGTTTGCGCTCGTTATGAAGACATTACGCTCCTGCTAAAAATCTGTTTCCTATTGAACATACTATAATATTTTTTACGGAAAGAAGTATGGGTAAATCGAAACGTAATAGAAACATATTTTGACAAAGTTTAGGGGTAGATTTTGGATTCCTTTCTCTGCACTTTGAACGAGTGGATTACGCAAATCCATGTCGCCAACTAAACATACTTTTTGGGATATAAAGAAGGATTTTATTTAACAAAACGACACATGTTATAGCTGGGACCCTTTGGATGACAAATCAGGGGAAGATTTTCAAAAAGTAAGTGAATATTTAATTGTTTTTGTGAATGTATGAAACCTGTGCCGGTGGAAAAATATTTTTATGAGGGGCGCCGTCCTCAAACAATCGCATGGCATGTTTTCTGTAATAGCTACTGTAAATCAGACAGTGCAGTTAGATTAACAAGAATTTAAGCTTTCAGTCGATAGACACTTACATGTACATAAATGTTTAAAATCCATATTATGATTATTTATTTGAACTGCGTGCCCTCCAGTTTCACCAGAAGTTGTCCCGCTAGTGGTTTGGGCTTAGTGGGACTATCAGTTGTTTTTCAACAGGACAACGACCCAACACACCTCCAGGCAGTGTAGGGGCTATTTGACCAAGAAGGAGAATGATGAGTGCTGCATCAGATGACCTGGCCTCCACAATCCCTCGACCTCAACCAAATTGAGATGGTTTGGGATGAGTCAGACCACAGAGTGAAGGAAATGCAGCCAACAAGTGTTCAGCATATCTGGGAACTCCATCATGACTGTTTGAAAAGCATTCCAGTTTAAACTGGTTAAGAGAATGCCAAGAGTGTGCAAAGCTGTCAAGGCAAAGGGTGGCATTCTTTTGGTTACTACATGATTCCATATGTGTCATTTCATAGTTTGAATTATTCTACAATGTAGGACATCATGAAATTAAAATTACCATTGAATGAGTAGGTGTTCTAAATCTTTGACCAGTAGTGGATATTACCTAGTGTATAATTGTATAACTTATCATTCTGCAGCAAAGTTGTCTTTGTAACTAACTTTCTCTGGTGACTCATTGGTAATACCTGTGCCTGTGGTATGAGTTAAATCATGTTAAATATTATACAGTATCATTGCTTCCAAGAAAGGAGCGTAGAAGTGCAGAAATGTAAAAATTCACTGACTCACAGAAAACTACAAAATGTCTTTGTTTAATAATTTAAGCTAACAAAAAGGTTAATAAAGGATGTTGTGCACTTAAAGTCAGACCACCTCTTTGGGTCTAATCCTGTACAAGTGGCAGGGGTCAGGATGTTTCAGGCACGTTTTGAGTACTTAATGTGCTCCCTTACCTTTAGACAACCTTTTTAATCTCATTAGACAAATGACTGGGTCCGAGCACTGAGGTCCTGTTGCCTGTACTCAGAGTGCGTAATGTGTGATTAGCCTTGACGTGTGCTACTGCGAGACGAGCCAATCCCATCCTTTGAAATTAAAGCCTGGTGGCGTGAGGCTAATGCTAACCCTACCTTGTGCTGTTTGGCCAAAACCATAGCGCCAGGAGTTGACTTCAATCACATGACCACTTTGATGGGTCCTGACCTGAAGGGGCAAATGATTCAGGTAAAGCAAGTGTAAAAACCCCAGGGTATTCAACAAATGGAAATGCTCACCTGTCACATTGTAATCAGCAAGCCCAGATGCTACAATGTTAGCCGTTCAGTTTTAGCCACACTCCCAAAAAATCTCAGCATGCTATTATTCTCTGGTGTTCCATAAAGAACAAAACATTGTCTTTGTCTGATTTCGTAGACAACACCTTACGCTTTCACCCTCAATCAAATGATAGTGCTGTGAGGACCACTGTAAACATAGGGCTAATTGGGCTAATTGAGGAGCTCGTCTCAGCTCACTGCTCTGGTGACTGACATAAGGAATCCGCCACCACAGGACAAAGGACTCATGATCTTGAGAGCTTTAAGAGGTCAGAGAGTCAGTGGGCCAAGGAAGTAAGCGCTTTATTGTTATTCCCAGCACTGGTAATAAAGTCCCTTACTATTCTCAATATAAGAACGAGAACAGTTTTTCCTAATGCTGCAGTACATATAACGTATAAATAACATGACAAAAAAAATAAAAAATACTGATTCCTTTGGCTGCTGTCAGAAAAACGTGATTCCAACAACTTGAACAATCCGCTAAGTGGGAATTACATGTGGGAAGGTTTAAACAAGTTGAAACGCTTTTATGGTAAATGCTGCAAACGGAATGAATCAAATTAGCATTGCGTAACTGCTTTCAAATATGGCACAGATCAAACAATCGGTTGATGGACCTGTAATGTGCATGTATATTCCAGACATTGCATGTATATTCCAGACATTACATGCCTTTGAGACAATCCTTAGTCAAAGGGGGAATTTCGATATAGAAACTGGAAAATAACTCAGCACCCCAAACACAAGCACCCCAAACACCCACAGAATCTTTATGATAAGGCAGAGTCAATAAAGACTGCAACTGGGTACATGGTAAGGAAACAAAACAAAAATCGAATATTTCTACAAGGTTATTACACATAACAATGATTCAAGCATGAAAGGATATATAAAACACTTGAGTGTACAGTAGATCACTTAAAGTACTTACTGTATTTTGTAGGTTGTTAGTTTACAAATAAATATCACAGTACTCAGTTCAGGTCAAGTAAAAAGGCACAGCAAGAAGTGAGGTTACTAGTGAAGGCACAGCAAAGCACAAACTGTGAGAAGCCACACAAGCTACAGAGTACAAGATTTCAGTAATTCCGTTTATTTTTTTACCTACCCAGAGTCAGCATTGTCGTGAATTGATGAGACTTGCTGAGATAGGATGTCAGCATGTTATTAAAGGAATGTGAGGGATTACACGGATAGTGATGGCGTAAAGACATGTAAAGTTTGAGTCTGGTTGATTTCATTCGATATAATGTCTTAAACTTTCAACTTGTGCAAAGTATAAAATTGAACAATGGCGATGAGGATAACATTTGAAAACTATTGTCAAATCTGAAAAGTGAGTTAGTGTCATCGAGATGGAAAACCCTGTGCCAAAGTTTGACTGCTACAGTGAGCCTGCTACACTAGGTCCACACTGGACCAAGTGGTTGATGGCGTTTGAGTTGTTTGTGGGATTGTAAAGGATTAATACTGTCTTGTGACGTTGATGCGGTTACAACAGAGGAGAGCTTTGCTTCTACATCATGCTGGGACAGATGTGCAGGACATATTCTTCACACTCAGACACCGGAGAACGTCAGGGCTGTGGCTTTGACAAAGACGCGTCCACAAAGGTAATGGCAGATGCAGGACCAGTGGGCCTAGGAGCTGTGCTTGTGCAAGAACAAGGAGAAATGGTGCTAGTCTATTAGGTGAGCAGGATTCTGTCAGAGTGTAAACACACAGTTGAAGTCAGAAGTTTAAATACACTTAAGAGGGAGTCATTAAAACTCGTTTTTCAACCGCTCCACGAATGTATTGTTAACTATACTTTGTTTTGGCAAGTCGTTTAGTCCATCTACTTTGTGCATGACACAAGTCATTTTCCCAACAATTGTTTACAGAGATCATTTCAGTTATAATTCACTGTATCACAATTCCAGTGGGTCAGAAGTTGACTGTCCCTTTAAACAGCTTGGAAAATTACAGAAAATTATGTCATGGCTTTAGAAGCTACTGATAGGCTAATTGACATCATTTGAGTCAATTGGAGGTATACCTGTGGATGGATTTCAAGGCCTACCTTGGGAGAAATTTCCAAACGTCTGAATGTACCACGTTCATCTGTTCAAACAAAACCGCTCAGGATGGAGACACGTTCTGTCTCCTAGAGATGCACGTACTTTGGTGGTCAAAAAGTGAAAATAAATCCCAGAACAACAGCAAAGCACCTTGTGAAGATGCTGGAGAAAACAGGTACTAAAGTATCTATATCCACAGTAAAACGAGTCCTATAAATCGACATATCCTGAAAGGCCGCTCAGCAAGAAGGAAGCCACGGCTCCAAAACTGCCATAAAAAAGCTAGACTACGGTTTGCAACTGCACATGGGGACGAAGATCGTACTTTTTTGGAGAAATTAAACAAAAATAGAACCGTTTGGCCATAATGACCATCGTTATGTTTGGAGGAAAAAGTGGGACACTTGCAAGTCGAAGAACACCATCCCAACCGTGAAGCACGGGGGTGGCAGCATCATGTTATGGGGGTGCTTTGCTGCAGGAGGGACTGATGCAATTCACAAAATAGATGGCGACATGAGGTAGGAAAATTATGTGGATATATTGAAGCAACATCAAGACATCAGTCAGGAAGTGAAAGCTTGGTCGCAAAATGGGTCTTCCAAATGGACAACGACCCCAAGCATACTTCCAAAGTTGTGGAAAAATGGCTTAAGTACAACAAAGTCAAGGTATTGGAGTGGTCAACACAAAGCCCTGACCTCAATCCTATAGAAAATGTGTGGGCAGAACTGAAAAAGCGTGTGCGAGCAAGGATGCCTAGAAACCTGACTCCTTTACACCAGCGCTGTCAAGGGGAATGGGCCAAAAAAACTTATTGTGTGAAGCTTGTGGAAGGCTACCCAAAACATTTGACCCAAGTTAAACAATTTAAAGGCAATGCAACCAAATACTAATTGAGGGTATGGAAACTTCTGACCCACTGGGAATGTGATGATAGAAATATAAGCTGAAATAAATATATTTTGACATTTCACATTCTTAAAATACAGTGGTGATCCTAACTGACCTAAGAAAGGGCATTTTTACTAGGATTAAATGTCAGCAATTGTGAAATACTTTGTTTAATTGTAGTTGGCTAAGGTGTATGTAAACTTCCGACGTCAACTGTAGATATTCACAAACTGCGAGTGAGGCCCTTGCATTGGTTTGGTCTTGTGAAAGGCTTTACCCGTATGCATACGGCAGGGAATTTTATCTAGTGACTGACCAAAAGGCGTTAGTGGACATTTACAGTCTTCGCTCAAAGCCATGCGCTCACATCGCACCGTGGGTGCTGAGACTTCAACCATATGACTTAAGTTGTCCACATACCAGGGGAAAACATGGCAGACCCTCTGTTTCATCTCATTAGAAAGACTGCAGTTAAAAACACTGCAGAGGAGTATGTAAGAACTAACACCAGAGTTGCAGCTGTGAACGCAAATCGAAATGCAATGACCACAAGGGTAGTGGAGGTAGCATCAGATATAGATGAAGTGCGAGGAGAAGTGAGAAATGCTAATCAGAATGGGTGTTATGAGACATGCCAGGCAAACGCCACAGAATGGGTGTTATGAGACATTGGGGCGGCAGGGTAGCCTAGTGGTTAGAGCGTTGGACTAGTAACTGAAAGGTTGCAAGTTCAAATCCCCAAGCTGACAAGGTACAAATCTGTCGTTCTGCCCCTGAACAGGCAGTTAACCCACTGTTCCTAGGCCGTCATTGAAAATAAGAATTTGTTCTTAACTGACTTGCCTAGTTAAATAAAGGTAAAATAAAAAATAAAATATGCACCCATAGCAAAATTAACTGTGTGTAATCTGACAATTAGTCCTAAAGGGAAAGCTTCCAGATACACCAGAGTGACCTGGAGACACAGGACTAAGACGCCGAGCAGAAAAGGAAAAATCGTTACAGAGCCAAACACTCACGTGGACGTCGGAGATCAGGTTCTCCTAAAACAGGACAAAACAGACAAGTTCACAACAACTTTCAACAAGATACCATACACGGATCAATAAAAGAGAGAAACAATGTGGTTGTTCAATCTCCAAATTGAGGCAGGTATTCAAGGAATACAACTTTTGTGAAGAGGTATACAATTGAGGAGCCAGATCCACAATCAAAGGACCACACACACACAACTGAAAGAGGCTATGAAAAACAGAGTCCTAATCTGAGACAGTACATAGAATCCCAACCAGAGACCATCAAAGACCAGACAACGGAGCCAGTCAGAACTCAGACAAATTAAACTGGCACAGACATTAACAGACTCATTGAATAATTATCATGTACTGAAAAGTGTAAAGAAAACCAGTATAAACTGAAAAAAATAAGAAATATAAAAGGACTAATGCAAAATACTGAATGTTTGAGTTGTTGTGAAAAAAAAGTGCATAATGTTTTGTAAAAAAAATAAAGTCCATTAGGAGAGCAGAAATAAGACATTGCACAGATTATCGATAACATAAAGGTTGCAATAGAGATAAAGAATAAGTGCTGTGGTGTATGTCAGGTTGACATTGAAGTTCATATCTAAGTAAAGGGGATGTCATGTATTGATGTGACGTACTGAGATAGGACGTCCCCATGTCAGTAAAGGAATGTGAGGGATTACACGGATAGACAAGTTTCTCTGAGTCTGGTTGATATAATATCTTAACACGAGTTGTAAGTATAAAATTGAACAAGCATGATACCTGCTCCTGTAGAGTTCGTCATTGCGCCAACACTAGTTAGCAATGGCTCCAGAAACAACCTTCTGTCACGTTCGTCATATGAATCAGACCAAGGCGCAGCGTGGTTTGCATACATTCTTTATTATTATAAGAATGAACACTGAACAAAACGCCACACTATACAAATGAGTGCTGACAGGCAACTACACATAGACAAGAATCCACAAACAACAAAGGGAAATGACTACCTAAATATGATCCCCAATCAGAGACAACGATAAACAGCTGCCTCTGATTGGGAACCATATCAGGCCACCATAAACATACAAATAGCTAGACCTACAAAAGTCTAGACATACAAAAACCCTAGATAATACAAAACCCCTAGACAATACAAAACCCCTAGACAATACAAAAACCCCTAGACAATACAAAAACTAGCATATCCACCCTAGTCACACCCTGACCTAACCAAAATATAAAGAAAACAGAGATATCTCAGGTCAGGGCGTGACACCTTCAAACTGCAAACAGAGATATACAAAATGGTATCCAAGAGTTCATCGGACTCTGGTTAAGTAGAACAAAGGCTTAGTTGTCAAAACGTTACACGATCCTTTTAAATGCAATAAGTAGGGGTACCAAATTACAGGCTCAAGTGAACTATTACATTGGAGCCCTCCCCTTAAAAAAAAACTTTAAAATACATACAATGAAAAGTTGTGCAATACATGGCTGGGCTCCAAGGTTTCACACAAAGGAACAAACCATTTTTACTTTAATAGTTCACCAACAAACTCACAAGTTCAAGTATAAAAATCACTTACACAAGGCGCAACATGGGCATCATGGGGTCCACTACCTCTCCCTGATATTGAATAGGAAACAGAAAAACATTGCTGGAAAAGGGGAAAATTACATCATACAAAATGAAACATGTCAACTAAGAAAACACATCCCACTTCTTCAATGACAGTCCACCCAAAATGACATCCCTACCAAGGCTCTTGGAGCCTGTGATGGCAAAACATTCACCGACAGGGTGTCTTCCACAACCTCGGCTGTGAAATCACAAAGACCCCAAAAAACATTCAACGGCTTTCACAATAATTCCAATTTTCTTAGACTTCTCCGCTTGTGCTGTACAGTTATGACCATTGCAATGAATTAAACAATGTCCACCTTTAACATGTAGCATTTCACTATGCCTTCAGTTGATGAGAAACCGTCACTGGTCGTGGTGGCTCTACTATCATTGTTTCTTCCCCGCCACTCGTTCCTTCCAATCTTCTCACCGCCTCCAGATAGGAGACACGCAGGACACTCTTTACCCTTGCCACCTCATTCTCCTTCACCCTAACAGGACACTCCAGGAATTCAGGCGCATGTTCACCTCCACAGTTGCAGCATTTCACATAATTTGGCATATGATACTCTTCCCTTCTGCACACACTTGACACATGACCAAATCTTATACATTTATGACACCGAAGAGGCTTTATATGAGAAGGGAGAGACTTCGTCAAAGAACAGGAGCAAGGATGAAGTAAATTAATTTTCTCCGTCCACCCTACAAGTCAGTCGACATGGATCAATCACTCCATCGGTCTTCAGTAAAAAGCCTTTATTTCTTGCGCCACCCCAGAAATAACTCTGTGGTAGCAGGATTACAAGATTGTTATTTATGCACCAAATGGTTGTTTTATATAATAGAGTAAGGTTCTTTGGACCTTCTCTCCTTTGAGTTAACTGAGAAAAGTCTTTATGGAGCTTGGGCTGGCAACTGATTAAGTGATGGCCTGGTGATGAAAAACCTATAGCTGGCATTCCATAGATCAGATGTGGTTGGTGTCACCGAGATAGAGATAGCCTG
Organism: Oncorhynchus tshawytscha; assembly: GCF_018296145.1. NCBI lineage: Eukaryota > Metazoa > Chordata > Actinopteri > Salmoniformes > Salmonidae > Oncorhynchus > Oncorhynchus tshawytscha. The sequence continues at coordinate 21,377,773 of NC_056435.1, read as the reverse complement.
GAGGAACAGAACAAAGGCCTCAGTATTCCTAATTCTCCTGGCATCTGAGAAACAGCACCAGATGACCAGAGGATGAACCCAAAGTGGCTTATGGTGCCCCCCAGTCTATATGGGAGGGGTGGAGCCAAGCATTCTGAGATTCAGCTATATAAAACTACATTGTTTGTAAAGGGTAGGCTCTCGGCCCAAAAGACAAGACTGTTGAGTCAGCGGTTTCATTATTGCAATAATTAATCATTATTGAATAAAGATGATCGTTTGAAGAAATGACAGTCTTTCTCAATTGAATAGAGTATTCCACGACACCCCTTTGATAGGCGCCCCGTTACAAAAATCCTTACAGGAAACATTCCACTCCGATATCTTTTTGCATCTTAAAACACTCTTCTGCTCCGCAGACACAAAAATATAATCACTTCTTGTGACTCTTACCAACTCCACCACATTCCAGATTTTAGTATTGATCCAAAAACCCCACTCCGACTAAAAGCAAGTTTAGTGGTTTCCTATTTTCCGCCACTGCTTTACTTCTTTTGTTTCCCTTTTTCTCCGTCACTGTAACCCACTTATTCTCACTTTCTGTAGCTTAGCTTCACCCGGCTCACTAGCAGTTTCAACCAAAACCTGTTTCCACCATCTTCCAACCACTGTTCAACCTGCATGCAGAGCACACCATGTGCTCCTCATTAATAGTGAGGGGCACACGTGTGCTCAATTACCTCGTTGCCTGGAAGCAAGCAGACACACATAATGGATCCAAGAGCACATTCAAGCTATAAAAATAAAGAGAGTCACACACTATATATATATATAAATTCCCAGTAATTTATTGGGTAAAAGACCGACATTTCGGCATCACTATGCCTTCTTCAGAGCACATTCAACACAATAGCGTTCAACATCAATTACATTATTACAGAATCATGTCCAAACAAACATTGCCACAGCCAATGTGAATCCCAACATTGCACGGTAACGTTTGAAAGTTGTAAAAGCAGCAAGCTGAAGCTTGTCGGAGTAGTTAGATTCTGAGTCTTCACCTACTATGTATTTAAAATGTTGATTCACTTAGTTCTGCCCGCTAGGCAGTAGGGTTGTCCGGTCACAACAAAATCAGGTTGAGGTCCACAACTGAACACTTGATTGTCACCACACACACACACCTCTGCTTCCATTTGAAGGTATTATATATGTGTGGCGCTATAAAGAAGACAGAATAAGACAATTATTCTGTACCTTCTACTGGCAATTTGGCCCACTTTTTAGCAGCAAAATACTGTAATACTTGAAGGGTGCCCTCCACTAAGTGCTGTTTTCATATCTCGCCATAGGTTTTAGGTGTGATTCAGATGTGATTTTTGATGTGTGTTTGGGGTTGTTGGCTCCCAGTACATTCAAGGCTCCCAGTATCAGAGGCAGCAAAGTTCTTAAATTCATGTTTTAAGTATACCTATATTTATGTTATTACGGGGCTATCACTCTGTCAAGAGTGCGCCTGCGTGGGAAGTTTGGTTGTTGATGACCTTGAGTGGAATGGCTACCTTGTAGTGCGTTCAAACAGTATAGCAAACTTTGTTAAACGACCTTGTCGTTGTGTCATTTCGAGTTAAGATAGGGGGCAGTATTTTCAAGTCCCGATGAAAAGCGTTCCCAAAGTAAACTGCCTGCTACTCAGGCCCCGAAGCTATGATATGCATATAATTGGTAGATTTGGATAGAAAACACTCTAAAGATTCTACAACTGTTAAAATAATGTCTGTGAGTATAACAGAACTTATTTGGCAGGCGAAACCCCGAGGACAAACCATCCATGAAAAAAAACATTTGAGTTCACTGTGTTTTCAATAGGAAACTAGATTTCTGAGGCACCTGGTTGCAGTTCATATGGCTTCCACTAGATGTCAACAGTCTTAAGAAATTGGTTGAAGTATTCCTGTTGTTTCCATGTGTCAAGCCAAGTGGACTCTTTTGTTAAGTGCGTGCGACCTGGAACTAGCTCCACTTTGATTTTATCCGCCACTTTGATTTTATCGATTATTTACATTTTAGGATACATAAAGTTGGATTAGGAGAGTTGTTTGAAATGTTTGGACCATGTTTACAGGTAACTTATTAGATCATTTGTAGTCATGTTGGGCGAGTTGTAACCGGTGTTTTTCTGAATCAAACGCGCCAAATAAATTGACATTTTGGGGATATAAAGAAGCAATTTTTCGAACAAATCAAATCAAATTTTATTTGTCACATACACATGGTTAGCAGATGTTAATGAGAGTGTAGCGAAATGCTTGTGCTTCTAGTTCCGACAATGCAGTAATAACGAACAAGTAATCTAACTAACAATTCCCAAAAAAAAATTACTGTCTTATACACAGTGTAAGGGGATAAAGAATATGTACATAAGGATATATGAATGAGTGATGGTACAGAGCAGCATAGGCAAGATACAGTAGATGATATCGAGTACAGTATATACATATGAGATGAGTATGTAAACCAAGTGGCTAGTTAAAGTGGCTAGTGATACATGTATTTCATAAGGATGCAGTCGATGATATAGAGTACAGTATCTACGTATGCATATGAGGTGAATAATGTAGGGTAAGTAACATTATATAAGGTAGCATTGTTTAAAGTGGCTAGTGATATATTTACATAATTTCCCATCAATTCCCATTATTAAAGTGGCTGGAGTAGAGTCAGTGTCATTGACAGTGTGTTGGCAGTAGCCACTCAATGTTAGTGGTGGCTGTTTAACAGTCTGATGGCCTTGAGATAGAAGCTGTTTTTCAGTCTCTCGGTCCCAGCTTTGATGCACCTGTACTGACCTCGCCTTCTGGATGACAGCGGGGTGAACAGGCAGTGGCTCGGGTGGTTGATGTCCTTGATGATCTTTATGGCCTTCCTGTAGCATCGGGTGGTGTAGGTGTCCTGGAGGGCAGGTAGTTTGCCCCCGGTGATGCGTTGTGCAGACCGCACTACCCTCTGGAGAGACTTACGGTTGAGGGCGGTGCAGTTGCCATACCAGGCGGTGATACAGCCCGCCAGGATGCTCTCGATTGTGCATCTGTAGAAGTTTGTGAGTGCTTTTGGTGACAAGCCGAATTTCTTCAGCCTCCTGAGGTTGAAGAGGCGCTGCTGCGCCTTCCTCACGATGCTGTCTGTGTGAGTGGACCAATTCAGTTTGTCTGTGTGTATGCCGAGGTACTTAAAACTTGCTACCCTCTCCACTACTGTTCCATCGATGTGGATGGGGGGGTGTTCCTTCTGCTGTTTCCTGAAGTCCACAATCATCTCCTTAGTTTTGTTGACGTTGAGTGTGAGGTTATTTTCCTGACACCACACTCCGAGGGCCCTCACCTCCTCCCTGTAGGCCGTCTCGTCGTTGTTGGTAATCAAGCCTACCACTGTTGTGTCGTCCGCAAACTTGATGATTGAGTTGGAGGCGTGCATGGCCACGCAGTCGTGGGTGAACAGGGAGTACAGGAGAGGGCTCAGAACGCACCCTTGTGGGGCCCCAGTGTTGAGGATCAGCGGGGAGGAGATGTTGTTGCCTACCCTCACCACCTGGGGGCGGCCTGTCAGGAAGTCCAGAACCCAGTTGCACAGGGCGGGGTCGAGACCCAGGGTCTCGAGCTTGATGACGAGCTTGGAGGGTACTATGGTGTTGAATGCCGAGCTGTAGTCGATGAACAGCATTCTCACATAGGTATTCCTCTTGTCCAGATGGGTTAGGGCAGTGTGCAGTGTGGTTGAGATTGCATCGTCTGTGGAACAAAAGGACCATTTGTAATGTTTCTAGGACATTTTGGAGTGCCAACATAAGAAGATCTTCAAAGGTAAGGCATGAATTATATCGTTATTTCTGACTTTCGCGTCGCACCATCCTGGTTGAAAATTTTTTGTCATGCATTTGTATGATGGGGCGTTGTCCAGATAATCGTATGGTTTGCTTTCGGCGTAAAGCCTTTTTGAAATCTGACATGGTGGCTGGATTAACAAGACGTTAAAATGTATTGTTATGTATTACAGTTGTGATTTCATAAAATGTAAATATTTATAGTAATTTAATTTGAATTAAGCGCTCTGCCATTTCACCCGATGTTGTCAAATCGATCCCGCTAAAGGGATTTGATCCCTAAGAAGTTTTTAATTAACAAAGTAACCCCACAGCATTATCAAACCTTTCCCATCTTTGATTGTAGGGAGGGTGTTATTTTTATTGAATGCTTAATTTGGCCGTCTGTAAATACAACACCGATTGTAGCTCTAATTCTGTTTCCATGGTCCACAGAACACTTTCCCCGGGATTTAGGCTTGTTTTAGGTGGGTTTATGAGAAGTTTCAGTAATTCAAAGAAAATAATACCCTCCCCACAATCAAACATAGGAGAGGTTGGATAATGCTGTAGAGTTGTTTTGCAACTTTTGATACTGGGGGCCTTGAATGTGTGCAAGACATCATAAAAACATCTGACTATCACAGTGTTTTGGACAACAACTCCAAACACAAATCAAAAGAATCCTGGAATGGTTCAAGAACAAACGCTGGACTGTTATGGAGTAGCCAGTGAAGAGTCCATCTGAATCACATCAATAACCTATGGTGAGAGCTGAAAACAGCTGTTTGAGGGCACAAAATACGCATTTATTGGCAGTTGTCTTGGGTGTGCAACAAAGGACTATCTCGGTGGTGCCAATAGTTTTGCCCATACCACTTGTCTTTATTTTCTAAATCACAATTGTAAACTTAAATAGAAAATGTTAAATCCAATAACAAGGTGTGGAGACCAAATGTTTTTTAATTTGAACTTATTTTAGAAGAAATAGGGAATTAATTCAGAAAAGTGCAAGGGTGCCAATATATTTGGCAACAACTGTACAAACATCTGAAATAGTGAGACAAGTATACATGCACCAATGATAAAGCAATATTTAATCATCATAAAGAGCGGTGTAAATATGGCCTAGTATAAGCATCAATGAATACAGCAATATCACAGCAATATTTACGCACTAGAGCTAGATATTATCTAGCAGGCCTCTGGCGGCACTATCATAAATAACCACTAGATAGCAGTAAAACGGTAATGCTGTGAAACAATGGGCAGGACTACCTCAACTGGGCATGGACTGGTAATGTCTTAATGATGCCTTCAAGTGGGACGAGAGTATCCAAACTCCAAGGTTGTTAGGATGGATGCCATCATCTTCGTAAAGCATCCTTTGCTTCCAGAAAGATTCCTAATTGGCCACAAACGTTACCTCAAAAGAGCTGCAGTAGTCTTTCAACCACAGTTGTAAGGCAAGTAACCTGCTGAACCTGTTGCAGCAATGGCACGGGGCCAGAGATGACCGGCCGCTTACTGGAGTCTTTCAGTGTTTTAATCAGCACTTTAAAATCACGCTTCAGCATCTCCGAACTAGCCAGCCCAATGTCGTTAGACCCCACATGGACTACATACAACCGCTTCAGCCTGCGGCAGCTGGTGTAGGATGGGTGGAAGTAGTTGTGTAATATCCTGTACCCGTGCCCCAGGATAGCACATGCTTTTGGCCACAGGAACCAAAATATCTCTAACCATGGAGAGGCCGACGATAACAGCTGATTGAGGGCAGTGTTGATTGGCCGAGGAGGTTGCGACCCAACTCTGGCACAACTCTGAGTGGGGTTTAAAATCATAGAGCTGTATCTAAACTGTAGCCAAATTTAAAATACAGAAATAGTCATAACAAACATTCATAAAATTACAAGTCTTATACATCAGCTTAAAGATGAACTTCTTGTTTAATTCAGCCACTTTGTCAGATTTCAAAAAGGCTTCACGACGAAAGCATACCATGTGATTATCTCAGGACAGCGCCCCACATACAAAAGCATACAAACATTTTCCAACCAAGTAGAGGAGTCACGAAAGTCAGAAATAGCGATAAAATTAATCACATACAGTGGGGAGAACAAGTATTTGATACACTGCCGATTTTGCAGGTTTTCCTACTTATAAAGCATGTAGAGGTCTGTAATTTTTATCATAGGTACACTTCAACTGTGAGAGACAGAATCTAAAACTAAAATCTAGAAAATCACATTGTATGATTTTTAAGTAATTCATTTGCGTTTTATTGCATGACTTAAGTATTTGATCACCTACCAACCAGTAAGAATTCCAGTTCTCACAGAGCTGTTAGTTTTTCTTTATGAAGCCCTCCTGTTCTCCACTCATTACCTGTATTAACTGCACATGTTTGAACTTGTTACCTGTATAAAACACACCTGTCCACACATTCAATCAAACAGACTCCAACCTCTCCACATTGGCCAAGACCAGCGAGCTGTGTAAGGACATCAGGGATAAAATTATAGACCTGCACAAGGCTGGTATGGGCTACAGGACAATAGGCAAGCAGCTTGGTGAGAAGGCAACAGCTGTTGGCACAATTATTAGAAAATGGAAGAAGTTCAAGATGACGGTCAATCACCCTTGGTCCGGGGTTCCATGCAAGATCTCACCTCGTGGGGCATCAATGATCATGAGGAAGGTGAGGGATCGGCCCAGAACTACACGGCAGGACCTGGTCAATGACCTGAAGAGAGCTGGGACCACAGTCTCAAAGAAAACCATTAGTAACACACTGCGCCGTCATGGATTAAAATCCTGCAGCGCACGTAAGGTCCCCCTGCTCAAGCCAGTGCATGTCCAGGCCCGTCTGAAGTTTGCCAATGACCATCTAGATGATCCAGAGGAGGAATGGGAGAAGGTCATGTGGTCTGATGAGGCAAAAATAGAGCTTTTTGGTCTAAACTCCACTCGCCGTGTTTGGAGGAAGAGGGATGAGCACAACCCCAAGAACACCATCCAAACCGTGAAGCGTGGAGGTGGAAACATCATTCTTTGGGGATCCTTTTCTGCAAAGGGGACAGGACGACTGCACCGTATTGAGGGGAGGATGGATGGGGCCATGTATCACGAGATCTTGGCCAACAACCTCCTTCCCTCAGTAAGAGCATTGAAGATGTGTCGTGGATGGGTCTTCCAGCATGACAATGACCCGAAACACACAGCCAGGGCAACTAAGGAGTGACTCCGTAAGAAGCATCTCAATGTCCTGCAGTGGCCTAGCCAGTCTCCAGACCTGAACACAATAGAAACTGTTTGGAGGGAGCTGAAAGTCCGTATTGCCCAGCGACAGCCCCGAAACCTGAAGGATCTGGAGAAGGTATGTATGGAGGAGTGGGCCAAAATCCTTGCTGCAGTGTGTGCAAACCTGGATAAGAACTACAGGAAACGTACGATCTCTGTAATTGCAAACAAAGGTTTCTGTACCAAATATTAAGTTCTGCTTTTCTGATGTATCAAATACTTATGTCATGCAATAATATTTCAACAGGACAATAGCGTGTTCAATAGAAAGGAAAAAGAACGAAGGGCGCGCAAACCAGCACCGCATGCTTCCTCAGTCCCCTGACAGAAAGGTCTTATTCTTCTTCATTTTTCAGAAAACAAGCCTTACAATGTCTAAAGACGGTTGACATCTACTGGAAGCCATAGGAACTGCAATATGGGTCCTAACCCATTAGATATTCAATAGGCATTCAATTGAAAACATCCCACATGAAATCAATCCCACTTCCTGGATGGATTTTCCTCAGGTTTTCGCCTGCCATATCAGTTCTGTTATACTCACAGACATTATTTGAACAGTTTTGGAAACTTTAGAGTGTTTTCTATGCAAATCCAATTCTATGCATATCCTAGATTCTGGGCCTGAGTAACAGGCCGTTTACTTTGGGCACATCGTTCATCCGAATTTCCGAATACTGCCCCTGTCACTAAAAAGTTAATATAATGGTGTTTCTATTCTGAGAAAAACGGAAAACGAAGCCCTCAGTGTTTCTGTTAGGATGGAATTCAAAATATTACAATGTGACGGTCGGGTGTAGGCTACTGCATAAGAGGATTGGAGGATAGTAAATTAATATCTAAGGGGCAAAATATTTCCAAACCCTAATTCTAGTGTAACCAATACTCATTTTGCATATGGTAGGCCTAGAGTATATCTACAAATATTTGTGACTCTCCGCTGATTGTAATCTGAATAAAGGCAAAAATAATATTTATAAAGGTCAAAATATAGCCCTGCTAATAGCCATAATGACGCTGCACAACATGACCATGTGTGTTTGAAAGAGTACTTTCCAGTAAGCAACAATTTGTTTGCCTTCAGCTTTATTCCAATATTTCTGTAATTCAGTGATTTTTATTCCCATTGTAATTCATTATGGTTCCATAACTAAATCAAGATCTACATTTTGAAAGAGTATTTGTATCATTATTTTATTAACATCCCACCTTCGAGCTGACTAGACACTTATGTAATTGTGATGAACTGTGAGAATATTTTGGTTGCACTGTGATTCATTAATCATATGCTGCCTTCCCAGCTCCTATGTTCTTACCTCTTTCCCTGTCTGTCTTTTACACCTCTCTCGTCACCTCTTTCTTCCTCTGTTTTTACAATGCACAACAGATGTGCATTGAAGTACAATTTGAACTTGTATTTATAATATTACAATTATAATATTTATAATGCATGTGTTTATAACACTTGGATAATGAACTTCTTTCAATAAAGTGTTTCACATTCTCTACTGGTTGAAATTAAGTCTCTCATTTGATGAAATACTACACCTATCCTGTTTATCAGATCAATGCCGATGAAGGGCAATAGATATTGAGATGAACCAGTTTGAGAGTATTTACATGATGCATAGGAAGTGTAGTGTACTGTTTGTATTTATTATATTTCTGTATATATGAATTACAAATCAGCCATTAACTAGTTAAATCCTGTTTCTAGTGTATTAGTTACAATGTGTAACCATTGATGTCCCAGGACCAAGATTGGTAAACACTGTTGAAGTGTATAATTGTCATACATACATGCAGACACAGCATCATTCAAAGACTGGAATTTGATACTCCTGGTATTGGATATGACTGAAAAATAATCACAGAACTGTGATACCTGAACTGCACCTTTATTTGCCAAGGTAGAGTACACAATCAGTGAATATATTAAATGTACTGGCTACAATGTGGGGATTACATCCATGGTAATAACTACATGTATACAAGACTTTCATGCTTGGCACAAAGTTAAATTATATACTACTCAATCCATAGGCTTATTTAATGTCATTCAGACTGTTTTGAAGTTGATACAAATGGCTGAGGTTCATAGCCAGGTTCTGAACTAATATGTATACCAAACATTTGGGTCCATACACAGATTGGCTAGATAGCTAGCAAAACATACATAGGCATACAGGTATGTTTTATCCTCCTCTGCACAATAGCAAGAACATATCTAGCTACGTTATTTTATCTAACTACATTGCATGGCAAATATCAGCAAGGCAAGCTTACAAAATTGTACTTTCAATTTGCAGTAAATGCTTTAGCTAGCAAGATTCTTTACATTCACTGTTTCACAAGACAACATCCTGGTTTGCTGGTTGTTTCAGGAGTCCCTAAAACATTAAACAATCAGAATTACAATTTCATACTCATGTCACAGCACCCATAAAGCTAGCAAACTAATGGTGACTAAACTCATTCCGTACAAATTTGCGCAACCACGACATTCAAACGAGGCTGCACTGAAAACTAATGGGACTGTAGAAACTGTGTTGACATCAAAATCTGGGGTGTGAACTACGTTTTTATTCAAGCATTGATTGACATGGTAATGGCTTAATAGTATTGGAGAAAAGTTGAAAAAACTGACCCCTCTGACGCTGTACGTTAAATTGTGACATGTCGTAACCTAATGTACAGCACGCATAAAGCAACTAATTCTGTCTTACAGCCTCTCTCCACCAGGTGTAGCAATTCTCTCACCATTTAAAAACAAGACAGGGACAGTGGTGGGGGTAAGGGGGATACCTAGTCATTATTTGCGTCATCACTACAAGCTATCATGACTCAAAAGCCTCTGTTTACTTCTGAACATCACTTTAGCACCGTCCTAAAAACCCGATTCAATTCGACACAAACCTTCAAATAGGTATGCAATGACACATTATAGAAACTCTTTTTAGTGTTTTATTTACATTTTAGAGGTGATAAGGTGATAAGTTGGACAGATCGAGTAAAATAAGCCGCTTCGCTTCCCCACCCGCCATTTTTCAAAAGACCCGACGTAGCTCATTGCCTTCTTGAATCATGCAGAGATGGGAATCATGAAGGTCTCGTCATTGATTTTGTTGGAAAGGGGAGAAATTGTGCTTTACAGTGGTATTGATATTGCAGTTGATCTGGAAGTATCACGTTTTTGGGGCCGCTAAATAAGGTCAATTGTACGGACCAGTTAGTTAATGTTAGCTGGCTATTGTTCGCTAGTCAGCTAGCTTGCTAAATCGAGATTTTTGTAAATTAACTTTATGATAAAAAAAATATGCATAATCGTTTGTCTCTACATTAACTAAAATTTTCCTGTCAACTATACATTTTTTGCATGATTCGTTATGATGTTATAATCATTTACATTTGCTTCCATCCTAGTATTTTTGTCAGCCATCTTTGCTGAAGAAAGTTTCCAGCCTTGGGTCGTCATGGGAACTACTCGATATGATTGGTCATCGCCCAGCGGTCGCCGCTGGGGATTTGCATAAAGGTTAGGAAAAGTTTATTTCACCGCCTGCCACGCCACTTTCACACCGCCCAAAGTTCCCCCGCCCTCTCTACTTCTCACCTCTTTCCTTCCTTGAAATTAATGGAAGCGGTGTTTCACCGCCGCGGCATCCTGTGCTAGTGTATAATTCCCGTTAGAGACACAGTAGGACCCAAAAGCATAAGCAGTGCTCTAACTTCCCGTTGCGCTGGTCTGGAGCAATGAAGTGGTGACGCAGGGCACCGTACTAAACCACAAATTACCTCTAAGTCCCGCAGCATAAGGTCGCAACTTTTAAAGGAGGAACCACTGTAAGGTAATAAGATAGTAAATGTATGACGGTTATAGCATGCGAGTCTTAACTCACCTGTAAGATGCATTTACTTTTGAAATGACCTGTTTTTGATTTCAATTCAAGAACCTAAAGGAAGTCAGACGTTTAGAATCAACACAGACTATTTTCCAATGTCATGGTAATTATGACTGTATAATGTCCATGTCCCAAAGTGATGCTGTGTTCTCCAAACTCCACCATCTTCAACAAAGGTTAAATAAATAAATATAGCCGGATCAATTCTGATTTGAACAATTTACATACAGTATTTTAATGTCAATTAATGGCCTTTAGTCTCTCAGATCTCAATATCAAGGGGCTCAAATGATTGTTTATTTGGGATTGGAGGAAACTAAAACCAAATCCTGAAGAATGGATGGTGATTTAGGCAGCAATAGTAATATAGTCAGGGAAAGGAACTTCCTTCCTTGAGGAACTGCCCAGCATTTTTAGCAGCTGTAAGAAGAATATCAGATGTCCTCATCTACATTGTAGAGTGGTACTGGTATTACTGTAAATGCTGAACATGCTTTATTTGTTTTGTTTTTCCTTTTATTTTTACAATTCAAGGCTTAAATATATCATATTCAATAGAAAATACATGCTGTAATAGTCTAAAGCCTTAAAAAATAAACAGTCTTCAAAAGCCCTAGGAAACCTCTGTTTTTTAATGTATTTCTGGGTAATACACTAAATATATTATCCTCAATCATTTAAGTAACCACAACAAACTCGTTAGTGTTAGAATGTGATTGTACTTATTTCAGTTCCAATGCCTGGTTTTCTCAAATCCATATACATCCATATACATATACATCCATTTACACCATGCCTTGAGAGATTTAAAGGGTAGGCAGAGAAGAAAAGGCTGACATTGTCTTAATGAATAGAGAACTGTGTATAGTGTGTTGCCGTCTCGATAAATTGAGTAATGGCACACCATGAAGTGTGGGTTTGTTTTTGCAGGACTTTCCACTCTGCAGATATGTGGAACCCCTCAGAGGTTTGGAGACTGCCAATGCACCAAGTGTCCCTGGCTGGCCTAGAGGATGTTACATAACAGGCCAACACACATACAAACATGCACACCTTATGCACACATTATTTGCAAAAACAGTCATCTTTTGTAAAGTATTTACTATTTTTAATAGATTACTACTTTGATATCCATTCTCACGTGTCCCTTCTGGACGAGCTCACAGCAACCAGGTGAACTGATGAGGCCTCATATTCAGAACAGTGGCGCCACCACTGTCTGGTAATGGGTGGTGGGAACTCTCTTTCTTACTACCCTATTAAAACTCCATCCCACCAAAACAGGTGAATATTTTAGGTGGTCTTTTCAAACAGCTCTTACACTAAAATGTCACTATCCTAATTTTCACAATTTCACAGAATCACTCAAACCTCAGAGTGCGGAAATATATATAAAGCAAAGGACAACCACATTTTTGACAGCACTGGTGTATTATTATGAAAAATTTCCACCAACAAATAGCCCTTAATATTTATGATATATCCAAAAATAAAGTATAGTTGTTGGAGATCGCTTGAACCTATGACATTTCTTGTTTACTGGCCAGTGGACTGTACTAGATATATCACAGGCTTTTTGCAGGTGGAAATCTGCAGTTCACCCGGTTAGTCTCAACTCATCCAGAACAGACATGTGAGACAGTTTAATTTATAAGATATTCCACAATTAATTAAGGTGTTTGATTTAATATACCAATTCCGATATTTCATGTCCCATCGTAAATCTTTATTAAAAGTATGATAGATTTTTTTCTTAGATTTGACACAAAACAGACTCCAATTAGTGATTATGGAAATTATTATGGAAAGTCTACTGTACCTTTTGTGCCACACAGATACAGGTACGTCTGTCAAGGTCAAACAATGCAACCCACATACTCATGCCACATGTAATGTTGTTATCAGGGGTGAAAATCTGTTATCAACTTTGGAGGGGACAAATACATGACATTTTCTCAACAGAAATTCCTGAAGGGGACACCAAAGGTATTGCTGTAACACACAGTCTACGATGTAATATGTTAAATGTATATTGAGGATCCATAATTACTACTACTGGATAATTTATAGGTAGTTAACTGAAGGTTTGTCCAAACTTGTTAGAATGTTTAAATCATTATAATATTACTGCTAATAATAGTTAGCAGTGTTCCTTATCAGTCCAGTATGTATGCAGGTATTTGTATTTACAACCAGCAACACCAAGAAAGGTCAATTGGTGGCAATGGTACTGTACACTGTGTAAGGGTGCAGTTTTCGTAAATACTATGAGCATGGTGCGATCTCATCTCAAAGAATCTCCATTGAGAACCATCACAAAGTTGGTCTCAGTATTGAATTGACCTTTTTATTTGACTTTTTCTGATACATTTATATAGTCATTAAATATGTGCCACTGGCCTGAGTCTACCACAATAGCTGTACAAGAACAAAAAGCTCAAAATAAGTACGGTTCTAAAAGTGAAAGAACCCAAATATATCAACCAAAATATCCTTCAAAAATACTTCCTTATTGTTCAGTCACTGTCTCAACTCTTCAAACAACAGCTATGGACAAGTATGTCACACAAAGTATGCAATTTTAAATCAAATAACATAAAATAAATAATTAGTAAGTGTCCTGTCATGTACTAAAAACTGAAAATTACTAAACAAATATCATACTATACACCAGGGGTTCTCAAATAGTGGTCTGAGGACCCCTAGGGGTCCTTGGTGTAATTGCAAGGGGTCTTTGAAAAAAAAATGTATAATGAATGTATTTAGTACCACAAGGTTTCCAGTAACTTACATATAATATAGAGGGGATTGGGGTCTCTGAAGACCGATCAAAACCTTGCCTGTCTTGCCTCAAAATATGCAGTGGTTCCAGTACCCAAAAAAGTTGAGAACCACTGCTATACACACTACTGAACAAAATAACCAAACATATGTTTGCGGTTTTCAATGGATCCAACAATTTGCTGGCCGATATCTTCCCTCTTGAGACTGTCCAGCCTGTCTTTAAGTACATTACAGACAACTACGCCATTCAGTCTCTCTTGGCCCATGCTAGCCCGTAGCCAAGTCTTCAACCTGCGAAGTGCACTGAAACTCCTCTCAGCCTCACATGAAGACACTGGCACCACAAAAAAATTCTGATCAGCACCTCAACTTGGTCAAACAACCCCAGCACCTCCACTGGAAGTCTCCTGAGGACTGTCGTGGAAACATTGGTTCAATAATATCTCTCAGATACCGGAGCCTGTGAATTCAAATAGACTTTATTACAAAGTAACAGGCCGAGTTGGTCCATTGAGCAACTGCCGGACTCCGTCTCAGTCCACTCCTTTTATACAGTTTCATGCTTATACAAGTTTCATCGTCCCTCCACTTTATGCAATTAACCATATCTCCTCAGATTGACTCCACTATTGTTTCCAAATCTAAGTTCTTTACTCTAGGTGGGGTTTCCCCCCTCTCTAGTTTCTTGGATCAATTATATTGGTGTATTGGTGGCACGTCTATACATTATTTCCAACAAATAATAAGTACAGATTACTATAGGCAATTATAAGACTGCTACATGCCATTATCGGACTATAATATTACTATGGGCTATTATAGGATTAAGTACAGATTAAAATAGGCCGTTATAGAATTATACCAATAAATATACTTAATCACAGGATTACACATAGTGCCCTTGCTTACTCCCTTTAGTGCTATTCAACCTTTTAACAAGAAAAACATTCTCTTAACAGAAAACACCCATATTGTTACGAACCTCGCTGAAGAGGGTGCCTCTTCCTGTTCGGGTGGGGCTCGGCGGTCGTCGTCACCGGCCTATTAGCTGCCATCGATTCCTTTTTCCGTTTGTGTTGGTTATTGGTTAATTGGGTACACCTGTTTTGTATTAGGGTTTGTTTGTAGGGTATTTAAGGGCAATAGGCCCGCTGGGTATTTGTGCGGGCTTGTTAATTGTTACTCTATGTTTGATGGTGTGATTTGTTTTCATATCTTTATTCTCCGGTCTATTTTGTCCTGTTGTTTTGGACTGGCAACTTATATACGCCCTGTGTGTTGGTGTGATCGTTTTGGTTGCACCGGTGAAATAAATTTGATAAACGACAGAACCCTGCTCTCTGCGCCTGATTCCACCCACCACTCATAGTTATTCGTAACACATATATTCCCCCCTTTGGGACTTACTAAGTTCCAACCCTTAAATTTGATCCAGTACAAGTGAGAAGGAGAAGCACCTTCTGTATGTATTGCTATGGATGCAATCTGCCTGTCACGCCCTGGTCTAAGTATTTTGTGTTTTTCTTCATGTATTGGGTCAGGCCAGGGTGTGGCATGGGGTTTTTGTATTGTGGTGTGTTTCGTCTTGGGGTTTTGGTGTGTATGTATTGGGATTGTAGCTAGTGGGGTTATCTAGCAAAGTCTATGGCTGTCTGGAGTGGTTCTCAATCAGAGGCAGGTGTTTATCGTTGTCTCTGATTGGGAACCATATTTAGGCAGCCATATTCTTTGAGTTTGTCGTGGGTGATTGTCCTTAGTGTCGTTGTTCCTATCGCTTTATTTATTTACACAAGTATAGGCTGTTTCGGTTTTCGTTACGTTCTTTGTTTTTGTAGTGTTTTGTGTTTATTCGTGTTTCACGTTGTTCATTAAACATGGATCGCAATCTACATGCTGCATTTCGGTCCGACTATCCTTCACCACAAGAGAACCGTAACACTGCCTCCCTTTCTCCTGATCAACCATTGCTCCTCTTCCTCATCCATACTGGGGAATCAGGACCAAACATCTCCTTTCACATATAGCTAGAAAGAAGTAAAAGATCCATCCTCCAGCCAATTATCCTTTAACACACTGTGTATAAGCATGTGCATGCATTGCTTTGCCTTGCCCAAGGTTCTCTGTTATGTAGAATACAATAAAAAACAATCAACTCAACCTCTTAAATCCTGATAACATAATTCTCAATATGACACCTAAACATGTGGCCCTCCCTCACGGACACCTCTCCAACAACCATTTTAGCACAAGTTATAAATCTGTCAGAGGATTAAGGGCATGGCCCGAGGACTCTTGTAACTGAAAAAACCCTATGTTACATGTTTAGATGAAACAAATACTCAGAAGGTATTTCCTTTATATTGTCATTCAACAATTGATATACTGAATATATGTATATTCACTAAACACACCCTTCATCACAACACAATGGGTAATCACCCCTTTGACACATTGCACAATCCAATGGTTCAATATGATGATAATGTCCATCTCTTTCTTTCCATCCCTTTGAGCACCACTTACAATACCCTCTTTTAGGGCACTAAACATTCTAGATTTTTGTTTGGTGCTTTCCAGAGAAATATTGATTCAAATCCTGACTTAACCTCATCTCTCTCTTTGTATTCCTTGGAGATTCCTCTAGGTTGGCCTATTGCATCCAAATAGACCTTGGGGTCAGACTTATATTCTCTCCTTACTCTATGTTTTGTAGTTTGTTGCATAGTATCACTAGGATTCCATTCAGTGACAGTTATCTGTTGAATCAACCTAACCCTTGCACAAAGGCCTGTCCATCCTTTTGGTAATGTTGCCCTTAATCTTTTCACTCCACATATCCAGAAAAATCTGCCACGACCACAGTCTGTTTTTCATATGGTGCAATTAATGGTAGTGCTAAAGTTTGATTTTGACAACTATCGTGAGTAATTACTTTTCCCACCCAACTTCCGGCTGCTTGATACGTAGCCCTTTTTGGTGTGTCTGCATTTCATTTGGTGTTATTAGTTAAGTGCCATGTGGTCTCACATGTGCCTCTAAACTTCCCCATCTCATGCTGTCCTTCTGTGCTGTTAAAACATTCATATGGTTGTTTGTAATCTATTAAATATTTATGTGGGGTCTCTAACTTCTTTGCTTCCACCTGTACATCCAATTCTTAACAGATTTTCCCCAGCCTGTTTGGTTGTATTATCTTTGATTGTGTGGATTACCCAAATATGACAAACATTCAGCTGGACAATAAGGCCTTTCTGATCTTCTCAAATAGCAAGAGTTTTGATTAAAGTCAGCACAGTCCCTATAATCATAAGGATTAGGTACCACCATTAATTATTTCAGTGGAGAAGCCGTAATTTGTCTGTCTTAATTTAGACGCTGTATAATGAGCCCATTCATACCAGTTGTTTTCTTCTGCTTCACTCCATAGTTGTTCTTTTACCAGATCCCTGTTAGGGGGACCATGAGAGGGCAGAGAAGTCGATGGCGGGGAAATCCCATTCATGTCCTGTTGTTTCTCCTTCTCCTGTATCATTGCCTGCGTTTGGGGTATCTGCCAGAGTAGATATCCCATCAATAATAGTGCACATGTCACTATCCCCCATCCTCTGATTCTCTGGGTGTTCAGGAAGGAGTGCCTGTTGACTCTCAGTAATTGCAGTTTGGTCCTCTTCTCCCTCTGCTTCTTCCTGGCTCCTTTCTGGTGTATCAATATCCTCAGTTTCCTCATGGCTCGCTGGTGTGCCGATTCCCTCCGGATCTCTGGTGCAGTGGTTTAGATGGCACCATGTAGTGCCTCCTTTCACCTGGATGGCTGTTGGTGTGGCTAGGACCACCTTGTAGGGACCCTCTTGCCTTGGCTTGTTCCACTTCCTCCGGAACACTCGGATGTAGACCCGGTCTCCTGGGATCACCGGACCGGGAACCTCTGGTCCTGTTTCAGGTTCTCACTCTTTTTCCTGGAGATAAATAACTTAATGTATAGCAGTTAGTTGTCTCACATATACTTTTAACTCCATTTCTAATAGCTCTAATGAGGGACCTTTATAGGGCCCTCTAAGAACTGGCACTGGCATAGGGACGACCCGTAAGCATTTCGTGTGGGGTTGGTTAGAAGCATATTTCTGTCAGTTTGCATGCGGTAACTCATTAGAGCAAGTGTTAGTGCATCCACCCAATTAAGCTTCGCGCTAGCACAGATTGTATTCAGTTTAGCCTTGAGGGCTCCATTTATTCTGGGTATTACTTCTCTGGTAAAAACAATGTATCACTGTTCCTGTTCCCATATCTGCTGATGGTACTGCATCTACCCATCTACTAAATCTATCTATTTTAACCAACATGTATCTTTTACCATTTACCTTCTTTATCATATCCACATAGTCGTTTAATAAGTGTCGGAATGGTCCGTCTGGGACTGGTATGTGGCCTATGGGTGTGGTTATCCCTATTTGTACATTGTTTTGCACACATACTTCACATCTCATTAGTGCATCATCGACCATTGCCTGTAAATAGATATGGTGACCAGTATCCTTGTTATTTAATTTTTCTATTTACTTCTATCACGTCCGCCCCTTGCGCAATGGTCAAAACCATGTGCATCAGTAATAAGCAAATTAAGCAACATAGTGGGTGCTATTATGATTCCTTCATGGGATCTCCATAGTCCCTTGCCATCTTTGTTTGCCCCCATTTGGTGCCACATGGATTGCTCATAGGGCCCAGCTTGTTCCTGTATTCTAATGATGTCATCTGGCTGAGGTGTAGATTCAATGATAACCATTGGGTCTGTTAATATTGGAATGGTGCATTTTGATGCTTTTTTAGCCACTTCATCTGACACATTATTACCTCTAATAAAATCATTACCCTGTTTGTATGCTTGACACTTCACGAGCGCCAGTTTTGGGCTGTACATTAATGCAGTCATTCATTTAACAATCTGTTTGTGGTGTTGTATGGGTGTTCCATCACTTTTCTGAGTTAGTATATATGTTTACTGTTTTTCCTTTGTACGTAAACGCATGACACAGATGTCTGCATTCCTCCGCCAGGGGCACGCAAAAAAATGCTCAACAGAAATCAATCACTGTAAGATACTTGGCATCTGAGGGAACATTGGTCAGCAGCGTATTAGTGTTTGGAACTTCCGCAAGCCAGTCCTGTGTTATGTCATTTATTTCTCTTCAGTCATGTACCAGTCTCCATATCTTTCCATCTGTTTTAAGGACTGGCAATAGAGGTGTATTACAGCAGCACTGTGTTTCTATTAATACCCCTGCTTCTATTAGCCCTTCAATAGTCATGCTTATACCTTCTTCCACTTCAGGTTTCATATAGTATCGGGCTTTCCACAGGGGGTTAGCATCTGGTTTTACTTTAATGCACACAGGACTTGCTGATTTTACCAATCCAACATCTGTATCATGTTGTGAACATACCTCATTTGGTACACTTTCTTCCATTCCCTGCCTTTGCTGGTTATCTGGTGCGATCTCCTAATTGTACTTGCTGGTTAGCTGTAACTTCGACCTCCTTTGGGTCCCCATTCCTTACTGTTGTGACCAGTATTTTAATAAAGGCTTCATCTGTGGAGTGATAAATCAGTGGATTGTCTGTTTTGTTCCACTTGCTTATTTTTGCTTGTTTCATCATGGGACCTAAATCATTTTCTATTGCTCCCTTACTTTCTAGCAATGTAATGTGTGGAACAGAATCAGAAATAGTATACAATTTTTTCACCAAGTCTGCTTCCCCCGGTTTCCCTATAATTATGTACTGGGACATAATTGGTACTGATATTCCATTTACATTTATTATCCAAAGTTGTTCTAATAAATTATCTACTGCATTGTGCACTCTGATTTTGCTTCAGCTATCTGAACCTGGATAAACCGTCCCCATTTCTTTACATTCATCTATTTCTGTCTAAATTTCTCCTAACCAATACACATTTGCTGTTCCTTCTGTCATTACCATTTGTAGGTTTAGACCTGTTTTATCTGTAATTGCCCTTTCAGGAGAGCACTTAATGTGTATGCCCATTTTGCATAGAGCATCCCTTCCCAGTAGATTAATTGGGGTATGTTCTGACATTAATATAGGAAGGGTCTGTTTGGGATAGGGGGTAGTATTTTCACATCCGGATGAAAAGTGTGCCCAAAGTAAACGGCCTGCTACTCTGGCCCAGAAGCTAGGATATGCATATATATATATATATATATATATATATATATATATATATATATATATATATATATATATATATATATATATATATATATATATATGAAGATTTGGATAGAAAATACTTTAAAGTTTCTAAAACTGTTAAAATAATGTCTATGAGTATAACATAACTTATTTGGCAGGCGAAACCCCGAGGACAAACCATCCAGGGAATTTTATTTTAGTTCACTGTGTTTTCAATTGTTTTTCTATGGGAAACTAGAGATCTGAGGAACCTGATTGCAGTTACTACATCCACTAGATGTCAACAGTCTTTATAAATTGGTTTATGTTTTTCTTTTGAGTAATAAAGAAGTAGTCTTGTTGTTTCCATGTGTCAAGCCAAAAGGACCATTTGTGATGTTTCTGGGACATTTTGGAGTACCAACAGAAGATCTTCAAAGGTAAGGCATGAATTATATCATTATTTCTGACTTTCGTGTCGCACCTCCCTGGTTGAAAAATGTTTCCTTGTATGATGGGGCACTATCCAGATAATCACATGGTTTGCTTCGCCGTAAAGCCTTTTTAAAATCTGACATGGTGGCTGGATTAACAAGAAGTTAAGGTTTAAGTTTATGTATTACACTTGTGATCTCATGAAAGTTAAATATTTATATTTAATTTGAATTTGGCACCCTGCCATTTCACCGGATGTTGTCAAATCGATCCCGCTAAAGGGATTTGATCCCTAAGAAATTTTAAACGGACTGGAGTTGTCATTGGAATTAGCTGAGTTTGTCCCGAGAATCCTATAGTTTTGGAATATTTACTAGACATGGGGAGATGAGAAGCATAATTTGGATTTACACATGTGTACCGTAAGTGGCTCAAGTATCTATCATCATGGGTGTGCCTCTGTTCTATATTTGAACCTGCAGCATAGGTTCTTG
This sequence comes from Oncorhynchus tshawytscha, assembly GCF_018296145.1. Classification (NCBI taxonomy): domain Eukaryota; kingdom Metazoa; phylum Chordata; class Actinopteri; order Salmoniformes; family Salmonidae; genus Oncorhynchus; species Oncorhynchus tshawytscha. The sequence continues at coordinate 21,356,825 of NC_056435.1, read as the reverse complement.
ATCAGTCAAAGATTAAATCCTTCCAATAGAAATAAAAAAAACAATTTAGTTACGAATTGAACTTTAATTAAATGATTTGACATCACATGGGATGATTTCACTGAACAACAAAATAAAGAGAATATTGAATAATCCCTCATGATCCATCACATCTCTCAAAAATGTTTCAAGCATACATCTGTAAAATTATAGTCTAGAAACAAAAGCTTTGATTGTCTTCCTCTCAGGCTTCCATGTCTTCTCCCTGGGGCTCCTTAATGTCCACCTCTTGAACATCAGACTATTTTAGTTAACAAAAAGTCCTAAAATATATTCACACCACCCAGTATTATAATCAAAACTTACCAGAAAGCATGTAGTCCTTGGCTCAGACAGCGTAGTAGTGTGGGCTCAATAGCATCTCATTTTAGTGTGCAAGATCTTGAGAATCAGCTGTACATGTGATGGAAGAATGCACTGGACATGTGATGGAAGAATGAACTGTGCATGCAGAGGGTTGCAATTCCATTAAATCAGGAATAGTTTAACCAAAATATGCCACAAGACCTAGAATTGCCTTATATGTATCCCACAAAAAGTGTTCACTGTTATAAGCAAACTTTTTTTAATGAATTTAAGCAAATTCCCCAAATTCCCAGAAATATGCCAGAAATTTACCAGAAACTTTCCGACTCATTGCAACCCTACTGGCCATAGAGGACACCTAACTGATGGACCCAAGAAAGGGCATCACGGATCAGTGGGGAGGCTGAGCGGCCAGCCTGTGTAATCAGATTTACACAGTGTGCACAATGCACATAGAGGGCTAATGGCTGCTGCCTCTTCGCAATTGCCTGTGCACCTGTGTATTTTCCTGCCATGTTTGAGGCACCATCGTAATTCTGCCCACGTAAGCCAGACATGGGCAAATTGAGCCTCAACAACAGTTGACACTTTCGCAATGCCCTCGCCTGTTGTTTCCAATACTCTGTATAGCCCAATAAACTCCTCGTGATGGACAAGGTCATGGTCAACATAGCGCAGGCAGACACACTCCTGTTCAGCACCAGAGACATCTTGAGTACCATCTATAATTACTGAAAATTTTACAATTGGAAGAGACCTAATCTCAGCTGCAATGCCTCGAATGATTGTATTCGCCATGACGTTCAGAATTTCATTCTGTGATTTAGGGCCTGTATACATTGTGGTATGCTCTGTTAACCACTTCAGTAAAATTAGATCATCCTCTTCTGTTCTACGTTTCAAAAGCTGGTTAAAATTCCCACTGTCATCCATGTGGCCTCTAAAGGCTTGTCCCTGTCTTGCTACATGCCGCACCAAACTCCTGCTGTTTATCCCACGCACTGGATAACTGGGAACTGATTGGATTTAGCTGGTGTGCTGTTACAGTTACAAAGTGGCGGTGGGTTTGGCTGTTTTGATGTGCTGTGAATTTTACAATGGCTTTTCTCCAGTTCCTAAATCCTGCACTATTGAAGGCAGAATCCACTCTTTGGCCAAAATATGGCCAGCTTGAAAACCCTTGGCTACAGTGAAAACACTCCTTTTTTTGATGGATTATAATATAGCCAGGGGACATCGCAAAACCATTTATCTTGAAACGTCAACACTCTTTTGGCAAGAGTTTGTGGTTCTATAAATTGTTGGTGTGGCTGATATGGTTTTGTGCCATCACTGAAGTAACTGAAGTAACTGTCCCCTATACTGGTGCTGCTGGCAACAAGGTTGACACCTCGTCCTGCCGTGGCTGTGACACTGTCATCTGAAGTCTCTCTCCCTGGCTCTTTCCCTTTCACCACCCTCGCTGACTCACATTTTGCCTCCTAGAAAATAAAGAAGGTGTTTGCCACACTTCTATCTACCGGTACCCAAAACTACACAATTAATCACAGCAGTAATACCATTGCCTTAAATGAATCTTGGTTCAGTCACCAGTTTAAGTTGAGAGTGGGGGTATACATGGCATTGTCCAATTATGTCCCTATTTTATAGGTCTAAAAGAAAGAGGGGACCTTTCATAATGTTGTCAAACAAAGACCCAAACTTACCTGAGACTCCCTGTCTTTGCCAGTGTGTCCCTGCCTATCTGTCCCCAGCTCTGCCGTCTGTGTGCCATCTGTTGCCTGCTCTGCCTAATGACATCATCATGAAACAATTCCATTAGCATTTCACTTCTTTCTTATGAACATTTTATCAACTAGTCTTTGAGATATTAGGCTACTAGGGTTCTTACTTTGCATTTTAGTGTATTTTTCTGGCTGGCTGGCGGTTATAAATGTGTTTTATTGTATTGAGTGGTAGAAGTAAAGAAATGTCTAACATATCCTTTGTTTGAACTACTTACTGGAGGTCAGCCACCAACGACAGCCTGTCAGATTCCCACACATGCACTGTACCTGCATCATGTGCCACTACTGGGGTTGCAATGTTTGTCTATAATCAGCACAAGTGTTTTCATTGCGTATTATAAGTATTATTGAAATTACATAGTTATATTTACAGTGATATATTGGGTGGAAAAAAATCATATTTTTCCCAGGATGGGGGGGTCGTGTCCCCCCAGGGATTTCCGCCTATGTATAAGGAATTTGAAATTATTCATACTTTTACTTTCGATACTTAAATAAACATTAGCAATTACATTTATTTTTGATACTTAAGTATATTTTAACCCAAATACTTTTAGACTTTTACTGAAATGTTATTTTACTGAGTGACTTTCACTTTGTTTCTATTGTTGTATCTATACATTCACTCAAGTATGACGATCGGGTACTTTTTCCGCCACTGCAAATCACTGCTCTTTTAAATACTTCACTCATTGCTTCAAGTCACACCTCGCCACACCCACAAAACTGGAGCAAACGTGCCTCAAATCTGTTGAACGAATGTGGTGCTTTCAAGACAACTGCAAACTCGGGGGAAAAAACTAAGTTAAATCATTACGTCAGTGATCTTCAGGTCGGAAAGTCTGAGCTCTAGAAAGATGCCAGAGTTTCCGACATGGAATTCCGAGTTGGGTGACTGTTGAAGTCGGAAGTCAGAGAATTCCGAGTTCCCAGTTGTTTGAATGTGGCATTGAAAGCACCATGACGTTGGTGTGTGTGTTCGACTGGATTCATTGGCGGTAGAGCAAAGAACGAACACTCGCTGGGGACAGCATTTTCGAAGAGACGTTGTGTGAACAGTTAGAATTAGCGGAAAAACAAACAATCAAACTTTACTTGTGTGGTGATAGTTCGGCTCAGCTGTGCTATGACTGGGTTAGAGATGGTAGGAGATAGTGATGGAGAAGAAAGTGAAGCAAGTATGGAGCATAGTGGTGCAAATAAAGGAGGGAGTAAGAAAGAGTAAAATAAAGCAGGAGAGAAAGGGAGTAGGGGTTTGAAGGGGAGCAAGAGGTCTATGGAGGTGGAGAGGAGGCAGAAAAGTTTGAGGAAAGCAACATAGTTTAATGCCAGCGGCAGTTCAGAGGTAGAAAGTGCAGAGGAAGGGCAAGATAAGACGCGATGGGAGCGTGGAGGTGAGGAGGAGCATAGTGATTCTGAAGTTTAGGGAGGAAGGGGTGTAGGGGTGATGAGTATGATAAGGTTGACAGCTGCGATAAAATAGTTGATTGGGAAAGATGTCAATACTAAAGTGTTAAAAGATGGGAGTTGGGAGCATCCGGGACTGCTGGATAGGAGGGAGGATGTACTGGGTTAACTTCACCTGGGAAAGATGAGGTGTGCTATGTTATGTTGGCCCATCTTAGTGATGAGGCACTGGATAAGGTATTGGTGTTGTACAACAGTGTGGAATGAGGGGACACTACCAGGCTGCTGGAAGGAGGCAGTAGTGGTACCAATCCGGAGGCCAGGGAAGGACCCAACGAGGCCAACAAGGTCAATAGCCTTAACATCACATGTATGTATGATAATGGAGGCTAACTTACTTCCTGGAGAGCAGGGGGTTAGTATTGCCACATCAGAGTGGATTCAGGAAGGGTAGGGGAACAATGGACCCAGTGCTCTGCTTTGAAGCAGAGGTCAGGAAGGCTCAGGTGAACAAGGAGACTGTTGTTAACTGTATTTTTTGATGTGGAGAAGGCATATGATATGATATGGAAGGAGGGGTTGTTAATCAAGCTTGATATTATGGGGGTAGGAGGAAGAACGTACAACTGCATAAGGATTTCCTGTTCGGGTGGGGATGTCTCCCTCAGACAGCTACACAGTGGATAATGGTACACCACAGGGAAGCGTGATTAGTCCTCTGTTGTTCTCAGTCATGATCAATGATTTACTCTCAAGTACAGACAGATATTGGGAGGTTGGTATTTGCAAATGATGGGGCCTTATGGAAGAGAGGAAGAAATGTGCCATATAGTGTCACAGGCCAGCTCATAGCCTGTGGCAAAAATGAGGGGACACGAACAACAGGTATAGGCCAATCAAAAAGGTTATTTATTGTAAACCAAAACTATTAACTTTAAACAAAGAAAAAGGAATGAGGTGTGCAAGTATCATAATGTAAGGTGTATGTAAAGTGCAGGGATGCATGAATCTGTGTGTGTGAATATGACTGAGTGAAAACTAAGTAAAACTACAAAGGAACAAACAAACAGGATAATACCTGGAGGAGCAGAGAGAGAGAGAGACAAGAATGATTAGTGAAGCAGTTTAAATACCCTGAGCCCAGGTGACTCCAAGCACTAACGACCCTCCTCTGCCTGCAGGAGGAACCGCCCCTGCACTGCAGAGGAGGGGCCGTGACAATAGTCAGGAAGGTACAGGAAGCAATTGATGAGGTAGAGTGGTGGGTATTAATGTGAGGATTCAGGTTCTCTGTAAAGAAAACTCAGACAGTGTTCTTTACCAGTAGTGGAGATGTTGATGTGGTAGTATCAATGAGCAAGGTAAGAGGCAAAAAGTATGATATGGATAGTGATGGTGGAGAAATGGCAGGAGCAGTGGAATAGAGATACTAGGGGCAGGCATTTATTTCAAACAGAAGAGAGGAGAATGTATTTCCAAGATTAAGGGTGGAACACAGCCAGTTGAATAAGACCTTACATGTGATAGGAAAGCATCCAACAGGAAAATGTGAGTATTGCTAGGAAACAGAGACCGTGGAGCATGTATTGATACAATGTGGGCATTATTGGAGGGAAAGAGAGAGGATGAGATCTAGTTTGAGGGAGAAGGGGATACAGGAAATTAGTTTAAAGAGTATATTGAGTAGAACGTCATTAGATATAGTCACACATTTTAAATATTTTTTAAGAGCAATGGGGCAGGCAGGTAGGATTTAGTTTATCCCTATCTCTGGCCTACACTCCAGTACAGTAGGTGGCGGTAATGCACCTTAACGTTAGATGCCAACCGCCGATAAACCCCACCGAAGAAGAAGCGTCTGTGTTCTACGTCAGGGCAGAGTGCGTTGTTGCAGAGTCACTGCGAGGTGGTTCGTGTGTAAACAAGATGTTGGAGAAAGAAAAGTCTGGAACTAGCCAAGTAAATACTGCTTTTGAAAATAATAATAGATTAGAATGAAACTTAATTGATTGTAGTGTGATGCTTGTGGAACGCTAAACCTAATCGAAAAATGCAATAGCTCGCGTCTGTCGCGTCTCATCAATCGATGAGACATTGCTAACAGAGTTAGCTACTTTAGCTAGCCACCTCACTGTTGCTTAATAGCTTGCTGCATTTGAGGCCCGTTTGTCGCAGCGCCTGATAGACCCTGCATGTCCAGGCCATCCTCAATCTGGACTGTGGACAGGAGATCCTGAGTTGTGAGTACCCCAATTCTCACACGATGTCAAACTTCGATATTGCCTGGCTAGCTAGTATCCACGTTGATTATTATGGAACTGATGCGCAACTTCATCCACACACGATAGGCTAGCTAGGAGCAATTCCACGATTTTCACTTTAAAATGTACAAAACAAATACCATTGATTTAAAAGCTTAATAAACCGTACAACTCTATGCACTAGCAGTACGTTGAACAATTTACAACATTTAAGAAAAACGAATTTACTGGAAGAACTGTGGATGCAAAGTTTGGTGGCTAGTTAACATTTAGAATCTTTATGCTAAAATCTCAGGTTTTTTTATGCGACGTTTACCAAAAACTCTTAAATATCTGCACCGAATTAAGATTTAAAGACGTCTACTACAGAAAGAATGGGGTGTCCGCTATGATATGACACCTTGAGTTTGAAAAAATATACTGTTGTTGTTGAACTAGTCTACAGTGAGAGAAGTGTATTTACACCTGGTATCAGATTACGGTAACGGAATTACATAATCCACAACATTTTGTTAAATTAATTTCTTAACCGCCATTTTATCCTTAACTATAGATTTAAATACATTTAAGCAAAGTTGCAATTCCTCAACAAAGTTATTTGAAGTGTTATTACCTATTCTCCTAGGAAGAAACAGGGGGGAAATTAAGAAATGGGATTCTTGAAAATAATGTTTTAGGATTTCTTCTTGGAAATGTATTTAATTTTAAGGCCTTGTCTTGACTTGAATGGATACTTTTGTAAACATGAACGTTTTCTTGCATCACAGTTGGCTACCTGATATTTCATTACAGCAAGAAAACAAATTAAATGTGCATTATCTAGCTAGCTAGTAATTAACAATATATTACAATATTCTAGAAGTGTTAAATAGCTAGCGTTATCTCGTCAATTTGTAAAGAATTTAACTAACGTTAACCTTCGCTAGCTATGTTGGCTATAATGTCGTTACGCGTTAGTTAGCTAACGTAGCTACCTAATTTACCGGTCGCGCAGTCCCTCTACCATCGTTTCTCCTATCATGGACGACACCTTCTCCTCCAGCTGGTCCACATGAATGGTCTCTCCGCACCACTTCTTTTTTACGGCGTCACTGTCCCTTGCCATACCCCCGAATGCAGAGTCAGACTCGGCCAATCTCGCCCATCCTCTCTTTTTGGTCTCTGCAGTGACCCCACCCTCCCCCGCAGTTATCAAGTCTCCCCAACAGCAACCTTTTCCTGGCTGCTATTTCCTCCACCGTCACTTCAAGCTCTTGTTTGCTGAAGTTTTTATTGCTCTTTCCTTGGTTATTATTTTTGGTTTTGATATAGCTAGTCTGATGGCTATAATGTGTGAGAAATAACCAAATCCTGTCACACAGGCTTATTTATTGGTTTCAAGCACGTCACTAATGTCAATGCCAGATAAGATATTTACGAGGTTCCTAAGAACTTTGAGGAATTACATTTACAAACTATCTTATGAACTTTTTATTTTTTCCCATAAACTTCTTTTTTTTTGTAAGTAATGTTTTGTGAATCCGGCCCCTGATCTGTACTACACAGAAGTGCATAATTATGGATATGAATGTCATTGTCTTCATGATAACTTATCCTGAATAGGTTCACCATGGAAGAAATATGCAATATCATTATTTGCCTATATGGGTATTGCATCAAAGTAGCGGTCCTTGTACCTAGCATCGAGCATGGTGGCGACACAATAAAGAGACTGTATGTCACCGAATCGTAGAGTACTTTTGCAAGTTTTAACCCCACGGTATGTGTCGGCAGTTTTGTTGAGCGGGTGTTTCAATGCTATTACAGAGGGTATTGCGTCTCCTGCAGACATAGTCGGATTAGCTTATTTCTTGAGTCAGTTGTTCGTTTCAGCTCGAATGGAGCTAAGAGTGTGTTCATGTTTCCAAGTTTCAAACATGTTCTCACGTGCCATTGAAATGGCAGCAGTGGTATCAGAACCAGCACATTCTTGAGCATACAATAACGCTTTCCTCAGTACCAAATCCTCATTGACCCACTGTGCTGTCAGTCAGCATGCTCATGGGGCTGACATTGCTAGTCCAAATGTCAGTCGTGAAGCTAATAGCAGTGATGCCCATAACAAGTAGCTCAGGGATGTGCGTTTCAACAATACTGTGTAACTCCGGTAGGGCAACATCTGAAAAATAGCTCGAGGTGCTCGACCAGTCGGCGAAAGCCAACATCATCCACGACAGAGAACGGTTGATTGTCAAGGGCAATGAATTCCATTATCTTGGTGTTAATGGATTTCACCTTTGAGTTGTCTCTCTGAAAGTTTCTTACTCTTTCAAATGACGGCTCGACTTGAACTTGTTTAGTTGATTGGAAGTGTGCGCTTAGTATTTTTCTGCTTTTGTTCTGTGTAGCGCTGTATTTTCTGTGGCGTCATTACGTCATCTACCTACATTATATAGGTATGCAGGTCAGCTTTGACATCGGTTTTGCATATCGGCTTTAAACCAGACATTGGGCCGATGTTGGCATTTTTAACTAATATTGGCCGATTCCGATATGCTTACCGATATATCGTGCATCCCCAATGTCTATGTTTGGGCCAAATCAAGGCTGTTTTGGACCGGCCCAAAAATAGACGTTTGTGGATGTTGAAATCAAGGCCAGGGCGGACTGACCAAACCTCAACGTCCATGTTCAGTGGGTGTGGATGCTGGTTACAGTAAGTGGAAAGAGAGGGGGTCATGGGTAGGTGTCAGTAAGTGTCGGTAGAGGTATAATTAACTAGAGAGCGAGGGTTTTTTCAGACTGTTCACACTCACTTTGACCACCATATGACTAAAAGAGAAAGAAAACAGTTATGAGCTGAACATGTTAAAAAAAAAAAAAAAATGTAACCTTTATTTAACTAGGCAAGTCAGTTAAGAACAAATTCTTATTTACAAAGACTGCTTAACCTGGACAACGTCTGGGCCAATTGTGCGCCAACTATGGGACTCCCAATTACGGACGGTTGTGATATAGCCTGGGATCAAACCAGGGTCTGTAGTGACTCCTCTAGCACTGAGATGCAGTGTCTAACAGTATGCCAGTGGAAGGAAGAACAGTAAAAGTTGACCCAACTGTGGTTTGTGACTACTATGATTTTCCATTGTAGCCAAATCAATTGAGGTATTAGCGTATTTTAAAAAGGGAAAAAAATATAAATAAATGTATAGGTAATTTTATTATCGATTTGGTAACTAAATTATGAGTTTTCATCACTTAATAAACAAAAAATTATATTAGTACCAACACAAACTAATTGGTAGGTTTACCTTGTTACTTCTGTTAACTTTCATTGTCCTTCCTCATGAGGTAAAACATTTTGGTAACAGAATTACAAGACACACGGCAATGTTTTTTTAAACCTACAGAAGGCAAATAATTTCTACAAAACCAATTTTTTTGTTGATATTAGTTGGCAGGGGTCTTTACATGTATTTGTAATACCTTTTAAGACTTTTTCTGGTAGAAGTTTTGTAAGACCCCTTTTCGTTCAGTTTGACCAGAAATCAAAGCCAATACTTACGCCTAATTTTTAAGGGTGCTTGTTATCTGGAATCTGACGTTACCCAATTGAAGTTTTCATTTAAAATGGTAAGGGTTAAGTTTAGGCTTAATAACGGGATTTCAGCTGTAAGAAGTTAACGGGATCGATTTGACAGCCAGTGAAAGTGCAGGGCGCCAAATTCAAACAACAGAAATCTCATAATTAAAATTCCTCAAACATGCAAGTATTATACACCATTTTAAAGATAAACTTGTTGTTAATCCCACCGCAGTGTAAAGCCTTTTTGAAATCGGACAACGAAAGCATTCCATGCGATTGTTAGGTCAGCGCCTAGTCACAGAAATCAGCCATTTTCCAGCCAAAGAGTCACAAAAAGCAGAAATAGAGAGAAAATTAATCACTAACCTTTGATGCTCTTCATCAGATGACACTCATAGGACTTCTTCATGTTACATGTGTGTTTCGTTCGATAAAGTTCATATTTATATCCAAAAATCTCAGTTTACATAGGCGCGTTATGTTCAGTGAGAAGAGCGCTTTGGAGTAAACGAAAGGAGAAGTGGCAAGACACCACCCGCGCCAGCCAAATCTAGGAGGCAGCAGGAGATCGAGATACTTGTCAGAGAGAGAAGGCAGCTGAGGAAGCAGTGGAAGAAGGCCTCTGATGCAGAGAGAGAAGGTCTCATGCTACTCCAAGCAGACATTAAATGTCGGCTGGCAACCTTGCGAAGAGCGGAAAACTTAAGGAAACTTCGTAGGAAGAAGGAACACTCAAGAACACGGTTCTATAAAAACCCCTTTAAGTTTGTCAAAGATCTCTTTGCAAAGGAAAAGTGCGGAATCCTAAAAACTCCAAAGCCTGAACTGGAAGAACATCTGGAAAAGGTCCACCAGGACATGAGCAGATAATCATCCCACATGACATCCCACCTATTCAATCACCAGAATTCAATCTGGACACTGACCCTCCAAAATGGAGGGAAGTAGAGAACGTTGTCCGAAGAGCAAGAGCGGCCTCGGCTCCTGGGCCTAATGGAGCACCATACAAGCTCTACAAGAACGCCCCGGATGTTCTACACTTTCTTTGGAGGCTCATGAGGATAGTGTGGCAGAAGGAAATAATACCAAAGGCATGGCGAAGGGCTGGTGGTGTGCTAATCCCAAAAAGAGAAGGATGCGACAGACATCAGTCAATTCCGACCAATCTCCCTTCTCAACGTCGAAGGGAAGATCTTTTTCAGTATAATAGCACAGAGGCTGTCCACTTATCTGGAAAGGAACAAGTACATTGATACATCTGTGCAGAAAGCAGGCATTCCTGGTTTCTCTGGTTGCCTGGAACATACTAGTATGATTTGGCACCAGATCCAAACAGCTAAGAAAGACAAGAGAGACCTCTATGTCATCTTCCTCGACCTGGCCAATGCCTTTGGCTCAGTTCCCCATGAACTCCTCTGGGAATCCTTCAACATTTTCCACGTACCAGAACCCATCACTACACTGGTAAAGGCCTATTTCCAAGACCTGCAATTGTGTTTCACAACACCTGACTTCACAACAACAACATGGCAGCGCTTGAAGTAGGCATAATGGCAGGCTGTACAATTTCTCCTCTGGCCTTCACTATGGCCATGGAAGTCATCATCAGGGCATCGAGATGGGTGGTCGGTGGTGAGAGAACTAAGGAAGGGCTCCGTCTTCCACCTATCCGAGCATACATGGATGACATGACTACACTGACCACCACTGCAGCATGCACCAGGCGGCTACTTGCAAAACTGCAGGATAACATCAAGTGGGCCCGGATGAAAATCAAGCCAAGCAAATCTCAAAGCATCTCCATAGTCAAGGGACAGCTTAAAGATGTGAGGTTCTGCATTGGAGATGACCCGATACCAACGGTGTCTGAGCAACCCATCAAGAGCCTGGGTAGATGGTACAACGAAAGCCTCCGGGATAAAGATCAAGTTCAGCAAGTAAGGCAGGATATCGCCGACGGTCTTGAGAACATCAACAAGACCCTACTGCCTGGGAGGCTCAAGCTTTGGTGCCTACAGTTTGGACTTCTCCCCCGGGTAATGTGGCCATTCACCGTCTATGAGGTCCCAATAACAACAGTGGAGAAGATGGAGCGAACCATTACCTCATACGTGAAGAAATGGCTGGGTGTCCCACGATGCTTGAGTAACATCGGCCTCTATGGCAAAGGGGTCCTTGAACTACCTCTTACAAGTCTAACGGAGGAGTACAAGTGCTCTAAAGTAAGACTTCAGATGACATTGAAGGACTCCAAAGACCAGACCATTAGCAAGGCTGCACCTCCCCTACAAACAGGACGGAAATGGACATCATCCAAGGCTGTGCAGCAAGCAACATCAGCCCTGAGACACCAAGACATTGTGGGGAATATCCAGCATGGAAGAGGAGGCTTTGGCCTGGCAGCAAGCAAACCAACAGTCCATAAGGCAACAACATCTGAACGCAGGAAGCTGGTGGTCGAGGAGGTGCGCAGACAGGAGGAGACTGCAAGAAGTGCAAAAGCTGTCTCTTGCCAAACAAGGGCAATGGACGCGGTGGGAAGGCCTGGAGAGGAGAAAGATCAACTGGAGTGAGCTTTGGCAAATGGAGGCAAGCAACATCAGCTTCATCATAAGAGCTGTTTATGATGTGCTTCCATCACCAAAAAATCTACATCAATGGTATGGCGAGGACTCGACCTGCCCCCTCTGCCCAGCTCCAGCGACTCTCAGGCATATAATGACAGGTTGCAAGACCAGCCTCTCACAAGGCCGCTACACCTGGAGGCACAATCAGGTCCTCAAGAGCCTGGCTGCAGCACTTGAGACCAAGAGGAGTGCAACCAATTCATTACCTCCAAAAACAAGCAATCCCGTCAAAACAACAACATTCATCCGGGATGGACAGAAAAGGCCAGAGTATCCTCCTACGAAGCCAGAAACTGGACACCTAGCCATGGCCTGGGACTGGAAGATGCTTGTCGATATTGGCCAGCAACTAATTTTTCCATCTGAGATTGCTTCTACCAACCTTAGGCCAGACATGGTACTCTGGTCCCCTTCACGAAAGGCTGTGTACATCATAGAGCTCACATTCCCGTGGGAAAACTCTGTTGAAGAGGCCTACGAGCGTAAGAAACTGCGTTACACAGAGTTGGCAGCAGACACAACTCAGCGTGGCTGGAATGCAAAAGTCTGGCCAGTTGAAGTGGGATGCAGAGGATTCGTGGCTTCTTCCACCATCAGGTTGCTAAAAGAACTTGGAATCCATGGACAGGCTCTGCGGCAGACCGTCAGAGCAGTTTCTCAAGCAGCTGAAAGAGGCAGCCAGTGGATCTGGATCAAACGGAAGGACCCTTGCTGGGCTATAACTTCATGACCCCCACCCCCACCTGAGAACCCAATTCAGATCCCTCCAACTTGAGGAGGGCATATGAGGTATGCGGTCAGCTGTAGGGCTGGCTCAGGGAAGAGGACGCCCCTGCCTTGCATAGTCCCGTGGGACTTCTTAATTGGGCATGGGACACAAGCTAAGGCTTGATCACCTTTTAGCTGGCCACCTTTGATGAGGGTGTTTAGTGATTAAAGGCCGAAACACCCACTGATTCGAAGGCACACTACTGAGGATGTGTCCCAAAATTGACATCTTAACCCAGTCTAAGAAATAAACCTCCCATGCCACTCTGTCAACATCATGGCAAATCTCATGTGAGTGCATTCCATCTATTGGCACATTGGACAGTTTTTAACATCTCGTCCCGTGTTTTATGATTCTGAGTAATGTTTTGCTTCCAAAACATCCATTGATTTTGCAGAGAGCCACATCAATTTACAGAAATACTCATCATAAATGTTGATGAAAATACAAGTGTTATGCATGGAATTAAAGATATACTTCTCCTTAATGCAACTGCTGCGTCAGATTTAAAAAAAAAATGCTTTACAGCGACAGCACACCATGGAATAATCTTTGTACAGCGCTCAGAGACCAAAACAAGCCATACAGATACCCGTCATGTTGTGGAGTCAACAGAAGTCAGAAATAGCATTATAAATATTCACCTACCTTTGATGATATTCATTGGAATGCACTTCCAGGAATCCCAGTTCCACAATAAATGTTTGTTTTGTTCGATAAAGTCCATAATTTATGTCCAAATATCTCCTTTCTGTTCACGCGTTTAGTTCACAAATCCAAATTCACAAGGTGCGATCACTAGGTCTGACAAAGTCAAAAAAGTTAACCAACTAACCAATTTTTAAGATGGAAAATAGTTGAAAAATGTATCTATGCCTTCATTTCCCCAAAATATACTCTTTGCTTTCATTTGACACCCAATTTGATATGAACCTATGAATTTCACATGTTGGTGCTCATGGGTTCATTTTAAATAGAAATGAACCTAGCTATCCGCTAGCTGTGGCGATTGTGATAGCTAGCTAATGAAATCAGTTTTTCTAAACTGGTCTGTGTTTAAGATCTGCACGCTGCTGTTTTGAAAGGGGTTGCGTCACAGTAGCAGAGCCTATTTGTAAAGCCTATTCACCATATTATGGCCAGAGATGGTTCGTATTATTCATACAAAATCTGATTAAGCTATTGCTAATTAGGCTATTCCTAAATATGATTAGGCTATTGCTACTAGCTACAGGAATGCAAACTCGTCACTTTTCGATGATATTTGCTTTTTTGATTTCAAAATAGGTCATCCACGTGAAAAGTAAACAGACGCAGAGTGCATCACCCATGGATCTATAAAAGAACGGGGCGATCAGATCTTCTCCCTGTGTGATCACATTACCTTCTCTGTCGGCTGTGTCATCACACACTCCACGCAACATTGTCCCTGACTGGGATATTTGGAATGCAACTCGAGGTAAGCAACCTATGGTCACAATAATGCTGTGGAGAGTTGATAAGAAGAAAATTATAGTTGCATGTATGTTTCAATAGCAAATTATTACACTCAAAGTAAACTTTAGCTAGCTGGCGTTAGCTAGCCACGTCTGCAACTAAGATGGCCAGCTAACATTACTAACATTACCACTCGTCAATGAATAATGATGTATGTTACTCATATTGAAAGTGAGTGAGCACTGAATGTATTCCTACGAGTCCTACAAATAGAATATCAGAGTTCAGATCGCAATATGTAATATCAGAATGAGTCCTCCATCCAATATCACATGTGACAGCTGAGTAGCCAGCCACATCTCCAGCCATTAGCCTACTCAGCTGCTTCTCTGTCTGTTGTTTCTGTGCATCTCCATCTGTTTTAAAATGTTTTAAAACCGAGCACTGTGACACGTGCTTGTGCCTTTGTTACAGAAAAACGCAAGTTTCTAGCCCAAACCCTTGGCGCACATGTTTTATAATCTCCATCTGTTTTAAAATGAAGATAAAAAGCTTTTAAAACTTGTTAGGGATACGTGTCCCGTCAACGGGACAGTTGTAAATCATGCAGTGCCTTGTGTCACGATCGCAGATTAGAGAAACAACACATGTTGGTACATATAAGTGTCTTATATCGTCTGAAAGCTGAAGTTGTTGTTAATATATCTGCACTATATCTGCATATCTCCAATTCACAGTAGCTATTACTAAGAATTAACTACTCATGGGCAGAGTTTTTGGTTTGATATCAAACAACCTTGTTTAGTAATGTTACCTGGCTAGCTAGCTAACAACGTGTTAACTTGGCTATGCACACATTTGAATGGCACAGGGAAACGGGATAGATAGCCTACTTAAAGAGATACTTCAAAGGTAGGATGCATATGCCAATGTAATTTTAAGCTAAATCTGAATCAAAAGTCAATCTATTTTTTTGGTGTTAATTCAATTCTGTTTGGTGCCTAACTTTTGGGAGCAGTGTGTGAGAAAGAGTAGTGTGGGTGGGGGAGTATGTCTGCTGTGTGTAAAGGTGTCTGAAGAGTAGGCTAAAGATGGTTTCATGTAGGGCTAGTGTGTTTTCCCCTTATTGCCAAAATGAAAATGCAGATTGTGTTTATATTCCTTACTATGTCTGTCCTGCCCAATCACAGGTAGACCTTTTGGATATGAGCAAATCAGCTATTTTCTGCAGTAGCCTTTTCTATTATACAGTAGAAAGTGTGGAGTTAAATTCAATCTGTTGTATTGAGAAGAGGTGTGATTATCAGGGACAGGTTTTTCTCCGCAGCACCTACGTGCAGAACGTATACAGGGTTTGATACTGCGACAAAAACAGTCACATTTGAGGCTATTTGACTTGGCAGTGCGACACACATTTTGAATTGGCCAGTGAAAATAAATGACATGGTCACATTAGTTTTTGGTTCACAATTTGCAATTGTTTTGTCATTATGATGTGCAATTGACCATAATAAACCAACTTTATGAAGAGGCAACAATGGCACGGGAGTGCCCCTGTCTGTGTGTCAGGACTCAACATACAGGAGAGGTTTTGGAAACCCTTCGATCATCCCCATCAGTGACCCGCTTGGGCCAGTGAACAAAATGTTGTAATAATGGTATTTTTAATCTAGGCTATATAATTTATAAAAAACAGATGGATTCCTTAAGCTGTTCCTTATGTCGATTTATTTATCACACACGCGCAACTCTCAAACAGCTGGTGCTTGCATTTTACGATTTTTCTTTAGTGATCTCTGGGGGGGATAAATCTAGCTAGCTAAATCAGCCATTGGCTAGGCCATCAAAAGCTAGATAGAAGGCATCTGCTGTTCAACTGTATTAGGGCAGAACTTTGGAGTGACAGTGGAATCAACCAATTACATTTTAACTTGTAATGGGTGGGACCGTTTTTACCAAAATGGTTCAATTTAAGGGTGTAACTATTCTGTTGCGGTAAAAGCATGTCCATTTATTATTACCAAGACAACGTTGAATGTTTGCCTCAACTTGGTTTTTACATACAATGCGTTCCATTAGAAAGGGAACCCAGTTTTTGGTCGCTTTCTCGTTTTAGGACATGATACAATAACTCATCAATAACTCTTTAAACATCTCAAACGGCATGACTGACTAGCTACCACACGTACATTCTTTATTAGTGTGTTTGTGTCGGGAGCATGCTTTCTATTTTGTCAGACAATGCCCGCGTTATTGTGACATATTGTATAATGTAATTATTTTATAATGTAATTTTGCCGTGCGGTAGCAGAGAGAACAGTCTATGACTAGGGTGGCTGGAGTCTTTGACCATTTTTAGGGCCTTGCTCTGACACTGCCTGGTATAGAGGTCCTGGATGGCAGGAAGCTTGGCCCCAGTGGGCAGTACGCATTACCCTCTCCCCGTAGTGCCATACCAGGCAGTGATGCAACCCTCCGGATGCTCTCAATGGTGCAGCTGTAGAATCTTTTGAGGATCAGAGGACCCATGCCAAATATTTTCAGTTTCCTGAGGGGGAATAGGCTTTGTCTTGCCTTCTTCATGACTGTCTTAGTGTGTTTGGACCATGATAGTTTGTTGGTAATGTGGACGCCAAGGAACTTGAAGCTCTCAACCTGCTCCTCTACAGCCCCGTCAATGAGAATGGGGCCTTTTCCTGTAGTCCACAATCAAACCCTATAGGCCGTCTCATCGTTGTCGGTGATCAGGCCGTACACTGTTGTCATTGGCTAACTTGATGATTGTTTTGGTGTCGTGCCTGGCCATGCGGTCATGAGTGAACAGTGAGTACAGGAGGGGACTGAGCACGCACCCGAGGGCCCCCATGTTGAGGATCAGTGTGGTGGATGTGTTGTTACCTACCCTTACCACATGGGGTTGGCCCGTCATGAAGTCCAGGATCCAGTTGCAGAGGGAGGTGTTTAGTCCTAGTGTCATTAGTTTAGTGATGAGTTTTGAGGGCACTATGGTGTTGAACGCTGAGCTGTAATCAATGAATACCATTCCAGTCTAATAGTTTGCAAGCCGTGCCACATCCAACGAGTGTCGGAGCCGGTGTAGTACGATTCAATCTTAGTCTTGTATTGACTCTTTGCCTGTTTGATGGTTCGTATGAGGGTGTAGCGGGATTTCTTATAAGCTTCCGGGTTAGATTCCCACTCCTTGAAAGTGGCAGCTTTTTTAGCTCAGTGCGGATGTTGCCTGTAATCCATGGCTTCTGGTTGGGGTATGTACGTATGGTCACTGTGGGGATGATGTAATCGAGGCACTTATTGATGAAGCCAGTGACTGATGTGGTGTACTCCTCAATGCCATCAGAAGAATCCCAGAACATATTCCAGTCTGCTAGCAAAACAGTCCTGTAGCTTAGCATCTGCTTCATCTGACCACTTTCTTATTGACCGAGTCACTGGTGCTTGTAAATTATGGTCAAATTTGTCAAATTTAGGGAGAGCTTTGTGTGTGGAGTAAAGGGGGTCTATAGTTTTTTTTCTTCTTTCCTCTAGTTGTACATTTAACATGCGGTTAGAAATTATGTTAAACAGATTTGTTTCCCAGCATTAAAGTCACCGGCCACTAGGAGTGCCGCCCCTGGATTAGCGTTTTCCTGTTTGCTTATGGCCGTATATAGCTCATTGAGTGCGTTCTTAGTGCCAGCATCGGTCTGTGGTGGTAAATAGACAGCTACGAAGAATATAGATGAAATGCTCTACCTCGGGTGAGCAAAACCTCGAGACTTCCTTAGATTTCGTGCACCAGCTGTTGTTTACCCCTTGTCTTACCAGAGGCCGCTGTTCTACCCTGCCGAAAAAGCTTAAAACCAGCCCAGCTGTATGTTATGCATGTCGTTATTCAGCTACGACTCGGTGAAACATGAGATATTACAGTTTTTAATGTCCCTTTGCTAAGATATACGTGCTTGTAGCTCATCTATTTTATTATCCAATGATTGTACATTGGCTAATAAGACTGATGGTAAAGGCAGATTACCCACTCGTCGTCGGATCCTTACAAGCCACCCAGACCTTTGTCCCCAATATCTTTGTCTATTTGTCCAGCGAATGAGGTGGATGAGGGCCTTGTCGGGCGTCTGAAATAAATCCTTCCCGTCTGACTCGTTAAAGAAAAACTATTCCTCCAGTACGGGATGAATAATCACTGTCATGATATCTAGAAGATCTTTTCAGTCATAAGACACAGTGGCAGAAACTATGTACAAAATAAGTTACTAATAACGCAAAAAAACCCACACAATAGTATAATTGGTTAGGGGATCGTAAAATGGCAGCCATCTCCAAACGGCATTACAAATGTGTTTGATTTAAATGGATAGTGCGAGATTGTCAGGTGAAGGTAGTTTAGCGAGTGAGTGGATGCTAATTGACCTCATAGACTTCGTCATTGTGCAAACCTAGTTAGCAACTTCCTTCAAACTGCTCGCAGAGACAAAAATGGTATCCATGAGTTCATCTGACTCTGGGTAAGTAGAAAAATTGCTTAATTTCCAACATCTCGCACTATCTCTTTAAGTCTGTACCTGTTTAGCGACATCCCACTTCGGAAGGAATATCCGTAGTCGGTAGATAGTTTTCATTAAATCTGCATCCCTTACATCATCACCGAGCAGTTCACAAGAAAGTATTTAAGCCAGTTGTTAGATGCTATAGTGTGAGAACATGACAACTTTAGCCAGCATGTCTATAACCAACCTTACACTAGCAAGTCAGTCACTCACATCTTGAGTCAGCAGTAATACCTCGCTAATGAAGTGTTCTTGTTTTATAGCTGGGTGGCTGGTCACTACAACCTCCTCCCACTATGGAGGCAGGAGGAAAAGACTGTGAGGACGAGACCCTACAAACTGCCTTTAAAAAGCTCCGGGTAGATGCTGAAAGGTTCGTAGTACTGTTAATGGCTATTACATTTAATTCTTTCACGTTTTAGGTCCTTCCTTACTGGTTGATCTAGGGTCAGTTTCCAGGATTAATGTAATATTTCTTGAAAATTTGAAGTCTCCGTTAAGTTCTTCTGCTGTTCAGTATATTGTGGTCTGAGTTTTTGTTGGTTTCTTTAGCTTGCCTGCTACGCTGCACGTCTGTGAGACCATTACTCCAAGAGTGGTTAGCCGAGCCTTTCTAGAGGGTGCCAAGCCCAAACTTAGCTGCCCCAAGGAGAACTGGCATGGGTAAGGAAAGGCCCTCTTACAATCATTGTCCACTGTTTTATAAGTATCTTCTTGCTATGCTTCTCCATTGTCTGTTCCTTTTTTATTATTTAAGTATAATAACTTGTTAGAACCCATAGGGCCAGATTCAGTTTTATAAATTCTATATTTGTAAAATGTAGACATTTTGTAATACAATGTAACACATTGTGTTTAAAATGAGTGCAAAAAAGGCTGTATAAAACAAATTACACATACTGAGCTATATTGTATGCAAAAAAAATGAAATGATATTATTTTATACTAATATAAATGCTCAGAGAAAAAGATTTGGCCTAGCAAGTAATACAAAAAAGAGCCAACATCCTATTTTACAGTAGGTTAGGGGTTATTTTCTGCTTATAAATCTTTGTTTCAATGCTAAACCCACCACTGGTGTGTGTGGCCAAAGAGCTCTATTTTCATGTCATCCAAAAAAAGTAAACGCTTGGAGTTTTCTAAACGGCATTGGCACTTGGATTGGAACCATTGCTATGGTCAGATGAAATGAAAATAGAACTCTTTGGCCACGCACATCAGTGGTGGGTTTAGCGTTGAAATAATAAGGATTCGTAAGCATAAAATAACCCCATACCTACTGTATAGTATGGTGGTGGATCTTTGATATTATTGGGCAATTTTGCTTCCACTGGTCCTGGAGCCCTTAAGGTCAATGGCATTATGAACTTTACCCAGTATGAGGACATTTTAGCCAAAAACCTGGTTGCAAGTGGATCTTCCAGCAAGACAATAACCCCAAGCACACATCAAAATCCACAAGGAAATGGTTAATTGACTATCAACATTTTGCCATGGCCATCTCAGTCTCTGGACTTGAACCCTATTGAAAACTTGTGGTTTGAATTGAAAAGGGCAGGCCATAAGATCTGGAAAGATTCTGTATGATGGAATGGTCTAAGATCCCTCCTAATGTGTTCGCCAATAAAACATTTTAGAAAAAGGCTCAGTGCTGTTATCCTTGCAAGGTGATGCAAATAATTTTGACCCCTATCTTTTTGAGAGGAAAAAAACGTAATGATTGTTAACATTGCCATCTGAGCAATTTATTGGTATAAAATAATCATATAATTAAAATTGTTTGGCATATAAAAGCTCAGAATTGGTATTATTGTATACAATCTTTTTTTCCCAGTTTTCTTTATCAAGGTGTGCCAATAACTTTGGTCCTGACTGTAACCGCCGCAGATTCATGTCTCAATTATCTCAAGGCTCAAAAATACGTCTTTAACCTGTCTCGTCCCCTTTATCTACAGTGATTGAAGTGGATTTAACAAGTGACCTCAATAGGGGATCATGGCTTTTACCTGGTCAGTCTGTCATGGAAAGAGCAGGTGTTCCTTATGTTTTGTACACTATATGTCAGGTTTTCTGTTAGGAAAATTTGGCACCGGACAACTTGACCAGTAAGATTTTAATTTACTGGACATTTGAAAAATTGTCCAGACATCCATATGCATTGGGTGCGTAACGCATTAGGGCATCCACCCACGGTGCTCAAAATCACATTTAGATGTAATTCATCTTAACAGAATAGAATTTTGCCTGTAAAGTTGTAATAAAGTAGAATGATGTTCTTATACCAACATGACAGGTTTTATAGAAAAGCAAAACATTGCCCGTTGTCTGTTCATCCCTGCTATAAATCACTTTATAGCAGCAGGTTAGGAGAATTAGGTTAAGGTTAGCTAAAATGCAATTTTGTTTATTTTTTACTTTTGATGTTAATTTGACAAAAGCTGGGATCCCTTTTAGCCATGACCGGGCTGGCTGTCCCACCACCCTCCATTCCATCTGCGATTCAGCAACACAAGCAGTTGAACGAGGACACTCTAGGCAGCCACAAAATTAATACGATATTAAACTGATGTTGTGCAATCAAATTCAATATAGGTACAGTGCCTTGCGAAAGTATTCGGCCCCCTTGAACTTTGTGACCTTTTGCCACATTTCAGGCTTCAAACATAAAGATATAAAACTGTATTTTTTTGTGAAGAATCAACAACAAGTGGGACACAATCATGAAGTGGTACGACATTTATTGGATATTTCAAACTTTTTTAACAAATCAAAAACTGAAAAATTGGGCGTGCAAAATTATTCAGCCCCCTTAATTTAAGTTAATACTTTCTAGCGCCACCTTTTGCTGCGATTACAGCTGTAAGTCGCTTGGGGTATGTCTCTATCAGTTTTGCACATCGAGAGACTGACATTTTTCCCCATTCCTCCTTGCAAAACAGCTCGAGCTCAGTGAGGTTGAATGGAGAGCATTTGTGAACAGCAGTTTTCAGTTCTTTCCACAGATTCTCGATTGGATTCAGGTCTGGACTTTGACTTGGCCATTCTAACACCTGGATATGTTTTATTTTTGAACCATTCCATTGTAGATTTTGCTTTATGTTTTGGATCATTGTCTTGTTGGAAGACAAATCTCCGTCCCAGTCTCAGGGTCTTTTGCAGACTCCATCAGGTTTTCTTCCAGAATGGTCCTGTATTTGGCTCCATCCATCTTCCCATCAATTTTAACCATCTTCCCTGTCCCTGCTGAAGAAAAGCAGGCCCAAACCATGATACTGCCACCACCATGTTTGACAGTGGGGATGGTGGGTTCAAGGTGATGAGCTGTGTTGCTTTTACGCCAAACATAACGTTATGCATTGTTGCCAAAAAGTTCAATTTTGGTTTCATCTGACCAGAGCACCTTCTTCCACATGTTTGGTGTGTCTCCCAGGTGGCTTGTGGCAAACTTTAAACAACACTTTTTATGGATATCTTTAAGAAATGGCTTTCTTCTTGCCACTCTTCCATAAAGGCCAGATTTGTGCAATATACGACTGATTGTTGTCCTATGGACAGAGTCTCCCACCTCAGCTGTAGATCTCTGCAGTTCATCCAGAGTGATCATGGGCCTCTTGGCTGCATCTCTGATCAGTCTTCTCCTTGTATGAGCTGAAAGTTTAGAGGGACGGCCAGGTCTTGGTAGATTTGCAGTGGTCTGATACTCCTTCCATTTCAATATTATCGCTTGCACAGTGCTCCTTGGGATGTTTAAAGCTTGGGAAATCTTTTTGTATCCAAATCCGGCTTTAAACTTCTTCACAACAGTATCTCGGACCTGCCTGGTGTGTTCCTTGTTCTTCATGATGCTCTCTGCGCTTTTAACGGACCTCTGAGACTATCACAGTGCAGGTGCATTTATACGGAGACTTGATTACACACAGGTGGATTGTATTTATCATCATTAGTCATTTAGGTCAACATTGGATCATTCAGAGATCCTCACTGAACTTCTGGAGAGAGTTTGCTGCACTGAAAGTAAAGGGGCTGAATAATTTTGCACGCCCAATTTTTCAGTTTTTGATTTGTTAAAAAAAATTGAAATATCCAATAAATGTCGTTCCACTTCATGATTGTGTCCCACTTGTTGTTGATGCTTCACAAAAAAATACAGTTTTATATCTTTATGTTTGAAGCCTGAAATGTGGAAAAAGGTCGCAAAGTTCAAGGGGGCCGAATACTTTCGCAAGGCACTGTACATAAATGAAATTCGTTAAGGCTGGTTCATTGAGAGAAAGCTTATTTTACAATGCTCTTGTGAAACAAGGCCCATGCCATGCATTTATGAAGTCACTAGTTTGCAAAGCTCAAATTCTGTCACTCTTTTTACAGTTCTACTGGATGATGTTAATAAATTGTATATTTACTGTAATTTGAACTATCGTGGGGTTGTGTAGTCTACCACGGTATGAATCACAATACCCATAAATCGGTCAAACACGGAAATGGTTCCAATTGTTTTTCCACCATTTCAATTTATCCATTGTGGATTTTAGAAACACTTCGAATAAGGGCTGTGTTTTTTGGAGACTTACCCTGGTATGGCGTTTTGATAACCATGTAAGTCTCCTGGACAAGGTTACTTTTTTTTTTATCAATATATTCACCTGTATTCAGTGTGGCTGTCAGAGAACTACAAATTCCTGTCTCAAGCTTCAAGTCACTCACCAGGGCCATGATGATCTAGACGAGACTGCCGAATCGAGGCAAAGGTAAGCATCGCTGGATTAACCATATTAGCTACATTTATTAGTTAATACATTGGCTAAAATTGTTTCAGTTCGCAGAATTGCCAAATGTCTTGGGCAAGTTTTACATAGAAAATGTCTTTATCTAGCTAGCTCATGGTTAGCTAGTTAGCAACATTACCCTGGCTAGATGGCTACATTAGCCGTCTATTTGTCTAGCCATTAAAATGCATGAGAAATTCAGAAAAACAAGTTTAGCTTTCTTTTGGCTTCTATAAACCAACAATAGCTCACTAGTCAGCAGTTTAGCTCGCTAATTAACTAACAAGCTAGCTTAGATGGTGAAGCTCTAGCGCTAGGAGTTCTTGATCATGTTTGTTTGCGTCTGTGGGTAGCCTACTTCAAGTACTACTTTACTTGTAGCTACCCTGTATTATTTTAGTCTGGCATTCTGAGAGGCTTCATAGATGGACTGATTTAGCATTCTCTCGAGTCAGTGTGCTTACTGTACTGCGGGAAAACATTGTGTGCTGTTACCCGCTGGAAAGCAGATCATTAGTATAGGTAGTAGGCAAGGTTATGTAACCTTATTTGGTGCTTTCTGCTATGGTGGGTTTTACGTTCATTGATATTCACACATTTGTTTTTTGAGGTAGAATTACTGTAATGTTAATGATTCCAAATTGCTAACCTTATTTGCACCTGGTCTATTCCAGAACCAATTGGTGTGCCTGAGTCTTCTCAACTAGGTAAGCTGTTTCAACCTCGAACACCATTCTCCTGTTTTTGTCTGTTTCAGCCATTGCAAGAAGTCCTGAGGAACAGGAGCGTGTGAAGGGTTTTGTCCCAGCCCTGCTCTAACAACTGACTTAAATAAGCAACATACCGAATCATGGCGATAGGCTATGATTTGTAGTCAGGTATGGGCTGGGCTGGAACAAAAGCCTATACACGCTCTTGCCATTCAGATCTGGAGCTGTCCATTCTGCACTATGGGTACACTTGGGTGGGGTTATTGCTATAACACATGCTCCACTCTCAAATTGAAGTTGAACTTGTTGGAAATGCTGTGATCGCTCATCGTCTTTAATGTTGTGATCCACAGACACAAGATGGCCATGATTTGAATGCTGAAACTGAGACGTAATGATGTCGAGGGACATATGCAGAGACCACGAGTATGATTGGACATGGTCCGGATATTTGTGACCACTACCTACTAGGGGTGCAGAAGCACACCAGCACCCCATTTTATTTTTATTCCATGGCCAACAAGCTCTCTAGCTACCCTTTAATCCACACTGTCTTTCAACTTCAGACACTTTGGAACTCTCTACCCCACCTTCACCCATTTCCCCTATGCTGCCTCCTTCACTTGTTCTTCTGATTTGATTATTTCTATACTCAGTAACACATATTAAGTGTTGTGGTGTACTGTTTTTGCTATTGACAAGCAACATTGACAAGAAGGGTGTTGATATTGCTGCTAACTTGTTGAGTCTTAAGTGCGTTTCTCATTTTACATTTTTCTATTTTACATTTTAGTAATTTAGCAGACGATCTTACCCAGAGCGATTACAGTAGTGAGTGCATACATTTTCATACTTTTATTTTTGTTGTTGCTGGAGTTGGCTAGTAATTTATATAAAAACCTACCTTACGCATCCAGTTTTTCCATTTGTAACCCACCCACCAAAATCACAATATGCTGTTTTACATGTATTATTTGTGCTGGCCTAATTCCTAAAAATGGGAAACATAGAAGAATCTGTTCGCTCTCAGATAGTAATAATAGTTCATATGGTGCTCTTTGATGTCCCAGGTGTGTGGCATTGATGAGTAAATCATTGAATGTTTGCTTAACATAACATATACGAAAATGTATGCATTGTTAACATTTTTTTAAATTTAATACAATGTGATTGTTGGAGTTTGGGTGTCTGTGATTCATGGGTGACACTAAACTATTTTTGTCAAATATATGTTTATTCATTCATGATTATGGATATATTCTGCAATGAGTTAATTGGGCTTTGAATCTGCAAACAGAACATGTCAAGTTAGATCTGAACTGCTTTAATACAGCAGTGCATTCTGACAGCATTAATTGAAGTAGATTTGACCTTGTTCATATAGTTGGCAGAAATGATAATGGATTAAATAAAGACCTCTGTCTGAAGGAGAAGAGTATCTGGTAAAATAAAGGTATGTTGCTAATATCATCTAGCTAACTAGATATATAGCTTCTTTGCAAAAACCAAGTAGTATTCACGGAACATTATACATATCTGACTGCTACTAGAATAGTATTCCGTACAAGACCAAATGCATACCGTAATTTCTGGACTATTAAGCGCACCTGAATATAAACCGCACCCACTGAAAAAAAGATGTATTTTGTACATAAATAAGCCGCAACATGTCTATAAGCCACAGGTGCCTACCGGTACATTGAAACAAATGAACTTTACACAGCCTTTAAACGAAACACGGCTTGTAACAAAAATAAATAGGCTTTTAAACGAAACACGGCTTGTAAAAAAAAAAATAGCAGTAGCCTAACAAGAAAGTCCTTGGTCACTATCTTCCTCCTCCTGTGCACTGAAACCACTGAAGTCATCTCCTTCGGTGTCGGAGTTGAATAGCCTCAGAATTGCTTCATCCAATGTTGGATCGTTTTCATTGTCGCTCTCGTCACTTTCATCCGGAGGCAAATTCCCCGCTGAGCTCATGCTGCCCTCTTCAACACGCAGCAGTCTAGCCTTTCGAAACCCGTTGATGATAGTGGATTTTTTGACAATGCTCCACGCTGTCAGGACCCACTGGCAGACTTGACCATAAGTTGCTCTTTGCATGCGGCCCGTTTTAGTGAAGGATTTCTCCCCACTTGTCATCCAAGCCTCCCACTGAACAACGGAGCGCCACCTTAAATGCACGATTTACACTGATGTCGAGTGGCTGCAAATACTTTGTTGTGCCCCCAGGAATCACAGCTGGAATTGAGTTTGTCCTCTTGATGGCTTCTTTCACAGAATCTGTTATGTGGGCCCTCATGCTGTCCAACACGAGCAATGCCTTGTTCTTGTGAAAGAATCCTTCCGGTCGCTTGCCGTAACACTCTGTATGCCATTCATGCATTAGGCCTTCCGTCATCCATCCTTTCTTGTTGACTTTCACAACAATTAATTTCTCTGTGTCTTTGCCATGATGAGGGTGACAAAATGACTACCGTAATCAAAATGATGGGAAGTTTGAGCGCGCTCGATTTACGTCAAATTATGTGACGGTGCTCCAGATTTTTTGTGAAGGCGGGAAAAATCCATAAATCCATAAATTAGCCACGTCATTGTATAAGCCGCGAGGTTCAAAGCGTGGGAAAAAAGTAGCGGCTTTTAGTCCGGAAATTACGGTCAATAAAACAACAAATATTAGTTAAATAAAATATGTAACTGTAAATTAAAATGTTCAATATATCTTTCATTTTGGATCAAGGTAGCACGTCATCTATGCTCGGACACGCATACCCGTGACATATTTCCCTCTCTTTTCTCGTGACGATTTTAAACCCCCCCAGGTCTTAGGTCTTATACTTTAACATATTCAAGAGTACAATACGAAGTTTCACAACTCTACATGCATATTTAGTGATGTAAAGATGGCCTCAATTCTACTTTTGACCAAATGTACAGTTTAAGCTCTTAAATATTTGGGGCGGCAGGTAGCCTAGTGGTTAGAGCGTTCGGCCAGTAACCGAAAAGTTGCTGGATTGAATGGATTAGCTGACAAGGTAAAAATCTGTTCTGCTCCTGAACAACGCAGTTAACCCACTGATCCCTGGTAGGTTGTCATTGTAAATAAGAATTTGTTCTTAACTGACTTGCCTGCTTAAAAACGTATGGTTACGTGCCAGTTCCTCACTCGTTGCCTTAAATCTCTCATTTTATGTCATGGATGCTAGCATTTGTTGATTTAGTTGCCATACCTACGGGGATCAAATGAAGAAATGTGTTTTCCTACTGGTAGACGGAGATCCTTAGTGGAATGAGAGAATGCGTTTATCAGCTGGCGGATTTGGAATCCTATGCAGACATTTGCCCTTGTAACCAGGAACACGTTTCGTTAATAAAACAAAGAAAACTAGACACCGCTGCAAGCATCCAAGGTTAGATAACTGTTTGTGTCCAGCGGCCGACCACGCGTCATATGTTTAATACAGAAAGAAAATACCACAGAAAATTGGCACAGTTTTATAGGACACCTACACGAAACACTGTTTTTTAAATCCATGGTGGAAAAACAATTGGAACCATTTTTGGGTTTGACTGCTAGGTTTTTATGGGTGTTATGACTCCTCCACTGTGGGGATCAATTGATAACTGTTTCCTACTATAGGCAGTCGACTGCCTTGTGATTGCAACATTGTCACTGACGTGAATAGTTGGCAACGATGTTTCGTTTCCAGGTTCTGCTGAACTGAAAGTCACCAATTGCACATGATACATATCATTAGTCTTGCTACTCTAGTGTAGCAATCAATTCCAAATCTTTATACTATACATGAGATGGGCGGCACATGTTGGTCTTGCCTAGGGCGGCAGCAGAAGTGCTAGGACCAGGCCTGACGAACACAATAAATGGCCTCTAATTTACTTGCGTTTGCGTTGGATCTGGGCCTGCTCAATGCTCAAAGTGAGCCGCTGCTGTTGGGAAGTCAAAACTGTCCAACTCTTCAGAGCAGCTTCCGTTGCGCATCACCCTTGTTCCTTTTTCCTCAAGATGGTGCGATTTGAGGCAGTCTTTACTCTGAGGAAAAATCACCTCTCAGCGGGCACACTGGAACTTAACACAATCTTTGCCAATTCTGCCCAGTTGGGGTACACTTTGCCTAAGTCCCTTAAGAGGACCTTGCGTGAAAACTGAAACATGCACTCGACACTAATTTCCAAGCAGCTTGGGGATTTATTAGCCTATGAAGTATATTTGCCTTCGAAGTTGGAGCACATCGACTGGTATTTCCATCAATTAATAAAAAGCATTATTTTGCTATGGATTTTTTTTTCTTTCTGCCGTGGACAATTTGACCAGCAATTATTTTTAAGTAGCCACCCTTTGCCTTGATGACAGCTTTGTACACTCTTGGCATTCTCTCAAACAGCTTCATGAGGAATGTTTTTCCAACTGTCTTGAAGGAGGTCCCACATGCTGAGCACTTGTTGGCTGCTTTTCCTTCACTCTGCGTTCCAACTCATCCCAAACCATCTCAATTGGGTTGATCGTTGATCGTGGGTGATTGTGGAGGCCAGGTCATCTGATGCAGCACTCCATCCCTCTCCTTGGTCAATTAGCCCTTACACAACCTGGAGGTGTGTTTTGGGTCATTTTCCTGTTGGAAAACAAATGATTGTCCCACTAAGTGCAAATGAGATGGAATGGCGTATCGCTGCAGAATGAGGTGGTAGCCATGCTGGTTAATAAGTGTACCTTGAATTGTAAATAAATCACTGACCGTGTCACCAGCAAAGCACCACTGCACCTCTTCCTCCATGCTTCACGGTGTGAACCACACATGCGGAGATAATCCATTCACCTACTCTGCGTCTCACACGGTGGTTGGAACCAAAAATGTCAAATTTGGACTCATCAGAACAAAGGACAGATTTCCACCGGTATAATGTCCATTGCTCGTGATTGTTGGCCCAAGTAAGTCTCCTTATTATTGGTGTCCTTTAGTAGTGGTTTCTTTGCAGCAATTTGACCATGAAGGGCTGATTCACGCAGTCCCCTCTGAACAGTTGATGTTGAAATGTGCCTGTTACTTGAACTCTGATTCATTTATTTGGGCTGCAATCTGAGGTGCAGTTAACTCAAATGATCTAATCCTCTGCAGCAGAGGTAACTGAGTCTTCCTTTCCTGTGGCGGTCCTCATGAGCGCCAGCTTCATCATAGTGCTTGATGGTTTTTGCGACTGCACTTGAAGAAACATTCTTAACATTTTCTGGATTGACTGACATATCTTAAAGTAATGGACTGTTGTTTCTCTTTGCTTATTTGAGCAGTTCTTCCCATAATATGGACCTGGTCTTTTGCCAAATAGAGCTATCGTCTGTACCACACAACTGATTGGCTCAAAAAATTCACAAATGAACTTTTAACAAGGCACACCTGTTAATTGAAATGCATTTCAGGTGACTACCTGAGAGAATGCCAAGGGTGTGCAAAGCATGGCTACGTTGAAGAATCTCAAATATATTTAGATTTGTTTAACACTTTTTTGGTTACTACATGATCCATGTGTTATTTCATAGTTTTGATGTCTTCACTATTATTCTAAAATGTAGAAAATAGTTTTAAAAAATAAAGGGAAACCCTGGAATGAGGTGTCCAAACTTTTTACTAGTTCCGTATACAGTTTAAGTTGGAAGTTTACATACACCTTAGCCAAATACATTTCAACTCAGTTATTAACAAAATTCCTGACCTTTTAATCCAAGTAAAAATTCCCTGTTTTAGGTCATTTGGGATCACCGCCTTATTTTAAGAATGTGAAATGTCAGAATAATAGGATATTTTTATTTCTTTCACATTCCCAGTGGGTCCGAAGTTTACATACGCTCAATTAGTATTTGGTAGCATTGCCTTTAAACTCTTTAACTTGGGTCAAATGTTTCAGGTAGCCTTCCACAAGCTTCCTACAATAAGTTGGGTGAATTTTGGTCTATTCCTCCTGACACAGCTGGTGTAACTGAGTCAGGTTTGTCGACCTCCTTGCTCGCACACGCTTTTTCAGTTATGCCCACATGTTCTATAGGATTGAGGTCAGGGTTTTGTGATGGCGACTCAATACCTTGACTTTGTTGTCATTAGGCCATTTTGTCACTACTTTGGAAGTATGCTTGGGGGTCATTGTCCATTTGGAAGACCCATTTGCCACCAAACTTTAACTTCCTGACTGATGTCTTGAGATGTAGCTTCAATATATCCACATAAATTTCCTCTCTCATGATGCCATCTATATTGTGAAGCTCACCAGTCCCTCCTGAAGCAAAGCACCCCCACAACATGATGCTGCCACCCCGTGCTTCACGGTTGGGATGGTGTTCTTCGGCTTGCAAACCTCCCCCCTTTCCCTCCAAACATAACAATGGTCATTATGGCCAAACAGTTCTATTTTTGTTTCATCAGACCAGCGGACATTTCTCCAAAAAAGTATGATCTTTGTCCCCATGTGCAGTTGCCAACCGTAGTCTGGCTTTTTTATGGCGGTTTTGGAGCAGTGGCTTCTACCTTGCTGAGCGGCCTTTCGGGTTATGTCGATATAGGACTCGTTTTACTGTGGATATACAGTGGGGAGAAGTATTTGATACACTGCCGATTTTGCAGGTTTTCCTACTTACAAAGCATGTAGAGGTCTGTAATTTTATCATAGGTACACTTCAACTGTGAAAGACGGAATCTAAAACAAAAATCCAGAAAATCACATTGTATGATTTTTAAGTAATTCATTTGCATTTTATTGCATGTATTTTCATGCATTTGGTTTTTGTTGCCATGCAGAATGTCCTTTCAAAAAGTCACTAGAAGTGACCTGTCTTTCTACCCCAAAAAAGTATATTGGCTGGGCATACCCCTGGGCCCCCAAGCTTCCTTTGTCACCACTGCTGAAAAGAATCCTAGGGAAAACAAACTATTTTTTTCAGCTGAAAAAACAACCGATTTAACACACAGCAGCGGCTAACATCTCACACATACTGTATTCTGGAATACCAAAAGGAATGTAATGCTGCTAAGTAAAATCTGTCAACTTGTCAATTTATAACTTCATTGTTTATCGAGGTCATTTATGGCTAACCACAAAGATCCAAATATATTCTGATTCCACTCCTTCACTCTGATTCAAATAATTTTTGCTGATTTTTGAATATTCCCAAAATAACATTTTGTCACGAGCAACGGGCGCAAATCTTTGACAAATATTTGTAAGAAATGACTAATCTGATTCTAATAACAAAATACATGGACAGCCCTAATGTCATTACACAAGTAAACAATGGCTCATACCAAACAATAGATTCAGTTAATAAGACATCAGTGTGAACCAAAGATATTGCAGAGTGAGAGCAATGCAAAAGGCAGCACTTTAAAGCACCCACACAGAGCATCTGCGCATGTGCAGGAAAGTATGGTCCACTCTTCTGCAGCTTGATAGCTGCATGACAAGAACTGCAAAGGAGATTAGCATCTTGCTACGTGCTCTTTGTTGCTGCGGAAGTCAACCAAGTACAGTTAATGTTTACTTTGTACCATTTTAAAGACTCATCAACATTCAAAATCATGTTTTTCATTAAATGTTATATTTGGATGACACCAAATCAAACTATGATGACCAAAGTGTGAAAAATTGCTGTTGCTTTCTACATTGATAAAGTTTGATCATAAAGTTACAATTCCACCCCCAATGTAAAACACTTGGGTTCACGAGGTGGGTTTATAAGTACTGCCTTGTAACCAACATCCGCAAAGTGTGTTTGCAAAGGGGTGGGGTTTATATAGCAAGATAGCTATACTACTGGTCCCAAAATTTGACTGTAGGGTGTCGGCAAATATATTTAAAAATGTACACTATTCAGCTAGATACTAATGTTTCCCTTTTCATTTGTGTATGGTGCTAACTAGTTACTGGCTAGCTCGGTATTCAGCCAGCATGGAACAAAAGGGCGAAAGGGTAGTTCTGATGCAGTTGTCAGTGCTGCTATGAACCGCATCACAAGAGACATGTCAAAAAAAAAAATATACAACACTTGTTTGGCATCATTGATGCAATTTCAGTGTTTGAGTTGCTTTGTGTATCACAACATTTGCTTGATGATTTTACTGCAACTGTTCACTGCAAGTTTCTTGACATGGGCATTTCAAAGAACTGTCACTCAAGGCGAGACCATGACTGTAAGCTCCCCGCCCACTCAGCCTATCTTTTCAAACTTCCTGGTATATAGCCACGAGACGGAGTGCTTTTTCTAATTTACAGCATTTCTATTCCCCCAAAATATTATGCGTTTTATTTGTCACTCAAAAGGCATGGTAATCCGAATGACTGTTTTGGTCCATTTTTATTTTACCATCATAGTTATGTTTGGTTTTAACATTTTTGTTTTTCTATGTAGTAGTTGTATGAGGAAGACGTCAAGAGGAGCCGTGAGAAGCCAAAGACGCCGGAGATCCAAGTCTCCCATTCTCCATCCTCCAAAGTTCACCTACTGTGGTTCCAAGATGTCGCCCTTACCTGGCCATCTGAAACACAAGAGCCTGCCAGAGGCTGAAGGTTGCAGCTCCTCCCTGGAGATCCCCGCCAAGAAGGAACTGCTCTCCTCGGGCCACTCCTCCCCTGTGTTTGGCGGTGCTGGCTATGAGCCCCACATCCCCGCTGCCTCTGGGGAAGGCCCCACAGCCAAGCTGGAGGGCAGCCCCAGACAGCCCCTGTCTGACGACAAGGATGTCCCAGAGGCAGCTCACTGCGTAGGGGCTGAAGCCAAAACCGGAGCTGTGCCCTCTGACTTCAGGTCCCTGTCAAAGCTCCACGAGGGTGGAGGCCCGTGCCCCTGCGCTCAGAGCGAGTGCCAGTGCACGGGCTGGCAGGGCATAGAGGTCTACTCCTTCACGGGCCTCCGTAACATCCTCTCAGAGTGCGAGAGGAACCTGGCGAGCCCAGAGGATACGTCCCAGACCTCCCTGCAACAGAGAACTCAGACCGATGGGTCCACCACATCAACCTCCCCGCGTTCCTGTTCCGAACAGGCTCGGGCCTATGTTGATGACATCACAATAGAGGATCTTTCTGGTTACATGGAATACTATCTTTATATTCCCAAGAAAATGTCACATATGGCAGAGATGATGTATACTTAAATAAGTAATTGAAAAAATATATACATTTTGGGGGGTGGCTTAAGGAATGGTTAGGCATGACGTAATTTAAATATAAGGTTTAACTGTTTATTACCGCAGTTTCTCCATTCTCTTTGCAACTCCAGTACCAGAGCTGAAAGACACATTGTATTTTTCTTATTACTTTTGAATTATTTGTTTTCTTTTAATTTTTCATGATTGTCCTTTATTTCTGGTTGACAAATGAAGTTGCCAAAGCTCTATCGCAAAAAGTGCAGGTGGGATTTGTCGGTATATGCAAAGCAAACTTGTAATGCCAAGTGTGATTGTTTTCCACGGCCAACGAGGTTTCCATTTCACTCAATAAAACATTTGTTGAAAACAGATGTTTGCCTTTGTCACACTTTTTTTTAATCACTATTTTACCCTTTGTGTTTGTTTGATTCATATGCTGTGGTTCGAAGCATATTGTTTGTGCTGCAATAATGGAGAAGCTAGAGCAAAGAATTGTGCCCTTTTGTGATAAAGCACTACATTTCACCCAACCAGATCCATGGGCTCAAATTGGACAGGTTCCACATGTATTTGTTTCTAAGAACTCTAGGGAATAACCAGTCGTTTGATTTCAAAAGGGTGAGTGAGAAAATGTGTTAATTTGACCACATTCACTCAAATTATGTCTGAATTATGTCTTACAAAATTGGACACAAAATGTACCACTGGAGCCTGAGCTTCACTGCAACACAGGGGAGGAGTAGCACAAGGAGAGCAGTTCCTTCATGGCGGGAGCCCCAGAGAGGAGCTGCAGCCCTCAGCCTCTGGCAGGCTCTTGTTTCAGGTGGTCAGGCGGGGGCGACATCTTGGAGCCACAGTAAGAATGTTATACAAACACAACTTTTCAGAAATATAATTTGACATTGACCACTAAAGCCTGAACTTTTTAATGCAAATAAATAATGAAAGGGGCTTGAAAAAACCTGGCACACTGAAATGCTAGAGCACATTAAGACTTAATAAGAAATTGGTTCTGTCTACAGTAAATGACTGAGGAAACTATTTATTGAAATCAATGCAGTTATGATATTTTATCAGTAATATTGTAGGCTGGAATTTGAAGTTATTAGGAACCCCATTAACTGATGTCATGATGCCAGCTAATCTTGTTGGGGTCCAACACATCAATAAAAATGCTTACATTTTACATTGAAGACATTACAAATGTTAACAAATAGATATTACAGACATAAAATACCTGACAGGTAACAAACACATTTAACATTTAAACCTAAGCATTAGGTGTTTTCTTGAAGGTGAATTAACTTGTTGTAGGCTGGGATGAGCCTCTGGTGTCCAAGGAGATACAGGGCCAATTGTAACCATCGAAAGCCACCAGATTATCGCCAGCTGATCTCTCAAACCATCAATATGCTCTAAAATCTCTGGCACAGTTGATCTCATTTGCCACCAACATTTGCCAGCAATTTACCACTCTAATGTGGATGTTGAGGTTATCTTTTAATCTTGATTGCAGCCAACATTTTTCCAGACTATTTCGTCCTCTGGTTGGTATTATCATCAAAACATCTAAGTCATACTTTATGAGCAGACTACAGGCGATTTATCTGTTTGACAATCATTCCGAACAACTCGAATAAAGTATTTCCTCGTTTACCATGGCAAATCTACTGTGGAAATGTACCAGACACGTATGAATGGAAAACTGTTTATGGTGTAGCCAACTCTTATTTTATGAAATACAGGACAACTACTTCTATACTTATACTCCAGTAAGTATTTTTACATTCACCAGCCTTACAGTTTCCAATGCTCCGGATAGGTTGATATTTCATTGGGGGCAGGAGAAGAGCACAACACCTCCCGTTTAAACCTAGATAGTTTGTGTGTCTATTGATATGTAGGCTACATGTGCCTTTTTTTAAAATGATGTAGTTCTGTCCTTGAGCTGTTCTTGTATATTAATGTTTTGTATTATTTCATGTTTTGTGGACCCCAGAAAGTAGCTGCTGCTTTCGCAACAGCTAACGGGGATCCTAATAAAATACCAGGTACTGGTATCTCAATGACTTGACACATTAACAATGACTGTATTCAGTACGCCGATTCTGTTGCAAAATGTTTCTTAACCCAGAAGCAAACGGAATGAAACGGCGAGGGATCTACCTGAATTTTTCCATTAGAAACTTGTTTTAGTTTGGACTAATGATTACACCCCAGGGGCCTAATTTATAAACCGTGCATACTTACAACATACACCCCAAAATGTGTGTGCGCCAAAAGTTGGCATTTATTTTTTTTAAATTATGTACTCAGCTCCCCGCAAACTTTAGACCATGCGTAAGCACATCTAGCCTCGTACGAACCATTCTGATCTAGCGAGCTAACATTGTTTCGTTGCACGGATACAGTTTGGCTGATGCGCAAACCATGTATATACACGGCGAGCTGTGACCTATGATTTATATATACAGCATTGACTGTGACTCACTGTTCTGAGGTGCGCTCAGTTCGCATTTGCTACATTGCGAAACGGTTTGTACTGAACTAAACACTTCCCAAAAACGTTAATGTACGTTATTGAACAGACTTTGACGTACGTTTGCTCCTGTTTGGTGGGTGTGGCTTGAAGCAATGAGTTATGTGTTTTAAAGGCAACGGCCATGCTGGCAGCATTCCCCAACCAGAGTATGTGACAATGACGGTGTAGGCTGGCATTGTAAATATGAATTTGTTCTTAAATGACTTGCGTAGTTAAATAAATAAAATACATTTGTGAGGAGACGCTCATTATGCTCAATTTGAGCGATATCCCCAAAGGCTGGACCGTCGGCCTTCTCGCCCATTCCAATTTCACTGCAGTAGCGCTCGCTTCACGGGGCAGCAGGTAGCCTAGTGGTTAGAGCATTGGACTATTAAACAAAAGGTTGCTGGATAGAATCTCCGAGCTGACAAGGTAAGAATTTATCATTCTGCCCCTGAACAAGGCAGATAACCCACTGTGGGCCGTCATTGTAAATAGGAATTTGTTCTTAACTGA
This sequence comes from Oncorhynchus tshawytscha, assembly GCF_018296145.1. Taxonomy (NCBI): domain Eukaryota; kingdom Metazoa; phylum Chordata; class Actinopteri; order Salmoniformes; family Salmonidae; genus Oncorhynchus; species Oncorhynchus tshawytscha. The sequence continues at coordinate 21,320,403 of NC_056435.1, read as the reverse complement.
CTTATAGTTAAATAAATAAAAATGTTTTAAATTCACCAGCTCAGGGCATGCCTGGCCCAGCATGCATTGTAGTGTACTTGTGTGCTGCTTTAGCTACTGTCATGGAGTTAGCAAAATGTTTACATTTTCATAAAGAAACTGATAAACACACAGGAACAAGAGCAAAAGAGGGAGTGCGGTGATGTAGTGTCCATAACTAAATAATCATTGTGGAATCTGAAAAGACGCGTACCCTAAAGCATGATGTTGTACTTACTATGTGCACATGATAAAAGAAAGGAATGAGTTGTGTAGATAACTAAGTGTGTCATTATAGCAAAGTATTTATAAACAAAAAAATCTGATCTCTTAAATGTTTAGCTCATTTTTGTTGCATTATCTTTACAATAGGTCATAATTGAGTTTGGCCCAATACACCTGGTATATTCCCACATTCAAATAGTTTTACGTTTTGATTGGGTTATTTTGCCTAATAACCTTTAGGTCTACCTATAGAAAACAACAACAAAAAACTGTATCTCTGCCTAGAGTGGCCAAAATAGTGTTTAGCATCCCCAGTGGCTCTGCAAGTGTGGAGAGGGTATTCTCCACTGCTGGCCTGCTCTCCAGGCACCATTGCATGAGCTTGAAGCCACAGACTGGCCAAACTTGTGTTTCAATTTTTTTTATTTAAAGGCACCAGTAAATCATTTTTCACTTAATTTGTAAATTACAGCTTATATTTGCAATTTATAGACTATAATGATTTAATACAACAAAATGTTGTTTAAACACTGAGCGCTTCATGTTCCTACCAGCCAATTGTGTAGCACTCGGACATGCTTCACAATGTAGCTTATAGCCTTGAAATAATATAGCTTAAATCATTTATTTTTGTTCCTTACGCTCCCTGTCTGGTTACTGACCTGTTTAGAGTGTGTTTATGCTGTTTAATATGATGTAGCCTATTTCAAATTATGCTTCTTACATTCACCTTTTCATGTTTATTCAAATACTTTTCATTCAAATCCATATGGTTTGGTTTCAATACTTCAAAACCAAGCGGTCGGTCCAGGTCGTCACAAAAATAGATGTGTGTTGGTTAAAGTGTGATTTTAATGAATGACTTTATGATTGGTTGTCATATGCATACTATTTGCAGGCACATGCTTCCTCGTAAATTTGAGATGACCCCACTAGAGAAGTAAACAAGCCAAGCTAAAGTTAGGCTACCTGCCTAGCTAACTAAAACTTGGGAGAAAAACTTAGCGATGGACCTTTCTGAAAAGGAGAGAGAACACTGCCACATAGTAATAACCAACCTGAAGCATTTCAAGCCTTTTGTGCGAGGTGAGTATGTATTGGCAGTCTTGGCAATGAGCTTTAGGGAAAAGTCTAATTTACCAGTTAGCTAGTTGTAATCTTCAAGAAGCTAGTAAAACAGCCTCCAATTCTGACAGTCGTGTCCCCGTTAAAGGCTTTGGTGGACAGATGATCAAATCTGCAAGGCGACAGTCCTTGGTCTCAGAGCGGTAGTGATAGTAGCTCGCCTAGCATCGTAGCGACTACTGAACGGCTCCCTGATCAACCTATTGCTACTCATTGGACCCTATGATCACTCGGCTACACATGCCTCTCCCTAATGTCAATATGCCTGTTTTGGTTCGTGATTGTCATATTTCACTGTAGAGCTCCCAGCCCTGCCCAATATGCCTTAAATAGCCCTTTTGTTCCACCCCCCACACATGCGGTGACCTCACCTGGCTTAACTGGTGCCTCTAGAGACGAAACCTCTCTCATCGTCACTCAATGCCACTGTACTCACATCCTACCATACCCTTGTCTGTACATTATGCCTTTAATCTATTCTTCCACACCCAGAAATCTGCTCCTTTTACACTCTGTTCCTAACGCACTAGACGACTAGTTCTTATAGCCTTTAGCCGTACCCTTATCCTACTCCTCCTCTGGTGATGTAGAGGTTAACCCATTCCCTGCAGCCCCCAGCACCACTCCTATTCCCCAGGCGTTCTCAATTGTTGACTTCTGTAACTGTAAAAGCCTTGGTTTCAAAAAGCCTCCTCCCTAAGTGTGTTTTATTCACTGCTTTTATTCACAGTTGCTCTTATTCTCCATGGACTTTACAGTGTCCCAGAACTTTTTGGAGTTTGTGCTACAGGATGCAAATTTCTGTTTGAAAAAGTTAGTCTTTGCTTTCCTAACTGCCTGTGTATATTTGTTCCTAACTTCCCTGAAAAGTTGCATATCGTGGGGGCTATTCGATGCTAATGCAGTACGCCGCAGGATGTTTTTGTGCAGGTGAAGGGCAGTCAAGTCTGGAGTGAACCAAGAGCTATATCTGTTCATAGTTCAACATTTTTTGAATGGGGCATGCTTATTTAAGATGGCGAGGAAAGCACTTTTAAAGAATAACCAGGCATCCAGAGTAAAAGGAGCAGATTTCTGGGCGTGGTAGAATAGATTAAAGGCATAATGTACAGACAAGGGTATGGTAGGATGTGAGTATTAGGTACTGTGTTATTGAAACAGTCCAGGGGGCATCAGTGGTGTAGCCGGGTGATCATAGTGTCAAAAGAGCAGCAATCTGTGAGTCAGGGTGCTGTTCGGTAGTCACTACTACGCTAGGCGAGCAGGTGACACAGCGTTCAGAAAAGCTAGCGGGCAGGGGCTAGTAGATGGTTCTTCGGCGACATCGTAACAGAATAACCTGTTGAGCCAAAATGTTAAAGCCAGCATCCAGCAATCATGGTACAAAATCTGGGTGGTTAAGAATCGAGGTAAGAGCAAAGGTTAGTTTGGACCTTCCCCAAAAAATGTTGAACTGATCTCCTTGCTTTGTGTTAAGTGTAATGGGATTATTGCAGTGAACTTTTGCTGACTTGAAGCTTTGGAAAAATAAAAGATCCTGCAAGGGGTATTTTGAAAAAGAAGTCTCAATATCTAACCAAATAGAGTCATCATCATTTGGGATCCAGTCAGAAATATAACATAGGCGGGCACGCCACTGATTAAGCCTAATATTGGGCAGATCAAGCCTGGCAGCTGCAATATTTACATCTTAAGTCTTGGCTTGCATTTTCTCCATATGAAGGAACTTAACCAGCCATTTAAATATGTTATTACCTTATTGGAAAGAAAGATTGGGATCATTTGGATTGGGTGAAGTAGTCTAGGTAAAATGTTCCTTTTCAAGAGGGATATTCTACCCAATCATGAAATCAGAAGAGAGTTCCAGCGCTCCTTATTGTATCAAATAAGGGAACAAATTTGGCTTTGTACATTTGCTGGAACTTAGGAGTTACGAATATACCCTGATATGTAAAACCTGAGGGAGGCCATTTAAAAGGAAAGGGGGGAAAGGTACAGAGTGAATACTACCAAGTGGCATAGCTTCTGATTTAGTTAAATTATTCTTGTAGCCTATTAACAAGATATGTAATGGAAGTCTCTGGGCTGGAGATGAATATCAAAACATCATTAGCAAGCTTATTTTATGATGAACATTACCAAGCAGACACTGTATAGCAGGTGTTACTCAGATTGACTGGGCCAGTGGTTCTATAATAGCAGGTAGCCTAGTGGTTAGATTGTTGGACTTGTAACCGGAAGGTTGCAAGATCAAATCTCCGAGCTGACAAGGTAGAAATATGTTGTTCTGCCCCTGAACAAGGCAGTTAACCCACTGTTCCTAGGCTGTCATTGAAAATAAGAATTTGTTCTAAACTGACTTGCCTAGTTAAATAAAGATTTGTTATTTTTGATTTAAAGAGCACAAATAGGACAGGGGACAAAGGACAGCACTGTCTAGCACCTCTGTGTGTGGTGAAGCCATTTGACCTTAGCCCATTAGTAAGGACAGCTGCCTGATGATCATCATTTAGAACCTTAACCCATTTTATAAAGTTGTCACCTCGACCAAATGTAGTTTGAGCAAAGAATAGGCAGGACCACTCCACACTGTCATGCTTTTTCAGCATCTAGGGAGAGCACAAGACCATCCACAGCACTTCGTTGGTAGACTTGAATAACATTAAGAAACCACCTGACATTATTACATGAGTTACGGCCCTTAATGAAGCCAGTTTAGTCCCCTTTCACAATTAATGGCATTAAGTCCTTTAGTCATGTGGCTGGGATTTTAGAAGGCAATTTTCTATCCACGTTCAGAAGAGCAATAGGTTTGTACAAGGAACAAGACTCTGGGCATTTTCCCTTTTTGAGAATAAGTGATATGTTAGCTTCCCTCAGCGTTTGAGGGAGGCGGTCATCTGAAAATGTGGTTAAACATATCAAGCAATGGCTCAATTATCAGTCCATGGAACTCCTTATAGAACACACAACTAAACCCATCTGGTCCCTGGGGCCCTACCATTTTGCAGATTCTCAATTGCAAACATTATCTCTTCCTCTGTAATAGGGGCATTAAGGAGAGACCTCTGTTCTTCGGAAATAGTTTGGAGCTCAATCTTAGTAAATACTTTTTTATGCCCAGGATGTCTTTGCAGTCTGTTTTATCTACTAATATAGGAAGCATAGTCATATCTGATCATAATCAGATATGACTATGCTTCCTATATTAGCAGATAAAACAGACTGCAAAGACATCCTGGGCATAAAAAAGTAATCTATTCTAGTCTGACATCCATGAGGTGCAGAGAAAAAGGTGAACTCTGTTGGAGGGATGAAAGGTTCTCCAGACATCAGCATACCCCAGATCATCACAAATAGCTTTAAGTGACCTAGCTTGAGGAGAGGGTGAAGCTAGGCTCCTGGGACACTTGTCGATAAGGGAGTTCAACAAACAATTCAAATTCAGTTAAATTCCACAAATTCTTTCCTTCTTAAAGTGTTTGAGCCAGTCAGTTGTGTTATGACAAGGTAGAGGGGTATACAGAAGATAGCCCTTTTTGGTAAAAGTCCATATTATGGAAAGAACAGCTCAAATAAGCAAAGAGAAACGACAGTCCATTATTTTAAGACATGACGGTCAGCCAATCCAGAAAATTACAAGAACTTTGAAAGCTTCTTCAAGTGCAGTCGGAAAAACCATCAAGCGTTATGATGAAACTGGCTCTCATGAGGACCAACTTACGCTCTGTTGTAAATCAGGTCTGCACTCTCAAGATTCACCAAAGGAATGTACTTTTTCAATACTTTTTCCAGCTGAAACTCTGAAGCATTCAAATGCAAATACTGGAACAAAATTTCTAACATAGATCATATGGAATGGTCAGACTTACTAATGTAAGTTTGTTATTTTGTGATTTCATGAAAAAATGTCAAAGGAAATACTGTACCTTGGATAGTATACCCACTACATATATGTTTCCATACTATGCATTGTGCATGTAATATGAACAATGATGAGTGTTTTTGTTAAGAGAGGGATGTGATTTGAGAAGCTGTAAGAGATAATTGTTTTCCACAAACTTTGCACAGTGACTAGCCGGCCGGAGCTGCAGCTTTCAAGCAATCTGAATAAAATGATGGATTAAGAAAAAACACATTAGACCAAAGGCGTGAAGCTGCAGCTGCGCATTTTAAAGTGGTTTGAACTTTGAATCTCAACATCAGGTGGAGACGATAAACTCATCTCCCGGACAATCACTGGTACTGCTGATTAGCTGTCCTAAGTAAAGTATCTTCAAAAGAGAATTTAAGTATGACCATCCTGTTGCTCTGCTCCAACCATCAATACAGCTGGCTAGCCTATCTTCAAAGAAGCCTCAAGAGTGAATGAAAGAAAAGTCCACTCTGTAATTCTGTTCAGGACTACATGACAAGTCACTGGATACTAGACAACTACAGGGCCTTGCGAAAGTATTCACCCCCCTTGGCATTTTTCCTATTTTGTTGCCTTACAACCTTGAATTAAAATAGATTTTTTGGAGGGGTAGTATAATTTAATTTACACAACATGCCTACCACTTTGAAGATGCAACATATTTTTTTTGTGAAACAAACAAGAAATAAGACCCCAAAAAATTAACTTGAGCGTGCATAACTATTTACCCCCAAATATCAATACTTTCTAGAGCCACTTTTTGCAGCAATTATAGTTGCAAGTCTCTTGAAGTGTGTCTCAATAAGCTTGGCACATCTAACCACTGAGATTTTTGCCCATTCTTCAAGGCAAAACTGCTCCAGCTCCTTCAAGTTGGATGGGTTCCGCTGGTGTACAGCAATCTTTGTCGTACCACAGATTCTCAATTGGATTGAGGTCTGGGCTTTGTCTAGGCCATTCCAAGACATTTACATGTTTCCCCTTAACCTGTTATGGCTGCATCCCTTTGTTCTCAATTTCCGCCTGAAGACATACCCTAATCGAACTGCCTGCAGCTCAGCCCCAGAGGCAAGGGTATGCATATTCTTGGTATCATTTGAATGGAAACATTCTGAAGTTTGTGGAAATGTTAATTGAATGTAGGAGAATATAACACAGTAGATCTGGTGGAAGAAAAGAGAGCATACATTTTCTGTTTTTTATTGTTGTAGCATCTTTCACATGTACTAGAATAGGATGCTGGAGATAATTTTGATGGATAACACAAGAGGGCAACTGTAGGTGTGCAACGTTTCAGACTGATAACTTCAGGAATGGGTGAGCTACATGGCATTTAGCATGAAGTCACCCAGGTGTCCCACACAAGTTGCCCAAATGTACCCAAGTGGCCGAATTGGTGAAATTACCTATAACTATATACAACAGTGCAAATAACTATATACAACATATCAAAAACCAATTCTAACACACAAAGTTTTAAAAAATATTAGAAAATAAATATATATTTTTTTAAAGTGCCGACTCAATATTTTGCTACCTGTGCCATGTCCCATAGCAGTCTCTTTCTGATGTAAAGCAGAGGCAAACTGAACAAGTGGTGCCGTTCATGCAACACAGAACACAACGACGCCTCCATGCTGTGCCCTTTTGGCCCTGAGGCACAGTCATGCCTGCAGTAATGAACTATGGCGTATGAACACCACTGGGGGCAGAGGTAGAGCGGGCAGCTTGGCACCGGGGGCTCCCAGTCGGAGTCGCTATCACTGTAAAAGAAAACATTTAAAAAATATTTGTATTGTATGAGCCTTTTATCATCACATAAAATAAACAGATATGTGTTGTATAGAGCAGAGGGAACAGTCACTAAGGTGAAGTGCTGTTCCATTCAACTCCGGCCATTGTTGTGGGCCTGCGCCCTCCTGAACAGCACCCAATGGCTATTTCATATGGAAATGGAGAGTAGCAGGCGCAGTGGCCATGTGTGTTTGCTGTTCTACTCCATTCCGTTTCAATAAAAAAAATATATATATACACACACACACACACACCAACCACACATTTCATTGCAAAAAAAAAAATATATATATTTTTATATTTCATAAAACGGCTGTCAGGCCCTGGTCTTAGTATTTTGTGTTTTCTTTATTTATTTGGTCAGGCCAGGGTGTGACATGGGTTTATTTTGTGGTGTGTTTGTGTATGGGTTTTTTTCGTAGGTTTCGGGATTGTGGCTTAGTGGGGTTTTCTAGCATAGTCTATGGTTGCCTGAGGCGGTTCTCAATCAGAGGCAGGTGATTCTCGTTGTCTCTGATTGGGAACCATATTTAGGCAGCCATATTCTTTGAGTGTTTCGTGGGTGATTGTTCCTGTCTCTGTGTTTATTGTCACAAGATAGGCTGTATAGGTTTTCACGTTCCGTTTGTTGTTTTTGTATTGTTCGTTTTTCTTCGTCATTAAACATGTATGAAAATTACCACGCTGCATTTTGGTCCGACTCTCCTTCGACGGAAGAAAACCTTAACAACGGTATTAGCACTTACCCGTCCAGAAGTACATCCTGTCCTTGCAGAAACAGCTCCTCAGTTCGTTTGAATCATAACACTCCAAGATTCCTCAAACAAAAAGCCTCACTTTCACTTTTTCACTTTAGACTTTGACTTGGCTTTTCCTGATTTATTCGCCATGATATCTTCAATGAAATCGTTAAATACAACTTTCCGAAATACAGCTGCGCGTAATAAGCCTTACAGCAACTCCTCTGATCGTCAAGGCGAGAATGGAGTTCCTTACGCGTGCGATTACAAACAAGGAATGGTGGTCCAACCAAAAACCATTACATACTGGCGTTTACCTCAGCTTATTGGCTATCTACCCAGCTAGATTTCAAGAAGATCATTGGGCAGAAATATAGTCAATCAATGAAGCGTCGCTAAAATTATGCGTAAGGTAGTCATTGCTCGTTGTCTTCAGATCAGTTCACTTCGGTCAATACTCCCCGCAAAAAAAACAATGACGTTTGGCTGTGTCGCAAACATCCAGAGGAATGCACTGAAACCAACCATGACTAGATAAACAATTGTTTACGGTGTGTAATCACGTCGAATCCTCCGTAAAAAAATGATAGATGGAATTCACGGCACAAACGGTTTACAAAATATTTCGATTTAGGCTATAAAAATGGATTTTATCAAAGAAAACTGCACTTCATTTGATCACTGGGACCCTCAGGAAGAGGAATAAGAGCAAGATATCAGAATGTAAGTCATAATTTTACCTTCAGATGTGAATGTGTAAAAACTGTCATGGCGGAAAATGTTTGTTGTTGATTGCTCTTCTCAAACAAAAGCATGGTAGTTTGATTACCAAGATTCTAATCTTTTGAAGGGTGTAAGGCACTTGCATTTTCAAGAATGTTTAATGTTACGATGTTGTATTTTTAGTTGTCACTCTGAAATTTCCCCTGATGTTGGTCCCTGTACAGGGATCGCAGCCATAACAGGTTTTAATCCACTCGAGTGTTGCTTTAGCAGTATGCTTAGGGTCATTGTCCTGCTAGAAGGTGAACCTCCGTCCCAGTCTCAAATTTCGGGAAGACAAACAGGTTTCCCTCAAGAATTTCCCTGTATTTAGCGCCATCAAATCATTCCTTCAATTCTGACTAGTTTCCCAGTCCCTGCCAATGAAAGTATCCCCACAGCATGATGCTGCCACAACCATGATTCACTGTGGGGGTGATGAGGTGTTGGGTTTGCGCCAGATTGCGTTTCCTTGATTGACAAAAAGCTATATTTTACTCTGACCAGAGTACCTTCTTCCATATGTTTGGGGAGTCCCCCACATGCCTTTGGCGAACACCAACAAAAAAAAATTATTCTTCTAAAGCAATGTATTTTTCTGGCCACTCTTCTGTAAAGCCCGACTCTGTAGAGTGTACGGCTTAAAGTGGTCCTATGGACAGATACTCCAGTCTCCTGCTGGAGCTTTGCAGCTCCTTCGGGGTTATCTTTGGTCTCTTTGTTGCCCCTCTGATTAATGCCCTCCTTACCTGGTCCATGAGTTTGTGGGTGGCCCTCTTGGCAGGTTTGTTGTGCCATATTCTTTCCATTTTTTTTATAATGGATTTAATGGAGCTCCCTCCATGGGATGTTAAAAGTTTTAAAGTTTTTTTATTACCCACCGCTGATTTGTACTTCTCCACAACTTTGTCCCTGACCTGTTTGGAGAGCTCCTTGGTCTTCGTGGTGCCCCTTGGTAAGAAGACGGGCGGGGGCGTATGCCTTATGGCCAACGTGACATGGTGTGATGAAAGAAACATACAGGAACTCAAATCCTTCTGTTCACCTGATTTAGAATTCCTCACAATCAAATGTAGACCGCATTATCTACCAAGAGAATTCTCTTCGATTATAATCACAGCCGTATATATCCCCCCCCAAGCAGACACATCGATGGCTCTGAACGAACTTTATTTAACTCTCTGCAAACTGGAAACGATTTATCCGGAGGCTGCATTCATTGTAGCTGGGGATTTTAACAAGGCTAATCTGAAAACAAGACTCCCTAAATTGTATCAGCATATCGATTGCGCAACCAGGGGTGGAAAGACCTGGATCATTGTTACTCTAACTTCCGCGACGCATATAAGGCCCTGCCCCGCCCCCTTTTGGAAAAGCTGACCACGACTCCATTTTGTTGATCCCTGCCTACAGACAGAAACTAAAACAAGAAGCTCCCACGCTGAGGTCTGTCCAACGCTGGTCTGACCAAGCTGACTCCACACTCCAAGACTGCTTCCATCACGTGGACTGGGAGATGTTTCGTATTGCGTCAGACAACAACATTGACGAATACGCTGATACGGTGTGCGAGTTCATTAGAACGTGCGTTGAAGATGTCGTTCCCATAGCAACAATTAAAACATTCCCTAACCAGAAACCGTGGATTGATGGCAGCATTCGTGTGAAACTGAAGGCACGAACCACTGCTTTTAATCAGGGCAAGGTGTCTGGTAACATGACTGAATACAAACAGTGCAGCTATTCCCTCCGCAAGGCTATCAAACAAGCTAAGCGCCAGTACAGAGACAAAGTAGAATCTCAATTCAACGGCTCAGACACAAGAGGCATGTGGCAGGGTCTACAGTCAATCACGGACTACAGGAAGAAACCCAGCCCAGTCACGGACCAGGATGTCTTGCTCCCAGGCAGACTAAATAACTTTTTTGCCCGCTTTGAGGACAATACAGTGCCACTGACACGGCCTGCAACGGAAACATGCGATCTCTCCTTCACTGCAGCCGATGTGAGTAAGACATTTAAACGTGTTAACCCTTGCAAGGCTGCAGGCCCAGACGGCATCCCCAGCCGCGCCCTCAGAGCATGCGCAGACCAGCTGGCCGGTGTGTTTACGGACATATTCAATCAATCCCTATACCAGTCTGCTGTTCCCACATGCTTCAAGAGGGCCACCATTGTTCCTGTTCCCAAGAAAGCTAAGGTAACTGAGCTAAACGACTACCGCCCGTAGCACTCACATCCGTCATCATGAAGTGCTTTGAGAGACTAGTCAAGGACTATATCACCTCCACCCTACCTGACACCCTTGACCCACTCCAATTTGCTTACCACCCAAATAGGTCCACAGACGATGCAATCTCAACCACACTGCACACTGCCCTAACCCATCTGGACAAGAGGAATACCTATGTGAGAATGCTGTTCATCGACTACAGCTCGGCATTCAACACCATAGTACCCTCCAAGCTCGTCATCAAGCTCGAGACCCTGGGTCTCGACCCCGCCCTGTGCAACTGGGTACTGGACTTCCTGACGGGCCGCCCCCAGGTGGTGAGGGTAGGCAACAACATCTCCTCCCCGCTGATCCTCAACACTGGGGCCCCACAAGGGTGCGTTCTGAGCCCTCTCCTGTACTCCCTGTTCACCCACGACTGCGTGGCCATGCACGCCTCCAACTCAATCATCAAGTTTGCGGACGACACAACAGTGGTAGGCTTGATTACCAACAACGACGAGACGGCCTACAGGGAGGAGGTGAGGGCCCTCGGAGTGTGGTGTCAGGAAAATAACCTCACACTCAACGTCAACAAAACTAAGGAGATGATTGTGGACTTCAGGAAACAGCAGAGGGAACACCCCCTTCCACATCGATGGAACAGTAGTGGAGAGGGTAGCAAGTTTTAAGTTCCTCGGCATACACATCACAGACAAACTGAATTGGTCCACTCACACAGACAGCATCGTGAGGAAGGCGCAGCAGCGCCTCTTCAACCTCAGGAGGTTGAAGAAATTCGGCTTGTCACCAAAAGCACTCACAAACTTCTACAGATGCACAATCGAGAGCATCCTGGCGGGCTGTATCACCGCCTGGTATGGCAACTGCACCTCCCTCAACCGTAAGGCTCTCCAGAGGGTAGTGCGGTCTGCACAACGCATCACCGGGGGCAAACTACCTGCCCTCCAGGACACCTACGCCACCCGATGCTACAGGAAGGCCATAAAGATCATCAAGGACATCAACCACCCGAGCCACTGCCTGTTCACCCCGCTGTCATCCAGAAGGCGAGGTCAGTACAGGTGCATCAAAGCTGGGACCGAGAGACTGAAAAACAGCTTCTATCTCAAGGCCATCAGACTGTTAAACAGCCACCACTAACATTGAGTGGCTACTGCCAACACACTGTCAATGACACTGACTCTACTCCAGCCACTTTAATCATGGGAATTGATGGTAAATGATGTAAATATATCACTAGCCACTTTAAACAATGCTACCTTATATAATGTTACTTACCCTACATTGTTCATCTCATATGCATACGTTGATACTGTACTCTATATCATCGACTGCATCCTTATGTAATACATGTATCACTAGCCACTTTAACTATGCCACTTGGTTTACATACTTATCTCATATGTATATACTGTACTCGATATCATCTACTGTATCTTGCCTATGCTGCTCTGTACCATCACTCATTCATATATCATTATGTACATATTCTTTATCCCCTTACACTGTGTATAAGACAGTAGTTTTTTTGGAATTGTTAGTTAGATTACTTGTTCGTTATTACTGCATTGTCGGAACTAGAAGCACAAGCATTTCGCTACACTCGCATTAACATCTGCTAACCATGTGTATGTGACAAATAAAATTTGATTTGATTTAGTGGTGTTGCAGACTCTGGGGCCTTTTAGAACAGGTGAGATCATGTGACACTTAGATTGCACACAGGTGGACTTTATTTAACTAATTTTGTTACTTCTGAAGGTAATTGGTTGCACCAGATCTTATTTAGGGGCTTCATAGCAAAGGGGGTGAATACATATGCACGCACCACTTTTCCGTTTAAAAAATTACAATTTCACTTTACCAATTTGGACTATTTTGTGTATGTCCATTACATGAAATCCAAATAAAAATCCATTTAAATTACAGGTTGTAATGCAACAACTAGGAAAAACGCCAAGGAGATGAATACTTTTGCAAGGCACTGCATAAAGAAGGACAACAATAGAAGACTTGTTGGAACCATTTCGAACAATCAGAGCCTTACAAACGTCTTCCCAATTTCGTGGTATGCAATTGGTAGTTAGTCTTGTCTCATCGCTGCAATTCCCGTACGGACTCGGGAGGCAAAGGTCGAGAGCCATGAGTCCAAAACACAACCCAACCAAGCCGTACTGCTTCTTGACACAATGCCCACTTAATCCGGATGCCAGCCGCACCAATGTGTTGAAGGAAACACAGTACACCTGGTGACCGTGTCAGCATGCACTGCGCTCGGCCCGCCACAGGAGTCTCTTGTGCGCGATGGGAGAAGGACATCCCTGCCGGCCAAACCCTCCCCTAACCCGGACGATGCTGGGCCAATTGTGCGACGCCCCATGGGTCTCCTGGTCGCGGCTGGCTGTGACAGAGCCTGGACTCGAACCCAGAATCTCTAGTGTCACAGCTAGCTCTGCGATGCAGTGCCTTTGACCACTACCACTCAGGAGGCCCCAACCTCCTTTCCAAGGCTGCACTGTTCACTGAGAGATCCCCAGCGAACCCAGGCATTTCTTACTCAAAGCGGGCTGCAATTCATGTGCAGAGTATGTGGTTACTGTATGTGAGAGTAGTTTCTGAATGTACCAATGTTAAGTGTCTCGGTCTCTCTCTCCCCATCTCTTCTTTAACAAGCATCAATGTTATTGTCTTTCCACTAGGGACTTGTTTTCAGCGTATTACGTCTCCAGTCAATAACCAGTCCAGTGTGTGTATATTTCTAATGTGTTCCCATTTTAATTAGCAAGTAAATAATTAAACCAATTTATGTAGTGCTAAATCATAAGTACGGCTGTTCAGCATGATGATATGAAACATGGTTATGATTAATAAGTTGACTATTTATAGATGTGATAGGTAAAGACATTTTAGAGTTTGAATCTCAAATATAAATACACTGCTCAAAAAATAAAAGGGAACACTTAAACACAATGTAACTCCAAGTCAATCACACTTCTGTGAAATCACACTGTCCACTTAGGAACCAACACTGATTGACAATACATATCACATGCTGTTGTGCAAATGGAATAGACAACAGGTTGAAATTATAGGCAATTAGCAAGACACCCCCAATAAAGGAGTGGTTCTGCAGGTGGTGACCACAGACCACTTCTCAGTTCCTATGCTTCCTGGCTGATGTTTTGGTCACTTTTGAATGCTGGCGGTGCTTTCACTCTAATGGTAGCATGAGACTGAGTCTACAACCCACACAAGTGGCTCAGGTAGTGCAGCTCATCCAGGATGGCACATCAATGCGAGCTGTGGCAAGAATGTTTGCTGTATCTGTCAGCGTAGTGTCCAGAGCATGGAGGCGCTACCAGGAGACAGGCCATTACATCAGGAGACGTGGAGGAGGCCGTAGGAGGGCAACAACCCAGCAGCAGGACCGCTACCTCTGCCTTTGTGCAAGGAGGAGCAGGAGGAGCAAAATGACCTCCAGCAGGCCACAAATGTGCATGGGTCTGCTCAAACGGTCAGAAACAGACTCCATGAGGGTGGTATGAGGGCCCGACGTCCACAGGTGGGATTTGTGCTTACAGCCCAACACTGTGCAGGACGTTTGGCATTTGCCAGAGAACACCAAGATTGGCAAGTTCGCAACTGGTGCCCTGTGCTCGTCACAGATGAAAGCAGGTTCACACTGAGCACATGTGACAGACGTGACAGAGTCTGGAGACACCGTGGAGAACGTTCTGCTGCCTGCAACATCCTCCAGCATGACCGGTTTGGTGGTGGGTCAGTCATGGTGTGGGCTGGCATTTCTTTGGGGGACCGCACAGCCCTCCATGTGCTCGCTAGAGGTAGCCTGACTGCCATTAGGTACCGAGATGAGATCCTCAGACCCCTTGTGAGACCATATGCTGGTGCGGTTGGCCCTGGGTTCCTCCTAATGAAAGACAATGCTAGACCTCATGTGGCTGGAGTGTGTCAGCAGTTCCTGCAAGAGGAAGGCATTTATGCTATGGACTGGCCCGCCCGTTCCCCAGACCTGAATCCAATTGAGCACATCTGGGACATTATGTCTCGCTCCATCCACCAACGCCACGTTGCACCACAGACTGTCCAGGAGTTGGCGGATGTTTTAGTCCAGGTCTGGGAGGAGATCCCTCAGGAGACCATCCGCCACCTCATCAGGAGCATGCCCAGGCGTTGTAGGGAGGTCATACAGGCACGTGGAGGCCACACACACTACTGAGCCTCATTTAGACTTGTTTTAAGGACATTATCAAAGTTGGATCAGCCTGTAGTGTGGTTTTCCACTTTAATTTTCAAATTCAGACCTCCATGGGTTGATAAATGTGATTTCCATTGATAATTTGTGTGTGATTTTGTTGTCAGCACATTCATCTATGTAAAGAAAAAAGTATTTAATAAGAATATTTCATTCAAATCTAGGATGTGTAATTTTAGTGTTCCCTTTATTTTTTTTGAGCAGTGTATATTTTGATTTGTTTAACACTTTTTTGGTAACTAAATTATTCCATTTGTTATTTTATAGTTTTGATGTCTTCACTATTATTCTACAATGTAGAAAATAGTAAAAATAAAGGAAAGCCCTGGAATGAGAAGGCGTGTCCAAACTTTTGACTGGTACTGTGTATATATATATACTTCAGTGCTGCTTTTGACATTATCGATCATAGTCTGCTACTGGAAAAACATGGGTTATGGCTTTACACCCCCTGCTATATTGTGGATAAAGAGTCACCTGTCTAACAGAACACACAGGGTTCTTTAATGGAAGCCTCTCCAACATAATCCAGGTAGAATCAGAAATTCCCCAGAGCAGCTGTCTAGGCCCCTTACTTTTTTCCATCATTACTAACGACATGCCATTGGCGTTGAGTAAATTACTCAACACTATACACGTCAGCTACTACAGCGACTGAAATGACTGCAATGCTTAAGAAAGAGCTGAAGTTTGTTTCAGAGTGGGTGGCAAGGAATACGTTAGTACAAATATTTCTAAAACTAAAAGCATTTTATCTGGGAAAACTAATTCACTAAACCCTAAACCTCAACAACTTGTAATAAATCATGTGGAAATTGTTGAGGTGACTAAACTGCTTGGAGTAATCCTGGATTGGAAACTGTCATGGTCAAAACATATTGATACAACAGTAGCTAAGATGGGAAGAAGTCTTTCCATAATAAAGGTGCTGCTCTACCTTCTTAACAGCACTATCAACTAGGCAGATCCTACAGGCCCCAGTTGTCGCACCTGGACTACATTTCAGTCGTGTGGTCAGGTGCCACAAAAGGGACTTAGGAAAATTGCAATTGGCTCAGAACAGGTCAGCCCTTGCATGTACACAGAGAGCTAACATTAACAATATGCATGCCAATCTCCTGGCTCAAAGTTGAGGAGAGATTGATTTAATCACTACTTGTGTTTATGAGAGGTATTGACATGTTGAATGCACCGAGCTGTCTGTTTGAACTACTGTCTCACAGCTCAGACACCCATGCATACCCTACAAGACATGCCACAAGAGATCTGAAGCTGGAAAGACTGCAAACTGGCTGCACTTTTTTGTTTGAACTGTTTTCTATTGATATTTCTTTGTATATACAGTGCATTCGGAAAGTGTTCAGACCTGTTGACTTTTTCCACATTTTGTTACGTTACAGCCTTATTCTATCACATTTACGTAAGTATTCAGACCCTTTACTCAGTACTTTGTTGAAGTACTTTGTCGGCTAACCAAACCGAACAATTGTGCTTGCATACTTCCTTAAGACCTTCGCTCGAAAAATTAGAAAAGTGGCAATATTAGTTTGTTCATTTTGAGATGCCGTAGTCAGTATACACTTCTTCAAAGTACTAATCTAAGATATCAAAATTGACATGAGTTGTTTTTGCTGAAGGGAGCTTAGTCACGCAAATTTACATCTAACTAAGATGTTTGATGGAGTATTTTTCTGTGAAAAAACTTGCATGAAAACAAGTAATCGCTCCTTCTTCTATGGTATAATGACGTTCGTAACAATTATATGTGCATTCCGCCACCTACTGTGCAGGTGGATAAGAAGGGTCCCAAAAAGGAAAAACCATTTGGGTAAACATATCATACAAACTACCAAAAAATGTATTAACTAAAACAAAATCAACCTGCTTTCAGTAAAAACCTCATTCTAATCAGGTCCCAACACAGGCTCAGAAGCCTCCTGTGAGGGCGGGACAATTCGTAGTCCTTGTAATGCTTCTGTCGTGAAGTCTTTGAGCCCCAAAAACTTCTCGGCTGCAGATATAATGATACCCAGATTCTTGGACTTCTTAGACACTTGTGCTGTACAATGAATCACTGTGGCTATAAGTGTCCCAAAATCCACCTTCTTCAAAATGAGTGTATCCAGATCACCCAATTTGACTTGAAACACTAGCAACAGGTTGCAATGCATCCACCGCTATATCTTCAACAATGCTGCCTCTTGTTCCTTCGACTCTCTTCACCGGCTTCCACATAGGAGATCCGCTGCGCAACCTTAAAGGAAGTCCGTAGTATGATCCCCACCACAGTTGCAACATTTTCCATTCACAGATTCTTCAATATAATACCTCTCCAGTCAAACATTTGACATGTGATAATATCCTTTACATTTTCCATACTGTAATGGTTTGGACACATGCTTTCATCACATACCTCACATATCCAGTCTCCTCAAATAACAATGTTGACAGGCTTCTCCTTCCTTCCATTTACCATACGGGTCAGGCGACGTGCACTCACCACTCCTGGGATTTTCTGATGAAGTTGTACTCATCATCTATATCCAACAACACTCCAGCTATAACTCCTTTGGCAGGCGCCCTGCTCCGAAGATCAACACATGGAATATTTTGCCAGATCCAGCACATACTTCATCCACCTTCTTCATCCACCTTTCCCACTGGTTTATTCACAGTCCTCGATATTACAAATGGATTTCCCAGATGAATCTCCTTGTTCAAAAAACATAGTCCATTAAGAAATTTGACCGGTCCTTGTCTTCTACTACAACTTTTGCTCGTTTTGTTCCATTCTTTGATTGAAATACTTTCCATTCCTTATCACACACTTCCATTGCTGCACTTTTAGATACAAGCACAGTCGCCATTACATTACAACTTCGCCTTACGTCCAGAAAACATTTAGTGTGCTCTAACAGCAAAAAAAAAAAAAAATGCAAAACAAAAACTTCAAAATGTAGTCATAATATACAGTGGGGCAAAAAAGTATTTAGTCAGCCACCAATTGTGCAAGTTCTCCCACTTAAAAAGATGAGAGAGGCCTGTAATTTATCATAGGTACACTTCAACTATGACAGACAAAATGAGAAGGAAAAAAATCCTGAAAATCACTGTAGGATTTTTTGATGATTTTATTTGCAAATTATGGTGGAAAATAAGTATTTGGTCACCTACAAACAAGCAAAATTTCTGGCTCTCACAAACCTGTAACTTCTCTAAGAGGCTCCTCTGTCCTCCACTCGTTAAACCTCTAATGGCACCTGTTTGAACTTGTTATCAGTATAAAAGACACCGGTCCACAACCTCAAACAAACAGTCACACTCCAAACTCCACTATGGCCAAGACCAAAGAGCTGTCAAAGGACACCAGAAACACAATTGTAGACCTGCACCAGGCTGGGAAGACTGAATCTGAAATAGGTAAGCAGCTTGGTTTGAAGAAATCAACTGTGGGAGCAATTATTAGGAAATGGAAGACATACAAGACCACTGATAATCTCCCTCGATCTGGGACTCCACGCAAGATCTCACCCCGTGGGGTGAAAATTATGACAAGAACGGTGAGCAAAAATCCCTGAACCACACGGGGGGACCTAGTGAATGACCTGCAGAGAGCTGGGACCAAAGTAACAAAGCCTACCATCAGCAAGGGCATTGAAGATGAAACGTGGCTGGGTCTTTCAGCATGACAATGGTCCCAAACACACCGCCCGGGCAATGAAGCAGTGGCTTCGTAAGAAGCATTTCAAGGTCCTGGAGTGGCCTGGCCAGTCTCCAGATCTCAACCCCATAGAAAATCTTTGGAGGGAGTTGAAAGTCTGTGTTGCCCAGCAACAGCCCCAAAACATCACTGCTCTAGAGGAGGAGATCTGCATGGAGGAATGGGCCAAAATACCAGCAAGTGTGTGAAAACCTTGTGAAAACAGAAAACGTTTGACCTCTGTCATTGCCAACAAAGGGTATATAACAAAGTTGAGAAACTTTTGTTATTGACCAAATATTTATTTTCCACCATAATTTGCAAATAAATAAAAAATCCTACGATGTGATTTTCTGGATTTTTTTTTTCTTCTCATTTTGTCTGTCATAGTGGAAGTGTACCTATGATGCAAATTACAGGCCTCATCTTTTTAAGTGGGAGAACTTGCACAAATGGTGGCTGACTAAATACTTTCTTGCCCCACTGTATATACACACACAGTACCAATCAAAAGTTGACACCTACTCATTCAAGGGTTTTCCTTTATTTTGACTATTTTCTACATTGTAGAATAATAGTGAAGACATTTATTTAACCTTTATTTAGCTAGGCAAGTCAGTTAATAACAAATTCGTATTTACTATGACAGCCTACCTCGGCCAAACCATAACCTGGACAACGCTGTGCCAATTGTTCGCCACCCTATGGGACTCCCAATCACGTCCGGTTGTGAAACAGTCTGTAATCGAACCAGGGTCTGTAGTGACACCTCCAGCACTGAGATGCTGTGCCACTCGGGAGACCTCAAAACCATGAAATAACATAAGGAATCATGTAGTAAACAAATCAAACATTTAATATTTTAGATTCTTCAAAGCCACCCTTTGCCTTTGACAGCTTTGCACACTCTTGGCAAAAGCATGCCATTCCATGAGCGCATCAGTCCTGCATGACAACAAAATCAGAAACAACAGAGTACTGGCTAATAAATCCTTAGTTTTGGGGTCATGCTCAGGGAAAACATTTTGGCTAATCTATACTTCCATATTTCCAAGTCCTATTGTTGAAGATCAAGGGGTGTAACATTTATTGGAATGCCTGGAATTCTGATACTTTGTTTTTTAATGTAAAGATATCATTTAATCGTAATATGTAGTAGAAAGTGACGAAGAAGCCTACATAACCGACCGATAAAGTTACATTTAAGATGCATAATAAGCCAGCCATGTAAAGTTTAACATGGATTTATCCTGCAATAGATGTCGTTCAATTGGTAACATACATTTGTCTTCTTCTAATGCCCCTTAAGGGGAAAGTAATCTAAAAGTAACAGAATCTTATCAGATTACATTACTGAGTTTGGGTAATCCAAAAGTTAAGTTACTGATTACAATTTGACAGGTAACTTGTAACTGATTACATTTAGAAAGTAACCTACCCATCCCTGGTTATTATGAGTGATAACTTGTGTTTCACATACATTTCTGGCTGTGAACAGTGAGTGTTTGGCACATGGTGGTGGAAGGTAGAGACAAAGAGGCTGAGGGTGGAGAGACCGTCTGCTGGCAGGAAGACAAACAAGAAGACATGTACTTGGGGGTTCAAGTGAGGAATGGGATCAGCTGGAAAAACTACTTATTCAACCGATAGAATGTTGTTTTACATGATACATATTGTTGATTTCCTTTTTTTATAGATTTGCTTTTCGATGAAAGACAGCAGCTGATTGACCCATTGGCTGTATAGGGTCAACCATGAATAGTTTCACAAAATGATTTGTTTTGTCATTGACCACTAGCTAGATCCAAATAATTCAGGTAGCTAACATTACACAGAACCACCGGGACCATATACAACATATTGTATGTGTTACTGTAATTCAGCATTTAGCTGCCATAGTATACATTAAACTAAATAAACCATTTACATTGTTTAATCTTGGAGCACTCTGTGCCATCCCCACTTGAGACCAGTTGGAGTTGCGCAAATCCTTTGTGACTCACTGGTCATAGCAAGCTAGCTAGCGTAGCTAACTATGACTGTTAGCAAACTAGCTATGTTAACGGGTGATTACTTCCCTAGTCTTAGCTAGACTACGGATGTTTCACAAACAGAAACACTAGCTATCACATAGGCTAGGCCCTAAACGTATTGACTTAGCTAGCTTGCTACATCTTTTCTCACAGTCGGCTAAGATAGTTAGCTAACAGAAACTTTGACAACAATGACCAGTCCAGAAATTAAGCTAGCTACAATGTCGAAAGAAATAGCGACTGTGATGAAATACACTACTACAAATACAATAGCAACAATGACCTATTTTGAACTTGTTGGTTAACAGTCGAGGCCAGCCAGAAAAGATACCAACTGACTCTCTCAACGACCGTTGAAAAGTCAGGCGGGGAGGCAGGCTCAAGCTGCAAGGCAGGCGGCTCGAGTAGCAGAGGCCACCGCTGCTGGATCATCTGTTTGTGGTTCCTTTAGAGAATGTTAGCTCCCTATTAAGGATACTTCAGCAATCATTGATGATGGCAATTGACAATACATGTATGCTGCCATTTGCTATGAATCACAGATTTGTAAAAGAGACAATATATATGACTATTGTTGACTTGGTGATGTGAAGTCTGAATCTTGTCTATATTCAGGTTCAAAGATTTGGCATGCAACCTTTGGTTATGACAAAGAAACACTGGCAAAATGACACAGTTGGTGATATAACTAATCTGGTTAAGATGTGGTTTTATTTTCTTGTGTCTTCTCAGAATGGACAGGCAGCCCATAGCCACTGTCAAAAGTTTCATGCAGCAAAATGTTCGATGTATCACATGAGGTGTGCAAAAATAAGTGACATTAAGCAGATGCTTTCATCCAAAACACTGTGCATACATTAATTTTCTGTTCGTTGCTCTGGGAATCGAACCCATTGACTGTCATGGTCGTTATTTATTTAGCTATTTTAAATTCGCTATAGACTTCATTTAACAGTTTAATAGGCTATTGCAATAACTCAACATGCATGGTTGTAGGCTGCATCACTTCAACCTATGTAGCAGATTATCCGGTGGAAGATATAGGCCTTCATTTTTTTTTTATATATATATTTTTTAATAAAAGGTATTCTATGTCCTAGGTTACAACACAGTGCAATGATGAATATATTATTGTTAGTACACAATGATTGTCTAGGCAGTGATGTGGGCTAATCAAACATTCTTTTGTGTTTCATGCCAAAATAAAGCCCTGATTATACAACCATTTGGATCAGTTATGGGTTTATTCGACAGTTTGCAAGGTCCAGAAAATTACATTAGGCCACTCATATCGTATTTTGTCAGGATGTATCAGCATTTACAGATAAGTCTACCACAGAACAATAGGCTATAACACACATGTGCTCTTAGTCATGGATAATGTATCTCAAGTCGTCCTATAATTAACATGACCACCAGCATATGCCTAAACATCGCTAATGCCATTATTGGCCGAATGACTGGAATTAGTGTGACTGGGCCCGAGTACCATTAGCCAGAACCCAGAGTAATATGATTCTGCCGGACTCGGGAAGAGCTCGGCCTGTATGAAGCCCCGAGTCTCAAACGGAATAGGCCCGAACCCACGGTGTTGACTGGGCTAGCTTGTGAACAAAATAATGTAAATAGCCAAGAAACACAAGAACAAAGTCTCACTTGAGTAGACTTTAGTTTCAAGTAAATTAGACCAACTTTTATGCCTGTGCGCAGCGCTTCAAAAATGTAATCTTTCACTCAGATTCTCACGTGTGCACAGCCCTCAGCCAGGCAGTGTTGCAACGCAAGATGGGATAGGCTATGTAGGATTTGTGGTTCTTTTACCTTGTGCGATTAAATTTACCAGCTATGAAACAAAACAGCAGAAATATAGCTACTGCAACATTTATTGTACTATAAATGTGATCATATTTTACTATTTTTATTCACAAATGCGAGTTAAATGCTTGCACTGTGGAGCCCTGACCACCTGCCAAAGTGGCTAGTGAAAAATACATCTTACCCGCCAATGCCAAAATCTACCCGCATGTGTGTTAATTTTATGCCCTGAACATATTCCATTCTTATTTACAATAAAAGTGACCAACTTCCTAAAACCAAAGATGCGCCCCTGGTTCCAAATACCAAAACTGATGTTCACGTCAATTATTTCAGGATTTCATGTAAGTGACCATCTACATCCAGACTCTGCCATTTATTTTCCCCCACCAATAGGAATCTTGCTGTGAAAGAAAAGGCAGCCGTTTTGGCAATGCAACAAAACGAGCGATAGGGGTTCCTCAATTGACACCACCCAAAAGAAAGAGGCTCCCCAGGACATCCAATGACAATGGTACTTCCATCTTTTGTGAGCCAAATGATGCTTTGCCCTTTTTAAGGGCAAGTCAGTTAAGAACAAATTATTTTCACAATGACAGCCTAGGAACATTGGGTTAACTGCCTTGTTCAGGGGCAGAACAGATCTTTTGCCTTGTCAGCTCGGGGATTCGATTTAGCAACCTTTCGTTTACTGGCCCAATGCTCTAACCACTAGGCTGCCTGCCGCCCCGATAATGCTTCCCTAACTGACAGGTGAGCTAGTTAAAGCACAACATGATCCAGAAGATCTCAATGGGTTCCCTAAGGCCTGTTGCAGAAAGTGAAAGGGCTAAGATGACAGTTGAAATGGAAATTCTTAGAAGAGAGAGATGAAGCAAGAAGAGAAAGGTGTAGTGGGCAGCAATGTGTTGTATATACAGTATAATATATATACACATCACATGTGACTCATAAGACTATGTGACTCATAAGACTAAATTCTGACTCCATAAGATAAATGGCAATATGCAAGAACACTATGGTTGAGTTACAGTAATAGGCAATGTCTGAGATGGATTGACATACAAGGCATAAAGCTTAAGTTACAAAGCATTAACAAGCATTACAAGGAATTATTCTAAGCATGGTAAGAGAGGGAGAAATCATAGCCTGAAAGGCCATGCCGAACCTCACCACAACAGTTCAGGAATAAAAAGGAGAAACAATGAATCCAATACCTTTTTATAAGCTGTTGAACAATAGTGTTACTGTAAAATTAACCTCGAATCAGATATCTGACCTACAGGATATAACCTCTGCTTCTCAGAGGTGAGACAATGGGGGTTGGAGAGAGCAGCACAGAGAATGCTGAATTCCTAAGACAAAGGGGAAATTCTTGCAGTCACTTCGAGGGCTGCCCTACAGATGAGTCGAGAACAGAAAGATGCTGCAAAGGAGAACTTGCCTAAAGAGGGACTGTCTGCCAATGCTGTAAAAGGGAATGACAAAGCATGCAAAGCTGTAAGGACTGACACCAGAGACGAGAAACAGGTACGGGGAGTTGACATTTAATTAGGAACAGACAGAAACAGGGGGAGGCAGGTGTGCGTTAATGATGGTGGCAGGAGTGTGCAGCAGGCGGGAAACAAAGCTATGACTGGGCTCAGTTGGGCAGTGTTTGTGCCTGCATGAATATCCTGTACAGTTTATCAAGTCACCACACAGACCTCAAATTTCATAACCAACCTTTCCTCTGCCTATTGAAGCTACTCCAGAATCCACCCTTAGTGATGTTCAATAAGAACAGGTTGGGGGATGGGTAGTGTCCAGCCTCCTAATTGAAGAGCTCAATTGAAAGTAAAACCTAAACTTGAAAAGCAAAGGAGTATACCTGGTCAACCTAGTCAATTAAGCTAAATAATCTATTGTTAGCTCATTAGACATTCATTTGTGTGATATGATTGATAATGCATGTACTCAGCATCTTACTGAGCTGCTCTCCACCCTGCATTTAAAATCATGTTTTGACTAACACATGCACTGGGAAAGGAACGCCCGGCAGGTACCAGGATCGCCTGCATAACGCTCCGGAGGAGATAAGCGGGGTTCGAGGAGCCAGGGTAGGTTGAACAAATCCACAAGTACTGGTGGCTGGCTGCCTAGGAGCTAACTTACTGATTTGCTCCATTATAGCCTTGAACCCTTGGTCGTGGCGTTCCGTCAGGGAACGAAGCCCTTCCAAAAGTTCCAGCAGTAGCTCCTCATACCGCCCAATGGTGGCTCCCTGCAGGGAGAAGGCAGGTCGTGTACAGGTGAGATTTCATAAAACAGGTCAGAGTCCAAACAGTACCAGGAGATAAACAGGCTCGAGGTCAGGATAGGCAGGGGTTCAGTGAACAGATCCGAGTCCAAACAGTGCAAGGGGATAGGCAGACTCGAGGTCAGAACAGTCAGAGTAGTCAAGCAGGCAGATTCTGCATCAGGACAGGCAAGGGTCAAAACCAGGAGGGCTAGGAGAAAACAGAGACTAGGTAAAATAGGAGCTGGAAGAACCACTGGTTGACTTGGCAAAACAAGACAAACGGGCACAGAGAGACAGGAACCACAAGGATAAATACACAGGGGACTAATGGGGAAAACAGGAGACACCTGGAGGTGGATGGAGACAATGACCAAGACAGGTGAAACAGATCAGGCTACCTATCTCTCTGATTTGGTCCTGCCGTACATACCTACACGTACGCTACGGTCACAAGACGCAGGCCTCCTAATTGTCCCTAGAATTTCTAAGCAAACAGCTGGAGGCAGGGCTTTCTCCTATAGAGCTCCATTTTTATGGAACGGTCTGCCTACCCATGTCAGAGACGCAAACTCGGTCTCAACCTTTAAGTCCTTACTGAAGACTTATCTCTTCAGTGGGTCATATGATTGAGTGTAGTCTGGCCCAGGAGTGGGAAGGTGAACGGAAAGGCTCTGGAGCAACGAACCGCCCTTGCTGTCTCTGCCTGGCCGGTTCCCCTCTTCCCATGGGATTCTCTGCCTCTAACCCTATTACAGGGGCTGAGTCACTGGCTTACTGGGGCTCTCTCTTGCCGTCCCTGGAAGGGGTGCGTCACCTGAGTGGGTTGATTCACTGATGTGGTCATCCTGTCTGGGATGGCGCCCCCCCTTGGGTTGTGCCATGGCGGAGTTCTTTGTGGGCTATACTCAGCCTTGTCTCAGGATGGTAAGTTGGTGGTTGAAGATATCCCTCTAGTGGTGTGGGGGCTGTGCTTTGGCAAAGTGGGTGGGGTTATATCCTTCCTGTTTGGCCCTGTCTGCGGGTGTCCTCGGATGGGGCCACAGTGTCTCCTGACCCCTCCTGTCTCAGCCTCCAGTACTTATGCTGCAGTAGTTAATGTGTCGGGGGGCTAGGGTCAGTTTGTTATATCTAGAGTACCTCTCCTGTCCTATTCGGTGTCCTGTGTGAATCTAAGTGTGCGTTCTCTAATTCTCTCTCTCTCTCTCTCTCTCTCTCTCTCGGAGGACCTGAGCCCTAGGACCATGCCCCAGGACTACCTGACATGATGACTCCTTGCTGTCCACCTGGCCGTGCTGCTGCTCCAGTTTCAACTGTTCTGCCTTATTATTATTCAACCATGCTGGTCATTTATGAACATTTGAACATCTTGGCCATGTTCTGTTATAATCTCCACCCGGCACAGCCAGAAGAGGACTGGCCACCCCACATATGCTCTCTCTAATTCTCTCTTTCTTTCTCTCTCTCGGAGGACCTGAGCCCTAGGTCCATGCCCCAGGACTACCTGACATGATGACTCCTTGCTGTCCCCAGTCCACCTGACCGTGCTGCTGCTCCAGTTTCAACTGTTCTGCCTTATTATTATACGACCATGCTGGTCATTTATGAACATTTGAACATCTTGGCCATGTTCTGTTATAATCTCCACCCGGCACAGCCAGAAGAGGACTGGCCACCCCACATAGCCTGGTTCCTCTCTAGGTTTCTTCCTAGATTTTGGCCTTTCTAGGGAGTTTTTCCTAGCCACCGTGCTTCTACACCTGCATTGCTTGCTGTTTGGGGTTTTAGGCTGGGTTTCTGTACAGCACTTTGAGATATCAGCTGATGTACGAAGGGCTATATAAATACATTTGATTTGATTTGATCAGGGCATGACAACTGGAGTGGAAGGAAACCACCAATGATGACTTTAAAACAGTTTATTGTGTTTAATGGCTGTGAAAGGAGAGAGCTGAAGCTTACTCCCCAACACTAACCTAAATGACAGAGTGAAAAGGAGGAAGCCTGTACATACTGTACATAATAGAAATATTCCAAACATGCATCCTGTTTGCAATAAGAAACTAAAGTATAACTGCAAAATAATGGGGCAAAAAAAATCAACTTTATGTCCTGATTACAAAGCGTTATGTTTGAGGCAAATCCAACGCAACACATCACTGAGTACTGTACCACTCTTCGTATTTTCAAGCTAGCATGGGGGTGGCTGTCTTTGGCAAAGACTAGGGAGTTTTTTTTAAATAAAAAGAAATGGAATATGATAGGGTTTTTCAACTATATTCTTTTTTTCACACTCTAATCCCTTCTAACATGTCCTACATAGCCTGCGAGCATCATAGAGGGGAACAAAACACACATCCATGTTCCAGAGAGTCTCAAACGCTAGAATCTAATTCATAGGAATAAAATAGATTTTACATGCCACATTTGCTTCAGAAACCGCTCCTTTGGTACTTCTAGCTTGTTTACCGCAGAGAGCATTTGACATGTTCTCCTCTACCTTTTTACTGGCTGGCAAAGTACCAGGAAATTGTTTTGGAATCTGAATTTAGAGAACTGAATTTGAAAACTGAATCCATTTTGAAGTTTAATACTGTACATGAAACTTTGGTCAACTTGAAATTATAGTTTGTAAACTTGATGCATAGACAATGAGTGCAATATTTGTCATGTTGAAACTAATATAAATATTGAATTTGAATATTCATTCAATTCCATTTCAAATAAGAACATACAAGGTCAATGTATGAATTCTCTGTTTTTACCCCACATTCCTCATCTATCCATTCTCTTCTGTTCCTCTATCAGTCTCATCTTTTTCTGATGTTGAGCCTCAAACTGTCGCTCCATCTCATTCTGTCTGTTATTCCATTGAAGTGTTAAATAAAAATGAAGCGGTTGAAGTGTTTCCATCACCCATTGCACATTAATAAATTGATGACCGCTTGTATCCCCTCCCACCTGTTTCATGTCTCGGGTAGCCCGCAAAAGTCAGCATGGATAGAATGCAAGAAATGACTAGATCTGAAATGTATATTTTTTATATACAGTATTTCTGGGGAAGGGTATAAAATTTAAAATAATTATTTGAAATAATTTGTTGAAAGTTTCCTAGAGCAGTGGTCTCCATCAAACATATGGAACTGCCCACTCCTGAGACAGAGGCATGTGACAGCACACCTGGAGTCTGCCAAAGGCACATGAAAGACTCCAAGACCAAGATTCTGTGGTCTGACGAGACAAAAATGTAACCCTGAATGCAAAGTGGTATGTCTGTAGAAAACCAGTCACAGCTTGTCACCCGTCTAACACCATCACTACCTTGAAGCATGATGGTGGCAGCATCATCCCTCCCGGAAATAGGGCAACTCAAAAATGTATTTGTTGTCTGAGCCAAATGCTGTAAATTTAGATGACTCTATGTAATTTGAAAGATGAGACGTTGAGGATTATAATTAATACCACTTTGATGTCATTTTGATTTGATTTGATTTATTAGGATCCCCATTAGCAATGGCAACAGCTAGTCTTACTGGGGTCCGACACAGAACAAAAAAGACATTACAGACAGAAGACGTTGCAGTTTACATACATTTAAAAACATTAGCATGTAGTGTGTGCATCTACTGTATCAGTTATACATGTCAGTTCATACACATAACAAGTAGGTCACATGGGGGAGAGGTGTTTTGACGTGAGGTGTTGTTTTATTAGCTATTTCTGAAACCAGGTTTGCTGTTCACTTGAGCAATATAAGATGGAAGGGAGTTCCATGCACTCATTGCTCTGTATAATACTGTACATTTCCTTGAATTCGGACCTGGAGACTGTGAAAAGACTCTTGGTGGCACATCTGGTGGGGTAAGTCTGTGTCAGTAATGTATGTATGTACAGTGCCTTGCGAAAGTATTCGGCCCCCTTGAACTTTGCGACCTTTTGCCACATTTCAGGCTTCAAACGTAAAGATATAAAACTGTATTTTTTTGTTAAGAATCAACAACAAGTGGGACACAATCATGAAGTGGAACGACATTTATTGGATATTTCAAACTTTTTTAACAAATCAAAAACTGAAAAATTGGCCGTGCAAAATTATTCAGCCCCCTTAAGTTAATACTTTGTAGCGCCACCTTTTGCTGCGATTACAGCTGTAAGTCGCTTGGGGTATGTCTCTATCAGTTTTGCAGAGACTGACATTTTTCCCCATTCCTCCTTGCAAAACAGCTCGAGCTCAGTGAGGTTGGATGGAGAGCATTTGTGAACAGCAGTTTTCAGTTCTTTCCACAGATTCTCGATTGGATTCAGGTCTGGACTTTAACTTGGCCATTTTAACACCTGGATATGTTTATTTTTGAACCATTCCATTGTAGATTTTGCTTTATGTTTTGGATCATTGTCTTGTTGGAAGACAAATCTCCGTCCCAGTCTCAGGTCTTTTGCAGACTCCATCAGGTGTTCTTCCAGAATGGTCCTGTATTTGGCTCCATCCATCTTCCCATCAATTTTAACCATCTTCCCTGTCCCTGCTGAAGAAAAGCAGGCCCAAACCACGATGCTGCCACCACCATGTTTGACAGTGGGGATGGTATATTCAGGGTGATGAGCTGTGTTGCTTTTACGCCAAACATAACGTTTTGCATTGTTGCCAAAAAGTTCAATTTTGGTTTAATCTGACCAGAGCACCTTCTTCCACATGTTTGGTGTGTCTCCCAGGTGGCTTGTGGCAAACTTTAAACAACACTTTTTATGGATATCTTTAAGAAATGGCTTTCTTCTTGCCACTCTTCCATAAAGGCCAGATTTGTGCAATATACGACTGATTGTTGTCCTATGGACAGAGTCTCCCACCTCAGCTGTAGATCTCTGCAGTTCATCCAGAGTGATCATGGGCCTCTTGGCTGCATCTCTGATCAGTCTTCTCCTTGTATGAGCTGAAAGTTTAGAGGGACGGCCAGGTCTTGGTAGATTTGCAGTGGTCTGATACTCCTTCCATTTCAATATTATCGCTTGCACAGTGCTCCTTGGGATGTTTAAAGCTTGGGAAATCTTTTTGTATCCAAATCCGGCTTTAAACTTCTTCACAACAGTATCTCGGACCTGCCTGGTGTGTTCCTTGTTCTTCATGATGCTCTCTGCGCTTTTAACGGACCTCTGAGACTATCACAGTGCAGGTGCATTTATACGGAGACTTGATTACACACAGGTGGATTGTATTTATCATCATTAGTCATTTAGGTCAACATTGGATCATTCAGAGATCCTCACTGAACTTCTGGAGAGAGTTTGCTGCACTGAAAGTAAAGGGGCTGAATAATTTTGCACGCCCAATTTTTCAGTTTTTGATTTGTTAAAAAAGTTTGAAATATCCAATAAATGTCGTTCCACTTCATGATTGTGTCCCACTTGTTGTTGATTCTTAACAAAAAAATACAGTTTTATATCTTTATGTTTGAAGCCTGAAATGTGGCAAAAGGTCACAAAGTTCAAGGGGGCCGAATACTTTCGCAAGGCACTGTATGTAACAATTTGGAATTTCCAACACCGTCATGTGTGCTCCATCTCCGGTCATCAGGCTGCTCATTATGGCGCACATCTGTCACCATCGTTACACGCACCTGCGCGTCATCAGGCTCACCTGGACTCCATCACTTCCCTGATTACCTTCCCTATATATGTCACTCCCTTTGGTTCCTTCCCCAGGCATTATTGTTTCTGTTTCATGTCTGTGTGTTGTTTGTGGTGTTTGTGTTTCTTGTTTAGTGTTGTGTTTATTTATTAAAACACTTTCCTCAACTCCTAGCCAAGAGACTTGCAGGCATAGTATTAATATTAGCCCTCTTATTACATTGAAGAGCAAGACCTTCCGCTCTGTTATGGGCCAGCTGCAGCCTAACTAGGTCTTTCTTTGCAGTACTTGACCATATGCATGAACAATAATCAAGATAAGATAAAACTAGAGCCTGCAGGACTTGCTTTGTGGATTGTGATGTCAAAAAAGCAGAGCATTTCTGTTAGGATAAGGTAATACCCAGATGCAGACTGTGTCGAAGTAGCAATGTTTATTACAGCAACAGAGGCAAAGGTACATGATGGCAGGCAGTCTCAGGGTCAGGTCAGGTAGAGGTTGGAAATCCAGATAGGGGTAAAGGACGGCAGGCAGGCTCAGGGGCAGGCAAGGGTCAAAAACCAGGAGGGTGCGAAAGTGAGGCTGGGAAAAGACAGGAGCTGACAGAACAAACGCTGGTAAGCTTGACAAACAAGATGAACTGGCAACAGACGAACAGAAAACACAGGTATAAGTACTCAAGATAATGGGGAAGATGGGCGACACCTGGAGGGGGGTGGAAACAAGCACAAAGATAGGTGAATCAGATCAGGGCGAGACAATCTCTATTACGGACAGACATCTCCCTATCTTTATAAACATTGAATCCACAGTACCAGTCAAAAGTTCGGACACATCTACTCATTCAAGGGTTTTTCTTTATTTTGACCATTTTTGTAGATTGAAGAATAATAGACATCAAAACTATGAAATAACACATATGGAATCATGTAGTAGCCAAAAAAGTGTTAAACAATCAAATATATTTCATATTTTAGATTCTTCAAAGTAGCCACCCTTTGCCTTGATGACAGCATTGCACACTCTTAGCATTCTCTCAACCAGCTTCACCTGGAATGCTTTTCCAACAGTCTTGAAGTCGTTCCCACATATTCTGAGCACTTGTTGGCTGCTTTTCCTTCACTCTGTGGTCCAACTCATCCCAAACTACCTCAATTTGGTTGAGGTCGGGTGATTGTGGAGGCCAGGTCATCTGATGCAGCACTCCATCACTCTCCGTCTTGGTCAAATAGCCCTTACACAGCCTGGTGTTTTGGGTCATTATCCTGTTGAAAAACAAATGATCGTCCCACTAAGTGCAAACCAGATGGGATGGCGTATCGCTGCAGAATGCTGTGGTAGCCATGCTGGTGAAGTGTGCCTTGTAACGCCTGTCTTGGGAAGAAGGTGAGGACCAATGCGCAGCGTGGTACGTGTTCATCTTATTTAATGAAAACTGAACACTGAATAACAAATTAAACGACAGCTAAAATGGCAGCTCAGGACAGACGGGAGACTCTGGCAGCTCAGGACAGACGGGAGACTCTGGCAGCTCAGGACAGACGGGAGACTCTGGCAGCTCAGGACAGACGGGAGACTCTGGCAGCTCAGGACAGACGGGAGACTCTGGCAGCGCTGGAAAGGCGGGAGCACCTGTAGGAAGGAGACGGAGAGACAGCCTGGTGCGGGGGGCTACCACTGGAGGGCTGGTGCGTGGAGGTGGCACTGGATAGACTGGACCGTGAAGGCGCACTGGAGGTCTCGAGCACGAGGCTGGCTGAATGCTCCCCGTAGCCAGGCCAGTGCGACGAGGTGGAATAGCCCTCACTGGGCATTGCTGGCGAATCAGGGACAACGATTGAGAACCAAATCAGGCCAAACACAGAAATAGCAAATCATAGAAAACTAACATAGACAACCCACCCAACTCACGCCCTGGGAATCACACATAAGGAGATCATCCGTTCACCTACTCTGCGTCTCACAAAGAAACAGCGTTAGAAACAAAAATCTAAAATTTGGCCATCTAGTCCCCCGCCGCAAGTGGAGTAGGCGCTAACCTCCCTCTCTGCCCTCCGGTGGATAATCAAAGATATATTGGAACAGAGCCATGAACCCCTCATATGAATCCTCTCCTCTCTCCCAAACGGCCATGGCCCATTCCAACGTCCGCCCAGTCAGCAGAAAAATAACCGTGACAACCTTGGAGAGGGAGCACTGAAGTAGGAAGCCACGGCATTTAGATGGGGTCCCGTCATATTTATCCAGAAGGGACAAACGGGCATCGCTGACCTGAGCGGGTTGCTGAATGGGTTGTTGTGCTAGCTCGCTGGGTTGACTGGTTGTAGACTATTCTCCACTAGTTGATGGCAACACCTCCCGGGTATGTTCAAGACATGTCACACTGCGAAGAACCTCTTCTATAGCCGTCCCCAGGTGTGCCAGCTGGTCGTGGTGTTAACGAAGAAGGTATCCCTGCTCGGCGACCGTCTGGGAGATATTCTGTTTTCCTGCTGCTTCCATTGTTTGAGTCAGTATTCTGTAAAGAAGACGCTGAGAGTCGAGAAGCAGGTGGTACTTTTTACATAACAACAAACATGGAAGGAGACAACATAGCAGTGGCGTCTTCACATAAACATATAAACAATACTGACTGGGGAAAGAACTTAAGGGATTAATAAGTGAGGTAAAGAACCTAAGGGTGGTAATAGTGGTAATAAGTATAAGTGGTAATAGTATAGTGATGTAATGGAGTCCAGGTGTGCCTCATGATGATTAAGTGCAGGTGCACGTAATGATTGGTGCCAGGTGTGTGTAATGACGGATGCTACGACTGGTGGTTAGTATGCCGGCAACGTCGAATGCCCAAGGGGAGGAGCACAATTCTTCAGCCATTCCTGAACCTGAGACCATAAACAACCTACACATAGACAATACCAAAACAAATAATCATGTGATCATTTCTCTTCGCAGCAAAATCTGCAGAGTTGGGATGGTTGTATCCCCTATATATATATAACATTATGTTGGTTGCAAGAAGTTTGTATAATAATGTATAGAGAAGGGCACTCAACGTGTACTGCACTGACACAAATGACTGATGATTGGTTGAAAGAAATTGATAATACGATGATTGTGGGAGCTGCTAGACTGTACTGTTAGATTTCAGTGCAGCCTTTGATATTATTGACCATAACCTGTTGTTGAAAAAACGTGTGTGTTATGGCTTTTCAACCTCTGCCATATTGTGGATTCAGAGCTATCTATCAAATAGAACTCAAAGGGTTTTCTTTAAAGGAAGCTTCTCTAATGTCAAACAAGTAAAGTGTGGTGTACTGCAGGGCAGCTAGGCCCTCTACTCTTTTCTATTTTTTCCAATGACCTGCCACTGGCATTAAATAAAGCATGTGTGTCCATGTATGCTGATGATTCAACTATACACAGCTAATCACAGCTAATCTGTTTTGGAATGGGTGACCAGTAATAAACTGGTCCTGAACATCTCTAAAACTAAGAGCATTGTATTTGGTACAAATCATTCCTTAAGTTCTAGACCTCAGCTGAATCTGGTAATGAATGGTATGGCTGTTGAACAAGTTGTGGAGACTAAATGGTTGTAAAGATGGGGAGAGGTCTGGCCGTAATAGCGAGATGCTCTGCTTTCTTTGAGACCACACTACAAAAAGCAAATTCTGCAGGCTCTAGTTTTGTCTAATCTTGATTATTGTCCAGTCGTGTGGTCCCAGTGCTGCAAGAAAAAACCTAGTTCAGCTGCAGCTGGCCCAGAACAGAGCGACACGCCTTGCTCTTCATTGTAATCGGATGGATAATATAAATACAATGCATGCCAGTCTCTCTTGGCTAAGTGTTGAGGAGTGAGTGACTGAGAGAGTGACTTCTTATTTTTATAAGAAACATTAATGTGTTGAAAATCCCAAATTGTTTACATAGTCAACTTACACACAGCTCTGACACACACACTTATCCCACCAGACGTGCCAACAGGGGTCTTTTCACAGTTCCCAAATCCAGAATAAATTAAAGAAAGCATACAGTATTATATAGAGCCCTTATTGCATGGAACTTCCTTCCATCTCATATTGCTCAAATAAACAGCAAACCTGGTTTCAAAAAACAGATAAAGCAACACCTCACGGCACAACACCTCTCCCCTGTTTGACCTAGATAGTTTGTGTGTATGCATTGATATGTATACCATGTGTGCCTTTTATTTTTTTTAATGTAGTTCTGTCCTTGAGCTGTTCTTGTCTTTTGATGTTCTGTATTATGTAATTCTGTATTATGTTTCATGTTTTGGAGAGTAACCCCAGGAAGAGTAGCTGCAGCTTTTTCAACAGCTAATGGGGGCCCTAATAAAATACCAAATACCAAATAGATAATATACACTGAGTTTACAAAACATTTCCATGATATAGACTGACTAGGTCAAAGCTATGATCCGCTCTATAGATGAACGCACAAACAGGCAGTTTGTTTATTCGTCAACGTAGTCTTGTCAGGGAACCCTCTCATGTTCGCCTCTCTTGAGCCGTGTCTCTCTTTCGAGTCCCGGGGATTAGGGTCTGGTCCGGGATGAGCAGTCCATCCACAGTAGCTGACTCACTGAAGCAGAAATCTTCATCCAAATCAAGGTTAGTGATCGCTGTTGTCCAGAAGCTATTTTCGGGTCATAGGAAATGATGGCGGCAATATCAAGCACAAACTAATTTGAGATCAGCGTAAACAAACCTAACAAAATAGCAGAATTGGTCAGGAGCCCATTTTAGGCAGCTATCCATCTCTGCAGCACCATCTTCCAAGGCCTGAACAATAACTGGATTGTTTTTTTTTTACTGTTTTTAAACTAATGGAAATGGGACACTTGGACCCATTTGGAGAAGCAGTTGGGTGACAGGGATTGTGCTGTAAAGAGCTTTTCACTGCTGTTAGCAAGATGCTTGTAAAGACTCACACAGCACAAGTCAATAAGTGCAATGGACTAGTGTGACAGTTTTTATTTTCATGATCACATTTTTGAAGAAACTACCAAGAGGTTGTTGCTTGGACTAAATCTGTGCAATCGCTAATAAAACATTAGAGAACATGGTTGAATTGTGTTCATATGTGGTGACTTACATAATCAACAACAGCAAAATTTGAGTATCATGTTCTAGAGGCCATTTCGTACAACATAAGAAAGGTAAAGTAACTGACATAATTGCAATGACCTTTAAATGGATTTCCAAAGACCAAGAGGACAATGTCATGACCCCAAAACAACTCCTTCAGAAAATGAGAACATGACTCAAATTTAACACCACTTGCAATTCAGGTGTGTGCAAGGGTCGTTTGCTACAGTTGAATACGCTTCAACATTGGACAATATTAGTGTCTCAATGATAGGCAAGAGATAATGAGAGTTTCCAACTCTTTGATATCTACTAAGGAACACTGAGAACATTTGTTACTTGAGACATACAGTACAAAGTTTACAACAACCTTACAACAGTTTGGGGAAAGACCATATATTAAGCACCATGTTTTTATTTATTTAAGCAGGGAGTCATGCTGAGAGCACGGTCTCGTTCCCTGATGAGCCTTGAATGAACACATCAATAAACAATAATTACACTATACATATCTACAGTGGGGCAAAAAAGTATTTAGTCAGCCACCAATTGTGCAAGTTCTCCCACTTAAAAAGATGAGAGAGGCCTGTAATTTTCATCATAGGTACACTTCAGACAGACAAAATGAGAAAAAAATAGAGAAAATCACATTGTAGGATTTTTAATGAATTTATTTCATAAGTATTTCATAAGTATTTGGTCAATAACAAAAGTTTATCTCAATACTTTGTTATATACCCTTTGTTGGCAATGACAGAGGTCAAACGTTTTCTGTAAGTCTTCACAAGGTTTTCACACACTGTTGCTGGTATTTGCAGATCTCCTCTAGAGCAGTGATGTTTTGGGGCTGTTGCTGGGCAACACAGACTTTCAACTCCCTCCAAAGATTTTCTATGGGGTTGAGATCTGGAGACTGGCTAGGCCACTTCAGGACCTTGAAATGCTTCTTACGAAGCCACTCCTTCGTTGCTCGGGCGATGTGTTTGAGATCATTGCCATGCTGAAAGACCCAGCCATGTTTCATCTTCAATGCCCTTGCTGATGGAAGGAGGTTTTCACTCAAAATCTCACGATACATGGCCCCATTCATTCTTTCCTTTACACGGATCAGTCGTCCTGGTCCCTTTGCAGAAAAACAGCCCCAAAGCATGATGTTTCCACCCCCATGCTTCACAGTAGGTATGGTGTTCTTTGGATGCAACTCGGCATTCTTTGTCCTCCAAACACGACGAGTTGAGTTTTTACCAAAAGGTTATATTTTCGTTTCATCTGACCATATGGCATTCTCCCAATCTTCTTCTGGATCATCAAAAAGCTCTCTAGTAAACTTCAGACGGACCTGGGCATGTACTGGCTTAAGCAGGGGGACACGTCTGGCACTGCAGGATTTGAGTCCCTGGCGGCGTAGTATGTTATTGATGGTAGGCTTTGTTACTTTGGTCCCAGCTCTCTGCAGGTCATTCACTAGGTCCCCCGTGTGGTTCTTGGATTTTGTGATATCTTGTCATAATTTTGACCCCACGGGGTGAGATCTTGCGTGGAGCCCCAAATCGAGGGAGATTATCAGTGGTCTTGTATGTCTTCCATTCCCTAATAATTGCTCCCACAGTTGATTTCTTCAAACCAAGCTGCTTACCTATTGCAGATTCAGTCTTCCCAGCCTGGTGCAGGTCTACTATTTTGTTTCTGGTGTCCTTTGACAGCTCTTTGGTCTTGGCCATAGTGGAGTTTGGAGTGTGACTGTTTGAGGTTGTGGACAGGTGTCTTTTATACTGATAACAAGTTCAAACAGGTCCCATTAATACAGGTAACAAGTGGAGGACAGAGGAGGAAGTTACAGGTCTGTGAGAGCCAGAAATCTTGCTTGTTTGTAGGTGACCAAATACTTATTTTCCACCATAATTTGCAAATAAATTCAGAAAAAAATCCTACAATGTGATTTTCTGTATTTGTTTTCTCATTTTGTCTGTCATAGTTGAAGTGTACCTATGATGAAAATTACAGGCCTCTCTCATATTTTTAAATGGGAGAACTTGCACAATTGGTGGCTGACTAAATACTTTTTTGCCCCACTGTATATACACATCAATTACACAAGACATGAAAAGCAAACACAAAACACGAAAATCAAAACACATTCTTTTGAATCCAAAAGGCCCTCTAACATCTGCCTGAATTGCCCTAGAGGCACCAACTCCATCAACTTTAAGGAGTTTTAACCCGGTGGAGATTGAAGGGATATTCACTCATTCTAAAGAGTAAATCATAGTCCACATACGATGAGACAGCGATAGTCCGGCATCCCATTGTGACATAGTTACGCGGCTCTGAGACCACCATCCTCGGGGGAAACACAGGCCGAACACGCACCTCCCCACAATTCCCAAACAATGCAGCTCCGGTGTTCATTTGAATGTGTTGACAGCTGGAGAAATTGTTTGAGCTGCGCTGAGACTTTGAAAAGTATGAAAGCCAACAGCCCAATATTCTAGAACACATCTGTGGCACGTGCATACGTTTTGGACTATGATAGAAGTTAAATGATTTTAAGCTTAAGCTTATCAATGATACTCAGAGCTCTTAAGATATAAACTGAGTGTACAAAACATTAAGAAAACCTCCTCTTTCCATGACATAGACTGACCAGGTGAATCCAGGGAAACGCTATGATCACTTATTTATGTCACTTGTTAAATTGAACAATACATTTTGAATCTGGTGTTGCTTTGTGTATCAGTTCATAAACCATGTGCCATTGAATCGGTACATCAAAAATCTCTTCCCAACTATTTTGCAATCTATATGGCACAACTGTCAATTTATTGGTCCTTAAATTAAACGAGTATATTTTTTATTTATCACAATTTTCTTTTACCAAATCAAAATCAAATGTATATATATATAGCCCTTCTTACATCAGCTGATATCTCAAAGTGCTGTACAGAAACCCAGCCTAAAACCCCAAACAGCAAGCATGCAAGTGTAGAAGCATGGTGGCTATGAACACATAAAAAAACTCCCTAGGAAGGAACCTAGGAACCTAGGAAGAAACCTAGAGAGGAACCAGGCTATGAGGGGTGGTCAGTCCTCTTCTGGCTGTGCCGGGTGGAGATAATAATCAATGTAGTTGTCGAGGGTGCAGCAAGTAAGCACCTCCGCTTTTCATAGCCGATCATTAAGAGTATCTCTACCGCTCCTGCTGTCTCTAGAGATTTGAAAACAGCAGGTCTGGGACAGGTAGCACGTCCGGTGAACAGGTCAGGGTTTCATAGCCACTGGAGGAGCAGCACAGCCAGGTCAACTGAGGGCAGCAAGGAGTCATCATGCCAGGTAGTCCTGAGGCATGGTCCTCGGGCTCAGGTCCTCCGAGAGAGAGAAAGAAGGAGAGAAAGAGAATTAGAGAGAGCATAGTTAAATTCACACAGGACACTGGATAAGACAGGAGAAGTACTCCAGATATAACAGACTGACCCTAGCCCCCCGACACATAAACTACTGCAGCATAAATACTGGAGGCTGAGACAGAAGGGGTCAGGAGACACTGTGGCCCCATCCGATGATACCCCCGGACAGGGCACAAACAGGCAGGATATAACCCCACCCACTTTGCCAAAGCACAGCCCCCACATCACTAGAGGGATATCTTCAACCACCAACTTACCATCCTGAGACAATGCCGAGTATAGCCCACAAATATCTCCGCCTTGGCACAACCCAAGGGGGGGGGGGGCCGCCAACCCAGACAGGAAGATCACGTCAGTGACTCAACCCACTCAAGTGACTCACCCCTCCTAGGGACGGCATGGAAGAGCACTAGTAAGCCAGTGACTCAGCCCCTGTAATAGGGTTAGAGGCAGAGAATCCCAGTGGAGAGAGGGGAACCGGCCAGGCAGAGACAGCAAAGGCGGTTCGTTGCTCCAGAGCCTTTCCGCTCACCTTCACACTCCTGGGCCAGACTACACTCAATCATATGACCCACTGAAGAGATGAGTCTTCAGTAAAAGCCTTAAAAGTTGAGCCCGATTCTGCGTCTCTCACATAGGTAGGCAGACCATTCCATAAAAATGGAGCTCTATAGGAGAAAGCCCTTCCTCCAGTGTTTGCTTAGAAATTCTAGGGACAATTAGGAGGCCTGTGTCTTGTGACCGTAGCGTACGTGTAGGTATGTACGGCAGGACCAAATTGGAAAGATAGGTAGAAGCAAGCCCATGTAATACTTTCTAGGTTAGCAGTAAAACCTTGAAATCAACCCTTGCCTTAACAGGAAGCCAGTGTAGGGAGACTAGCACTGGAGTAATATGATCAAATTGTTTGTTCTAGCCAGGATTCTAGCAGCCGTATTTAGCCTTAACTGAAGTTTATTTAGTGCTTTATCGGAGTAGCCGGAAAGTAGAGCATTGCAGTAGTCTAACCTAGAAGTAACAAAAGCATGGATTAATTTTTCTGCATCATTTTTGGACAGAAAGTTTATGATTCTTGCAATGTTACATAGATGGAAAAAAGCTGTCCTTGAAACAGTCTTGATATGTTCGTCAAAAGAGAGATCAGGGTCCAGAATAACGCCGAGGTCCTTCACAGTTTTATTTGAGACGACTGTACAACCGTCAAGATTAATTGTCAGATTCAACAGAAGATCTCTTTGTTTCCTGGGGCCTAGAACAAGCATCTCTGTTTTGTCTGAGTTTAAAAGTAGAAAGTTTGCAGCCATCCACTTCCTTATGTCTGAAACACAGGTTTTTAGCGAGGGCAATTTTGGGGCTTCACCATGTTTCATTAAAATGTACAGCTGAGTGTCATTCGCATAGCAGTGAAAGTTAACATTATGTTTTCGAATGACATCCCCAAGAGTTTAAATATATAGTGAAAACAATAGTGGTCCTAAAACGGAACCTTGAGGAACACCGAAAGTTACAGTTGATTTGTCAGAGAACAAACCATTCACGGAGACAAACTGATATCTTTCCGACAGATAAGATCTAAACCAGGCCAGAACTTGTCCGTGTAGACCAATTTGGGTTCCCAATCTCTCCAAAAGAATGTGGTGATCGATGGTATCAAAAGCACTAAGGTCTAGGAGCACGAGGACAGATGCAGAGCGTCGGTCTGACGACCATTAAAAGGTAATTTACCACCTTCACAAGTGAGGTCTAAGTACTATGATGGGGTCTAAAGCATTTCGCATACAATTGTTTGTTTTCAGGAAGGCAGTGAGTTGCTGCGCAACAGCTTTATCTAACATTTTTGAGAGGAATGTTTAAAAAAACAGTTAAAAAAATATTTTCTGGGTCAAGGTTTGGCTTTTTCAAAAGAGGCTTTATTACTGTCACTTTTAGTGAGTTTGGTACACATCCGGTGGATAGAGCCCTGGTAGCCACTTCTCCCTACCTAATGTGAAGCTAGTGATTCACCACAATAGTTGAATTTGTGGCTTGCCTTCAAAATAAAAGTCCCTAATTGAAAGTGTTGCAAATGGATACAAATAGAGGAATCATGCCATATTTAGACTAGATAATGCTAAACAAGGTTGGAATGTTGTTACATAATTTAGAATGAAATACAATAATTAATTGGTTTGACAATAAACTGTAAAAACTGTTGAAATATGTAGTAGACCACATAAGCACATTGGGAGAATACTTACATGCACTGTACAACCTTACCTATGGATTGTGCACCCATGAAACGGGGTATCAGCTTATTCAGTGACACCCACAGAAAACAATTATCAAGAGTTTACACAAATATTAGCAATTTAGCTCTTATAACATGACTGACAGTAGGAAATCACCTTCCCAGTCAGCCTATTGTGCATATCGAATATTCAAATTGCACTCAACAGACTGTGCACCCATGAAATGGGGTATCAGCCTACGCAGTGACACCCACAGAACACAATTCTCAAGAATTTATACAATTATTAACGTCACTGTACAGGCTAAACTATTAATTGTGCATCCATGAAATGGGGTGTCATCATACTCAGTGACACCCACAGAAAATAACTATTTTGAGTTTACACAAATAATTGTGGCGAGTGGTACTTGGGTGAAGCTGGTCTGCAAAACCACACCCATCATTGTCATATTCCTCAGCATGCTCAATTGCTGTTAGATTTGTAGAATTGTTTGTTTCAATATCTGTATTGTTTGCATGTAAAAAAAAATCACCTTTATTTAACCAGGTAGGCAGGTTGAGAACAAGTTCTCATTTACAACTGGCCAAGATAAGCAAAGCAGTGCGACAAAAACAACAACACATGGGATAAACAAACGTACAGTCAATAACACAACAGAAAAATCTGTATGCAGTGTGTGCAAATGAAGTAAGGAGGTAAGGCAATAAATAGGCCAATAGTGGCAAAGTAATTACAATTTAGCAATTTACACTGGAGTGATATATGTGCAAATGAGGATGTGCAAGTAGAAATACTGGTGTGCAAAAGAGCAGAAAAACAGAAACAAATATGAGGATGAGGTAGGTAGTTGGTTCGATGGGGTATTTACAAATGGGCTGTGTACAGCTGCAGCGATCGGTAAGCTGCTCTGACAGCTGATGCTTAAAATTGGTGAGGGAGATATAAGTATCCAACTTCAGTGATTTTTGCAATTTGTTCCAGTCATTGACATAGAACTGTAAGGAAAGGCAGCCAAACGAGGTGTTGGCTTTGGGGATGACCAGTGAAATATACCTGCTGGAGCGCCTGCTACGGGTGTGTGTTGCTATGGTGACCAGTGAGCGGAGATAAGGAGGAGCTTTATCTAACAAAGACATAGATGACCTGGAGCCAGTGGGTTTGGTGACAAATATGTGGCGAGGACCAGCCAACGAGAGCATACAGGTCGCAGTGGTGGGTAGTATATGGGGCTTTGGTGACAAAACGGATGGCACTGTGATAGACTGCATCCAATTTGCTGAGTAGAGTGTTGGAGGCTATTTTGTAAATGACATCGCCGAAGTCAAGGATCGGTAGGATAGTCAGTTTTACAAGGATATGTTTAGCAGCATGAGTGAAGGAGGCTTTGTGGCGAAATAGGAAGCCAATTTTAGATTTAACTTTGGATTGGAGATGCTTAATGTGAATCTGAAAGGAGAGTTTATAGTCTAGCCAGACACCTTGGTATTTGTAGTTGTCCACATATAAGTCAGAACCATCCAGAGTAGTGATGCTAGTCGGGCGGGCGGGTGTGGGCAGCGATCGGTTGAAGAGCATGTATTTCGTTTTTTTTTTTTGCATTTAAGAACA
Source organism: Oncorhynchus tshawytscha (assembly GCF_018296145.1). Taxonomy (NCBI): domain Eukaryota; kingdom Metazoa; phylum Chordata; class Actinopteri; order Salmoniformes; family Salmonidae; genus Oncorhynchus; species Oncorhynchus tshawytscha. The sequence goes on along the minus strand of NC_056435.1, from coordinate 21,277,511 downwards.
GTTGGATGCCACGGAAGGAGTGTTGTATGGCGTTGAAGCTCGTTTGGAGGTTTGTTAATAACACAGTGTCAAGGGCCAGATGTGTACAGAATGGTGTCATCTGGCTGGAGGTGGATCAAAGAATCACCCACAGCAAGAGCGACATCATTGATATATACAATCAATACATTGATTGATGAATTATGTTACACAAAGATAAATAACATACATTTTTTTCTAAACTTATCCAATCTGTTAGTTTGACTTATTGCACCCATTACTGAAATAGTTGTTCCAGTTAATATGGTTGTCACGGCCGTCCTCCTCTTCATCTGAAGAGGAGAGGCGAAACGGATCAGAGGACCAATATGCGGCGTGGTAAGTGTCCATGGTAAATCTTTAATAAAAGAAAGTACTGACACTGCATACAAAACAATAAACAAATGACGACCGTGAAGCTACAACATAGACAATCACCCACAAACAAACAGTGCAACCCAGGCTACCTAAGTATGATTCTCAATCAGAGACAACTAATGACACCTGCCTCTGATTGAGAACCATACTAGGCCGAAACATAGAAATGCCCCAAAACATAGAAAAACAAACATAGACTGCCCACCCAACTCACGCCCTGACCACACTAAATAAATACAAAACAAAGGAAATAAAGGTCAGAACGTGACAGTACCCCCCCCCAAAGGTGCGGACTCCGGCCGCAAAACCTTGACCTATAGGGGAGGGTCTGGGTGGGCGTCTGTCCGTGGTGGCGGCTCTGGCGCAGGACGCGGACCCCACTTCACCATTGTCTTAGTCCGCCTTATTGTCCGCCTCCGTGGCTTTCTCACCATGGCCACCCCTCTCAATGACCCCACTGGACAGAGGGGCAGAAGCTCTGGACAGAGGGGCAGAAGCTCTGGACAGAGGGGCAGAAGCTCTGGACAGAGGGGCAGAAGCTCTGGACAGAGGGGCAGAAGCTCTGGACAGAGGGGCAGAAGCTCTGGACAGAGGGGCAGAACCTCTGGACAGAGGGGCTCTGAACGCCTCTGGGCTGACAGAGGCGCCTCAGACTCTGGCTGCGGCGCCGGACAGGCGGGAGACTCCGGCAGCAGCGCCGGACAGGCGGGAGGCCCCGGACAGGCGGGAGGCTCCGGGCAGCGCCGGACAGGCGGGAGGCTCCGGCAGGCGGGAGGCTCCGGCAGCGGCGCCGGACAGGCGGGAGGCTCCGGCAGCGGCGCCGGACAGGCGGGAGGCTCCGGACAGGCGGGAGGCTCCGGCAGCGGCGCCGGACAGGCGGGAGGCTCCGGCGCCGGACAGGCGGGAGGCTCCGGACAGGCGGGAGCTCCGGCAGCGGACAGGCGGGAGGCTCCGGCAGCAGCGCCGGACAGGCGGGAGGCTCCGGCAGCAGCGCCGGACAGGCGGGAGACTCCGGCAGCAGCGCCGGACAGGCGGGAGACTCCGGCAGCAGCGCCGGACAGGCGGGAGACTCCGGCAGCAGCGCCGGACAGGCGGGAGACTCCGGCAGCGGCGCCGGACAGACAGGACCACCTGCAGGGAGGAGACAGAGAGACAGCCTGGTGCGTGGGGCTGCCACAGGAACCACCAGGCTGGGGAGACCCTCAGGAGGCTTGGTGTTAGGAGGCACCTGAAGGACCGGGCTGTGGGGAGCACTGGAGCTCTGGTGCGCAACCTTGGCACCACTTCCCCAGGCTGGACAACTACTCTAGCCCGGACCCTCCAGAGTGCAGGCACAGGTTGAACCGGGCTGTGGGTAAGCACGGGAGATCTAGTGCTTACTACACGCACCTCTCCCTTAGGCTCCACTCCCACATTTGCCCGGCACGAGCGGAGTGCAGGCAGAGGACGCACTGCACCCTCCCAGCGCCCGGAGACACAGCACGCAGAGCCGGCGCAGGATAACCTGGAACAAAACTGCGTACCGGCGACCAGACCCGCTGAGCAGGCACCATACGCCCTGGCTCAATGCCCACACTCGCATGGCACTTTCGGGGCTGCCCTATAGCGCACCGGGCTATGGGCACGCACTGGCGACACCGTGCGCTTAACCGCATAACACGGTGCCTGACCAGTAATGCGCTGCTTATCATAAGCACGAGGAGTGAGCTCAGGTCTGCTACCTGGCTTAGTACCACACCTCGTCTGCCCCCCCCCAAAAAAAATTTGGGGCTGCCTCTCGTACCTGTCGCACTGCTGTGCTGCCTCCTCATATCGCCGCCGCTCAGCTTTAGCTGCCTCCAGCTCTGATTTCGGACGGCGATGTTTCCCAGCCTGTGCCCAGGGTCCTTCTCCGTTCAGTATCTCCTCCCATGTCCAGGAGTCCTGTGATGCTGGCCGCTGTTGTTGCTGCTGCTGCTGCTGCTGTCGTCGCTGCTGTTTACCACGCCGCTTGGTCCGAGTTGGGTGGGTGATTCTGTCCGCGGCCGTCCTCCTCTTCATCTGAAGAGGAGAGGCGAAACGGATCAGAGGACCAATATGCGGCGTGGTAAGTGTCCATGGTAAATCTTTAATAAAGAAAGTACTGACACTGCATACAAAACAATAAACAAATGACGACCGTGAAGCTACAACATAGACAATCACCCACAAACAAACAGTGCAACCCAGGCTACCTAAGTATGATTCTCAATCAGAGACAACTAATGACACCTGCCTCTGATTGAGAACCATACTAGGCCGAAACATAGAAATGCCCCAAAACATAGAAAAACAAACATAGACTGCCCACCCAACTCACGCCCTGACCATACTAAATAAATACAAAACAAAGGAAATAAAGGTCAGAACGTGACAATGGTTTAGGTAGTCATTTATTACTAACCCTGGCAGTCATTCTGTATGCAGATTGTGGGTGAATAAAGGTTCTAATTGTTGGCTATCCTGCAAAATGTTCTACTTTGAAAAACTATGTTGCGTGTGAAAATGTATTGGATTTGGGGTTACTTCTAAATTGAAGAGTTCACTGGCATTGTAGTGAAAATTCACATTTCATCAAAATGCAGAAAGTCATTCAAATGCAGTCCAAAATGTGGGTCGCATCAGTCTGATTAAACTTTATGTCTATCTGATCAAGCATTATGTCTGGCGCTTTTAGTGAGAGATGCTGGTTACATATTAAATATCATGCTATTATTCCATTGCAAAGCTTTGTAAGGACATACAGTAGCATAGCCTGTGTCTTCTTTGTTCATAACTTATCTTCAAAAGCAGTTCATTTGTTGTTGCAAGAATCCACCATGCACTTGTGGTTGGGAATGGGTCATTCTTGAATTGCAGTAACATTTGGGCATGGCATAAATGTGGGTATTTGGGTACATTTGACGTATTTTGGTACATCTTCCTATTCCAAATCAACCATTATGATAACAATTTGCCACCAGTAACACCAATGACGGTAACATCAATGACACATGTTAAGATTTTTTATTAACCATTTTATTAAATGGAGGTCACAGATGCTCCAATCCAAGGTCATTAAACCTTTACAAATAATTTACTGAAGTGATATGATGAATAATTTTGCTCACAATGTAATTTCCATTCATTTAAATTCAGTAACACCAAATACACTTTTTATTTATACACACCAGATTATCAATGGAATCCTCAAATTTATGACATACTAAAAGTATGTGATTAGCTAATAAATAATTACCTTTAATATATACCCCTCCCCCGATACCAATGACCTCTGAAGGGAATGGTCAAGTTCCCTGTATATATTTGTATTGAGTGATTTTCAAGGCGGTAACACCAAAACAATATAGATATATCAATAGCCTTCTTTGTTTTATTGATCTATAGAATTAAGTAAATACTTTTGTTTACTTTCTAGCATTCAAATTAATATAAAGATAGATCTGTAAACCCCCAAAACATGTCACAACAACTCCACTCATTACAACTGGTACACCCCAATTTGCTTGCCCTAATGTTGCATTATGTTTTATTATTGATCATCAAAAACATGTATGATGTGTAACTATTTGTTTTTGTAAAGTGTTTTCATGGTTTCAAAGGCAATGGACCTAAATGTCACCCGAATTCAAGAATGACCCGGGTGGAGTTCAAGCTACAAAATAGCCACTAGAGAGCAGCATCTATCTTTATTGTCTTTGACTAGTTTATTCTAAATGTACTGTATGTCTTGGGAATGAACTGAAGGTTCGAAAGTTGACAAAAGCATGACCTAGAATGATTCACAAGGGTGTGCCTCACTCTTTAGGTTGGCATGACCTAGAATGATTTACAAGGGTGTGCCTCGCTCTGTAGCACTCAGGGAGAAAGAGCTCCCTCATATTTGCCAAATAACATGTAGTGAAAGCCCAAAATAATCAAACCAGTTCTAGACTATTTAAACTGCATTAGGCAAACACTAAAGCAAAAGACATCTTTATGTTATGAAAGCAGATCTGTTTGGTTTTATTTGCCCTGTCTCGATCCCATATACCCTTAGAAATGTGCTAGTTTCTACATGTAGGGTCTTTTGTTGTGTGGGCTTGTGGTTTTGTTTTTTCTCTGTGAATAAAACGTAATAGATCCGAACTGGTTTTGTCTAACCAGAGGCTTTCCTAGTTCATTGATAGTGTTATTAAAACAACTTAATCATTTTGCAACCTAATCAGGTTATAGAATCACTCTCAAATGGATCACAACTGCTTTATATTTTAATCCGATCTCCTTAATCTCCTTTCGCATCACATCGTCCACTAAAAAGCCATTGCAGACCTCCTTAAATTACCTCCCATCTATTTCAATGTCACTCTGGACACATGTTAAATCAGTTACAGTGATCACATTAGCTATGTGCACAGCACATAATCACAATCTACATTAGCTCATATTAAATAACTTTGGTGCCAGAACCTGTCCCTTCCATGAAAACATGAAGTCAACTGCAGGTACTTTCACCCATCTCTGAGGGAAAATAATCAACCTTTGTTGTCTAGAGTGAGGTAGCTCTCGTTTCCTGCCCTCAACTCTATATTTCACCACGTTTTCACAGACCAAAACAAATATACAATTATCATCTGCTTGTTTGTGTAAGAAGGGCATTTGTCACATGATAAGGCCAATGAAAAAAAGTTAGTGGGTGTTTAAATGGGAAAGTCATCTCCCGAACGACTGTTTCCTGTAATGCGAGCCGGCAGGTCTTTTTCAGGCTTGTTTGGCTCACCTGCGCTGCTTCCCTCCTCCCTCTGGGCTATATTTAGCCCTGTGACCTCTGATCCCTCATAGATGGGATCATGCCCCACTGAGGGTGGCTCTTGGCTGACTGGCGCCCGGGTTGTTTGGAAGCCACATGGCTTAAGTGCCTCAATATGACACTGTGGGAACCAAGCTTGTGGGAGAGAGAGGGCTTAGACAATGACCGTAAGATCACTACCGAGCATGTGTGTCTTGCAATTACCCTGACCTACTATATTATTTTGTATATTTGAAAGTTGTATGGTTATTTATGTTTATTGGTGGTTGTAGTACTGCCAAAGCGATGGGGTAAATACATTTGAATTCAATCCCTTTTTTGACAGGGCCCTTTTAATTTGAAAGAAACCTTCCATACATACAGTGCCTTGCGAAAGTATTCGGCCCCCTTGAACTTTGCGACCTTTTGCCACATTTCAGGCTTCAAACATAAAGATATAAAACTGTATTTTTTTGTGAAGAATCAACAACAAGTGGGACACAATCATGAAGTGGAACGACATTTATTGGATATTTCAAACTTTTTTAACAAATCAAAAACTGAAAAATTGGGCGTGCAAAATTATTCAGCCCCTTTACTTTCAGTGCAGCAAACTCTCTCCAGAAGTTCAGTGAGGATCTCTGAATGATCCAATGTTGACCTAAATGACTAATGATGATAAATACAATCCACCTGTGTGTAATCAAGTCTCCGTATAAATGCACCTGCACTGTGATAGTCTCAGAGGTCCGTTAAAAGCGCAGAGAGCATCATGAAGAACAAGGAACACACCAGGCAGGTCCGAGATACTGTTGTGAAGAAGTTTAAAGCCGGATTTGGATACAAAAAGATTTCCCAAGCTTTAAACATCCCAAGGAGCACTGTGTAAGCGATAATATTGAAATGGAAGGAGTATCAGACCACTGCAAATCTACCAAGACCTGGCCGTCCCTCTAAACTTTCAGCTCATACAAGGAGAAGACTGATCAGAGATGCAGCCAAGAGGCCCATGATCACTCTGGATGAACTGCAGAGATCTACAGCTGAGGTGGGAGACTCTGTCCATAGGACAACAATCAGTTGTATATTGCACAAATCTGGCCTTTATGGGAGAGTGGCAAGAAGAAAGCCATTTCTTAAAGATATCCATAAAAAGTGTTGTTTAAAGTTTGCCACAAGCCACCTGGGAGACACACCAAACATGTGGAAGAAGGTGCTCTGGTCAGATGAAACCAAAATTGAACTTTTTGGCAACAATGCAAAATAAATGTCGTTCCACTTCATGATTGTGTCCCACTTGTTGTTGATTCTTCACAAAAAAATACAGTTTTATATCTTTATGTTTGAAGCCTGAAATGTCGCAAAGTTCAAGGGGGCCGAATACTTTCGCAAGGCACTGTATTTGCCCATTGTAGAAGTGCTCAGAAATGTACTTTTTGGACCTGAATGCCAAAACATTAGAGATAAACGTGCTCAAAGTTGACCCCTTTTGCATAACCCACCCACTTTAGACATCCATGTCTTCATCACTGGAAAAGATCAACAGTTGAGATTTATATAACTTAAAAGCTTACTAACAGGTTGTCAAACTATTTTATAATTTCTGGGGAAAAAAGCATTTAAAACAAGATTCTGTACTTTTTTAACCTTTTAACACTCTTTTGCATCATCTAAAGTTGTGTTGTGCCCTCCATCGGTTGAGACACAACATGTTCTTGAATACAGGGTGGGGGTCATGTTTTGGCTGATAAGTGTACTAAAATGGGAATAAAATTGAAATGGCAACTTGCAAAAGGTACCACAATGTTGGTTGAAGATCCACACATCAGAGAATGTTGACTTGAAAGGGAATATCTGTTGTAAATTATACTGTCAATCCTTCAGAGAAAACCTATTGAAATATAGATAATAGAATAAACATGACCATTTAAGTTGACATTCTAAATGGGTGGACTGGCGATCATCTTTATGGTAGTAATTAGAAGTTAAAATGTACCAGCTAAAATGCAGCTGTCTGAAGGGATAAGTCCATTCTATGAATCCTATTTCTATGATTGAAATGACACTTCAAGAGTATGTTGTGTCTCAACCGATGGTGGAAACAACACAAACCTCAGATGATATGAAATAGGGTCTAAGCTACAACATATATGGAGTTAACACATTTTTTTGAAAATTGACATTAAAAGTTTACATCATTTTATTAAAATAAATAAAAACACTACATGCTTTTAAATTAAATCTAACTCAACTGTTTATATTTTCCATTGATGAAGACATGGATGTCACATGGTATGGTGGGGTATACGAAATGGGTCAACTTTGAGCACCTTTATCACCTTTGAACACATTTATCTGAGCAGCTAACCGATCGCTGCAGCTGTACATAGCCCATTTGTAAATAGCCCATCCAATCTACCTACCTCATTCCCATATTGTTTTTATTTACTTTTCTGCTCTTTTGCACACCAGTATTTCTACTTGCATATCATCATCTGCACATCTTTCACTCCAGTGTTAATTTGCTAAATTATAATGACTTGCTACTATGGCCTATTTATTGCCTTACCACCTCACGCCTTTTGCACACACTGTATATAGACTTTCTTTTTTTTCTATTGTGTTATTGATTGTACGCTTGTTTATTCCATGTGTAACTCTGTGTTATTAGTGTTGCACTGCTTTGCTTTATCTTGGCCAGGTCGCAGTTGTAAATGAGAACTTGTTCTCAACTAGCCTATCTGGTTAAATAAAGGTGAAATAAAAAATGTTTTAAATAATGATTATTTTTTACCTTCATTTAACTAGGCCTGTCAGTTAAGAACAAATTCTTATTTTCAATGACGGCCTAGTGGGTAGGGGCAGATTTGTACCTTGTCAGCTCGGGGATATGAACTTGCAACCTTTCGGTTACTAGTCCAACGCTCTAACCACTAGGATACCCTGCCGCCCCTATGATTTACAGCTACTCACAGATAATGCACCTGGTATAGGCCTGATTACCAACAATGACGAGACAGCCTACAGGGAGGAGGTGAGGGCCCTGGCGGAGTGGGGCCAGGAAAAAAATATCTCCCTCAACGTCAACAAACAAATGAGCTGATCATGGACTTGGAAACAGCAGAGGGACGACGGAAACCGCAGTAGAGAAGGTGGAAAGCTTCAAGTTCCTCGGTGTACACATCACTGACGATCTGAAATGGTCCGCCCAAACAGACAGTGTGGTGAAGAAGGCGCAACAGCGCTCAGAAGGAGGGCTGGTGCGTGGAGGTGGTGACGGATAGACCGGACCGTGCAGGCGCACTGGAGCTCTTGAGCACCGAGCCTGACCAACCTTACCCGGTTGAATGGTCCCAGTCGCCCTGCCAGTGCAGCGAGGTAGAATAGCCCGCACTGGCCTATGCAGGCGAACCGGGGATACCGTGTGCAAGGCTGGTGCCATGTAAGCCGGCCCAAGGAGACGCACTGGGGACCAGATGCGTAGAGCCGGCTTCATGGCACTTGGCTCGACGCTCACTCTAGCCCGGCCGATACACGAAGCTGGAATGTACCGCACCGGGCTTTGCACCCGCACTGGGGACACCGTGCGCTTCACAGCATAACACTGTGCCTGCCCGGTCTCTCCAGCCCCCGGTAAGCACAGGAAGATTGCGCAGGTCTCCTACCTGGCGTAGCCATACTCCCTGTGAGCCCCCACCCAAGAAATTTTTGGGGCTGACTCTCAGGCTTCCATCCGCGTCGCCGTGCTGCCTCCTCATACCAGCGCCTCTCCGCTTTCGCCGCCTCCAGTTCTTCTTTGGGGCGGCGATATTCTCCTGGCTGAGCCCAGGGTCCTCTTCCGTCTAATTCGTCCTCCCATGTCCAGTACTCCTCGCGCTGCTCCTGCTGCCTTTCACCACGCCGCTTGGTCCTGTTGTGGTGGGTGATTCTGCAATGCTTCTCTAGTTGAAGGAGATGCGGACAAAAATGCGGCGTGATGATGATTCATGTTTGTTTAATAAAGGAAAAACTATACATGAATAAACTACAAAACAATGAAATGTGAGAACTCAAAACAGCCCTATCTGGTGCAAACACAAAGACAGGAACAATCACCCACAAACACACAGTGAAACCCAGGCTACCTAAATATGGTTCTCAATCAGAGACAATGACTAACACCTGCCTCTGATTGAGAACCATATCAGGCCAGACATAGAAATAGACAAACAAGACAACCAACATAGAATGCCCACTCAGATCACACCCTGACCAACCAAAACATAGAAACATACAAAGCAAACTATGGTCAGGGTGTGACACATACACTCAATTAGTATTTGGTAGCATTGCCTTTACATTGTTTTACTTGGGTCAAATGTGTCGGGTAGCCTTCCATAAGCTTCCGTGAATTTTGGCCCATTCCTCCTGACAGAGCTAGTGTAACTGAGTCAGGTTAGTAGGCCTCCAAAATGGTCATTGTCCAATTTGAAGACCCATATGCGACCAAGCTTTAACTTCCTGACTGATGTCTTGAGATGCTGCTTCAATATATACACATAATTTTCTCTTCCTCATGATGCCATCTATTTTGTGAAGTGCACCAGTCCCTCCTGCTGCAAAGCACCCCCACAACATGATGCTGCCACCCCCATACCTCATGGTTGGGATGGTGTTCTGCGGCTTGGAAGCCTCCCCCTTTTTCCTCCAAACATAAAAATGGTCATTATGGCCAAACAGTTCTATTTTTGTTTCATCAGACCAGAGGGCATTTCTCCAAAAAGTACGATATTTGTCCCCATGTGCAGTTTTGGAGCAGTGGCTTCTTCCTTGCTGAGGGTTATGTGGATAAAGGTCTTGTATTGTATTACTGTGGATATAGATACTTTTGTACCTGTTTCCTCCAGCATCTTCACAAGGTCCTTCTGGGATGGATTTCCACTTTTTGCACCAAAGTACGCTCATCTCTAGGAGACAGAACGTGTCTCCTTCCTGAGTGGTATGACGGCTACGAGGTCCCTTGGTGTTTAGACTTGCGCACTATTGTTTGTATAGATGAACGTGGTACCTTCAGGAATTTGGCAATTGCTCTCAAGGATGACGTGGTACCTTCAGGAATTGTAGACTTGTGGAGGTCTACAATTTTTTTTCTGAGGTCTTGACTGATTTCTTTTGATTTTCCCATGATCTCAAGTAAAGAGGCCCAGAGTTTGAAGGCAGGCCTTGAAATACATCCACAGGGACATCTCCAATTGACTCAAATGATATCAATTAGCCTATCAGAAGCTTCTAAACCTATGATATCATTTTCTGGAATTTTCCAAGCTGTTTAAAGGCACAGTTAACTTAGTGTATGTAAACTTCTGACCCACTAGAATTGTGATACAGTGAATTATAAGTGAAAAAATCTGTCTGTAAACAATTGTTGGAAAAATGGCTTGTGTCATGCGCAAAGTAGATGTCCTAACCGACTTGACAAAACTATAGTTTGTTAAACAAGAATTTTGTGGAATGGTTGAAAAACGAGTTTTAATGACTCCAACCTAAGTGTATATAAACTTCCGACTTCAACTGTATACAAAAGTATGTGGACACCACTTCAAATGTGTGAATTCGGCTATTTCAGCCACACCCATTGCTGACAGGTGTATAAAATCGAGCACACAGCCATGCAATCTCAATAGACAAACATTTGCAGTAGAATGGCGTTAATGAAGAGTTCAGTGACTTTCAATGTGGAATAATGGTTTGGGGCTGTTTTTCATGGTTCGGGCTAGGCCCCTTAGTTCCAGTGAAGGGAAATCTTAACGCTACAGCATACAATGACATTCTTTACGATTTTGTGTTTCCAACTTTTTGGCAACAGTTTGGGGATGGCCCTTTCCTGTTTCAGCATCCCAGGCTCCTTCATTGCTCGGAAATCACATTACATGTGTTAACGATACTGTTAAATAGCCATCACTAGCACATTAGGCTGCTGCCCTATATACATAGAGTTGGAATCACTGGCCACTTTAATAATGGAACACTAGTCATTAGGCATTACTCATCTCATATGTATATACTGTATTCTATTCTACTGTATCTTAGTCTATGCCGCTCTGACATTGCTCGTCCCAAATATTTACATCTTCTTAATTCCATTCTTTTACCTTAGATTTGTGTGTATTGTTGTGAGATTGTTAGATATTACTGTTATATATTACTGCACTGTTGGAGCTAGAAACACAAGCATTTCACTACACCTGCAATACACATGTTTAGAAGATGTTATGTGACAAATACATTTTATTTGATGGCAGTGGGTGTAAAACCATAACACATAATTCTTTCCAGCAGCAGACTATGATCGATAATGTCCAAATCCTCACTGAAGTCTAACAAAATAGCCCCCTCAATCTTTTTATCATATTTCTCTCAGCCAATCATCAGTAATTTGTGTGAGTGCTGTGCTTGTTGAATGTCCTTCCCTATAAGCGTGCTGAACATGTGTTGTCAATTTGATTACTGGAAAATAGCATTGTATCTGGTCAAACACTATTTTTCCAAAACTTTACTAAGGGTTGGTAACAGGCTGATTGGTCGGGTATTTGAGCCAGGAAAGAGTGCTTTACTATTCTTAGGAAAGGGAATTACTTTTTCCTTCTTTCCAGGCCTGAGGGAACACACTTTCTAGTAGGCTTAATTGAAGATATGGCAAATAGGAGTGGCAATATCGTCTGCCATTATCCTCAGTAGTTTTCCATCCAAGTTGTCAGACCCGGTGGCTTGTCAATATTTTTTTTACCTCTTCCACACTCACTTTACGAAATTCCAAACTACAATGATTGTCTTTCATAATTTGGTCAGAAATACTTGGATGTCTAGTGTCAGCGTTTGTTGCTGGCATGTCATGCCTAAATTTGCCAATCTCACCAATGAAAAAGTTATTAAAGTAGTTGGGAATATCAATGGGTTTTGTGATGAATGAGTCATCTTATTCAATGAAAGATGGAGCGGAGTTTGCCTTTTTGCCCAAAATTTCATTTAAGGTGCTCAAAGCTTTTTAATATCATTCTTTATGTAATTTATCTTTGTTTCATAGTTTAGCTTCTTCTTTTTATTCAGTTTAGTCACATGATTTTTTAATTTGCAGTGCGTTTGACAATTGGTTGTGCATTCAGACTTATTTGCATTTCCTTTTGCCTCATCCCTCTCAACCATACCATTTTTCAATTCCTCATCAATCCACTGGGATTTAACAGTTTTTACAGTAATTTTCTTAATGTGAGATAAAACTGCAACTCGTCAGTGAAGAGCAATTTTTGCCAGTCCTCTCTGGTCCAGCGGCGGTGGGTTTGTGCCCATAGGTGACATTGTTGCCAGTGATGTCTGGTGAGGACCTGCCTTAAAACAGGCCTACAAGCCCTCAGTCCAGCCTCTCTCAGCCTATTGTAGAAAGTCTGAGCACTGATGGAGGGATTGTGCGTTTCTGGTGTAACTTGGGCAGTTGTTGCCATCCTGTACTTGTCCCGCAGGTGTGATGTTCGGATGAACCGATCCTGTGCAGGTGTTGTTACACGTGGTCTGTCACTGTGACGACAATCAGCAGTCCATCCTGTCTCCCTGTGGCACTGCTCTGTCTTAGGCGTCTCACAGTACGGACACTGCAATTTATTGCCCTGGCCACATCTGCAGTCCTAGCCTCCTTGCAGCATGCCTAAGGCATGTTCACGCAGATGAGCAGGGACCCTGGGCATCTTTCTTTTGGTGTTTTTCAGAGTCAGTAGAAAGGCCTCTTTAGTGTTCTAAGTTTTCATAACTGTGACCTTAATTGCCTACTGTCTTTAAGCTGTTAGTGTCTTAACTTCTAATATATGCATATTATTAGTAGTATTGGATAGAAAACACTCTGAAGTTTCTAAAACTGTTGAATGATGTCTGTGAGTATAACAGAAATTATATGGCAGGCGCAAACCTAAGACAAATCCAACCAGGAAGTGTGAAATCTGAGGTTGGTAGATTTTCAACACAGTTCCAATTGAAATCCCATTTAGATATGAATGACGTTGCACTTCCTAGGGCTTCCACTAGATGTCAACTGTCTATAGACATTTGAATGAGGCTTCTACTGTGTTGTGGGACTGAATAAAAGCAGAATGAGCCATGTGTCTGGCAGTCAGCCATTTCCTGATCACACGCATACCACATGATATCCACTTGCGTTCCGTTGCTCCTCAAGACACAAAGGAATTCTCCGGTTGGAACTTTATTGAAGATGTATGATAAGAACATCCTAATGATTGATTCTGTACTTAGTTTGAAATGTTTCTTCGACCTGTAATATAACTTTTTGAAGTTTTTGTCCGAAGTTACGCTCGACCAGAACGAGCGTTTGGATATGTATACCAAACGCGCTAACAAAAGGAGGTATTGGACATAAATAACGGACCTTATCGAACAAAACAAACATTTATTGTGGACCTGGGATTCCTGGGAGTGCATTCTGATGAAGATCATCAAAGGTAAGGGAATATTTATCATGTAATTTCTGGTTTCTGTTGACTCCAACATGGCGGCTAATTTGACTATTGTTCTGAGCGCCGTCTCAGATTATTGCATGGTTTGCTTTTTCCGTTGTTTAAAAAAAAAATCTGACACAACGGTTGCATTAAGGAGAGGTATATCTATAATTCCATGTGAATAACTTGTATTATCATCTATATTTATGATGAGTATTTCTGTTGAATCGATGTGGCTATGCAAAATCACTGGATGTTTTTGGAACTAGTGAATGTAATGCGCCAATGTAAAGTCAGATTTTGATATAAATATGAACTTTATCAAACAAAACATACATGTATTGTGTAACATGAAGTCCTATGAGTGTCATCTGATGAAGATCATCAAAGGTTAGTGATTCATTTTATCTCTATGTGTGCTTTTTGTGACTGGCTGGAAAATCTTTGGCTGGAAAAATGGCTGTGTTTTTCTGTGGCTCGGTGGTGACCTAACATAATCGTTTGTGGTGCTTTTGCTGTAAAGCATATTTGAAATCAGACCCAGTGGTGGGATTAACAACAAGATGACCTTTTAAAATGGTAGAAAATACTTGTATGTTTGAGGAATTTTAGTTATGAGATTTGTTGTTTTGAATTTGGCACCCTGTACTTTCACTGGCTGTTGTCATATCATCCCGTTAATGGGATTTCAGCCCTAAGAAGTTTCAAACCCTTTTCAATGAAGATCTGTGAAGTTATTTGGATTTTTGCATATTATCTTTGAAAGACAGGGTCCTGAGAAAGGGACGTTTCTTTTTTGCTGAGTTTATTCTTATTTTTGGTGATTTCATATTCACATGGAGAAGTCCACAGACCCACTCCAAGAGGCTTTCGGAGCCATCATCGACTCAGTGGGTTTTGTCCAACATGTCTCGGGACCTAAGCAGTGCCGTAATCATACCCTGGATCTAGTTTTGTCCCATGGAATATGAGGAATGTTTTTCCTCATAATCGGACCACCATCTTATTAGGTTTGTAATCACAAGTAATTCGCTCAGACCCCAACCAAGGATTATCAAAAGCAGCACCATAAATTCTCAGACGACCCAAAGATTCCTAGATGCCCTTCCACCCCCTCCACCTACCCAAGGATGTTGGAGTACAACAATCAGTTAACTACCTAACCGATGATCTAAACTTAACCTTGCGTAATACACTAGATAAAGTCACACCGTTAAAAATAAAAATAATTTGTCACAAGAAACCAGCTCCCTGGTATGCAGAAAATACCAAGTGTTAAAGCAAGTTTCCAGAAAATTGGAACAGAAATGGCGCTCCACCAAATTGGAAGCCATCACTCAGTGGGTTTTGTCCAATATGACTCGGGACTTACACATTGCCACAATCATACCCTGGATCTAGTTTTGTCCCATGGAATAGTACAGTGCAATATCGAAAAGCACTCACTGCTGCTCAATCAGCCTACTTTTTCAACCTGATTCCCTATTTTTTCAACAATCTTCCCCCCCAAAATATATGCTGTTACAAAGCTAATTAACTTAGACAAAAAAATGATCATTATAAAGCAAACTTCTGACCTCACTTTGAATATGCATATTTCTCCAAAACTCAGTTGTCCTGAGTTTGCACAGAAATGCCATGAACTCGGGTTAAGTTTTTTAACCCTGTATCTCAACACATTCATTACTGGACCCTATTCCAACTAATATATCAAGAGCTACTTCCTGTGCTTGGCCTTCCTATATTGAACATAATAAATGGCTCCCTATTCTCTGGATGTGTACGAAACTGACTAAAAGTGGCAGTAATAAAGCTGGAAAAAGCCAAACTGTAACCCAGAAATGTTTTAAAACTATCGGCCTACATAAAATCTCTCATTCCTCTCAATTTTGGGGAAAACAACTGTTGCTCAGCAACTCACTGCCTTCCTGAAGACAAATAAATGCATACAAAACGCTCCAGTCTGCTTTTAGACACCATCATACTACTGAGACCACACTTGTGAAGGTGTTAGAGTACCTTTAAATGGCGTCAGACCATGGCTCTGCGTCTGTCCTTGTGCTCTTAGACCTTAGTGCCTCGTTTGACACCATCAATCACCAGATTATTTTGGAAAGATTGGAAACCCTAATTGTTCTACGTGGATAAGTTCTTGCCTGATTTAGATCTTATCTGTTGGAAAGATATCAGAAATGTATATGCAAATGTATACAAAATAAAAAACTGTAATACCTTATTTACATAAGTATTCAGACCCTTTGCTATGAGAATTGAAATTGAGCTCAGGTGCATCCTGTTTCCATTGATCATCCTTGAGATGTTTCTACAACTTGATTGGAGTCCACCTGTGGTAAATTCAATTGATTGGACATGATTTGGAAAGGCACACACCTGTCTATAAAAGATCCCACAGTTGACAGTGCATGTTAGAGCAAAAACCAAGCCATGAAGTCAAAGGAATTGTCCGTAGCGCTTCGAGACAGGATTGTGTAGAGGCACAGATCTGGGGAAGGGTACCAAAAGATCCCAACAGCATTGAAGGTCCTCAAGAACAGTGGCCTCCATCATTCTTAAATGGAAGAAGTTTGGAACCACCAAGACTCTTCCTAGAGCTGGCCGCCTGGCCAAACTGAGTAATCAGGGGAGGTGAGAGGTGACCATGACAGAGCTCCAGAGTTCCTCTGTGGACATGGGAGAACCTTCCAGAAGGTCAACCATCTATAATTGAGATCATCCTGTCTGGCTTTATCACCGCATGCTATGGCAACTGCATCGCCCTCAACCGCAAGGCTCTCCAGAGGGTGGTGCAGTCTGCACAGCGCATCACCGGGGACAAACTACCTGCCCTCCAGGACACCTACAGCACCCGATTTCACAGGAAAGACAAAAAGATAATCAAGAACAACAACCACCCGAGCCACTGCCTGTTCACCCGGCTACCATCCAGAAGTCGAGGTTAGTACAGGTGCATCAAAGCTGGGACCAAGCGACTAAAAAACAGCTTCTATCTCAAGGCCATCAGACAGCCATCTTCTGAGAAATCATTACCTCATTGAACAAGACTCCCTCAGCCCAGGCCAATTCGGTGACTGGGAGGTGTAATGTGTTGGCATTGTTTTTCCAGGATAAACAACACTTCAGAATACTGCAGATGTTGAAATTATTTTTGCAGACAGGCTTCCATCACCCACAAATCCATACCTGTGAATATCAGACTAAAACGTGAGAGACCAGTAAACACTATTCATACAATGTCTGTACCCCCACCCCTCAAACAAATACAGTTTGTTTATACCACTGTTACATAATCTTCTAGGAAGAGGGAACACAACACCCTGCTACAACTCAACTCCCGTGGAACAAAAGAGGTATGGGATTTGTAGGTGCGAGTAAGGATGACAAAGGCAGAGAATGGTACCGTTTACAAGGAATTTATTCCGTCACACGGTAATTTGGGGGAAAAGGGGCTGAACGGAACAAAAGCAAAGAAAGTAAATATCAAAGCCCCCTCTACCTTACCTGCCTACCCTCTACTTACCTAACTAGCACCACCTGGTGCACTAACCAAAATACAGGGGGTGGTCCGCCCAGGTCTTACCTAGTGTGCATAGACAGTAAACTACTACGAGTTATGTATGCCCGCAGGCCTCTTGCCTAAGCACTCCCAAGATGCCTTCCCCTTCACCCCTGGGAAAAATGTTTTCCCCAAAACAGAATAATTACTAATCACAAACAGTCCTTTTGGCATACACATACCTTTTCAGGACCGGCTACAAAATACTACACACAAAATATTTGAGCAACAACCAACACAAAATATCAAAAACTCTCCAAACAACAATCAATACAGGCCATAACAATAAGCTCTTTCTAACACACAACCAACACAGGCTATCACCCTCAGCTCTATTCTCTCAGCAATAATCTCTCTTCTGAGCAACAGAACACTGGTTTATATTAATTCAGAAGGAGTCTGTAATTGAAGACAGCTGTTTCTGACGAGAGGGTGGGGTCAGCTCCAATTTGCCATGGAGTCGACCAATCAGCTGCTTGGGGGATTCCAGGAGGCCATTTTCCTGAAACACACACATACAAATACACAAACCACAACACAGAAACTGGGGAACGTAACAACCACACACACTGAATGGTCCAAACAAAACAGTGTATGGCAACTGGTGGACTCAATGTTAAAACTACAACATGATAAATACAGATAATAAAGGTTAAAGAAAAAAAGATAAGAGCTTAAAGGCTCACTCCACAATCTGAGTAATTCCCTCATACATACATTCTGATTATCCATTCAGTATTACTAAAAGTATTGTTGACTTTTCAAAACAAATAGGATCTTCACTTCACTTTGGTTATTTTGTAATCACTCAAACAATTCTAAACTGTTAAAAATAGGAGCAAAAGTAATACTGGCATCAGCTTGTCCAAAACAATAGCAATGTTAAAAGAACATCAATGTTTCAGCCACAGCACCCCATCAATTGACACAAGTGATTTATTGATTTTACAATCAAAGCTGGCCCCCTCTACATTAGACAGTGTAGCGAGTGCCTTCTACAGTGACTGTTCAGGAAATTCCAGCCACTCCTCAGTTATTTCCACATCATTCCTTTTTTCTCTCCAGTTGTCATTCAGTGTTACCTACCTGTCTCCTCTCCCCTAGGATGGTCCTTGAACAAATGGATGGTCCTCTGCAGTATCTGTCAATTCTCACTCTCCATCCCGTCAACACTCCCCCCTGAGCACTGCTGCTTACTCACAGGAAATCATGGAAATACTCGAGCATACAGCCACATTCTGTACCGACAAGACCATTGGGGGACCTCCTAGTCATTTAACTCTGAATGACCTTATGAGAGATTTTGTTGTAACTCATACTAAGGGACCCTGACTTGTATTCATTGGGGCACACTGGAGAAAAATGTTTTGTAACAGAAAAAAAGTGTTTTTTGGGGGGGTAAGTTTTGGTTGTCCCTGTTTCAGTCAGTATTCTTCCATTTTGTGCCTAATGAATACAACCCAGGACCAGCCATTTAGGCTTTCCTCGTGTTGTGTCCCTGCTGTGTGATCTCAGCATAAAGCCTGAGCTATGTCCTGATATATGTGTTTATTCAGTGTGTCAGTGAATGGGTGAGCACGTCCAAAGTTCAGGTGGGTGGAATTGTTTCGTACTGGTGTATGACTCAGTGTGGGGAATGAGAAAATGGCATTGCCGTAGGCAGAAAAAAATTGGGAGAGCTAGTCATATGGAAAGGAGAGCTGGGGAGACAGAGAGAAAGAATGACATAGCGAGAGGATGAGTCAAACAGGTGTAGTAGTTGAGTAGTAGTGTTGTTTCAGTCTGGCTTCAGAGACAAGACTCATTCCCTCTATCAGATTTCAATAAGAGGCTACGTGAGTACCACTCCCTAGCTGTGCTATTGAAACTGCCTTCCAAACACAGTCCAGTCCCCTCTTGAAATGAGACATACCAATTACAATGGCCTCCTAATCCAGGGTAAGCATCTCTCTGTCTTTAAATTTCAAGATAGGGTTGGTTAAGGTGGGGGGGACAGTTAACTTCCTGCAATTCTACACATTTTGCCATGGGGCAGTGAGGAAAACTGTGCAGTTTTATAGCTAATCTCATGCTATTCTACACATTTTTCCATGATGCTGAGAGAAAATGTTAGGGTTTTAAAGCAAATTTCCTGCAATTCTACACATTTTGGAGGTCGGCCCCAGGGAACGTGTAATCAGACCCTGTTTTTAGGCCTAGATTCAATCCAGGTAATAGCATGCTTGACATTTAAAGGGGCAATGTGCAATTGCTACATCCATTTTGAGACTTTTAAATTCATGATATACAGTATATACCCATTGATTCTTTAAGAAAAAAACATATATCATGAGCTGAGTTTAAATGTGTAACCCCATCAGAACCCCCCAAAAAATATACAGTACATATATATATCCTTGCTTTAAATATATACAGTGCATTCGAAAAGTATTCAGACCCTTTGTTTCTTTTCACATTTTGTTTTGTTACAGCCTTATGCTGAAATGGATTAACGTGCTTTTTCCCGCTCATCAATCTAAAATCAATACCCCATAATGACAATGCAAAAACAGGTATTTTTGTAAATGTATTCTAAATAAACAACTGAAATATCACATCTACATAAGTATTCAGACCCTTTACTCAGTACTTTGTTGAAGCACCTATGGCAGCGATTACAGCCTCGAGTCTTCTTGGGTATGACGCTAAGAGCTTGACACACCTTGGCACACATGTATTTGGGGAGTTTCTCCCATTCTTCTCTGCAGATCCTCTCAAGCTCTGTCAGGTTGGATGTGGACCGTCGCTGCACAGTAATTTTCAGGTCTCTCCAGCGATGTTCGATCGGGTTCAATCCGGGCTCTGGCTTGTCAGAGACATTCAGAGACTTGTCCCAAAGCCACTCCTGCGTTGTATTGGCTGTGTACTTAAGGTTGTTGTCCTGTTGGAAGGTGAACGTTCGCCCCAGTCTGATGTCCTGAGCGTTGTGGAGGAGGTTTTCATCAAGAATCTCTCTGTACTTTGCGCCGTTCGTCTTTCCCTCGATCCTGACTAGTTTCCCAGTTCCTGCCGCTGAAAAACATCCCCACAGCCTGATGCTGCCACCACCATTCTTCAGCGTAGGGATGGTGCCATATATCCCCCAGATGTAAGCCTTGGCATTCAGGCCAAAGAGTTCAATCTTGGTTTCATCAGCCCAGAGAATTTAGTCTGAGAATCCTTTAGGTACCTTTTGGCAAACTCCAAGCCTGTTTTATGATCTTAATAAATTTGCCCAAAATTATAAACAATGATTTTTGCTTTGTCATTGATTGAGGGGTATTGTCTGTAAATTGATGAGGAAAAACAACATTTAAATCCATTTTAGAATAAGACTGTAAAGTAACACAATGTGGAAAAAGTCAAGGTGTCTGAATACTTTCCCGAATGTACTGTAATTGTTTTACTCCTTTGTTTGTAAACAATATAATTCTAAACAAACACAGTTTAGCTTGAAAATATGATTAAAACTGTAATTTTTGAACTCATGGAATGCATCCATAGCTCTGTCTATGAATGTGAGAGTAGTTACGTTTCTCCAGCCCCATCCCTTAGCTATTTACCAAATCAATGGTGGGGTGCTCGCTTTGTTATTGTTTGTTAAAGGTAACTTCCGATTGAGCCGACATATGCAGTGTTTACCTTGAACGTGGTCTCGGCGAATGTTGGAACATTGCCTTTTAAAGGTGCATATAAGACAAAAAGTGTGATCGGATTGAATTCAATCTCTATCGCTGAAGCTACCCTAACCATAAACCATGGATATATGGCGGCATTCGCGCAAAACTGAAAGCGCAAACCACCGCATTTAACCATGGAAAGATGACTGGGAATATGTCCGAATATAAACAGTTTAGTTATTCCCTCTGCGAGGCAATCAAACTAGTGAAATGTCGATATATGGACATTGTGGAGTCGCAATTCAATGGCTCAGACACAAGACGTATGTGGCAGGGTCTACAGCCAATTACGGACTACAAAAAGAAAATCAGCCACGTCACGGACACCAACATGTTGCTTCCAGACAAACTAAACAACTTCTTTGCCCACTTTGTGGACAATACAGTGCCACCGACGCGACCCGCTACCAAGGACTGCAGCCCCCTCCGTCTCCGTGGCCGACTTGAGTAAGACATTTAAACGTGTTAACCCTCACAAGGCTGCTGGCCCAGAAGGCATCCCTAGCCGCGTCCTCAGAGCATGTGCAGACCAGAAGCCTGGTGTGTTAACAGACGTATTCAATCGCTCCCTATCCCAGTCTGCTCTCCCCACATGCTTCAAGATGGTCACCATTGTTCCTGTACCCAAAGAAGGCAAATAGTAGTCTGAACAAAATGACTATCTCCCTGTAGCACTCACTTCTGTCATCATGAAGTGCTTTGAGAGACTAGTCAAGGATCATATCATCTCCACCTTACCTACCACCCTAGACCCCCTTCAGTTTTCATACCGCCACAACAGGTCCACAGACGATGCAATCGCCATCACACTGTACACTGCCTTATCCCATCTGTACAAGAGGAATACTTATGTAATAATGCTGTTCATTGACTACAGCTCAGCATTTAACACCACAGTACCCTCCAAGCTCATCATTAGGCTTGAGGCCCTAGGTCTTAAACCCGCCCTGTGCAACTGGGTCATGAACTTTCTGACGGGTCGCCCCCAGGTGGTGAAGGTAGGAAACAACATCTCCACTTCGCTGATCCTCAACACTGGGGCCCCACAAGAGTGCATAGTCAGCCCCTCCCCTTCCCCTCATCGTGGACCTCGATGGGAGCTCCCCTCTATCCACATCGATGGGACAGTAGTGGAGAAGGTGTAAAGTGTTAAGTTCCTCGGCTTACACATCACGGACAAACTGAAATGGTCTACCCACACAGACTGTGTGGTGAAGAAGGTGCACCGCCCTCAACCGCAAGGCTCTCCAGAGTGTGGTGTGGTCTGCACAGCGCATCACCGGGGGAAAACTACCTGCCCTCCAGGACACCTACAACACCCGATGTCACAGGAAGGCCAAAAAGATCATCAAATACAACAGCCACTGCCTGTTCACCCCGCTACTATCCAGAAGGCAAGGTCAGTACAGGTGCATCAAAGCTGAGACTGAGATACTGAAAAACAGTTTCTATCCCAAGGCCATCAGACTGTTCAACAGCCATCACTAACACAGAGAGGCTGCTGCCTACATACAGACTCAAATCATTGGCCACTTTAATAAATGGATCACTAGTCACTTTAAATAGAGCCACTTTAATAATGTTTACATATCTTACATGGCTCATCTCATATGTATATGCTGTACCTTATACCATCTATTGCATCTTGCCTATGCCGCTCGGTCAAGGACAGGCTCATCCATAAATGTATATTTACATATTCTTATTCCATCCCTTTAGATTTGTGTGTATTAGGTAGTTGTTGTGGAATTGTTAGTTTACTTGTTATTACTGCACTGTCGAAACTAGATGCACAAGCATTTCGCTACACTCGCATTAACATCCGCTAACCATGTGTATGTGAAAAAATAAATAGCGCTAGAAATGTAAAGGTAATTTCTAATTGAGCCGACATATGCTGCGCTTACTGTGAATGTAGTCTCTGCTGACGTTGGAACATTGCCTTTACATTTTAATCACGCTGTAATGCAGAATTTTCACGATAGGGATTGAATAGCCGCCCTCCATTGTCATATTCTTTATTGTGTTCTCTCATTGTTCTCTCATCTCTCTTTTGATGACTTCTGTAACCGTAATAGCCTTGGTTTCATGCATGTTAACATTAGAAGCCTCCTCCCTAAGTTTGTTTTATTCACTGCTTTAACACACTCTGCCAACCCGGATGTTCTAGCTGTGTCTGAATCCTGGTTTAGGAAGACCACCAATAAATTCTGAAATTTTCATCCCAAACTACAACATTTTCAGACAAGAGAGAACTGCCAAAGGCGGCAGTTTTGCAATCTACTGCAAAGATAGCCTGCAGAGTTCTGTCCTACTATCCAGGTCTGTACCCAAACAATTTGAACTTCTACTTTTAAACATCCACCTCTCTAAAAACAAGTCTCTCACCGTTGCCGCCTGCTATAGACCACCCTCTGCCCCCAGCTGTGCTCTGAACACCATATGTGAACTGATTGCCCCCCATCTATCTTCAGAGCTCGTGCTGCTAGGCGACCTAAACTGGAACATGCTTAACACCCCAGCCATCCTACAATCTAAGCTTGATGCCCTCAATCTCACACAACTGATCAATGAACCTGCCAGGTTCCTCCCCAAAGGGAGGTACCCTCATAGATATCATCCTAACCAACTTGCCCTCTAAATACACCTCTGCTGTCTTCAACCAAGATCTCAGCGATCACTGCCTCATTGCCTGCATCCGTAATGGGTCAGCGGTCAAACGACCTCCACTCATCACTGTCAAACGCTCCCTGAAACACTTCAATGAGCAGGCCTTTCTAATCGACCTGGCCGTGGTATCCTGGAAGGATATTGATCTCATCCCATCAGTAGAGGTTGCCTGGTTATTTTTTTTAAATGCCTTCCTCACCATCTTAAATAAGCATGCCCCATTCAAGAAATTTAGAACCAGGAACAGATGTCCCCAGACCTGACTGCCCTTAACCAACACAAACACATCCTATGGCGTTCTGCATTAGCATCGAACAGCCCCCCCCAGGGAAGCTAGAAACCATTATACAGAGGCAGTTAGAAAAGCCAAGGCTAGCATTTTCAAGCAGAAATTTGCTTCCTGCAACACTAACTCAAAAAAGTTCTGGGACACTGTAAAGTCCATGGAGAATAAGAACACCTCCTCCCAGCTGCCCACTGCACTGAAGATAGGAAACACTGTCACCACTGATAAATCCACTATAATTGAGAATTTCAATAAGCATTTTTCTACGGCTGGCCATGCTTTCCATCTGGCTACCCCTACCCCGGTCAACAGCACTGCACCCCCTACAGCAACTCGCCCAAGCCTTCCCCATTTCTCCTTCTCCCAAATCCAGTCAGCTGATGTTCTGAAAGATCTGCAAAATCTGGACCCCTACAAATCAGCCGGGCGAGGCAATCTGGACCCTTTCTTTCTAAAATTATCTGCCGAAATTGTTGCCACCCCTATTACTAGCCTGTTCAGCCTCTCTTTTGTGTCGTCTGAGATTCCCAAAGATTGGAAAGCAGCTTCGGTCATCCCCCTCTTCAAAGGGGGGGACACTCTTGACCCAAACTGCTACAGACCTATATCTATCCTACCCTGCCTTTCTAAGGTCTTCGAAAGCCAAGTCAATAACCAGATTACTGACCATTTCGAATCTCACCATATCCTCTCTGCTATGCAATCTGGTTTCAGAGCTGGTCATGGGTGCTCCTCAGCCACGCTCAAGGTCCCAAACGATATCATAATCGCCATCGATAAGAAACATTACTGTGCAACCGTATTCATTGATCTGGATCTGAATCACCACATCCTCATCGGCAGACTCGACAGCCTTGGTTTCTCAAATGATTGCCTCGCCTGGTCCACCAACTACTTCTCTGATAGAGTTCAGTGTGTCAAATCGGAGGGTCTGCTGTCCGGACCTCTGGCAGTCTCTATGGGGGCGCCACAGGGTTCAATTCTTGGACCGACTCTCTTCTCTGTATACATCAATGATGTTGCTCTTGCTGCTGGTGAGTCTCTGATCCACCTCTACGCAGACGACACCATTCTGTATACTTCTGGCCCTTTGGACACTGTGTTAACAACCCTCCAGGCAAGCTTCAGTACCATACAACTCTCCTTCCGTGGCCTCCAATTGCTCTTAAATACAAGTAAAACTAAATGCATCCTCTTCAACCAATCTCTGCCTGCACCTGCCCGCCTGTCCAACATCACTACTCTGGACGGCTCTGACTTAGAATACGTGGACAACTACAAATACCTAGGTGTCTGGTTAGACTGTAAACTCTCCTTCCAGACCCACATCAAACATATCCAATCCAAAGTTAAATCAAGAATTGGCTTCCTATTTCGCAAACAAAGCATCATTCACTCATGCTGCCAAACATACCCTTGTAAAACTGACCATCCTACCAATCCTCGACTTCGGTGATGTCATTTACAAAATAGCCTCCGATACCCTACTCAGCAAATTGGATGCAGTCTATCACAGTGCCATCCGTTTTGTCACCAAAGCCCCATATACTACCCACCATTGCGACCTGTACCCTCTCGTTGGCTGGCCCTCGCTTCCTACTCGTCGCCAAACCCGCTCCATGTCATCTACAAGACCCTGCTAGGTAAAGTCCCCCCTTATCTCAGCTCGCTGGTCATAATAGCATCACCCACCTGTAGCACGCGCTCCAGCAGGTATATCTCTCTGGTCACCCCCAAAAACAATTCTTTCTTTGGCCGCCTCTCCTTCCAGTTCTCTGCTGGAATGAACTACAAAAATCTCTGAAACTGGAAACACTTATCTCCCTCACTAGCTTTAAGCACCAGCTGTCAGAGCAGCTCACAGATTACTGCACCTATAATTTAGCCCAAACAACTACCTCTTTCCTTACTGTATTTATTTTATTTTATTTATTTATTTTGTTCCTTTGCACCCCATTATTTTTATTTCTACTTTGCACATTCTTCCACTGTAGATACCATACTTCCGGCGCCGACAGAGATGGCCGCCTCGCTTCGCGTTCCTAGGAAACTATGCAGTTTTTTGTTTTTTTACGTGTTATTTCTTACACTAGTACCCCAGGTCATCTTAGGTTTCATTACATACAGCCGAGAAGAACTACTGAATATAAGATCAGCGTCAACTCACCATCAGTACGACCAAGAATATGTTTTTCGCGGCGCGGATCCTGTGTTCTGCCTTACAACCAGGACAACGGAGTGGATTACATGCAGCGACCCAAAAAAACGACTCAGAAAAAGAGGGAAACGAAGCGGTCTTCTGGTCAGACTCCGGAGACGGGCACACCGTGCACCACTCCCTAGCATTCTTCTTGCCAATGTCCAGTCTCTTGACAACAAGGTTGATGAAATCCGAGCAAGGGTAGCATTCCAGAGGGACATCAGAGACTCTAACGTTCTCTGCTTCACGGAAACATGGCTAACTGGAGAGACGCTATCCGAAGCGGTGCAGCCAGCGGGTTTCTCCACGCATCGCGCCGACAGAAACAAACATCTTTCTGGTAAGAAGAGGGGCGGGGGCGTATGCCTCATGGCCAACGTGACATGGTGTGGTGAAAGAAACATACAGGAACTCAAATCCTTCTGTTCACCTGATTTAGAATTCCTCACAATCAAATGTAGACCGCATTATCTACCAAGAGAATTCTCTTCGATTATAATCACAGCCGTATATATCCCCCCCCAAGCAGACACAACGATGGCTCTGAACGAACTTTATTTAACTCTCTGCAAACTGGAAACGATTTATCCGGAGGCTGCATTCATTGTAGCTGGGGATTTTAACAAGGCTAATCTGAAAACAAGACTCCCTAAATTTTATCAGCATATCGATTGCGCAACCAGGGGTGGAAAGACCCTGGATCATTGTTACTCTAACTTCCGCGACGCATATAAGGCCCTGCCCGGCCCCCCTTTCGGAAAAGCTGACCACGACTCCATTTTGTTGATCCCTGCCTACAGACAGAAACTAAAACAAGAGGCTCCCACGCTGAGGTCTGTCCAACGCTGGTCTGACCAAGCTGACTCCACACTCCAAGACTGCTTCCATCACGTGGACTGGGAGATGTTTCGTATTGCGTCAGACAACAACATTGACGAATACGCTGATTCGGTGTGCGAGTTCATTAGAACGTGCGTTGAAGATGTCGTTCCCATAGCAACGATTAAAACATTCCCTAACCAGAAACCGTGGATTGATGGCAGCATTCGTGTGAAACTGAAGGCGCGAACCACTGCTTTTAATCAGGGCAAGGTGTCTGGTAACATGACTGAATACAAACAGTGCAGCTATTCCCTCCGCAAGGCTATCAAACAAGCTAAGCGCCAGTACAGAGACAAAGTAGAATCTCAATTCAACGGCTCAGACACAAGAGGCATGTGGCAGGGTCTACAGTCAATCACGGACTACAGGAAGAAACCCAGCCCAGTCACGGACCAGGATGTCTTGCTCCCAGGCAGACTAAATAACTTTTTTGTCCGCTTTGAGGACAATACAGTGCCACTGACACGGCCTGCAACGAAAACATGCGGTCTCTCCTTCACTGCAGCCGAAGTGAGTAAGACATTTAAACGTGTTAACCCTCGCAAGGCTGCAGGCCCAGACGGCATCCCCAGCCGCGCCCTCAGAGCATGCGCAGACCAGCTGGCCGGTGTGTTTACGGACATATTCAATCAATCCCTATACCAGTCTGCTGTTCCCACATGCTTCAAGAGGGCCACCATTGTTCCTGTTCCCAAGAAAGCTAAGGTAACTGAGCTAAACGACTACCGCCCGTAGCACTCACATCCGTCATCATGAAGTGCTTTGAGAGACTAGTCAAGGACCATATCACCTCCACCCTACCTGACACCCTAGACCCACTCCAATTTGCTTACCGCCCAAATAGGTCCACAGACGATGCAATCTCAACCACACTGCACACTGCCCTAACCCATCTGGACAAGAGGAATACCTATGTGAGAATGCTGTTCATCGACTACAGCTCGGCATTCAACACCATAGTACCCTCCAAGCTCGTCATCAAGCTCGAGACCCTGGGTCTTGACCCCGCCCTGTGCAACTGGGTACTGGACTTCCTGACGGGCCGCCCCCAGGTGGTGAGGGTAGGCAACAACATCTCCTCCCCGCTGATCCTCAACACTGGGGCCCCACAAGGGTGCGTTCTGAGCCCTCTCCTGTACTCCCTGTTCACCCACGACTGCGTGGCCACGCACGCCTCCAACTCAATCATCAAGTTTGCGGACGACACAACAGTGGTAGGCTTGATTACCAACAACGACGAGACGGCCTACAGGGAGGAGGTGAGGGCCCTCGGAGTGTGGTGTCAGGAAAATAACCTCACACTCAACGTCAACAAAACTAAGGAGATGATTGTGGACTTCAGGAAACAGCAGAGGGAACACCCCCATCCACATCGATGGAACAGTAGTGGAGAGGGTAGCAAGTTTTAAGTTCCTCGGCATACACATCACAGACAAACTGAATTGGTCCACTCACACAGACAGCATCGTGAGGAAGGCGCAGCAGCGCCTCTTCAACCTCAGGAGGCTGAAGAAATTTGGCTTGTCACCAAAAGCACTCACAAACTTCTACAGATGCACAATCGAGAGCATCCTGGCGGGCTGTATCACCGCCTGGTATGGCAACTGCAACGCCCTCAACCGTAAGGCTCTCCAGAGGGTAGTGAGGTCTGCACAACGCATCACCGGGGGCAAACTACCTGCCCTCCAGGACACCTACACCACCCGATGCTACAGGAAGGCCATAAAGATCATCAAGGACATCAACCACCCGAGCCACTGCCTGTTCACCCCGCTGTCATCCAGAAGGCGAGGTCAGTACAGGTGCATCAAAGCTATGACCGAGAGACTGAAAAACAGCTTCTATCTCAAGGCCATCAGACTGTTAAACAGCCACCACTAATATTGAGTGGCTACTGCCAACACACTGTCAATGACACTGACTCTACTCCAGCCACTTTAATAATGGGAATTGATGGGAAATGATGTAAATATAACACTAGCCACTTTAAACAATGCTACCTTATATAATGTTACTTATCCTACATTATTCATCTCATATGCATACGTAGATACTGTACTCTATATCATCGACTGCATCCTTATGTAATACATGTATCACTAGCCACTTTAACTATGCCACTTGGTTTACATACTCATCTCATATGTATATACTGTACTCGATATCATCTACTGTATCTTGCCTATGCTGCTCTGTACCATCACTCATTCATAAATCCTTATGTATATATTCTTTATCCCCTTACACTGTGTATAAGACAGTCGTTTTTTGGAATTGTTAGTTAGATTACTTGTTCGTTATTACTGCATTGTCGGAACTAGAAGCACAAGCATTTCGCTACACTCGCATTAACATCTGCTAACCATGTGTATGTGACAAATAAAATTTGATTTGATTTGAATCTACATTCCAGTGTTTTACTTGCTATATTGTATTTACTTTGCCACCATGACCTTTTTTCTTTGCTTTACCTCCCTTATCTCACCTCATTTGCTCACATTGTATATCGACTTGTTTCTACTGTATTATTGACTGTATGTTTGTTTTACTCCCTGTGTATGTGTCGAACTGCTTTGCTTTATCTTGGCCAGGTAGCAATTGTAAATGAGAACTTGTTCTCAACTTGCCTACCTGGTTAAATAAAGGTGAAATAAAAAATAATTAAATTGTACTTTTTTTTATTTAGGAGCAGGGTTCCTTCTATCTAAGATGTATTTCTTGTCTGCTCTATTTAGAACACACATCAAGAGTCCAAATAGTAGCTGAAATAGTGGCTTCATTGGGGCTCCTGTATAGCTTACCCTTTGGGAAATTCTTGAGTCTTTTCATATTTTCACCATCAACAACCCCTAGGCATTAAACAAATAATGATAGGACTTCAACAAAAGATAACATCACATGCCTCAAAGCATTTGGTTCTTTTGTCCTTGACTTCTGGGGGAAGACACACTAGTACAGCTGCGATCAAATGGAGCAAAACCACCCGAGAGATTATACCATTTTCCATGCAAAAAGTTCCAAAGCAATAAAAATGAAAAGAAAACACAGGGCGGCCTGCACACAAAAGCCCTCATTGTTGTGTGGGAAAGGAATGTGTCTCTGACTGTGTCAGAGGTTGTGTGGAATTTGTTTATGCATGGAGACAAAAGGCTGCCTATGACTGTGGGAGAACTGCACCCAGGCAACCTGCTCCTACACTAAGAGGAAAGGCTAGCGAGCTCACTAATTTTGGCCTTGTGGATCTCATTTGTTTAATTTCCATTAGACCAGCTGACACACTGCCCAATTTCGGACCTCTACTAAAAAAAAGGTGTATCATCCCCTTGTCCCCACTCCATTTGGTTGTTGCCATGGAAACTACGTCACCCTCGATCCAAAATGGCTCTACTATCATGTGGGCAGTGGAGGCGAACCACAAGAAAGAAAATAAACTCTAACTGTAAGCTCTGATACTGCTGGCATGAGCTCACTATAGATAGATAATGCATTCAGTGAGTGACTAGATTGAAACGATGTAGTCATCTGTAGTTCAATGAGAGATTGTGGCAACCCCTGATTAATATAATTTCAGTTGAGAATCAAACCCCCACAAAGTGTTCCAATTTCAGTGTAATTCCTGAATCCATCTTCATTTGCCCTTTGACCCTGTTGTGTGAAGGGAAGCCTTTCATCTCATCCTTTACCACTGACTTCCTGTGTAAATATCAGACAGCACCAGCTTTCAGGACAAATGATGGCCTGGGTGACAAAAAAATTACGAACAGCTGGT
Source organism: Oncorhynchus tshawytscha (assembly GCF_018296145.1). Classification (NCBI taxonomy): domain Eukaryota; kingdom Metazoa; phylum Chordata; class Actinopteri; order Salmoniformes; family Salmonidae; genus Oncorhynchus; species Oncorhynchus tshawytscha. The sequence continues at coordinate 21,246,770 of NC_056435.1, read as the reverse complement.
GAAACGTAATGAATAATGAAAAACATAAATGAGACCAGAGAGTTATGTTATGTCAGAGTAGTTTATAATTCTAAGTGTATTTAATTTTAGGAGGCAAGTAAGCAAAATGTTATTCTAAACGTTGATATAATGATATGTAGTACATGTACATAATAGTGCATATTTAAAATCCTTCCATGTCACTCACCACATCGTCCTTAAAATTTTTTAAATGTACAAGCATACAGATGTCACTTATTTTAAGGAAATTATAAATTAAAAGAAATACAAGGAACTTGATTGTGGCATCAAATTCAGTCAGGTTCAAATGATTTTATATCGGTAGAGCTGTACTTTAGTCACGACAAGTTAAAGCCTGTCTACTTCGACAAGTTAAAACCTGTTCAAATCTTTGGTAAAGATGTTGAAACACTCTTATGCAATTACAGGTAACTGCCAAAATAAAGGAAACACTACCATTAAGCATCTTAATAGGGCGTTTGGCCAGCACTAGCTTTAATGCACCTTAGCATAGATTCTAGAAGTGTCTGGAACTATATTGGAGGGATGCGACGCCATTCTTCCACCAGAAATTCCATCATTTGGTGTTTTGTTGATGGTGGCACATCTCCAGAATCTCCAATAAGTGTTCAATTTGTGTTGAGATCTGGTGACTGTGGCTGCATTTACACAGGCAGCCCAATTCTGATATTTTTTTCCACTGATTGTTGTTTTGACCGATCACATCAGATCTTTTCAAATCAGATATTTTTCAGAGATGATCAGAATGGCCAAAATTCAAATTAGTGAAAAAACTGCTCATTTGAGACCCCTCTTTCAAGTCACTGAGATCTCTCCTTGCCATTGTAGTCAAAATAATGGGCAACTAGGTATTTTTATAAAGTGCATTTAGAAAGTATTCAGACCCCTTGACTTTATGGTATATCTCTCTAGTCACCCCCAAAACCAATTCTTTCTTTGGCCGCCTCTCCTTCCAGTTCTCTGCTGCCAATGACTGGAACGAACTACAAAAATCTCTGAAACTGGAAACACTTATCTCCCTTTAAACACCAACTGTCAGAGCAGCTCACAGATTACTGCACCTGTGCATAGCCCACCTATAATTTAGCCCAAACAACTACCTCTTTCCCAACTGTATTTAATTAATTTATTTATTTTACTCCTTTGCACCCCATTATTTTTATTTCTACTTTGCACATTCTTCCATTGCAAAACTACCATTCCAGTGTTTTACTTGCTATATTGTATTTACTTTGCCACCATGGCCTTTTTGCCTTTACCTCCCTTCTCACCTCATTTGCTCACATTGTATATAGACTTGTTTATACTGTATTATTGACCCTATGTTCGTTTTACTCCATGTGTAACTCTGTGTCGTCGTATCTGTCGAACTGCTTTGCTTTATGTTGGCCAGGTCGCAATTGTAAATGAGAACTTGTTCTCAACTTGCCTACCTGGTTAAATAAAGGTAAATAAAAAAATATAAAATATCCACATTTTGATACAGCTTTATTCTGAAATGGATTCACTTGTTTTTTTCCCTCAACAATCTACACACAATACCCCATAATGACAAAGGAAAACCACGATTGTAGTTTTTTTTTGGCAAATGTATAAATAAAAAACTGAAATAATATTTACATAAGTATTCAGACCCTTTGCTGAAACACCTTTGGCAGTGATTAGAGCCTCAAGTCTTCTTTGGTATGATGCTACAAGGAACTATGGAGCTATGTCAGAGTGACCATCGGGTTTTTGGTCACCTCCCTGACCAAGGCCATTCTCCCCCAATTGCTCATTTTGGCCAGCTCTGGGAAAAGTCTTGGTTGTTCCAAACTTCAATTTAAGAATTATGGAGGCCACTGTGTTCTTGGGTGCCATCAATGCTGAAGAAATGTTGTGGTACCCTTCCCCAGATCTGTGCCTCGATACAATTCTGTCTCGGAGCACTACGGATAATTCCTTCGACCTCATGGCTTGGTTTTTGCTCTGACATGCACTGTCAACTGTGGGACCTTATATAGACAGGTGTGTGCCTTTCCAAATCATGTCCAATCTATTGAATTTACCACAGGTTGACTCCAATCAAGTTGTAGAAACATCAAGAATGATCAATGGAAACAGGATGCACCGGAGCTCAATTTCAAGTCTCATAGTGAAGGGTCTGAATACTTATGTAAATAAAGGTTGAAAAGGTCAAGTGGTCTGAATACTTTCTGAAGCGATGTACATGACGGGATGTTAATTGCTAAATTAACTCAGCAACCACACCTGTGTGGAAGCACATACATTCAATATACTTTCTATCCCTCATTTACTCAAGTGTTTCCTTTAGTCAGTTACCTGTATATTATAATATAATGGTTCAGTGATTAGGACTGATTGATTTGATCGCAATATGACTTGCAGTATGACCTTTGGAAATTCCCATAACAATTTAGCATGTTATTAAATGTTTGCTTTAATATTGGGGGGTTTAATGCAAACTTATACCCTTGATTTTTTCCCCCTTCTACAAATCAAGATAATCATGAACCAAATTTGTTAAAACTTTGTAATAAATGGTTTTACTATTTGAAAGGGTGAGTTCTGCACTTTTTGACATCACTAGCTTTTGTTTTTTCCAGCAGCACACAGAAGCAGGAACAGGTGTGCCACTCATTCTGTCTGGGTGTCGGCACAGCTACTCACAATCCACTGTGTTTGGAGTGCCTTTCAAGACCATCCTGCAGCAAGGAAAGAACATGGGTCAGTTTGGGGTTGTCTTATCTATTTCTAAAACCTGCCAACTAGGGTTACCTAAAATTGCTTAACTACCAGACTACGCCAGCTCCTGTTTAATGAGGAACACCTTAACCAGTGGAAGACGGGTGCGTGACAGACCACATACTGGATCATGAGCAATGCAATTGACCAGGTAACACTTTATAAAAAAATATTTTATTACGATATTTTCTGTTACAATATTTAAAACAGACAATTTTGTTTAAACTTCAGAAACACGAATAGCAATGTTAATTAAATACCTAGATGGTGACTTGAGCACAGCTCAGACAAATACCTAGGACTTCAAATCATGTACCGTCACTAAGAGCATTAAATTACACATGACAAATCTACCTGGCGAAGCCACCATCATCACAAAAATGGGGAAGCACGAGTGACACTGAGCAAGACCTAAAAACAATAGCCGACAACCCTGAACGCAGGGCAAACTGTTTAGGATGAACACCACAACATGCTTGTGCCAACCAGAGCTCTACAGCTCAGACCTTTGTAGTTTGGACCGACAACATCCATCTTATACTCCAGTGACCCGAATACACGTGCACCACAGGCTATAAAAAGACGCAGAGCATAGTTAGGGGATGCTCCAATTACAGAAGGGTGGTTAAAAAAAGTTAATACAATTAAGCACAGCAAATTGCCATGTCACAGCACACACATGAAATTAAAATCAATAATTTGAGAGAGCATGCAAAGATCATTGATAATACAATTTGTAGAAGAGCTAAAGTCCAACCTATGACGTATAGAACAGCTAGTGTCCTGTGGTGGAAGTACATCAGTGTCGACATCCGTCCTGTACTAAAAAAATATAACACTAAAGTTAAGTATCAGGATGGTGAAGTCTCACGATACAGACTATGCTGCTGGGAAGAGCATGCACCAGTTGGGGGGAGCGCATTCTTCAGTAGACTTCAAAACAGCTAGTGTTCTACAAGACACCCATGCTGTTCATATACTCAAGGTAACAGGTACAGGGAAGTATCATGATGGTTAAGTTCTCGTCAGGGTACAGGCTGTGTGGCACACAGTGCAAGCAAGCTCTGGTGTAATATAACCCCATTACATTGTCAGGTTGATAGTCAGGTTAAACTGCATTAGCAACAATAAGAGTAATGTATACAGGACGATAACAAGGCAGAGTTCTATGACAGACTGAGCTGGCAGACTTTACACCTCATGCTGATCTCTGTGTAGATCGTAAATGTCACCGGAATACAAAAGACTGATCCAACCATTTTTTAGTTAATGTGCATAAAAATAGCTTTATTTCCAAATAAATCAGAACATGCATGCAGAAATCAATGATTCATTGACTTCTCCACTCAATTGGTGATTCACATATCGTGTGACAAAAGCAGCAGATTTTTCCCCATGCAAATGACATGGCTCAATTCAGTTCCCCTGAACAATTACATAGCAATCCTTCTACAAAACATAAATATATACGGCTTAAAAATGTGAAGAAAAACAAAATGTACAAAATAAAAAACTGTTTTAAAACTATTTGCTTCTTGAACTAGTGTATATAAAACATTTAAATCAAATACAACAGCTAAGAGGGGGAAAAGCCCCAACCTGAAAGGCAATACAATTTGACAGTTAAATTGAACAAGTATTCTAAAACATTGGACAGAAAAGTTAGTACTAGCATTGGTAGTTAAACGTGTTTCCCACTATAGGCTTCTTAGTAGGGATGTGGCTCTTTCCCTTTCACAACGATTCAATACGCATCTAGATAGTTGGGCTCCGATATGATACGGGAATGTTTTTTTAGTTTGAAACGAGTCAGTACGATTCAGTTTGATTAGAGGAACAAATCGATGCGATTCGGTTCACTAACATTTGTTACATAAAACAAATTCATTTCCCATTCTAAATTCAAATCTGCTGCTGACAGAGCTCATAAGCTGGGTCTCCGAGCTGACGCGTGTGTAAATCATATAAGTCGTGTATGTAGGCACCAGAGCTGAGCCATTAGGAAAACTGGGCATCTACCACCCGGCTATCGGGTGGATAGCTTTTTGTCAATTTAGTGATTTGACCGATGCATGCATACCACTGTACATTTGGAACGGTTGTCAAACATTTGAACCAGGGCCGCGCTTTATGTGAATCAATACATCCCGACTTCTTAGGCATGAAGAAACAGATTATTCCAAGCATTTACAGTAATGTTAGACAAAATATAAAATATTTGGTAAATAAACATCTGCCAAGAAATTGCTAAGTTCCAAGTTCAGAATTTTATTAAATTGGCTATGTACAGATCCCTTGAAGCGTACAGTCCATGTGCAGTGATAATTGTTTTATGTCAACAGCGATAAACCATAATCTGTTCAAATAGCTTAGTTTACATGCATTGTAATCACTGAGATGAGGTCTGACAAACTGAGCTCACCAATCATGTATGTGTCGTTGTGTTGCTCGTTTTTACAAATAATTGTGTGGATGAGTGGGTGTATTCACACAGCGATTTGTCCTAGGAATAAAAGCATGTTGATTTCTGTACTGTCCAAATAAAACAGCCTGGAGAATCAAGCTTGGCCCCTGCTATATTTATACAGTAGCATGTATCAAGGTATTTTCATCAATCTGGAATTCACTTCAGACTTAATCTGTTTGACAAAATACATTTGAATCTAAACAGAACCCGTCATGATTTCCCTACACAGGGATTATTTTTTTTAAATATTGTAAAAGGAAATGCTACAGTAACAGACTTCTGTAGCACCAGTATGGGTACCAAGGTTCAGAGTAGGGGGGAGGAAAATAAATATCTGTACCATGTCACCTCACTGAGTGAAGTTGTCATTGCACCTTGTTAGTGTCATAAAACAGAGTGTGGGAGAGAACAGTCAAGATTTCACCCAATATCTTTCCTATAGGGGGAAAAAAAGGGGGGGGGAAGAGAAACTGACAGTTAAAATGTTGATTCCGTTTCAAATGAACCACTTCAGAACTTGTGGTGGAATAGGAAAAGCAGTTTGTTTGGTTTTTTCTCCCTCTGGGACTTCCTAGCTTTACAGTAAGCAGGCAAGAGGAGATGTTTGCTTTCGAGAGGCACTGGAGAGCAGGCAGGGAGCCCGACGAAGGTGGGCTTTAGGCGTAGATCTCCGTTGTCGGAGCCTTTTTGTAAATGGGCTTCTTTCCCAGGTCGTAGCTGCCTTCGTCCTTCTTCTTCATGCGATAGACGAGCAGAAGGACGAGGAAGACGGCAAAGAGCAGCCCCACTGCTCCACCAGCAATCAGAGCTGAAACAAAACAGTGGAATTAAAACTAGCCCCGTAATCTGGCAAATAACTTAGACAAGCTACAAAAGAAACTGTACAGTGAAATCGAACTGCCACAAATACTTTAGTGAATCGCTTTGAAATGTATTTATTTAACTAGGCAAGTCAGTTAACACATTCTTATTTTCAATGACGGCCTAGGAACAGTGGTCTGTCTTTCTGCCTGTTCAGGGGCAGAAAGACAGATTTGTACCTTTTCAAATCCGAGCTGACTTGAACTTGCGACCTTCCGGTTACTAGCCCAACGCTCTAACCACTAGGCTACCCTGCCGCCCCAAATAATTGAACCCTTTTCAAAGTTCAATAATAACAAGTTGACTAGCCAAAATAAAGTTGTGTGCTGTTGCCCCACCTGCTAGGACCTCTGTTTTTCTGAAGATGCTCTCCTCCCCCGCATGGGCCATCAGTACGTTTGATGGGTACTCCTCGGGGTTGGGAGCACCCCGCACTGACACTTCATTGTTCTTCTGGACCAGTTCAATCTCATTCGGTGTGGGTTTGGACCTCAGGGGTATGTCCAGGTCTGGAATCTTGTTGTCGTTCATGTCAGGCTATGAGCAACAAACAGAGAATTATACCTACTTGAAATCTAAAGAAACGTGCCTCTCATTTCATACGTGATAGCGAATTATGAGTAACCTTACCTTTGTCATGGTATTGTCATTCTTTATTGTAATAGTAGTTACTGAAGAGAGAAGAAAACAAGTTAGAATATAATGAAATATTGTTATCAGCTTTTTAAAGCAAATTAGCAGATCTTTGCAAACACCAACCTCCATCTCCAGAGCCAGAGAAGTCTTCATCATCCGTTTCATCCTCATTGTCAAATGTGTCGTGCTCCTCATCGGGGAAGCCAAAGTCGGAGCCGCTGGGGGCGTCACCAGACGCAACAAGCTCGTCGTGCGACGCGGCTTGGGTCGTCTTCATGGGCATCCATGTCTCAGTCTCCCGCACCTGCTGGCCCAAACACAGCACTTAGAGGCAGAATAAGAAATCCCAGCTGGCGTATGGCTACTTTTCAAAAAACTCTAACTCTGGAGAAAGTCTAAGCCATGCCAACAACTGCGGTATAGAGTGAACCAGAAATCTATTTTACACATTTAAAATCTCCTTAAATAATTACCGTCACCTACAATGGTTAATTCTCATACACTGTGGGTTATATAATACATTTTAAAAACTCCTGCAGTTGCAGTACAACTTGTGCCACTGAACTTTGTACAGCAAGTTCCCCTAAAACTTTTGCTTAACCTTGGTAAAAACTTTCACACGTGTTAACAGGAAGTGAGTGGGCCTCTGACTAATCTTTGACAGGAAAGGTAAGACAGGAGGTGACCAACTAAAGCGAAGAAGTCACTCATTTTCCCATTTAACCCTACACTTAAAGTTGGCCTTTCAAAACAGACACAGAACTAGTCACCAGTGACAGGGTCCACAAAAACCACACGTCTTTGACATTCAAACCTCAAGTTCCCCCTTCATTCCCTTAACCACCAAACGCTCTTAAAAAAGGGATGGTTCAGGCAAAATGTATATTTGGGTCAAGTTACCCTAGAGTGGTGGCTGAATGCCCATGGTGACAGAATCCACAATAATCCATTATTTAGTTATCATTGTTAGGATTCAGGACTAAAACAGATGTTAGCAAAGTTGCACTACAGGCAGAAACTTCCCCAAAAACATGTTAAAAGTATTGAAGCAACCAAACTTACTGTAATTCCATCAAGCCACTGGTAAACGTTTCACAGCTCTGGTAAATCATTCTGGGTACCCGATGGAATACAATACAACTTTATTGGCCACGTTACAGCGAACAGAAACAGCTGTGAGACTACATGGGGAAATAGTTTGTTGAATGACGAAGTTCGTGACAAATGATTGGCATCTTGCGCGTAAACAACTCCTTTAAACTCAACCAACTTAGTTTGAAGTGTTTGCGGAACTTTGGACTTGCAGTGCATCATTGATAACATTAGTTTGGCCATTTACATGAAAGAATTGACAATGCTGTAGCCAGAAGTAAATAATGGATTATTGTAGATTCTGTCACCATGGGCCTTCAGACAAGGTAAGGTAAAAATACATTATGCCTGAACTATCCCTTTAACATCATCTAGCCAAAATTAAGCTAATCATGATGGGCTTGATTGGATTTAACATAATCGAAAGACAACTTTTGCTAATCACATTAGCACACTTAATTTCATTGCCCATTTGCTGAGTAAGCACTGTGAATGCGATTAAACCGCAGAGCAATTGAATGGCCAGATCCAATTAAAACACAAGCAACAGGGCCAAGGTGCAAAAGGGCCAAGGTGCAAAAAAAGTTTCCTAAAGTACATTTAGGAAGAATGTGTTTGGGGTTGAAGTATTAGGCCTCTTGCACACTGGGCCTTGTCAGATGTCGTCACGCTAAGTTGGGTGAGCACTGATTGCTGAACAAGACACCAGAAACATGCAGCCGGTTGGATAACACCTGGCTCGGCAAATATATGCCCCGTCTATGATTAATGAAACAGTCATGCATTATTCATTGTTCAAAGGCAAAGGAGGGGGAGGTCTAGTTTTTTTTTTTACGGTTCTGGGTGGCTGCTCAGGGCTGCCTGGGATACTGGAAGCCTTGTTCCTCTTTTAGCCAGGTGGTTCCTCTATCCCCCCCAAAAAACATGCATAAAGAGGCAAAAATCAAGTTAAGCATTTGTATTACATGTTACAGCATTCCATTGAACAAAAGAAAGCAACTTGGGCACATTTGAAATAATTCATTTTAAGCATTGCTACTACGGTAATTCACTGACCGTGGTGCGGGGGGGGCCCAGCAGTTTAACCGTGCTCTGAAATTCTGTTTCAAATAGTGTGGTTTGAAGTTAATCCCCTCTAAATCACATTTGAGGGAGACCAGGGAATGCCATTGTTGCCGTCAGAAGCTTCAAACAGGCAGCCATTTTCTCCTTGTGTTTGCACTGAGGTAGGGCTTGTACTCATGTCCTCAGCACTTCCGTGACAAAGGCCCTCTATGCTCAGAATTTTAACTAAGTCCGATGCATCACCATTTAAAGTGGCAATCAACAATTGAAACAAAGTGCTCTCCCTGTGTTGGTAAAAAGCTGGGGAATGGGACTGGTGAAATGTAACCACTCATTCATAGACAGAGCAATGGATGCAAGGACTGACCATCCATGAAATCACATTTATAGTTTTAACCATGCGTTTACATTTACTTTGTTTACAAACAGTAAAACAAGCTTATATTTTTGGTTCTGATGGGGTACGACAGTTGAACTAAGCTCATGAGGAATTAATAGGCTATACTTCAAGAATTAATGGGTACACATCATTCATTTATAAGTAAAAACAATATAGCAACTTCTGATTGCCCCTTTAAACTCACATGGGCATCCACATGGCTCAGGGACTGATTTAGACTCCAGATCTCAAAAGGAGACTATTTTCTTCACTTCTTCATCTCGTTTCAAAGCAAATTCATCTCACTGGCACATCAGGGCACGCCTCTAGTCATACACATTCACCAGGCCTATATGGTACTTTTCCCAATGAAAACAAGGTTCAGATTCAATGTTGTTTGGTGAATACCTCATTTATATACAGTATTTGACCACAAACCACCAGATCTTTCCAAGTAGAAACCAGAAATGCACTACTTGAGCCCAACGTATGCTAAATGACAATTCAACTGCCAGAGTTGGGGTAGAGGGGAAATTTCACACAAGCACTAGACAAAACCCCTTCTTTCAGTTCCAACATTCCATCCTCTAAAAGGGATTTTATAGCCCAATGGACAGCAATGCAGAAACCATTATTAGCCTACATCCTGGTGAAAGTGTTATGTTCTCTCCAACAGCCTTTCACTGGACATTCAATTCAGCCCACCAAGAAAGAAAAAAGGCTCCTTCTAGTGAAAATGATCTCATGCTTAATTAAAAACATGCATTCCAACAAAAATAGCCATGTGCCCAGTAATGCCAAAAGGAATAATTTTGATAGCAGATAAAGGCCTGAAAATAGTGTGTAGGCCTAAGTCAGAATGGATAACAAGAAACAGAACATTGTTGACATATTACAAATGTTAAAAAAAAACAAACACATTTCATCCAAGTCAGCTCCAGAGAGTAATTTTAGTGTCCTAGAAAAACAGGGCTCTGCTGGTAGGCTATGCCAAAAATACACTAAAATGATAAACCACAGAATGTAAGAAGGGATGCTCGTTAAGCTGACAAGGAAAGACTGATGTAAATAGAAGTCAATTGGTATGACACATGGCACTGATTAAAATACACAATGAAAATGCATCAAAGTACTGTGCATAATGGTATAGGCCCATTGTTCTATTCTTCGGCTCGAAGTCCTGATGAGCTAAAGAATAAAAACAGACATTCACCCATAAACTTAAGATGGATGAAAGGAATGAGGCTTGACATAGTTAGGCTAAGTAGCCATCAAAGTAATAACAAAAAGGCAGGCACACAAGTGACCAGAGGACTTTTTTTGGTGAGAAATCAGAAGCAAGCTTCTGGTCCACTAGCTGGGAAGCTTGGCTAATGAAAGTACCCTGGCCATTTAGATCTGTCCAAATCCTGAAGAGGGCCATTCAAGGTCCACACAGGTCAAATTCCACAGGAAAACACAAAAGGGAAAATGAGGGGCAGCCTCTGCATGGTTTTGAGGAATGTAACAGATTCAACTTAGGCTGCTAGGAACCTCATTGTGGAGACCAGCTTGTTTAATGTGTGCTACCACATTTAGAAACCTCTCCCCAGAGGTGTAGGCTAGGCTATCAAAACAATGGCCCAACTGGAAAAACTTGTAACAGAGCCCCGTTGTCGTTAAACTGGAAAATGATTTATTAGAATGCAGCCTTAATCCTCCTTTTCATCTCATTTAACACCCGATTTACTTACATGTCAATAGAAGTGTTTTGAAATATAACTGTTTTGTTCTCCATAACGCTTCAATAGTGTTTAGCAAATAACCAATGTTTCAGGTATTCTTCGTCTTTTTTTAAACAAAAAGGGTCAATCATTTCCGTTTCATTCGGTTTCTCCCAGTGAGCTCAAAGTGCAGTTTTTCTAGGTATAAATTAGATCAACCCCGAACTGTGTGATACAGTAGGGAATTGTAGTTTCTAACAGGCCAATATTCTACATAGTCTAGCGTGGAAAACGTGGTAATTAACTATAATGACCATAATCCACTGCCTGTCTATTTGTCCGATCTGTGTGGGGCAGACAGATAAGTGCGATAGTGTAGAGTCTTGAGGCATCTACCTGAAAATACATGATTTAAGTCAGGGATGGGCAACTCCAGTCCTTGGGGGGAAATGTATTACAGAAGAACAGAATGAGTTGGTCTACTGTATGTTAGTTACCTGGCTATGAGCCATGTCATAGGCAGTAGGCTTGTTCATGTCCTGTGTAATTATTTTATAGTATGAAATTTAACTGAATAAATAGAAAGGAAATGTTTCCCATTACGAAGCGAGTGCGAAAGTGTAAAAGTGATCTGAAACAGGTCCCATATGCTAGATGTAGAGTTATTTGACAACTTAAGGTGTGAATGATACAAACCTTGTGTGTATTAAATCAAAACATATGGGCTGCATGTAGCAAAAAAAGCAGCTTGCACTCTGATCCTCGTCTCAGGCGGTTCTATCAAGTGATCATATTTTCACCCATCAGATTATTCACATCTTTAATAATTAGGGATGCACGATATAAAAACCAGTGAACATATCGGAGTCGGCCGATATTAGCTAAAAATGCAGTCTGCCTAACACCCCGATATCAAAGCTGATGTGCATACCCATATAACGTGATGGCGCTGCGTAAAATGTTGCACTATATGTGCAACATAGCACTCTTAAACTAGCCCACAATGTCTGCTGTGTGGATCTAGCAGTCAACGAGTCGAGCAGTCATTTGAAAGAGTAACAATTTCAGCGAGACAACGCAAATCCATTAAAGCCAAGATAAAAAGGAATTCATTGCCCTTGACAATCAACTGTTCTGTCGTGGGTGATGTTGCTATTAGCCTCACGACATACATGCATACTATGGAATGCCATTTGGGTCTTTGAGTGTCAATAGATACAGTAGCAGTGTCAAAGCTGTACAAAGCCTGCAAACAAGCAAACACCGGCCACGAACGATGTGTTTACAATACCACATTGGTAATAAAGCATTGTTGGTAGGACCGCAACTTCTGGGGTAGCTAGCACCAATACAACCTTGCCATTGGCTACAAGTTTTTTTTAACTGACTTTGACAATATTAATTTAGAAATGTAACTTCATGACATGCAGTACTTTGGGGTGGACCCTCCTGTGTCAATGAGAAAAGATTTTAAATAGACAAAATGGTGGCGTACACATTATGGGATAACTTCGTGGAGAAAAACATTTCTAGAAATGTAAATGAACCACCTGCAACTGGGTATTTTTGAAGACATGTTCGACTGAATCAAGAATGAATATAGTATTGCCAAGTTAAGACTGGGCGAAGATTATTTTTGCTACCCCAAACAGTACCTATCCTGTAAAGGGTAATGGAGAATCACATTAGCCCTTTACAGTTCTGTATCTATGTATTCAAAAGACTAGATTCGACAATAAGCACCTATCCTTAGGACAGGGTCTGCTGAGCAGTGCATTAGCATACTGCCTCCATGTAGCCCAGTCAGTCTCACTGGATGGTGTCTAGTAAGCCTATAAACATTCTGTTTTATCCCCTTCCCGACATTGACAATTAAGCCGACAGGACTGGACACTGTCACGCAATTCTCTGATGTTTTGTCAGATTACATAAAATAGCACAAGGAAGTACACCTACATCCTGGTATATGCACGTTAGCTTAATTTGGGCTCCGAAGTGGCGCAGCGATCTAAGGCACTGCATCTCAGTGCTAGAGCCATCACTACAGACCCTGGTTTGATTCCAGGCTGCATTACAACAGCCCGTGATTGGGAGTCCCATAGGGCGGCACATAATTGGCCCAGCGTCGTCCAGTTAGGGTTTGCCCAGGGTAGGCAGTCATTGTAATAAGAATTTGTTCTTAACTGACTTGCCTAGTTAAATAAAGGTTAATACAAATAATAATCCACTTCCAAAAGTTATCAAACCAACTGTCCAAAAATGACAGCCACACTGCATTAGGCATACTGAATTGAGTCTAAACAATGATAGTGTTGAGCCATGTTACATGAAGTGTTTGTTTAATTTGATAACTGATTGCAGTCTTTATTTGGCAACTGATCAGCAATTAAACATTTATTAACTGCTGTAATTGAATATAGTAAAATGGAAGTAGGTCAACAGTAATGGTCAAATTACAAGAGCCCAAATAAATATGGGTGTCCCTAGAAAAAGTTTAACTGGGTGGTTCGATCCCTGAATGCTGATTGGCTGAGAGCGTGGTATATCAGACCGTATACCACATGTATGACAAAACATTCATTTTTACTGCGCTAATTACGTTGGTAACCAGTTTATAATAGCAATAAGGCACCTCAGGGGGTTGTGGTAATATACCAATATACGACGGCTAAGGGCTGTATCCAGCACACCACGTTGCGCATAAGAACAGCCATTAGCCAAGGTATATTGGCTATACCACCCCACCCCCCCCAGGCTTTATGGCTTAAATCTAGCTTGCCCTCTTTCTGAGCTACATGTGATGGGTTGTCACTTGCATGATTATCATTCCACCTCACACCAGAAATTAATTTAGCTACGTTTGTCTGGCTAGCTAGATTTAACTATCACAATTTAAACACCATTGCTTTCTCTTACGACGGAGAGGCCACAAACCATATGCCTTATTCTTTAGAAAATCATTTTGGCCATTTAGCTTACTTTGCTAGGTAGGTAACGTTAGCTGTACTGTAGCTAGTTATCCAGCTAGCTGACTAAACACAATTAGTTAAAGTTAAGACTGTTTTACAAAACACAGCAATCTACATTCTGTAAACAGTTTAACAGCTAGCTAAAACAGTAGTTACCTTCATTACATTTAACAAGGTCGAAAACACTTCTCAATAACCATCACATGTTGACGGCTAACGTTAGCTATCTACTTAGTTAGCTAAGTTAACTAGCCGATTAGCAGAAATAACAGCTACAGTCGCTAACGTTAGCATTGTCTTGGCTGTAGCCAGCTGAAGTAGTAAGGTTAGCTACACAAAAACAACGTGGTAAAGTTAGTTAGGCTAAGTAAAAACTAAAACGATCACAAGATAAAGTGAGTAACGCTAAACTAGCTATAACTAACGGTAGCTGAGTTAACGTTACCCGGTGTTCTGTTAGCTAGCGAACATTACTTACCGACTCAGAGTAGACGGAGGCAAATAAAAACAACACGAGGAACACTTTGTGCATGTTTCTCTTGACCGTTTCTTCAACAAAAAGTGCTGTAAACTTGGGAAAAGAGTGGAATGAAAATGTTTTTTTTTAAAGTCCTATAAACACACTCGAAAGTTCACGTTGCCCACTGTATCACCTTGCTATTACAACATTTGTATCTTCCAATTCAGTCAGTCACTGATTCAATCTACAAACTACTTCGGATTGATATATTTTGTATCGCACTTTACACTCCACCCCCTGTAACAGCAACCAATAAGAGCTACGCAAAGGTCCTACTCTCCCTTCGTCATAATTTACGGTAAACTCGTGCTCCGAACCCCTCCCCAGACTCAACAGGTTATTTATTAGAACATCTTTACATAAGCAGTCGATTAGCAAGTTCTTGAATGTAGAATAATGTAGCTACGATATCATTCGTGTTCTTGGTGGGAATTATAATGTGGCTCATATAGCGAGAATTGCTATAATATTATCATTATTAATTTGTGGCACTTTAGACTTCTATGCTCAATTGAAATTGTCATGCATTGTTTTACCTATCTTCCCCTCACTTGTTTATCTCCATGATGACATAAAGAAAACAGAAAATTACATTTATTCAGAGAGGAAGAGACGAAGCCAGAATCTTTGATTTACTGTAAAATGTGTGCCACTCCTCAATGGAAAGTCCGTTCATGGATTTTTTTTTACTCACGTAATCTTCCGGTAAACCCTCCCTTTACGCGTCATAACTGTTTGTGTAGAAGCGAAACCCCGCAGACCTAATACCATTTCATGTCCACCACAACAGCTCTTAAGTTATCATATCCACTCAATTGTTATTGTAGGAGTTTAATGAAACTTTGAAGGATTGTAGACCCATCCAGTGGTAACAGTAGTGGGATAGATTTCCATCAACATGTTTAAAATATATAAGTAGCTAGTCACAAACAAAATATGTGTTGTTGTGCAAATATACAATGCAACCAAATGCGGTCAAATATGTTTTTGTGAACGTGACAACATTTGTGACTCAACAGATGACATTTGTGACCTGCATTGTACATATTTGTGACTTGAATTACATTTATGAGATGCATTAAGTATGTGACTGCCATCCAGTGGGGAACCCAGAGGGCCTTCTAAAAAGGTATACATTTTTTAAATTAAAATTCGTTTAAAAAAAATTGTCTTGGCAAATGAGAAATGCTCACTAACAGGGATGTAATACATTTGGGCACAACATTTGAGAGATATAAGCTTTTTCTGGGATCTTAGCTCATGAAACATGGGACCAACACGTTGTCTGTTGCGTTTATATTTTTCAGCATAACATGAAATATATTTTAATATAATTGTAGCCTATACTGTATTCATATTTCTAATACAGTTATCTCGGTTTTCATTTAATCATATCCTTTGCTTGTTAGCAACAATTGCAAAGAAATTGGCAACTTTGTATTTGTTGAAACACATTCGTTGTGAAGTTATCAGAGGTCTTAGAAAGACTGATAATCATCTGGATTTTATGTTTGGCGGAGATCTTTGTATAAGGTGACGTGGATGGGCAAAAAAGCATCTAACGTTGCACATAACTGTTCTCCAAGTGGTCTGAAGCAGTCGTTAAGTAACAAGTGTTTTTAAGAAAAACTTGAGTAATGATGGTTTTGGGAAACCGCTCAGAGATTTAACGATACTCCTTCCAAAGTCTTAATGATGAACTTAGCTTTAAGATGTTTTATGAAATGGGGCCAGAACATCACTATAGGTCTGAGCTCCCTGCCATCCAGGACCTCTATACAAGGTGATGTCAGATGAAAGGCCTAAAAATTGTTAAAGATTCCAGCCACCCAAGTCATAGACTGTTCTCTCTGCTACCGCATGGCAAGCGGTGCCGATGCACCAAGTCTGAAACCAACAGAACCCTGAACAGCTTCTACCCCCAAGCCATAAGACTGCTAAATAGTTAAAGGTGCAATATGCAGGAATCTCTCTGTCATTTCCTGGTTGCAAACATTCAAATAATTTGTCTAATTTCAGTTTATGTGACAAAACAAGCAATGTATGGTGTAGAGAATCATTGTACTATCAAAACCGCTGTGAAATATAATATTGTATTTTCAGCTGTTTGAAGTTGGTGTACAAAACCGAAAGTAAAAAATGTTTGTTTTTTTACTTTCAGAATGGGAAGCATAGATATAGCACACATAGAACATATCTACTACTTCTTAGATTTGCTTTCAATGTGGATGACATATCTATAACTCACATTTCTATGTGCATTTGGTCAGGTCGCCCAAAAAGTTACATATTGTAGCTTTAACCAAGTAGCTACCTTAACTATTTGCATTGAGTCTTTTTGCAGTAACCTTTTTGACTCATCACGTATAGTTGAAGTCGGAAGTTTAAATACACTTAAGTTGGAGTCATTAAAACTAGTTTTTCAACCACTCCACAAAATTCTTGTACACAAACTATAGTTTTGGCAAGTCGGTTAGAACATCTACTTTGCGCATGACGCAGGTAATTTTGCCAACAATTGTTTACAGAGATTATTTCACTTATAATTCACTGTATTACAATTCCAGAAGTTTACATACACTAAATTGACTGTGCCTTTAAACAGCTTGGAAAATTCCAGAAATTGATGTCATGGCTTTAGAAGCATCTGATAGGCTAATTGACATCATTTTAGTTATTTGGAGGTGTACCCGTGGATGTATTTCAAGGCCTACCTTCAAACTCAGTGGCTCTTTGCTTGACATCATGGGAAAATCAAAAGAAATCAGCCAAAAACTCAGATTTGTTTTTTTTTAAGACAAGTCTGGTTCATCTTTGGGAGCAATTTCCAAATGCCTGAAGATACCACGTTCATCTGTACAAACAATAATACGCAAGTATAAACACCATGGGACCACGCAGCTGCCATACCGCTGTCATACCGCTGTAGAACTGTTTGGCCATAATGACCATAGTCATGTTTGGAGGGAAAAGGGGGAAGCTTGCAAGCCGAAGAACACCATCCCAACCGTGAAGCACGGGGGTGGCAGCATCATGTTGTGGGGTGCTTTGCTGCAGGAGGGACTGGTGCACTTCACAAAATAGATGGCATCATGAGAAAGTAAAATTACGTGAATATATTGAAGCAACATCTCAAGACATCAGTCAGGAAGTTAAAGCTTGGTCGCAAATGGGTCTAACAAATGGACAATGACCCCCAGCATACTTCCATAGTTGTGGCAAATGGCTTAAGGGCAACAAAGTCAAGGTACTGGAGTGGCCATTACAACGCCCTGACCACAATCCCTTTAAAAATTTGTGGGCAGAACTGAAAAAGCATGTGCGAGCAAGGAGGCCTTACAAACCTGTCTGTTACACCAGCTCTGTCACTTATTGTGGGAAGCTTGTGGAAGGCTACCCGAAACGTTTGACCGAGGTTAAACCATTTTAAGGCAATGCTACCAAATTCTAATTGAGTGTATGTAAACTTCTAACCCACTGGGAATGTGATGAAAGAAACAAAAGCTCAAATAAATAATTCTCTCTTCTTTTATTCTGACATTTCACATTCTTAAAATAAAGTCTTTACTAGGATTAAATGTCAGGAATTGTGAAAAACTGAGTTTATATGTATTTGGCTAAGGTGTATGTAAACTTCCGACTACAACTGTAAATGTTGATTTGAAATATTTTGGACATCGGAGGAATCTTGAGGGAATGCTATTTGAGTCAGAAAAGGATATTCAAATGATAGGTAAGATATACAAACCTTGCAGAGAGCCTATCCAAATGACAATCTCATAGAAAAAAAATATAAACCATTGGAACCAAGACTTAAAGATAACTGATATCGGCACAAGACGGAGGGAATTTTGGAAGATAACTAATGAAATTACAGTTAACGAATATGTCCGCTTAATCCACTATAAACTAATGTATAGAATTTATTACACAAGACAAAATTCACAAATTCTATAGCATGAATGCAGTCATGTCTTAAGTGTACAACTAACAATGACTAAATAGTCCATACATTCTGGGAATGCTATAAAATCGAAAATGTATGGGCAGAGTTATAAAGTTTGCTGTCAGAAGTATTAGAATGTAAATTTACTTTTAATCTGTCTGTTTTCATATTTCAAAACATGGCATACAGTATGAGGTTGGACGATACTTTTCTCATGAATCATCTTGACAAAAATGTACACTTAAAAGCTGGAAATCAACCAATCCTCCAATGTTAACACAATGGAAAGGTCAAATTCTTTATTATATAACTGTTGAAAGAGCATGAATGATTGAAAGAAACACAATGGTGCAGTTTGAGGACATGTGGTGGAGAGTGATGTGGGTGCTTGAGATGGGGATGTGATGAGCAGGTGGGTTTGGACAGGGGTCATGTTGTGGATGTTTGTGTATGTTGTGTATTGTAAAAATAAAAATAAAATCCTACCAAAAAAATGAAACGCATGGGGTCTTTGACAGGCAGTTAACAAGTTTTCTATTGATATCTAAAAAAAACTGATGCAAGAGGGCATTGAAATTGCTAGCATAATGCTAATACTGTCTCATAACCGCAACTCAGATTCACTTCAGATTTGATATAATGTGTATAGTCGTGGCCAAAGGTGTTGAGAATGACACAAATATTAATTTCCACAAAGTTTGCTGCTTCAGTGTCTTTAGATATTTTTGTCAGATGTTACTATGGAATACTGAAGTATAATTACAAGCATTTCATAAGTGTCAAAGGCTTTTATGAACAATTACATGAAGTTGATGCATAGAGTCAATATTTGCAGTGTTGACCCTTCTTTTTCAAGACCTCTGCAATCAGCCCTGGCATGCCCTCAAGTAACTTCTGGGCCACATCCTGACTGATGGCAGCCCATTCTTGCATAATCAATGCTTGGAGTTTGTCAGAATTGGTGGGTTTTTGTTTGTCCACCCACCTCTTGAGGATTGACCACAAGTTCTCAATGGGATTAAGGTCTGGGGAGTTTCCTGGCCATGGACCAAAAATATTGATGTTTTGTTCCCCAAGCCACTTAGTTATCACTTTAGCCTTATGGCAAGGTACTCCATCATGCTGGAAAAGGCATTGCTCGTCACCAAACTGTTCCTGGATGGTTGGGAGAAGTTGTTCTCTGAGGATGTGTTCTTAGGCAAAATTGTGTGTGAGCCCACTCCCGTTGGCTGAGAAGCAACCCCACACATGAATGGTCTCAAGCTGCTTTACTGTTAGCATGACACAGGATTGACGGTAGCGCTCACCTTGTCTTCTCCGGACAAGCTTTTTCCCGGATGCCCCAAACAATTGGAAAGGGGATTCATCAGAGAAAATGACTTTACCCCAGTCCTCAGCAGTCCAATCCCTTTACCTTTTGCAGAATATTAGTCTGTCCCTGATGTTTTTCCTGGAGAGAAGTGGCTTCTTTGCTGCCCTTCTTGACACCAGGCCATCCTCCAAAAGTCTTTGCCTCACTGTGCATGCAGGATCACTCACACCTGCATGCTGCCTTTCGTGAGCAAGCTCTGTACTGGTGGTGCCCCGATCCTGCAGCTGAATCAACTTTAGGAGACGGTCCTGGCGGTTGCTGGAATTTCTTGGCCGCACTGAAGCCTTCTTCACAACAATTGAACCGCTCTCCTTGAAGCTCTTGATGATCCGATAAATGGTTGATTTAGGTGCAATCTTACTGGCAGCAATATCCTTGCCTGTGAAGCCCTTTTTGTGCAAAGCAATGATGATGGCACGTGTTTCCTTGCAGGTAACCATAGCTGACAGAGGAAGAACAATGATTCCAAGCACCACCCTCCTTTTTAAGTTTCCAGTCTGTTATTCGAACTCAATCAGCATGACAGAGTGATCTCCAGCCTTGTCCTCGTCAACACTCACACCTGTGTTAACGAGAGAATCATTGACATGATGTCAGCTGGTCCTTTTGTGGCAGGGCTGAAATGCAGTGGAAATGTTTTTTTGGGGATTCAGTTCATTTGCATGGCAATGAGGGACTTTTCATCTGGTCACTCTTCATAACATTCTGGAGTATATACAAATTGCCATCATACAAACTGAGGCAGCAGACTTTGTGAAAATTAATATTTGTGTCATTTTCAAAACTTTTGGCCAGGACTGTATAGTCTTTGTACTCGTCTAAAGACCGTTTGTGAAGGAATTGTTGTTGCGCTCCAAGATGGTCAATGGTCCAAGATGGTCACCGGGTATGGGGTAAGTTGAACCGCCTTGGGGCTAGTGGATGATGGTGTCCTGTGACAGCGGATAATGGTGTTGGTTAGTCAAAATGTAATTCATGGAATGGGGGTGTGGCATATTCTATATCTTAAATGTATGTCTACATTCAGATATAGATCTCTCTGTTCAATAATGAGGCTACTATGCCCATGAAACTGGTCCACGAGATTCTTTATATGTTTAGCAAGCTCAGACTCCATGTCATCAGATAAGACCTTGTGTGCCTCTGCTACTCTACTATAGCCTCTTTCGCACGGGTTATTTTTTGTCAATGTACCTCTTCAGTGTCCTTCAGTCTATTTTTTTTCATCTCTTGTTGCTGCTCGAAAGGTCTTCTTCCCTTCTTTCACTTCCTTTGCTGCTTTCTCAAGAACCTCAAGGGGTGCTAGACCCCTGATTGCTTAAATACACAGGGCATGATGATGTCTGCTCCCTAGCAATATAAATGCACTATCTTGAGTTCATTTGCATGACACGTTGCAAAAATACTATGCATATTATGCATACAACTGACTAAATATGATTACAATTTGCATTGGGTATGGTGACCATGGAAATTGGCTCAATTTACGTCATGGCAAAAATGTTGACTATATTAGCACACACAGCTACAAGGATGCCCTTTCATTATTGGTTTAAGACCTCATATTGTAGCTTATAGAGATCCAAACTGATGTATACAACAATCCACTTTGTTTTAGGTACAAGCATCATGAAACTTATGACACAATAAATGTTTAGTTTAATTTTTTAACTTAACTTGCTTACCACTTTTTCTATGTGATTTCTTCCTTCACAGACTCCATGAAACTATGACATTTTACATTTTAGTCATTTATCAGACACTCTTATCCAGAGTGACTTAAAGGAGGAATTAGAGTTAGGTGCCTTGCACAAGGGCACATAGACTGATTTTTCACCTAGTTGGCTCAGGGATTCAAACCAGCAACCTTTCAGTTACAGGCCCAACACTCTTAACTGCTAGGCTATCTGCTAGTGGTGCAAGTTTGTCAGCTGTTTGTGCAACTGCCAGCAATTTTTATTTTTTATTTCACCTTTATTTAACCAGGTAGGCAACTTGAGAACAAGTTCTCATTTACAATTGCGACCTGGCCAAGAATAAAGCAAAGCATTTCGACACATACAACAACACAGAGTTACAGTAGAAAAATAAGTCTATATACAATGTGAGAAAATGAGGTGAGATAAGGGAGGTAAAAGCAAAAAAAAGGCCATGTTGACGAAGTAAATACAATATAGCAAGTAAAACACTGGAATGGTTGATTTGCAATGGAAGAATGTGCAAAGTAGAGATAGAAATAATGGGGTGCAAAGGAGCATAAATAAATACAGTAAGGGGAGAGGTAGTTGTTTGGGCTAAAGTATAGATATAGTTTGGGCTAAAGTATAGCTATGTACAGGTGCAGTAATCTGTGAGCTGCTCTGACAGCTGGTGCTTAAAGCTAGTGAGGGAGATACGTGTTTCCAGTTTCAGAGATTTTTGTAGTTCGTTCCAGTCATTGGCAGCAGAGAACTGGAAGGAGAGGCGGCCAAAGGAAGAATTGGTTTTGGGGGTGACCAGAGAGATATACCTGCTGGATCGTGTGCTACAGGTGGGTGCTGCTATGGTGACCAGTGAGCTGAGATAAGGGGGGACTTTACCTAGGAGGGTCTTGTAGATCACTTGGAGCCAGTGGGTTTGGCGACGAGTATGAAGCGAGGGCCAGCCAACGAGAGCGTACAGGTCGCAGTGGTGGGTGGTATATGGGGCTTTGGTGACAAAACGGATGTCACTGTGATAGACTGCATCCAATTGATTGAGTAGGGTATTGGAGGTTATTTTGTAAATGACATCGCCGAAGTCGAGGATCGGTAGGATGGTCAGTTTTACAAGGGTATGTTTGGCAGCATGAGTGAAGGATGCTTTGTTGTGAAATAGGAAGCCAATTCTAGATTTAACTTTGCATTGGAGATGTTTGATGTGAGTCTGGAAGGAGAGTTTACAGTCTAACCAGACACCTAG
Source organism: Oncorhynchus tshawytscha (assembly GCF_018296145.1). Classification (NCBI taxonomy): domain Eukaryota; kingdom Metazoa; phylum Chordata; class Actinopteri; order Salmoniformes; family Salmonidae; genus Oncorhynchus; species Oncorhynchus tshawytscha. The sequence goes on along the minus strand of NC_056435.1, from coordinate 21,224,054 downwards.
GTATTTGTAGTTGTCCTCATATTCTAAGTCAGAACCGTCCAGAGTAGTGATGTTGGAAGGGCGGGCAGGAGCAGGCAGCAATCGGTTGAAGAGCATGCATTTAGTTTTACTTCTAACTAAGAGCAATTGTAGGCCACGGAAGGAGAGTTGTATGGCATTGAAGCTCGTCTGGAGGGTTGTTAACACAGTGTCCAAAGAAGGGCCAGAAGTATACAGAATGGTGTCGTCTGCGTAGAGGTGGATTAGAGACTCACCAGCAGCAAGAGCGACATCATTAATGTATACAGAGAAGAGAGTCGGTCCAAGAATTGAACCCTGTTGCAACCCCATAGAGACTGCCAGAGGCCCGGACAACAGGCCCTCCAATTTGACACACTGAACTCTATCAGAGAAGTAGTTGGTGAACCAGGCGAGGCAATAATTTGAGAAACGAAGGCTATCGAGTCTGCCGATGAGGATATGGTGATTGACAGAGTCGAAAGCCTTGGCCAGGTCAATTACTATGGCTGCACAGTATTGTTTCTTATCGATGGCGGTTAAGATATCGTTTAGGACCTTGAGGTGCACCCATGACCAGCTCTGAAACCAGATTGCATAGCGGAGAAGGTTTGGTGGGATTCGAAATTGTCGGTGATCTGTTTGTTGACTTGGCTTTCGAAGACCTTAGAAAGGCAGGGTAGGATAGATATAGGTCTGTAGCAGTTTGGGTCAAGAGTGTGTCCCCCTTAGAAAAGGGGGATGACAGCAGCTGCAGATTTTTCAGAACATCAGCTGACTGGATTTGGGAAAAGTAAAAATGGGGAAGGCTTGGGCGAGTTGCTATGGGGGGGTGTAGTGCTGTTGACAGGGGTAGGGGTAGCCAGGTGGAAAGCATGGCCAGCCGTAGAAAAATGTTTATTGAAATGATCAATTATAGTGGATTTATCGGTGGTGACAGTGTTTCCTATCCTCAGTGCAGTGGGCAGCTGGGAGGAGGTGTTCTTATTCTCCATGGACTTTACAGTGTCCCAGAACTTTTTTGAGTTTGTGTTGCAGGAAGCAAATTTCTGCTTGAAAAAGCTAGCCTTGGCTTTTCTAACTGCCTGTGCATAATGGTTTCTAGCTTCCCTGAAAAGTTGCATATCACGGGGGCTCTTCGATGCTAATGCAGAAAGCCATAGGATGTTTTTGTGTTGGTTAAGGGCAGTCAGGTCTGGAGAGAACCAAGGGCTATATATGTTCCTCGTTCTAAATTGCTAGAATGGGGCATGTTTATTTAAGATGGTGAGGAAGGCATTTAAAAAAAAAATCAGGCATCCTCTACTGACGGGATGAGATAAATGTCCTTCCAGGATACCCCGGCCAGGTCGATTAGAAAGGCCTGCTCACTGAAGTGTTTTAGGGAGCGTTTGACAGTGATGAGTGGAGGTCGTTTGACAGCTGACCCATTACGGATGCAGGCAATGAGGCAGTGATCGCTGAGATATTGGTTGAAAACAGCAGAGGTGTATTTAGATGGAAGGTTAGGATGATATCTATGAGGGTGCCCGTATTTACGGCTTTGGGGTGGTACCTGGTAGGTTAATTGATCATTTGTGTGAGATTGAGGGCATCAAGCTTAGATTGTAGGATGGCTGGGGTGTTAAGCATGTTCCAGTTTAGGTCACCTAGCAGCACGAGCTCTGAAGATAGATGGGGGGCAATCAGTTCACATATGGTGTCCAGAGCACAGCTGGGGGCAGAGGGTGGTCTATAACAGGCGGCAACGGTGAGAGACTTGTTTTTAGAGGTGGATTTTTAAAAGTAGAATTTCAAATTGTTTGGGTACAGATCTGGACAGTAGGACAGAACTCTCTAGGCTATCTGTGCAGTAGAGTGCAACACCGCCCCCTTTGGCCGTTCTATCTTCTCTGAAAATGTTGTGGAACGGAAATGGCGCCACACCAAACTGGAAGTCTTCCGACTAGCTTGGAAAGACAGTACCGTGCAGTATCGAAGAGCCCTTACTGCTGCTCGATCATCCTATTTTTCCAACTTAATTGAGGAAAATAAGAACAATCCGAAATACCTTTTTGATACTGTCGCAAAGCTAACTAAAAAGCAGCATTCCCCAAGAGAGGATGGCTTTCACTTCAGCAGTTATAAATTCATGAACTTCTTTGAGGAAAAGATGATGATTATTAGAAAGCAAATTACGGACTCCTCTTTAAATCTGCATATTCCTTCAATGCTCAGTCGTCCTGAGTCTGCACAACTCTGCCTAGGATCAAGAGAGACACTCAAGTGTTTTAGTACTATATTTCTTGACACAATGATGAAAATAATCATGGCCTCTAAACCTTCAAGCTGCATACTGGACCCTATTCCAACTAAACTACTGAAAGAGCTGCTTCCTGTGCTTGGCCCTCCAATGTTGAACATACTAAACGGCTCTCTATCCACCGGATGTGTACCAAACTCACTAAAAGTGGCAGTAATAAAGCCTCTCTTGAAAAAGCCAAACCTTGACCCAGAAAATATAAAAAACTATCGGCCTATATCGAATCTTCCATTCCTCTCAAAAACTTTAGAAAAGGCTGTTGCGCAGAAACTCCCTGCCTTTCTGAAGACAAACAATGTATACGAAATGCTTCAGTCTTGTTTTTAGACCCCATCATAGCACTGAGACTGCACTTGTGAAGGTGGTAAATTACCTTTTAATGGCATCAGACCGTGGCTCTGCATCTGTCCTCGTGCTCCTAGACCTTAGTGCTGCTTTTGATACCCGCGATCACCACATTCTTTTGGAGGGATTGGAAACCCAAATTGGTCTACATGGACAAGTTCTGGCCTGGTTTAGATCTTATCTGTCGGAAAGATATCAGTTTGTCTCTGTGAATGGTTTGTCCTCTGACAAATCAACTGTAAATTTCAGTGTTCCTCAAGGTTCCGTTTTAATACCAGGTTCCGTTTCAGGACCACTATTGTTTTCACTATATATTTTAACTCTTGGGGATGTTAACATAACATAATGTTAACTTTCACTGCTATGCGGATGACACACAGCTGTACCATTTCAATGAAACATGGTGAAGCACCAAAATTGCCCTCGCTAGAAGCATGTATTTCAGACATAAGGAAGTGGATGGCTGCAAACGTTCTACTTTTAACCTCGGACAAAACAGAAATGCTTGTTCTAGGTCCCAAAAAAACAAAGAGATCTTCTCTTGAATCTGACAATCAATCTTAATGGTTGTACAGTCGTCTCAAATAAAACTGTGAAGGACCTCGGCGTTACTCTGGACCCTGATCTCTCTTTTGAACATATCAAGACTGTTTCAAGGACAGCTTTTTTTCCATCTACGTAACATTGCAAAAATCAGAAACTTTCTGTCCAAAAATGATGCAGAAAAATTAATCCATGCTTTTGTCACTTCTAGGTTAGACTACGGCAATGCTCTACTTTTCGGCTACCCGGAAAAAACACTAAATAAACTTCAGTTGGTGCAAAATAAGGCTGCTAGAATCCTGACTAGAACCACATTTTTAAAATCATATTACTCCAGTGCTAGCCTCCCTACACTGGCTTCCTGTCAAGGCAAGGGCTGATTTCAAGGTTTTACTGCTAACCTACAAAGCATTACATGGGCTTGCTCCTACCTATCTCTCTGATTTGGTCCTGCCGTACATACCTACACGTACGCTACGGTCACAAGACGCAGGCCTCCTAATTGTCCCTAGAATTTCTAAGCAAACAGCTGGAGGCAGGGCTTTCTCCTATAGAGCTCCATTTTTATGGAATGGTCTGCCTACCCATGTGAGAGACGCAAACTCGGTCTCAACCTTTAAGTCTTTACTGAAGACTCATCTCTTCAGTGGGTCATATGATTGAGTGTAGTCTGGCCCAGGAGTGTGAAGGTGAACGGAAAGGCTTTGGAGCAACGAACCGCCCTTGCTGTCTCTGCCTGGCCGGTTCCCCTCTTTCTACTGGGATTCTCTGCCTCTAACCCTATTACAGGGGCTGAGTCACTGGCTTACTAGGGCTCTTTCATACCGTCCCTAGGAGGGGTGTGTAACTTGAGTGGGTTGAGTCACTGATGTGATCTTCCGGTCTGGGTTGGCCCCCCCTTGGGATGTGCCGTGGCGGAGATCTTTGTGGGCTATACTAGGACCATGCCTCAGGACTACCTGACATGATGACTCCTTGCTGTCCCCAGTCCACCTGGCCGTGCTGCTGCTCCAGTTTCAACTGTTCTGCCTGTGATTATTATTATTTGACCATGCTGGTCATTTATGAACATTTGAACATCTTGACCATGTTCTGTTATAATCTCCACCCGGCACAGCCAGAAGAGGACTGGCCACCCCACATAACCTGGTTCCTCTCTAGGTTTCTTCCTAGGTTTTGGCCTTTCTAGGGAGTTTTTCCTAGCCACCGTGCTTCTACACCTGCATTGCTTGCTGTTTGGGGTTTTAGGCTGGGTTTCTGTACAGCACTTTGAGATATCAGCTGATGTACGAAGGGCTATATAAATAAATTTGATTTGATTTAGTTAGGGATGGAGATTTCAGAATTTTTGGTGGTCTTCTATTAACACATCCACATCTAATCTAACATCTAACATCTAATAACACACTCTCAACACTATAACACACTCTCTGCAGTGATGGCGTAGCCTAGGTAGGAGATGGTGGTGTGATGGATCTCACACTTCTCCACCTTCACGAACAGCTGGTTCTCTGGAGATGCTGGAGGACCTGTCCAAACATGGAGAACGTGTCAAGGTAGACAAAAACAAATCAGTTCAACATGTCTCGAAGAACATCAATGATCAGGGCCTCGAACACTGTGGGAGAATTGGTCAGTCCGAACGGCATCTCCAGTTACTCGTAGTGACCAAGCCGTGTTAAAAGCAGTCTTCCACTCATCCCATTCCCATTTCCGAACCAGATGATGGGCGTTCCAAATGTCCAATTTGGAGAAGATGGTTGCCCCCTGGAGAGGCTCGAAAGCTGAGGAGATCTGTGGTAGCGGGTAATGTCATTAAGACCCCTGGTAGTCAATACACGGATGCAGGGTCTTGTCCTTCTTCTCCACAAAGAAGAACCCTGATCCAGATGGGTAGGAAGAGGGACACATACCCAGCAGTGAGAAAGTCCTCAATATATGCTATCATCGCTTTGGTCTCCAGAACCGACAGGGAATAGTCTCCCCCGAGGAGCTGTAGTGCCCGGGAGAAGGTTGATGGCACAGTCATAGGGGCGATGCAGAGGAAGCGAGATGGCACGGACCATGCTGAAAACCTCCCGGAGGTACTGGTATTCCACTGGGAATGGCAGTGAGGTTCTGGGCTTCTCCCAAGCCCACAGGAAGACGTCCCGAGACACGCAGTACTGACTTCAGGCATTGTGCATGGCAAAACAGGCTCCAACCCAGGATAGAACCAGTAGCCCAGTCGATCAGATGATTGTGCCTCTGGAACCAGGAGAACACCAAAACCATGGTCGCATGAGGAGATTCAATGGGCAGGAACTGCATACTCTCACTGGGATTCCCTGACACTCTCAGGTTAATGGGAAACATAATATGGGTGACTCTGCCAATAGAGCGTCCATTCAACGCTCTATTGTCCATGGGAATGGAGAGGGGTTGTATGGGAATTCCCAGCTCCGACACCAGGGTGAAGTCCATAAAGCTCTCATCATCCCCAGAGTCAATGAGCACCCGGAAAGGTTTGGACCGGTCACCAAACAACAGGGTAGCATGAAGAGGGGTACGAGCATTGGAGGATGGGAAACTCCCCATACGGCTCACCAGCGTTCTCGTACCTACTTGATGAGCATGTTTTTTTAATGGACAGCTTAGAAATGTTCCGTAGCTCCACAATATAGAATATATGTTAAGTCTGCGTAAGCGCTCACCCGGAGAAAATCTAGCCCTGCCCAGTTGCGATTCCCAAGAGAACTCGGGTGACATCGGGAGTCTTGACGTAGTTGGACCAGCTTACGAGCAGCCTCTGTCCCAGACAACAGAGAATCAAAAACCTTCCGTACTTCTGCCACAAACTCCTCCAGACTGAGGCGGCTGTTGTTCCCACACCGCCGTAGCCCAGGCGAGTGCCACCCCGGACATCAGCATTATGAGGTACGCTATCTTTGAGCGGTCTGATGGGAACGAAGAAGGCTGCAGCCTGAAGATGAGGGAGCACAGGGAGAGAAAGGCCCGGCAGGTTCCAGAATCTCAAGCATAGCACTTCGAAGGAGGTAAGCGGGATTCTCGGGACACTGGGGTAGGCTGGGAAGAAACACCATTGGTGGCAGTTGCTGAGAGTTTGGGGGATTAATGGTGTGGCGCTCTGCCTAGTAGGGAACCATTTCAGAATTGCTCCAGCAATGTCTCGAACGCATGGTCACGCTCTAACTACTAGGCTACCCTGTCACCCCATGTGACCCAGATGCAGACACAGGAGGTGGATAGTACAGTTCTCAGACGATTTATTGTAAACACAGGGCAGGCAAAGGGCAGGTAGAGGACAGGCAGGGGTTCGAGATCAGAGTCAGGCTGGTACAGGACGGCAAGCAGGCTCAGGGTCAGGGCAGGTAGAGGATTGTAATTAGGTCAGAGTCAGGCAGATACAGGACGGCAGGCAGGCTCGGGTTAGGGCAGGAGGAATAGTCAGATCCGGGAAAACTAGGAAAAGAACTTGAGAAAAGGGAAGACAGGAAAGCATGCTGGTAAGACCTTTCAAGACAAGCTGGAAACAAACAAACCGAGAACACAGGGCTAAATGCACCAGGGATAATGAGCAACACCTGGAGGGGGGAGCGGACAAGCAAAAAGACAGGTGAAACAGATCAGGCTGTGACACATTGTCCTTTTTGCCTATGTGGACGTTAATTTTGTCTGCCCCTTCCCAAAAATATTTGGTGATTGGCATGTAGGCTATTTGATTCACCTACAGTTAGGCCCTAAAGTTTAGGTTTACGCACTAATGAGAGCCTAAAAGAATGAAAAAACAAAGGTTTGCTAATGGGGATCCTAATAATTCTAAATAAATCTAATCAATGTAGCCTATAGATATACAATGCATTTGGAATGTATTCAGAACCCAATTCTTTTTCCACATTTGGTTATGTTACACCCTTATTCTAAAATGGATGAAAAAATATATATTAAATCATCAATCTACACACAATACCCTATAATGACAAAGTGAAATCAGGTTTTTAGACATTTTAGCAAATATATTAAAAATTAAAAACAAAAATACCTTATTTATTTGAATTTAGTATTCAGACCCTTTGATATGAGACTCTAAATTGAGCTCAGTTGCTGTGGTAAATTCAATTGATTGGACAGGATTTGTAAAGGCACGCACCTGTCTATATAAGGTCCCACAGTTGACAGTGCATGTCAGAGCAAAAACCAAGCCATGAGGTCGAAGGAATTGTCTGCAGAGCTCTGAGACTGGACTGTGTCAAGACATAGATCTGGGGAAGGGTACCAAAAATATTCTGCAGCATTGAAGGTCCCCAAGAACACAGTGGCCTCCAGCCACTACACAGTAAAAGGCACATGACAGCAAGCTTGCAGTTTGCCAAAAGGCACCTAAAGACTCCCAGACCATGAGAAACAAGATTCTCTGGTCTGATGAAACCAATATTGATCTCTTTGGTCTGAATAACCTGGCACCATCCCTATGGTGAAGCATGGTGGTGGCAGCATCATGCTGTGGGGATGCTTTTCAGCAGCAGGGACTGGGAGACTATTCAGGATCGAGGGGAAAGATGAACGGAACAAAGTACAGAGAGATCCTTGATGAAAATCTACTCCAGAGTGCTCAGGACCTCAGACTGTGGCGAAGGTTCACCTTCCAACAGGACAATGACCCTAAGCACACAGCCAAGACAACACAGGAGTGGCTTCTGGACAAGTCTCTGATAGTCCAGTGGCCCAGTGGCCCAGCCAGAGTCCGGACTTGAACCCGATTAAACATCTCTGGAGAGACCTGAAAATTGCTGTGCAGCGACGCTCCCCACCCAACCTGACAGAGCTTGAGAGAATCTGCAGAGAAGAATGGGAGAAAATCCCGAAATACAGGTGTGCCAAGCTTGTAGTGCCATACCCAAGAAGACTCGACTCGCTGCCATAGGTGCTTGAACAAAGTTCTGAGTAAAGGGTCTAATTACTTATGTAAATGTGATATTTCAGTTTTTAATTGTTAATACATTTGCAAAAAAAAACTGTTTTTACTTTGTCATTATGGGGTATTGTATGCAGATTGACAGGGGGGAACAATTTAATCCATTTTGGAATATGGCTGTAACGTATCAAAATGTTGAAAAAGTCAAGGGGTCTGAATACTTTCCGAATGCACTGTAAATTGCACAAGAATGATCCATTTATGGATTTAGTTAAGGTAGGCCTATTGGTTTTATCTTTATTCAATCCACCTGCCACCCACCGGCACGATATCCAAACAATGATTAATGACCCCAAACCACCCGCCCGCGGATATAACCCGCGGATCACTACGACCTGCCACCACTTCTTAAATATTTGGTCACATGATTCATTTTGTGAATGGTTTCCTAGAAACAAGGAGTGGCTTAACTAAACCTTTGGCTCAACCCCACTCTCCCCCATGAGTCTCTACACGTGGAAGCTGGTGACTTGAGCAATTGAGGAGGATGGGAGACCCACGGTATAGACGCTGAACACAGAGATGTCAAAGTGTGTTTCAAAAATCGTCAAAAGAGTAATTATTTTAACCATTTAATAAAGATATTTATAGTACAATATTATGGGGAATTGGAATGAGAGGGCCATTTACACAGTGTTTGGAAGGGATCACAGCAGTGATTGAATGAGGGTATGAGGCATGAGTTGAGGTGTTCAGAGGCTTGACATCAGTGCAGGACAGGATTTGTCTGTGACAAAAAACAATAACCAACACACTACACAGTTTGACCAAAGAGCTTAAGAATGAGCTAGTCCAAGCAAGGAGTAAAATCATCGTGTGTAATAACGTAATTGTGTTTGTGTATGTGATTGACTCTACATAGAGTAATGAGAGAAAATTGATAGGGTGAGGTGCTTGTAGAGGAAACATTCAATGTGCCAGTGGATGAGTGGGCACATGAGATGTGGCTTCAGTTCATGTCATGACAGAGTTGACAATGGTAGTAGATTGGACTGGTCATCACCTCTTAACCAGGGAACAGGAGGGGACTTATCTGGGAATACAAATAGCAGATACATTCCATTACAGCTGCACCATTGTAGATTTGAACTTGTTTCTCCATGAAGTTAAACACAGAGTTCACATCTCGCCCACTTGACACATCAAAAATAGCCCAAGAAACATTCCTGAATAATGCCTTGATCATTCACATACCTGACGATAACTGACAACTTGCAAGCAGACTGGTGGCACCATAAGTCCCAGAGCGGTGGGGCACATTTTACCCCCGGGGGCCTGAAGTTTTTCCTTATCTGTTAACCTAACCAGGAAAACTCCGGACCCTATAAGGTATGACAGTGATGAATCAGTTGTAAAAAGGTTTTATAAGGGCCATGATGGGACCAGTTTTTCCGAATCAGGTCACATGGTTTTAAAACACTGAAAAAAACTCCTGGCCCTGGGGGGGATGAAAACCCTGTCAAATTGCAGCAACCTTATACTTGTTCATATTATTATATTTAGACTAGATTAGGAAGGGGATTTCCTCTACCCAGACACAGAAACAACAACTGATAGACAGTAGAGCTAACAGGGCTGAGCTTGTTTTATGAATGTTATGTTTTCGTCATGCAGTTCTGTGCAACTGCAGGCCTTTTAAAAAATGTACTCACATCTGTCATCACTATTGTGTTGATTGATTCATTCCAGTTAATAATTTTGGATTGAAAATGTATTGGCAGCCTAGCCAACCCAATTTTGAATATAAGCAAAATTTGATCACGTTCACATTTTCTCCTGACACACAAATGGACTATGAATACGTAACATTACCAATTAGTTTACCCTGACCAAATGGACAGTGCACATAGGCTGTATGCATCTGCTCTTATTAGTAGCCTACAGTTGATCAGACTGAAAAATTGTCTAGTTACAGCATGTCAGATCTCTAATGTTTAGGTGTAGCCTAGGCTGCACATCATTCGTTTTTGCTTGTGTCTGTCTGGAGTGATTATGTGTTTTCATATTTGCAAAATAAATACTGGAGGAAAGTGGAAAGCCAATTTGAGCGCAAGTGAAAAAATGCACTGTGTCATCCTCTCTCTTTAATCTTTTAGTGGATGATGCGATGGAAGTTATCAAATAATTCGGAATTGATTTCAGCATCCCAGAAAAGAGTTGAAAGTTTGATATATTCAGTAAGTAAAGCATTTTTATGTGCAATTACCTCTGCAAGCTCATTGTAGTTTCCCTTGTCGTAGGAACTTATTCTCTCTTAGTGTCCTCTAAAAGCACATTCTTGCATGTCCAAAAACCCAGTGGTGTTGATAAGCCGTTTGAGAACACCCCTGTTTCTTCTAACTTTCTCGCTGTGTCGCTTAGTTTGAATACACAGACCTTCGTCATGATCGATTTAGCTTTTTCTCAGAAGCTTGAATCTGATGTGGGCATTTATATGCTGCCTGCTGAATGATCTATGTTCTTTCGTTCACTGTACCCACCTTTAGACCAAGGCTCAGACGTTCAAAAAAGCAGGCAAGGCCAGCAATACAGACAGCTTGATGAAAAGCTCCTTGTTAACCAGCTATACTTTGATATCAGTTGGTATTGAACGCCCTCACCTTTTCATCCTTCTTCATGAAACTGATCTCAGGCAGAGGTTGACCCTCACTTATAATTCTCACCGTGTACCCCAGAGAATGAAAGGGGTCCTTCAACAAAAAGTCCACAACATTTTCAGCAGCATTGGTCGTTCTACCATTCTGGCAGAGAAAACTGCACATTCACGCAGGTAGCTAGCTAGCTACTGAAGTCAGCAAGGAACATTTTTAATACATTTAATAACAAAAATAAAGTTCTAAAACCAAGAAAACAATTTACAATATACTTCCTCCGTCTTCTGTCAATTGAAAAAACTAATTTGAAATGAATAATATAAAAAATTCTCAACTATCACTTTTCACTCTTAACTTCTTGGGAATAGGGGGCGCTCTTTTAATTTATGGATAAAAAACGTTCCCGTTTTAAACAAGATATTTTGTCACGAAAAGATGCTTGACTATGCATATAATTGACAGCTTTGGAAAGAAAACACGCTGACGTTTCCAAATCTGCAAAGATATTATCTGTGAGTGCCACAGAACTGATGCTACAGGCGAAACCAAGATGAAATTTCAAACAGGAAATGCCCCAGATTTTGAATGCGCTTTGTTCCAATGTCTCCTTATATGGCTGTGAATGCGCAAGGAATGAGCCTACACTTTCTGTCGTTTCCCCAAGGTGTCTGCAGCATTGTGACGTATTTGTAGGCATATCATTCCAATGAGCTTGAGGCTATAATTACGCTCCCGGATACGGAATTGCTCGACGCAACAGGTGAGCCCCCTCTTCCTTACTATGCAATCAGGCGGGGTCTCTTATACTGGGTTGTACGACGAAGGGGGGAAAACCAGGAATTACTAATGGTGCCTAGACCATACAGGGATACAGTTCTACAGTTAGCCCATTCCCACATCCTAGGAGGACACCTGGCACGAGACAAGACTATTGACAGAATCATGCAGAGATTCTATTGGCCCCGGGTCACCCGGGATGTGGCCAGGTATTGTAGGACGTGTGCTCAATGTCAACATACAGCTCCACGGCCACACCTACGTAACCCTTTGATTCCTCTTCCCATCATAGAGACTCCCTTTGAACGCATAACTATGGACCTCGTTGGACCCCTCCCAAAATCCACCAGAGGACACGAGTACATCCTAGTGGTTATAGATTACGCTACCAAGTTCCCGGAGGCCATACCCCTGTGTAACATGTCGTCAAAGGGAATTGCCAAGGAGTTATTCCTGATGTTCTCTCGTGTGGGCCTCCCCAAGACGATCTTAACCGATCAAGGAACCCCGTTCATGTCCCGGTTGATGAAGGACTTGTGTCGGTTATATCAGGTTCAACAGATACGTACAAGCATATTCCACCCTCAAACAGACGGGTTGTGTGAACGCTTGAACAAAACGATTAAAAGCAAGTTGAGAAGAGTGGTGTCCCGAGACGGGAAAAACTGGGACATGCTTCTCCCACACTTAATGTTTGCCCTGCGAGAAGTACCCCAGGCATCCACTGGATTCTCTCCGTTTGAATTGCTCTATGGCAGACCCTCTCAAGGAATCCTCGACTTAGCCAAGGAGACCTGGGAGACCCAACCATGCCCCCTTCGATCCACAATAGACACGTTACCCTGATGAGAGACCGCCTGTCAGCAGTGTGGCCCGTAGTCAAGGAGCATATGGAGAAGGCACAAAGGACCCAAGGCCGGGCCTATGATAAGTCCGCGACCCCCCGTGAGTTCACCGTGGGAGAGAAAGTGATGGTGCTTGTGCCCACGGCCGAACATCGCTTGCTGGCGCAGTGGAGGGGGCCCTACGAGGTAATGAAAAGGGTCTCACCGGTCAATTACCTCATCAAGCAACCTGACAGGAGGAAGAAGGTCCAACTCTATCACATAAACCTGCTGAAGACGTACCATGGACAAGAGGAGGTGGTGGCTTTGATGGCCCTGGAGGGCAAAGGAAAAGAGGAGGCTCTACCACAGGTGCGCCATGGCCAAACTCTCCTACCGGAGCAGTCAAGACAGCTAGACAAGCTGATTATGAACTTCGGTCGAATATTCTCTCCATTCCCAGGACAAACAGATGTCCTCCACCATATCCACACTGAACCCGGCAAGAAGGTGCATATCCGCCCTTACAGGATTCCTGAGGCTCGCCGAGTCATCGCTAAGAAAGAGGTAAGGGAGATGTTGAGGATGGGCGTGATCGAGCCATCGACGAGTGAGTGGTCCAGTCCCATAGTCCTGGTCCCCAAATCCGATGGTAGTATGAGACTCTGCAACGACTTTAGGGGCGTGAATGCCATCTCTACATTCGATGCGTATCCCATGCCCCGCGTGGATGAACTCTTGGAGCGCTTAGGAAAGGCCAAGTTCATCACTACCCTGGATTTGACGAAGGGATATTGGCAAGTGCCGGTGGCTCCGGAGGGTCGGCCAAAGACTGCCTTCGCCACCCGTGAGGGGCTTTTCCAGTATGTGAGGATGCCCTTCGGACTGCATGGTGCCGCTGCAATTTTTCAACGCCTCATGGATGCCATTCTACGGCCCCATCAAGAGTATGCAGCGGCGTACATAGACGATGTGGTCATCCACAGCGAGGACTGGGATAGTCACCTCCTACGATTACGGGCGGTGCTCGTGAGTTTGGAAGCCACAGGGTTGACAGCCAATCCAAATAAATGCTGCCTGGGCCTGTCCGAAGCGGAATACCTGGGGTACACCGTGGGGAATGGGAAAATACGCCCACAGGCAGAGAAGACCAGGGCAATTCGTGACTGGCCTCGACCCCGGACCAAGCGAGACGTTCGGGCCTTCTTAGGGATAACAGGATATTATCGCCATTTTATCCCGGGATATGCAACCATTGCCAACCCCCTCACAAACCTCATCAGGAAAAACCTGCCAAACTAGGTAGTTTGGAAAGACGAGACGGAAGAGGCCTTTCAATTGCTAAAAGATGGCCTGTGTTCTGATCCCGTTCTACAGGCTCCGGACTTCTCACAAGAGTTAATTGTGCAGGTCGACGCCTCGGATACAGGGCTCGGGGCCGTACTAGCTCAGGGTAAAGGTGAAGCAGAGAAGCCGATTCTCTTCATTAGTAGGAAGCTCAGCGATCGGGAACAGAGGTATGCGACCGTAGAGAAAGAGGCCTTAGCCATCAAGTGGGCCCTCGATTATCTCCGGTACTACCTACTGGGTCGGAGGTTTGCATTAGTTACTGACCATGCGCCCCTCACGTGGATGGCTGGTAAGAGAAACAATAACAACAGAATAGCCAGATGGTTTTTGTCTTTACAACCATTCTCTTTCCATGTCATCCACAGGGCCGGATCGAGGAACGGGAATGCAGACGCGCTGTCCCGACGCGACCAAGACGGTGCGTCTGGCGCCCGACCCTCCGGTTCGGTCCTGGGGGGGAGAGTATGTGGACGGACCACCAGAGGGCAGGCTGGGCTCACGGATAGTAGCCCAACAAGGCATGGGAGACAAGGTAACCAAAGGCAATTAAGCACAGCTGACGGTACTAATGACATACTCTCCTTCCCCTATAAGAGAGAGAATGGAACCAGCAGAGAAGGGAGGGATAAACTATCTCTGGAAGATGGCCACCGAGAGAGAGGAGCTATCCAGGAAGAACCACTAAGACGGTGACAATCCTGTGACTTTTGTTGTAGTTTAAAGATAATCCTATTGTGTTCCTGTTTCATCTGGAGAAGACGATGTATGTTTTTCCTTGGAAGATTTTCATTGATTATGTTGGAGTGTTTGTGTTGACCAAATGCCCTCAATAGAGAACTGTGTTCAATCAAGAAAACCTATTCCTGACTCGTTTATTCCACCTTCCCGCTTTAGAGTGACGCCCAATTACTTGGTCCGCTCACATCAATCAATAAATGTGAAACTGTTTTCCCATTGAAACACATCCTTGCTAATTTGTTCTTTCAACTTTAAACTTGTCATAGGGTTCGATAACACCAACTCTGAAGACAAAAATCAAGTTTGGAATTTTGAGCTACACCAGACCAATTGATGGCACTATAGCACACGTGGTCCTATAACTTTTGATCTGTTGAACTTAGAGTCATGCAATTCGGTATACATGATGTAAATATGAACAGTCGTCCTTTGCAGTGCTGTGCAGGACTGTTAACTAAAGATTGTTTGGCTATGGCCTTGTTCTAGGACCCCGAAACACTGCTTGCAGCTTTAAATTGAACTGATTTGGTGAAATGATCATGAGTCAACTACATGCCTGCCTACTTATTTAAAAAAATATACATATTTCACCTTTATTTAACCAGGTAGGCAAGTTGAGAACAAGTTCTCATTTACAATTGCGACCTGGCCAAGATAAAGCAAAGCAGTTCGACACATACAACGACACAGAGTTACACATGGAGTAAAACAAACATACAGTCAATAATACAGTAGAAACAAGTCTATATACGATGTGAGCAAATGAGGTGAGATAAGGGAGGTAAAGGCAAAAAAAGGCCATGGTGGCAAAGTAAATACAATATAGCAAGTAAAACACTGGAATGGTAGATTTGCAGTGGAAGAATGTGCAAAGTAGAAATATAAATAATGGGGTGCAAAGTAGCAAAATAAATAAATAAAATAAATACAGTAGGGAAAGAGGTAGTTGTTTTGGCTAAATTATAGGTGGGCTATGTACAGGTGCAGTAATCTGTGAGCTGCTCTATATATTATATTAAACAAAATATTTCCCTGGCTTCTGCATGAGTTCTTCCATCTCCTCATCTCGTCATCAGCATAATTTATTTCCTTCCTAAAACTAGTTCGGAGGCAACAACTTCAGATTTGTTTAATTATCTGGTTTGACCGTTCTCAATTTAGCAGTTTTACACGGTGTCTTCAGAAAGTATTCACACCTCTTTACTTTTTCACATTTTGTTGTGTTTGAGCCTGCATTTAAAATGTATTATATTAAGATTGTGTGTCACTGAGCTACACACAATTCCCCATAATGTCAGGGATTTCCTCCTCTTCTTCCGAAGAGGAGAGGCGAAAAGGATCAGAGGACCAATATGCGGCGTGGTAAGTGTCCATGGTTCTTTTAATACTTAAACGTACACATGAACAACTGATTACAAAAACAAGAAACGTGTGAAAACCTAAACAGCCCTATCTGGTGCAAACACAGAGACAGGAACAATCACCCACAAACACACAGTGACACCCAGGCTACCTAAGTATGATTCTCAATCAGAGACAACTAATGACACCTGCCTCTGATTGAGAACCATACTAGGCCGAAACATAGAAATACCCAAATCATAGAAAAACAAACATAGACTGCCCACCCAACTCATGCCCTGACCATACTAAATAAATACAAAACAAAGGAAATAAAGGTCAGAACGTGACACATAATGTCAAAGTGGAATTTTGTTTTTAGAAATTCTATACAATTAATACAAATGTTACAGCTGAAATATCTTGAGTTATCTTGAATTATTCAACTACTTTGTTATGGTAAGCCTAAATAAGTTTAGGAGCAAAAAATGTGCTTAACAAATAGGAAAAATTAGTTGCAGACGCTGAATATCAAATCAAATCAAATGTATTTGTCACATACACATGGTTAGCAGATGTTAATGCGAGTGTAGCGAAATGCTTGTGCTTCTAGCTCCGACAATGCAGTAATAACCAACGAGTAATCTAACCTAACAATTCCACAACTACTACCTTATACACACAAGTGTAAAGGGATAAAGAATATGTACATAAAGATATATGAATGAGTGATGGTACAGAACGGCATAGGCAAGATGCAGTAGATGGTATCGAGTACATTATATACATATGAGATGAGTAACGTAGGGTATGTAAACAAAGTGGCATAGTTTAAAGTGGCTAGTGATACATGTATTACATAAAGATGCAGTAGATGATATCGAGTACAGTATATACATATACATATGAGATGAGTAATGTAGGGTATGTAAACATTATATTATATACATTATATCCCTATGAACATGGTGTAATTATTAATTAAGCTTTGTATGGTGAATCAATACACCCACTTACTACAAAGATACAGGCATCAATTCAGGTGCTGGAGAGGAAGAAAGCTCAGGGATTTCATCATGAGGCCAAAACAATTAGAGTTTAATGGTTGTGATGTAAGAAAACTGAGGATGGAGCAACAACATTGTAGTTACTCCACAATACTAACCCAAATGACAGAGTGAAAAGAAGGAAGCCTGTACAGAATTTTTTCTCTCTCCAAAATATGCATCCTATTTGCAACAAGGCTCTTAATTAATACTGCAAAAATTGTGGCAATTTTTACAACTTTTTGCCCTGAATAAAAAGCGTTACGTTTGTGGCAAATCCAACACAACACATCACTGACTACCACTCTTCATTGGTCCAAGCATTGCGGTGGCTGCATCATGTTATGGGTATGCTTTTTATCGGCAAGGACTAGGGAGTTTTTCAGGATTAAAAGAAACCGAATACAGCTATAGGCACAGGCAAATTCCAAGAGGAAAATCTGGATCAGTGTGCTTTCCAATAGACACTGGAGAAGAATTCACCTTTAAGCAGGATGATAACCTAAAACACAAGGCCAAATCTACACTGGAATTGCATACAAAGACGACATTGAATGTTCTTGAGTGGCCTAGTTATAGTTTGACTTAAATTGGCTTGAAAATCTATGGCAATACTTGAAAACGTCTGTCTAGCAATGATCAACAATCAACTTGACAGAGTTTGAAGAATTCCAAAAAATAATAGTTGGCAAATATTGTATAATCTAGATGTGCAAAGCTCTTAGAGATTTATCCAAAAAGACTCACAGCTGTAACTCACAGCTCACCCGCGATATAACGATATCATAACCGCAATCGATAAGAGACATTACTGTGCAGCCGTATTCATCGACCTGGCCAAGGCTTTCGACTGTGTCAATCACCACATTCTTATCGGCAGACTCAACAGCCTTGGTTTCTCAAATGATTGCCTCGCCTGGTTCACCAACTACTTCTCTGATAGAGTTCAGTGTGTCAAATCGGCGGGCCTGTTGTCTGGACCTCTAGCAGTGTCTATCGGGGTCCAACTGCTCTTAAATGCAAGTAAAACTAAATGCATGCTCTTCAACCGATCGCTGCCTGCACCTGCCCGCCCGTCCAGCATCACTACTCTGAGAGTTTCTGACTTATAATATGTGGACAACTACAAATACCTAGGTGTATGGTTAGACTGTAAACTCTAAGTATCTCCAATCCAAAATTAAATCTAGAATCGACTTCCTTCACTCATGCTGCCAAACATATCCTTGTAAAACTGACCATCCTACCGATCCTCAACTTTGGCGATGTAATTTACAAAATAGCCCCCAATACCCTACTCAGCAAATTGGATGCAGTCTATCACAGTGCCTTCAGTTTTGTCACCAAAGCCCCATAAACACCACTGCGACCTGTATGCCTTCGTTGGCTGGCCCTCGCTTCATACTCGTCACCAAAACCACTGGCTCCAGGTCATCTACCAGTCTCTGCTAGGTAAAGCTCCACCTTATCTCAGCTCACTGGTCACCATAGCAGCACCCACCTGTAGCACGCGCTCCAGCAGATATATCTCACTGGTCACCCCCAAAGCCAATTCTTCCTTTGCCCGCATTTTCTTCCAGTTCTCTGCTGCCAATGACTGGAACAAACTGCAAAAACCACTGAAGCTGGAGACTCATATCTCCGTCACTAGCTTTAAGCACCAGCTGTCAGATCAGCTCACTGATCACTGCACCTGTACATAGCCCATCTGTAAATAGCCCATCCAACTACCTCATCCCCATACTGTTTTTATTTATTTATCTTGCTCCTTTGCACCCCAGTATCTCCACTTGGACATTCATATATATATATATATATATATATATACAGTGGGGAGAACAAGTATTTGATACACTGCCGATTTTGCAGGTTTTCCTACCTACACTTCAACTGTGAGAGACGGAATCTAAAACAAAAATCCATAAAATCACATTGTATGATTTTTAAGTAATTAATTAGCATTTTATTGCATGACATAAGTATTTGATAACCTACCAACCAATAAGAATTCCGGCTCTCACAGACCTGTTCGCTTTTCTTTAAGAATCCCTCCTGTTCTCCACTCATTATCTGTATTAACTGCACCTGTTTGAACTTGTTACCTGTATAAAAGACACCTGTCCACACACTCAATCAAACAGACTCCAACCTCTCCACAATGGCCAAGACCAGAGAGCTGTGTAAGGACATCAGGGATAAAATTGTAGACCTGCACAAGGCTGGGATGGGCTACAGGACTAAACTCCACTCGCCGTGTTTGGAGGAAGAAGAAGGATGAGTACAACCCCAAGAACACCATCCCAAACGTGAAGCATGGAGGTGGAAACATCATTCTTTGGGGATGCTTTTCTGTAAGGGGCACAGGGCGACTGCACCGTATTGAGGGGAGGATGGATGGGGCCATGTATCGCATATCTTGGCCAACAACCTCCTTCCCTCAGTAAGAGCATTGAAGATGGGTCGTGGCTGGGTCTTCCAGCATGACAACGACCCGAAACACACAGCCAGGGCAACTAAGGAGTGGCTCCGTAAGAAGCATCTCTAGGTCCTGGAGTGGTCTAGCCAGTCTCCAGACCTGAAACCAATAGAAAATCTTTGGAGGGAGCTGAAAGTCCGTATTGCCCAGCAACAGCCCTGAAACCTGAAGGATCTGGAGAAGGTCTGTATGGAGTGGGCCAAAATCCCTGCTGCAGTGTGTACAAACCTGGTCAAGAACTACAGGAAACGTATGATCTCTGTAATTGCAAACAAAGTTTTCTGTACCAAATGTTAAGTTCTGCTTTTCTGATGTATCAAATACTTATGTCATTGCAATAAAATGCAATTTAATTACTTAAAAATCATACAATGTGATTTTCTGGATTTTTGTTTTAGATTCCGTTTCTCACAGTTGAAGTGTACCTATGATAAAAGTTACAGACCTCTACATGATTTGTAAGTAGAAAAAGCAATACAAGTGTTTGTGTAAGTTTATCGATCGCTCGACAAAACAATAAGTACACTTAGCATCAGGTAACTTGGTCACTCAGGGTGTTTATCAAATATCTATTAGTTAATATATCAACTGGGACAGTTGGCTTTTCACTAGGACCGGGAGTAACAATGGCCACCTTTCTCTTTTGCACACAATTAACTCTGAGAGCCCCCACCTATCCACTTACGCAATGTGGTCGTTCACAATCATTCTTCAAAATAAAAGCCTTAAACTATGTCTGAAGACTGGTGACACCTTGAGGAAGCGATAGGAAAGGAATCTGGTTGATATCCCTTTAAATGGAGCAATGGGAGGCTATGGAACATGGAGTTTTCAAAATAGAGGCCACTTCCTGGAAAATATTTTTCTCAGGGTTTCACCTGCAATATCAGTTCTGTTATACTCACAAACAATATTTTGACAGTTTTGGAAACTTTAGAGTGTTTTCTATGCTAATCTGTCAAATATAAGCATATTCTAGCATCTGGTCCTGAGAAATAGGCCGTTTACTTTGGGAAAGTTATATTTCCAAACATAAAAATAGTGCCCCCTAGCTTCAAGGGGTTAAGTTCTGCTTTTCTGATGAATCAAATACTTATGTCATGCAATAAAATGCTAATTAATTACTTAAATTCATACAATGTGATTTCCTGGATTTTTGTTTTAGATTCCGTCTCTCACAGTTGAAGTGTACCTATGATAAAAAATTACAAACCTCTACATGCTTTGTAAGTAGGAAAACCTGCAAAATCGGCAGTGTATCAAATACTTGTTCTCCCCACTATATATATACAGTATATATATTACATATATATTCTGCACATCTAACATTCCAGTGTTTAATTGCTATATTGTAATTACTTCACCACCATGGCCTATTTATTGCCTTACCTCCCTTATCCTACTTTATTTGCACATACTGTTTATAGACTTTTTCAACTGTATTATTGACTGTATGTTTGTTTATTTCATGTGTAACTCTGTTGTTGTATGTGTCGAACTGCTTTGTTTTATCTTGGCCAGGTCGCAGTTGCAAATGAGAACTTGTTCTCAACTAGCCTACCTGGTTAAACAAAGGTGAATTTAAAAAAATAAAACCACCAAAGGTGCTTCTACAAGGTATTGACTCAGTGGTGTGAATGCATATGTACAGTGCCTTGCGAAAGTATTCGGCCCCCTTGAACTTTGCGACCTTTTGCCACATTTCAGGCTTCAAACATAAAGATATAAAACTGTATTTTTTTGTGAAGAATCAACAACAAGTGGGACACAATCATGAAGTGGAACGACATTTATTGGATATTTCAAACTTTTTTAACAAATCAAAAACTGAAAAATTGGGCGTGCAAAATTATTCAGCCCCTATACTTTCAGTGCAGCAAACTCTCTCCAGAAGTTCAGTGAGGATCTCTGAATGATCCAATGTTGACCTAAATGACTAATGATGATAAATACAATCCACCTGTGTGTAATCAATTCTCCGTATAAATGCACCTGCACTGTGATAGTCTCAGAGGTCCGTTAAAAGCGCAGAGAGCATCATGAAGAACAAGGAACACACCAGGCAGGTCCGAGATACTGTTGTGAAGAAGTTTAAAGCCGGATTTGGATACAAAAAGATTTCCCAAGCTTTAAACATCCCAAGGAGCACTGTGCAAGCGATAATATTGAAATGGAAGGAGTATCAGACCACTGCAAATCTACCAAGACCTGGCCGTCCCTCTAAACTTTCAGCTCATACAAGGAGAAGACTGATCAGAGATGCAGCCAAGAGGCCCATGATCACTCTGGATGAACTGCAGAAATCTACAGCTGAGGTGGGAGACTCTGCCCATAGGACAACAATCAGTCGTATATTGCACAAATCTGGCCTTTATGGAAGAGTGGCAAGAAGAAAGCCATTTCTTAAAGATATCCATAAAAAGTGTTGTTTAAAGTTTGCCACAAGCCACCTGGGAGACACACCAAACATGTGGAAGAAGGTGCTCTGGTCAGATGAAACCAAAATTGAACTTTTTGGCAACAATGCAAAACGTTATGTTTGGCGTTAAAGCAACACAGCTCATCACCCTGAACCCACCATCCCCACTGTCAAACATGGTGGTGGCAGCATCATGGTTTGGGCCTGCTTTTCTTCAGCAGGGACAGGGAAGATGGTTAAAATTGATGGGAAGATGGATGGAGCCAAATACAGGACCATTCTGGAAGAAAACCTGATGGAGTCTGCAAAAGACCTGAGACTGGGATGGAGATTTGTCTTCCAACAAGACAATGATCCAAAACATAAAGCAAAATCTACAATGGAATGGTTCAAAAATAAACATATCCAGGTGTTAGAATGGCCAAGTCAAAGTCCAGACCTGAATCCAATCGAGAATCTGTGGAAAGAACTGAAAACTGCTGTTCACAAATGCTCTCCATCCAACCTCACTGAGCCTGAGCTGTTTTGCAAGGAGGAATGGGAAACATTTTCAGTCTCTCGATGTGCAAAACTGATAGAGACATACCCCAAGTGACTTACAGCTGTAATCGCAGCAAAAGGTGGCGCTACAAAGTATTAACTTAAAGGGGGCTGAATAATTTTGCACTCCCAATTTTTCAGTTTTTGATTTGTTAAAAAAGTTTGAAATATCCAATAAATGTCGTTCCACTTCATGATTGTGTCCCACTTGTTGTTGATTCTTCACAAAAAAATACAGTTTTATATCTTTATGTTTGAAGCCTGAAATGTGGCAAAAGGTCGCAAAGTTCAAGGGGGCCGAATACTTTCGCAAGGCACTGTAAATGACTGTAACACAACAAAATAAGTGTAGAACAAGTCAAAGGGTATGATAACTTTCTGAAGGCACTGTAAATGGCATTATAAAATGACGTTTATAATTTTGAGTAGGCTACAGTTGCCTACAATATGTAAGATTTGTTTGGGCCAACAAATGAATGAGATATAACAGAGACAGATATTTTTTACATTATTTATCAACAACAGTTCTCAGAATTGTCTAAATGCTATGCAACTGAATGTTGTTCTAATGTGTAGAATTATAACAAGATAACAATATTACAAATACTTGTCATGAATGGATACGGTCAACTGTATTAGCCTAGAGAATTAGCCTCCTATGACTTGTCAGGTAAATGTCAGGAAAATGACCCTGTCATACATACCTGGGTAAACAACATGTATAATATCTACACTTAGAGCGCAAGATATGAACAGCTGTGCGAAACATGACTTTGGGGAAGGAAGGGGATTTCCAAAAATCTATTCACGTTCACTGAATGATAACTCCAGAGTTTAGAGAAAGGGAAGTGAAGTAAATGACGGGGGAATTCCCCTTTTTGTTAAGGTAAAACCGAGGCAGTCTGATATGCTTTGACATTTAGAAAGTTCCTCTGTGTTATATGCAGTTTCGCCCACAGGGATGAAATGAAGAACCAAAAGAGATGCTGGAGGTGAATATGAAATGTGGAGGAAGTACATTCTGAGTACTAGACTGGACCCATCTATGACGTCTGGAAAGTCATGATGAGTCACCGTCATCATATTTTCATAGGAGGCTGATAGCAGTCATAATGACTGAAACAAAAAGGAGTAAATAATTCCCTTGGGAGGGAGGAACTATTGGATAAATGGAGTTCTCATTTACATTGCTATTTCCATAATCTGATGCCTCATACTATTCAAATAATGATATTGCAGCCAGTAGTTTTCAATAGAGAGAGAGGCTGGCTGTTATGTCTGTTTTCACGTAGATGTTCCTGTTTTTGTGGATGACCAAATATGATTATTAAAGAGGTAAGAAAACATGCTAAAAGTAAAAACAAATAAATGCCTAATGTGTCTGGCTTCCCTTTCTCCTTTCCTCACTTCCTTTCCTCCTTTCCTTTCCTTGCTTCATATCTCCTTTTCATCCTTTCATTTGCTAATCCTTCCTTTCCTGGCTTCCTTTTCTGGTTTCCTATCTCACATATCTAATTTCCTTTCCTAGCTATCTTTGCTTTCCTCCTTTCCTTACATACTTTATTTCCCTCCTTTCCTAAATCCCTTTCCTCCTTTCCTTTCCTTGCTTCATATCTCCTTTTCATTCTTTCATTTCCTAATCCTTCCTTTCCTGGCTTCCTTTTCTGTTTTCCTATCTCACATATCTAATTTCCTTTCCTAGCTATCTTTGCTTTCCTCCTTTCCTTACATACTTTATTTCCCTCCTTTCCTAAATCCCTTTCCTCCTTTCCTTTCCTTGCTTCATATCTCCTTTTCATCCTTTCATTTCCTAATCCTTCCTTTCCTGGCTTCCTTTTCTGTTTTCCTATCTCACATATATAATTTCCTTTCCTAGCTATCTTTCCTTTCCTCCTTTCCTTACATATTTTATGTCAAACTCGTTCCACGGAGGGCAGTGTCTGCGGGTTTTTGTTTTACTTTCAATTAAGACCTCGACAAACAGGTGAGGGGAGTTCCTTAGTAATTAGTGACCTTAAATCATCAATCAAGTACAGGTAGAGCGAAAACCAGAAGATACTCAGCCCTCCATCCGTTGAACGTTTGACAGTTGCTTTAGACCAATACTATTGCCATCTACTGGCTGTGTTGAATCCCTACATGGGAAATCTCTATTTCCTTCTTAGCTTTCCTGATTTTCATTGGTAGTTCCCTTTCCTCCTTTCCTAGCTGGTTTCTTAGCAGGTCAGTAAGGGGATGGATCACTTTTTTTTTATTGCTGCCACATCTTGGGTAGGTGTTGAACAAATCAACTAACCACATTGCATGTTTTAGCAATCTGATCCCCGACTTTGCAGTCAATAATGTTTCACATAACCAATGGTTTATACAATGCAGTCTGCAATAGAATTACTTTTGCTTCCCTCCAGGCCTGAGGGCACACATTTTCTAGTAGGCTTAAATTGAAGATATGGCAAATACGAATGGCAATATTGTCCACTGTTATCCTCAGTAATTTTCCATCCAAGATGTCAGACTCCGGTGTCTTGTCATTGTTAGTAAACAAGAATATTTTTTTCACCTCTTCCACACTTACACAGGCAGGTAGGAAAGCAAAGGCTAGCTTTTTCAAACAGAAATTTGCATCCTGTAGCACAAACTCCAAAAAGTACATGGAGATTAAGAGCACCTTCTCCCAGCTGCCCACTACACTGAGGCTAGGAAACACCACCGATAAATCCACGATAATTGAGAATTTCAATAAGCATTGTTATACGACTGGCCATGCTTTCCACCTGGCAACCCCTACCCTGGTCAACTATGGAATGCCGTTTGGGTCTTTGCGTGTCAAAAAGATACACATCAAATAACACTATTTGACACGTCAAATAACACTATTTGATACATCAAATAAGCATCTTTACCAATCAGGACCTGAATATGACTCCAAGTCACATAATGATTTAACACGTTCATAAATTTTGTACGTAGTTATTACACATTGATTACACTCTCACTCGTATTTCATATGTCACAACGATTCACCGATACGTATGCTACGAATCAAATCAAATTAAATTTTTTATTTGTCACATACACTTGGTTAGCAGATGTTATTGCGAGTGTAGCGAAATGCTTGTGCTTCTAGTTTCGACAATGCAGTAGTAACCAACGAGTAATCTAACAATTCCACAACCTAACAATTCCACAACTACCACCTTATACACACAAGTGTAAAGGGATAAAGAATATGTACATAAATATATATGAATGAGTGATGGTACAGAAAGGCATAGGCAAGATGCAGTAGATGGTATCGAGTACAGTATATACATATGAGATGAGTAATGTAGAGTATGTAAACATAAAAGTGGCATAGTTTAAAGTGGCTAGTGATACATGTATTACATAAAGATAGCAAGATGCAGTAGATGGTATAGAGTACAGTATATACATATGAGATGAGCAATGTAGGGTATGTGAACATTATTTTAAGTGGCATTAAAGTGGCTAGTGATACATTTTTTTTACATCAATTTCCATTACTAAAGTGGCTGGAGTTGAGTCAGTATGTTGACAGCAGCCAAACAATGTTAGTGGTGGCTGTTTAACAGTCTGATGGCCTTGAGATAGAAGCTGTTTTTCAGTCTCTCAGTCCCTGCTTTGATGCACCTGTACTGACCTCGCCTTCTGGATGATAGCGGGGTGAACAGGCAGTGGCTCGGGTGGTTGTTGCCCTTGATGATGTAGGTGGTGTAGGTGTCCTGGAGGGCAGGTAGTTTGCCCCTGGTGATGCATTGTGCAGACCTCACTACCCTCTGGAGAGGGCTCAGAATGCACCCTTGTGGGGCCACAGTGTTGAGGATCAGCGGGGTGGAGATGTTGTTACCTACCCTCACCACCTGGGGGCGGCCCATCAGGAATTCCAGTACCCAGTTGCACAGGGCGGGGTCGAGACCCAGGGACTTGAGCTTGATGACGAGTTTGGAAGGTACTATGGTGTTAACTGCTGAGCTGTAGTCGATGAACAGCATTCTCACCTAGTTATTCCTCTTGTCCAGATGGGTTAGGGCAGTGTGCAGTGTGGTTGCGATTGCATCGTCTGTGGACCTATTGGGGCGGTAAGCAAATTGGAGTGGGTCTCGGGTGTCAGGTAGGGTGGAGGTGATATGGTCCTTGAGTAGTCTCTCAAAGCACTTCATGATGACGGAAGTGAGTGCTACGGGGTGGTAGACGTTTAGCTCAGTTACCTTAGCTTTCTTGGGAACAGGAAAAATGGTGGCCCTCTTGAAGCATGTGGGGATGTGGGGACAGCAGACTGGGATAAGGATTGATTGAATATGTCCGTAAACACACCAGCCAGCTGGTCTGCGCATGCTCTGAGGACGTGGCTGGGGATGCCGTCTGGACCTGCAGCCTTGCGAGGGTTAACACGTTTAAATGTTTTATTCACATCGGCTGCAGTGAAGGAGAGCATGCAGGTTTTGGTAGCGGGCCGTGTCAGTGGCACTGTATTGTCCTCAAAGTGAGCAAAGAAGTTATTTAGTCTGTCTGGGAGCAAGACATCCTGGTCCGCAACGCAGCTGATTTTCTTTTTATAATCCGTGATTGACTGCCACATACCCTGCCTCATACCTCTTGCGTCTGAGCCGTTGAATTGCAACTCTACTTTGTCTCTATACTGACGCTTAGCTTGTTTGATTGCCTTGCGGAGGGAATAGCTACACTGTTTGTTTACACTAGTGTGGAGTAAATAAAAATACGTGACAGAAGCCTACCGTCAATTAGACAATGATGAATTGAGTTAACTTCAATCCTACAGACAACCTAGAAACTGAATTGAAAGGGATCCACACAGAAGCTAAGGAGAATGGCTACATTTCAGACAATGAGTTCAAATTTATTTTCAATGGCAAGTCCGCATAGTGCTTCTTTTTACCTTCTTCCAAAAATCCACAAAAAATCCACTGAAAATCCCCCAGGCAGACCAGTCATTAGGGGTAATGAAAGACTGACAGAACCCATCTCTAAGTACATTGATTACTTTATTAAGCCTTTTCTGACATCACTCCCAGCCTATCTTCAAGATACCACAGATGTGTTGAACAAAATTAAGGAATTGAACAATATACAGTAGGTACAGCTTCCTTTTTAGTCACCATGGATGTGGAGTCTCTATACACCACCATTGAGCATGAACAAGGTTTGGCAGCTATGCACCATTTCTTGAGTACCCGGCCTGAGACTGAGATACCTCCTACAGAATTCATTGTCTTACTGACTGAATGGACTCTTAATCATAACATCTTTATCTTCCAGGACCGTATTTTTAAACAGATCAAAAGGCGTGCCATGGGAGCTTGCTTACAGCCCTTCCTATGTTGGTTTGTACTTGGGTAAATGGGAAAATGACTTCATTTTAGATCCTTCTAATAACCATTTCTTTGACCGGATTATATGGTGGGGACGCTATATTGATGATGTTTGCCTGTTTATTTCCTTCCACCAATACCTTAACAACATTAACCCTAACATCAAACTAACTATGGAGTACAGCAAGGATAACATTCATTTTTTTGGACCTCGACATTAGTAAAAATGACAAAGGTTGCTTGCACACATCAATCTTTAGCAAGCCTACAGATGGGAATACCATTCTGAGGGCAGACAGCTTTCACCCCAAAAGGCTAAAAGAGAATATTCCATATGGCCAATTCCAAAGAGTCCGCCGAATTTGCGATCAGGAAACAGACTAAAGTGTCAAATCTGCTGAATTGGAGAATCGCTTCTTGAATCGAGGCTACAGCGTTCAGGTCCTGAAAGATACAGGTATAAGGGCTGGATTACTTGACAGAGAGAACATGTTGCGAAGGGGAGTGCCTCGTGACCCATCAGAGAGAGTGTATTTTGTTACAAAATATAGCACTGAAGCAGAGAACATTAAAAGTGTCACACCCTGACCTTAGTGTACTTTGTTTTCCTTGTTATTTTGGTTAGGTCAGGGTGTGACATGGGTGATGTGTGTGACTTGTCTAGGGTTTTGTATGTTTATGGGGCTGGTGCCTTTCTAGGTAGTTTGTATGTCTATGGTTGCCTAGATTGGTTCTCAATTAGAGGCAGCTGTCTATCGTTCTCTCTGATTGGGAACCATATTTAGACAGCCATATTCTGTGGGTACTTTGTGGGTGGTTGTCGTCTGTCTTTGTATCTATGCACCAGATAGGACTGTTTCGGTTTATCACATTTGTTTTGGTATTTTGTAGTGTTCACGTTTATGGTCTTTATTAAACATGTTGAACTCTAACCAAGCTGCGCTTTGGTCCAATCCTTCGCCCACAGAAGAAAGTGTAACAAAAAGAATCATTAACAATAATTGGGGATTCATCCAAAGTGATACGCTTCTACGCCAAGTCTTTCCTAAGCCACCAGTCATAAGCTTTAAGTGATGTCCTACTCTAAATCACAAATTAGTCCACAGTTATCTTCCGGGTGACTCTCAAAAAACTTGGCTTAGCCACAAACCCAAGGGCTCTTTTAAATGTAGCCATTGCAACCATTGCAGAAATATTGCACAGAATAATTATTTTGTTGACACAGCTTCCAAAATGGAGTATTACGTCAAGCATTTCATTAACTGCAAAACCATGTCATTTATAGATTGGAATGTCCACAGTGCAAGGTGTTCTACATTGGACGGACAAAGAGACGCCTTCAAGACCGCTTAGCGGAACACAAGTACGCCATACGGGTAGGCAATGAAGACTACCCCATGGCAAGGCACTACAAGTCCTTACACCATAGCAACCCTGCCTCCCTACAACCTATGGGTATTGATCATGTTCCGGCCTCTATTAGAAAAGGGGACCGTCTTAAACAGTTAAACCAACGGGAAAGTTTTGGGATTTACAAACTACAGGCCACTAAATAACCTGGTTTAAATGAAGATATGGATTTCTCACCCTTCCTGTAGGGTCGTGATAGGTCCATTTGCTGTCATCTAGTGGACATTTTGCTCAATTGCCCTCAGCTATGTTTAGACTGTTGTTCATGTTTTGCTGTGTTCTCGTGTACTAGGGAATATATTGCTTGTTTATTTTTGACACTTCTCCCAGTCATATTTAAGGTTAGAACTACCTTTCTAAGTGTTCTGATACTTCTAGCTTGGAGTTGTATCTTTATGATAACATAGCTACAGCATTTAACCTTTTAATGTGTATATTATTGCTTATTAGGTGTGTCCAATCAATTTTGTAACCACTCCTTCTTTCAATTCAATTAGGGTTAATTAGAAAAGCTGTTCAAAAGAGGACATTGTATTCCTTTTTTTTGGTACCCCTGATGAAGGCCATGCAGCCGAAACGAGTCGTTTTTTAAAAACTTTGTTTCTATTGAACATGCCATACTAATAAAGGCATTTTAATGAATTATATGATGACCAATTTACCCTTTTACCAAAGAGCACCTTCTACCTACCAAAATGTACTACTGTGTACCTTAGTAGCGCATCCCTCCCTCCCTCTTCCTACTAGCTACACTGTATGTATTCGGTCAGGTTTCCGGTAACCTTGCCCTGGTTAAAAGCAGTGGTTCGCGCTTTCAGTTTCTCACGAATGCTGCATCAATCCACGGTTTCTGGTTTGGGAATGTTTCAATAGTTGCTGTGGGTACGACATCACCGATGCACTTTCTAATGAACTCGCTCACCGAATCAGCGTATTCGTCAACGTTGTTGTTGGACGCAATGCGGAACATATCCCAATCCACGTGATCGAAGCAGTCTTGAAGCGTGGAATCAGATTGGTCGGACCAGCGTTGAACAGACCTGAGCGCGGGAGCTTCCTGTTTTAGTTTCTGTCTATAGGCTGGAAGCAACAAAATGGAGTCGTGGTCAGCTTTTCCGAAAGGAGGGCGGGGGAGGGCCTTATATGCATTGCGGAAATTAGACTAACAATGATCCATGGTTTTACCAGCCCTGGTTGCACAATCGATATGCTGATAGAATTTAGGGAGTCTTCAGATTAGCCTTGTTAAAATCCCCAGCTACAATAAATGCAGCCTCAGGATATGTGGTTTCCAGTTTACATAGAGTCAAATAAAGTTCGTTCAGGGCCATCGATGTGTCTGTTTGGGGGGAATATATACGGCTGTGATTATAATCGAAGAGAATTCTCTTGGTAGATAATGCGGTCTAATTGATTGTGAGGAATTCTAAGTCAGGTGAACAGAAGGACTTGAGTTCCTGTATGTTGTTATGATCACACCACGTCTCGTTAATCATAAGGCATACCCACCCGCCCCTCTTCTTACCAGAAAGATGCTTGTTTCTGTCAGCGCGATACATGAAGAAACCAGTTGGCTGCACCAACTCCGATAGCGTGTCTCGAGTGAGCCATGTTTCCGTGAAGCAAAGAACGTTACAGTCTCTGATGTCTCTCTGGAATGCTACCCTTGCTCGGATTTCATCAACCTTTTTGTCAAGAGACTGGACATTGGCGAGTAGTATGCTAGGGATTGGTGCGCGATGTGTCCTTCTCCGGAGCCTGACCAGAAGACCACTTCGTTTGCCCCTTTTACGGCGAGGTTGTTTAGGTTCGCAGGCTGGGATCCGATCCATTGTCCTGGATGGTGGGCAAAACACAGGATCCTCATCGGGAAAGTCATATTCCTGGTTGTAATGATGGTGAGTTGACGTTGCTCTTAGGCTCTGTATGTAATGAAACCTAAGATTACCTGGAGTACCAATGTAAGAAAATAACACGTTAAAAAACAAAATACTGCATAGTTTCCTTGGAACGCGAAGCGAGGCGGCCATCTCTGTCGGGATGTCATAGATTTTGTCACTGATGATCACATTTGCATAAAGGTCGTTTGGACTCCGCCCAAGTCTCAGGTATTGATGAAAGACTCAACTTCTGTTTTTCCGAGGTAAAATTAGCTAGCTAGTTAACAATGGCTGCCCAATTCCTCAAATTGTAAATCTACCATCTCTGATTGCACCAGACTGCTGCTCACGGACGGAAGAGATGAACTTCAACCATCAATAGCCAGGTAACGTTAACTTAATGTTAGCTGAAGTTAATTTGTTCTTAATGTAGAACATCAAATTATCAGATTTGGCTGAGTTGGCTGCAATATGGCAGCAGTACTTCAGTCAATGTCAGCAAAGGATATTGGTTATTAGTGAAGTGTCAGTAAAGTGTTTCTAACAAAAGTAAACCTTAACACCAAGACAAGCAATATGGATTGTATATTTACATTTTAATGATCATTAAGTGAACAATAACAGCCAATATGGAAACACAGTGCATTTGGTAAGTATTCAGACCCCTTGACTTTTTCCATATTTTGTTACATTAGAGCCTTACTCTAAAATGTATTAAATAAATTAAAATGTAGTGTCATACCCAAGAAGACTTAATGGTGTAATGGCAAAGTACTGAGTAAAGGGTCATAAATGTAATATTTCCTTTTTTTATACATTTGCAAAAATGTCAACCTGTTTTTGCGTTGTCATTATGGGGTATTGTGTGTGAATTGATGAGGGGGGGAAATTATTGTATCCACTTTTTGAGTAAGGCTGTAACGTAATAAAATGTGGAAAAAGTCAAGGGGTCTTGAATATGTTCCGAATGCACTGTACAAACAATACAGATGTAAGTAGATTAAATGTTGATGTGCAGTTACATTTTCAAACACTCAATTGCTACTGTAGTTTAGTGCTACTAGATGCAATTATGTATTGTAAAAATGTTTTTATGCAACACCGAAATGTGGAGAATCACAATACCGGAGGTCATGAATTCCCTAAAGGCATTGTAGGTGCTATGAAGAGAAAGCCTTAGTGTCACAGCACATGTGTTTGCCTCTGGTTATGTTTTCTTCTGCTGCCCAGCGAGACGTCCTCGCGCTGTATGGAGGAATTCGATGGTCGGGTTGTCCTCAAACCCAAGGGGGTGGCACCACCGTTGCCCCAGTAGCAAACTCCCCCACCATCACCACTGTTAGAGGAGGACATTCTCCATCTGAGGAGTACACAGTAAAACATTTAAAATCCACATTTAAATGACAAAATGTAATAATATGCAGTTACCGATAAACTTGAACAATTTACTATTTTACCTTGCACCTCAGCCAGCCAGTTGAACCAGTGGCAGATGGTGTCGTTCTCCAAACACCGCCGGTTGCCGCCAGGTATGCAATAGCTTACTTTAAACAGGTCCCGCAGGTCCTTGGCAGTGGGAGGCTTTATGGAGTCCACAAAAAGTGCTCGGAAGCTGTCTGGGTGGTTCCCTAATGCTTCGAGCAGTCCAAGAGAGTTGAGACGATATTTGAACCTGTTATGGTTTAGAGACAGTATTTATATTTAAAATAAGTGTTAAGGACATTATAGTGATGTGTATTGATTTAGGGGGGTGGACTGATTAACTTCTTCGATATAGGGGGCGCTCTTTTAATTTTTGGATGAAAAACGTTCCCGTTTTAAACAAGATATTTTGTCACGAAAAGATGCTTGACTATGCATATAATTGACAGCATTGGAAAGAAAACACTCTGACGTTTCCAAAACTGCAAAGATATTGTCTGTGAGTGCCACAGAACTGATGTTACAGAAAAAACCCAGATAAAAATACAATCAGGAAGTGCCGCATTTTTTTACACCGCCTCATGGCAATGACTCCTTATATGGCTGTGGAGGAGCTAGGAGTCAGCTTACCTTTTCCACGTTTTCCCCAAGGTGTCTGCAGCATTGGGACGTATTTGTAGGCATATCATTGGAAGATTGACCCTAAGAGACTACATTTACCAGGTGGTCTGCATTTTCGATTTTTTTTCTTAGCCAAACGTGATGAACAAAACGGAGCTATTTCTCTTACACAAATAATCTTTTTGGAAGAAATGAACATTTGCTATCTAACTGAGAGTGTCGTCATTGAAAACATCCGAAGTTCTTCAAAGGTAAATGATTTTATTTGAATGCTTTTCTTGTTTTTGTGAAAATGTTGCCTGCTGAATGCTAGGCTTAATGCTATGCTAGGCTATCAATACTCTTACACACATGCTTGTGTAGCTTTGGTTAAAGCATATTTTGAAAACCTGAGATGACAGTGTTGTTAACAAAAGGCTAAGCTTGTGTTTCAACATATTTATTTCATTTCATTTGCGATTTTCATGTTTAGGAAACGTTGCGTTATGGTAATGAGCTTGAGGCTATGATTACGCTTCCGGATACGGGATTGCTCGACGCTAGAGGTTAAAAATACTTATGTTAGAGGAGGTAATGACAAGTACTTCACAGATTTATGACAGAGTTGACTTACTGCTCCAAGGCCACCTGCATGCTCCCTTGGACAAATTGTTGAGCCACCAATTCAACCACACCTTCTCTGTCCTCCATTGTCTTGACAACAGTCCTTTTTTTTGTAAGGGATCAAGCCTCCTCCTGTCTGTCTTAATGCAACCGCTGTGTCAGATTTCAAAAAGGCTTTACGGCGAAAACACACCTTGCGAATTATGTTAGGTCAGCGCTAGTCACAGAAAAACATCCAGCCATTTTCCAAAGAAGGAGAGGTGTCAGAAAAGTCAGAAATAGCATTATAAATATTCACTTACCTTTGATGATCTTGATCGGAATGCACTCCCAGGAATCCCAGTTCCACAATAAATGTTTGTTTTGTTCGATAAAGTCCATCTATTATGTCCAAATACCTCCTTTTTGTTCACTCGTTTAGCCCAGTAATCCAAATGCATAATGCGCGATCACTTGTTCAGACGAAATGTCAAAAAAGTTATATTACAGTTTGTAGAAACATGTCAAACGATGTGTATCAGTCTTTAGGATGTTTTTAACATGAATCTTCAATAATGTTCCAACCGGAGAATTCCTTTGTCTTTAGAAATGCAATGGAACGCAGCTACCACTCACGGGTGCGCGCGTGATCAGCTCACGCCACTCTGCCAGACTGCTGGCTCAAACAGCTCTCATTATGTCCTCCTTCACAGTAGAAGCCTCAAACAAGTTTCTAAAGACTGGTGACATCTAGTGGAAACCTTAGGAAGTGCAATATGACCCCATAGACACTGTATGTTTGATAGGCAATGACTTGAAAAACTACAAACCTCAGATTTCCCACTTCCTGGTTTGATTTTTTTCTCACGTTTTTGCCTGCCATATGAGTTCTGTTATACTCACAGACACCAAACAGTTTTAGAAACTTCAGAGTTTCTTCTATCCAATACTAATAATAATATGCATATATTAGCATCTGGGACAGAGTAGGAGGCAGTTCAGTCTGGGCACTCTCTTCATCCAAAAGTGAAAACCCTGCGCCCTATCCCAAAAAGGTTAATTCCATGTATAACATGTGGGGGTAGGGGGAGGGCCCAGATAACCGGATATTTGTTCCTGATGCTGTGCGCCCATCAACCCAGAAGTGGGCCCACTCTTCCAGGCTTACCTGCCACCTCCCATCAGACCCTGGCCTTTGTGCAGCAATGGTTTTGATGGCCTACCATGATCCCGGGCGTCTCCGCATTCGTCACCCCTTGCACGGTATGTGCGCAGAACAAGATTCCTTGACAAGCTCAGGCTGGTCTCCTTCAACCACTCCCTGTCCCTCACCTTCCCTGGTCTCACATATCACTGGACTTTGTCACGGGTCTCCCCCGTCTGATGGCAACACTACCATCCTGACAGTAGTGGACCGGTTCTCCAAAGCCGCCCACTTAATTTCTCTCCCCAAACTACACTCTGCCAAAGAGAAGGCCCAGCTCATGGTGCAGCACGTCTTCCGGATCCATGGACTCCCGGAGGACATGGTCTCCAACCGGGGTCCTCAGTTCTCATCCCGGTTCTTGAAGGAGTTCTGCACACTCATTGGGTCATCAGCCAGCCTGTCCTCCAGGTCCCACCCTCAGTCCAACGGCCAGTCGGAGCGAGCCAATCTAGACCTGGAGACAACTCTTCACTGTGTTGTCTCCGCCAAACCAACCAGCTGCTGCCAGCAATTTATGTGGGTTGAATACGCCCACAACACCCTCCCCTGCTCTGCTACTGGGCTCTCACCTTTCGGGTGTTCCCTGGGTTATCAGCCCCCGCTCTTCCTGGAGCAAGAGGAAGAGGTCGGCATACCCTCTGCCCAGATGTTAGTCAGCTGCTGTCGCCGTACCTGGAAGAGAGTCCAGTCGGCTCTTCTCAAGACCACCTCCAGGTATCGATGACAAGCAGACCACCACCAGACCACAGCAATTTAAATCACTATAACACTTAACAAAGGCCTGCAGTCCGTTTTAGAATGGGTGGCAAGACATATGCTAGTCCTAAATATTTCAAAAACTAAAAGCATTGTGTTTGGGAAAATCCATTCACTAAACCCTAAACCTCAACTAAATTGTAATGCATAATGTGGAAATTGAGCAAGTTGAGAAGAGTAAACTGCTTGGTGTAACCCTGGATTGTAAACTGTCATGGTCAAAACATATTGATGCAACGATAGCTAAGATGAGGAGAGGTCTGTCCATAATAAAGCACTGCTCTGCTTTCTTGACATCGCTAAGCCGTAGATTTGTTGCACCTGGACTACTGCCCAGTCTTATGTTCAAGTGCCACAAAGAGAGATATAGGCAAATTAAAGTTGCCCCAGAACAGAGCAGCATGGCATAGCTAACATGCATGTCAATCTCTCCTGGCTCAAAGTAGAGGAGTGATTAACTGCATCACTACTTGTCTTTGTGAGAGGTTAATGACATGTTGATAGCACTAGGTTGTCTGTTTAAACAACTAGCACACAGCTCAGACAGCCACGCATACCCCACAAGACATGCCACTAGAGGTCTCTTTACATTCCCCAAGTCCTGAACAGACTATGGGAAACGCATAGTACTACATATAGCCATGGCTACATGAAACTCTTTTCCAAATCAAGTAACTCAAACAGTGAAATCAGACTCCCCCAAAGAAAAAGATAGAGCTACACCTTATGGAACAGCATGGACTGTGGGGAGACACACACATACAAACACACGCACTCTACACACACGTATATTGTAATATTGCGGTATTATGGATTGTGTATTGTAGACATATTGTGGTAGTGTGTAGTAATGTGTTGTGTGATGTACTGTTTTATTTAGTAAGTAATTGCCTTAATCTTGTTTGGACCCCAGGAAGAGTAGCTGCTGTCTTGGCAGAAGCTAATGGGGATCTGAAATAAATACAAAAGATAAGTTGTGAGTTATTGGGAGTCCAACTTTTTCATGAAACTTGTTGACTCTGTCCACTGTGCTGCCAATTGTGCACGTCTGTGTGAAGGTTACACAATGGCTGGTAAAGATCATATTCTCAGTGACTCATCTTTTTTGATCAGCGACAAAGACCAAACCATGACATAGAGATAGATACAGTCCTGTATCAGCTGGTGTTGTTGCCTATTTACTTAAACTTTGTATGATAGTAAGGGAAGAACTGGCTGCCTTCTGGTAGACTACTAATAGGTAATGGTGCTCGTTCACCAAAGAAACTGAGAAGTTATTATTGGTAGTTATCATTTCATAACCACTTTACCCTGTCAATTCTAAGTAAATACCAGATAGTGGACGGTTGGCTAAAATAAATCATTATCCATTTATTGAAGCATCTGAGATAGATTTTTACACAAAGCAATTATAATATTACACAATACACATAACACCAAATATTCATGTTTTATTGAGAGATTGGGGAGTAAATTCTCCTACAATCCAGAAGATGGCACTATGCACCTGAATTAATAATTCCCTAATACAGTAGCAAATGAGCACTCGCAAGAATTCAGTATTCTTGATAGCAGAGTTATACATTCATTCACATTTAAGATTTATTATCAATAAATGTTCTATCAATGCATATTTGTGCATTGCATAGGTCAAGCAGTGTCATGGCGAATTCTATGTTAATTCTAGTCCACTCGAGAAATAAACTGATGTCCTATTCAAAATGGAACAGTCATTACATTGAAATGGAAGTGATCCAAATTCTGGTGGGAAGGTTTTGAAGAAGACTGAAATTCTTCTTTGCTTTGTTTGAACCCAGAGTCAGTAAAAGTGCACTGCCCCCGGAGCAGAGTTAGGGGTTAAGTGCCTTGCTCAAGGGCGCAATGGCAGGCGATGGCATCTAGGATACTGATTCCAGTAACAATCTGGTTGCCAGCTCACAACCCACAAGATGTCCCCATTGGACTCAGAATTTTAACCAGAGACCGGCTGTTGGCCTGTTTCTAACCTCTAGGCTACCTGCCACCCCAGTTCAGGGATTTTGGAGATGGTAAAAATCAGTGGTGGAAAAATGACTCAATTGTCATACTTCAGTAAAAGTAAAGATACCTTAATAGAAAATGACTCAAGTAAAAGTGAAAGTCACCCAGTAAAATACTACTTGAGTAAAAATGCAAAGGTATTTGGTTTTAAACATACTTAAGTATCAAAAGTATCAAAAAACTTCCGGCGCCGACAGAGATGGCCGCCTCGCTTCGCGTTCCTTGGAAACTATGCAGTATTTTGTTTTTTAACGTGTTATTTCTTACATTGGTACCCCAGGTAATCTTAGGTTTCATTACATACAGTCGGGAGGAACTACTGAATATAAGAGCAACGTCAACTCACCATCATTACAACCAGGAATACGACTTTCCCGAAGCGGATCCTGTGTTTTGCCCACCACCCAGGATAATGGATCGGATCCCAGCCGGTGAACCTAAACAACGTCCCAGTAAAAGGGGCAAACGAGGCGGTCTTCTGTTCAGGGTCCGGAAACGGGCACATCTCTCACCACTCCCTAGCATACTACTTGCCAATGTCCAGTCTCTTGACAACAAGGTTGATGAAATCCGAGCAGGGGTAGCATTCCAGAGAGACATCAGAGACTGTAACGTTCTTTGCTTCACGAAACATGGCTCACTCGAGAAACGCTAACGGGGTCGGTAAAAGCCAGCTGGTTTCTTCACGCATCGCGCCGACAGAAACAAGCATCTTTCTGGTAAGAAGAGGGGCGGGGGGGTATGCCTTAAGATTAACGAGACGTGGTGTGATCATAACAACATACAGGAACTCAAGTCCTTCTGTTCACTTGACTTAGAATTCCTCACAATCAAATGTCGACCGCATTATCTACCAAGAGAATTCTCTTCGATTAAAATCACAGCCGTATATATTCCCCCCCCAAGCAGACACATTGATGGCCCTGAACAAACTTTATTTGACTCTAGGTAAACTGGAAACCACATACCCTGAGGCTGCATTCATTGTAGATGGGGATTTTAACAAGGCCAATCTGAAAACAAGACTCCCTAAATTCTATCAGCATATCGATTGTAAACTAAAACAGGAAGCTCCCGCGCTCAGCTCTGTTCAACGCTGGTCCGACCAATCTGATTCCACGCTTCAAGACTGCTTTAATCACGTGGATTGGGATATGTTTCGCATTGCATCCAACAACAACATTGATGAATACGCTGATTCGGTGAGCGAGTTCATTAGAAAGTGCATTGGCGATGTCGTACCCACAGCAACTATTAAAACATTCCCGAACCAGAAACCGTGGATTGACACCGCGCGACACTGAAAGCGCGAACCACTCTTTTAAACCAGGGCAAGGTGACCGGAAACATGACAGAATACAAATAGTGTAGCTATTCCCTCCACAAGGCAATCAAACAAGCTAAGCGTCCGTATAGAGACAAAGGAGAGTTGCAATTCAACGTCTCAGACACAAGAGGTATGTGGCAGGGTCTACAGTCAATCACGGATTACAAAAAGAAAACCAGCCCCGTCGCATACCAGGATGTCTTGCTCCCAGACAGACTAAATAACTTTTTTGCTCGCTTTGAGGACAATACAGTGCCACTGACATGGCCCTCTACCAAAACCTGTGGACTCTCCTTCACTGCAGCCGACATGAGTAAAACATTTAAACGGGTTAACCCTCACCCAGACATCAACCCCAGCCACGTCCTCAGAGCATGCGCAGACCAGCTGGCCGGTGTGTTTACGGACATATTCAATCAATCCTTATCCCAGTCTGCTGTCCCCACATGCTTCAAGAGGGCCACCATTGTTCCTGTTCCCAAGAAAGCTAAGGTAACTGAGCTAAACGACTACCGCCCCGTAGCACTCACTTCTGTTATTATGAAGTGCTTTATGAGACTAGTCAAGGACCATATCACCTAGACCCACTCCAATTTGCTTACCGCACCAATAGATCCACAGACGACACAATCGCAACCACACTGCACCTCCCTAACCCATCTGGACAAGAGGAATACCTACAGTGCCTTGCGAAAGTATTCGGCCCCCTTGAACTTTGCGACCTTTTGCCACATTTCAGGCTTCAAACATAAAGATATAAAACTGTATTTTTTTGTGAAGAATCAACAACAAGTGGGACACAATCATGAAGTGGAACGACATTTATTGGATATTTCAAACTTTTTTAACAAATCAAAAACTGAAAAATTGGGCGTCCCACTTGTTGTTGATTCTTCACAAAAAAATACAGTTTTATATCTTTATGTTTGAAGCCTGAAATGTGGCAAAAGGTCGCAAAGTTCAAGGGGGCCGAATACTTTCGCAAGGCGCTGTATGTGAGAATGCTGTTCATCGACTACAACTCAGCATTTATCACCATAGTCCCTCCAAACTCGTCATCAAGCTCGAGACCCTGGGTCTCGACCCCGCCCTGTGCAACTGGGTACTGGACTTCCTGACGGGCCGCCCCCAGGTGGTGAGAGTAGGTAACAACATCTTCACCCCGCTGATCCTCAACACTGGGGCTCCACAAGGGTGCGTTCTGAGCCCTCTCCAGTACTCCCTGTTCACCCACGACTGTGTGGCCATGCACACCTCCAACTCAATCCTCAAGTTTGCGGATGACAATACAGTGGTAGGCTTGATTTCCAACAACGACGAGACGGCCTACAGGGAGGAGGTGAGGGCCCTTGGAGTGTGGTGTTAGGAAAATAACCTCACACTCAGCGTCAAAAAAACAAAGGAGATGATCGTGGACTTCAGGAAACAGAGGAAGCACCCCCCTATCCACATCGACGGGACAGTAGTGGAGAGGGTAGTAAGTTTTAAGTTCTTCGGCATACACATCACGGACAAACTGAATTGGTCCACCCACATAGACAGCGTGGTGAAGAAGGCGCAGCAGCGCCTCTTCAACCTCAGGAGGCTGAGGAATTTCGGCTTGTCACCAAAAGCACTCAAACTTTTACAGATGCACAATCGAGAGCATCCTGTCGGGCTGTATCACCGGCTGGTACGGCAACTGCTCCGCCCACAACCGTAAGGCTCTCC
The DNA here is from genome assembly GCF_018296145.1 of Oncorhynchus tshawytscha. NCBI lineage: Eukaryota > Metazoa > Chordata > Actinopteri > Salmoniformes > Salmonidae > Oncorhynchus > Oncorhynchus tshawytscha. Next base: position 21,183,481 of record NC_056435.1, on the reverse strand, counting down.
AGAGGGTAGTGAGGTCTGCACAACGCATCACCGGGGGCAAACTACCTGCCCTCCAGGACACCTACACCACCCGATGTCACAGGAAGGCCATAAAGATCATCAAGGACAACAACCACCCGAGCCACTGCCTGTTCACCCCGGTATCATCCAGAAGGCGAGGTCAGTACAGGTGCATCAAAGCAGGGACCGAGAGACTGAAAAACAGCTTCTATCTCAAGGCCATCAGACTGTTAAACAGCCACCACTAACATTGAGTGGCTGCTGCCAACATACTGACTCAACTCCAGCCACTTTAATAATGAAAATTTATGTAAAAAATGTATCACTAGCCACTTTAAACTATGCCACTTTTATGTTTTCATACCCTACATTACTCATCTCATATGTATATACTGTACTCGATACCATCTACTGCATCTTGCCTATGCCGTTCTGTACCATCACTCATTCATATATCTTTATGTACATATTCTTTATCCCTTTACACTTGTGTGTATAAGGTAGTAGTTGTGGAATTGTTAGGTTAGATTACTCGTTGTTTAGTACTGCATTGTCGGAACTATAAGCACAAGCATTTCGCTACACTCGCATTAACATCTGCTAACCATGTGTATGTGACAAATAAATTTGATTTGATTTTGATTTTAAAGTCAATGGAATTGCTCAAATGTACTGAAGTTTCAAAGTAAAAGTATAAATCATTTCAACTTCCTTATAATAAGCAAACCAGACAGCATCATTTTCTTGTTTTTTAAATTTACTGATAGCCAGGGGCACACTCCAACACTGTCATCATTTTCAAATGAAGCATTTGTGTTGAGTGAGTCCTCCAGATCATCCCAGAGGCATTAGGGATGGCATCAGAGATGTTTTTTTTGTGTGTACATTTTCCTATCAAAATGTGACGAGTACTTTTGCGTGTCAAGGAAATGTATGGAGTAGAAAGTACATCATTTTCTTTAGGAATGTAGTGAAGTAAAAGTAAAAGTTTCCAAAAATATAAATAGTTAAGTAAAGTACAGATACTCCCAAAAACTACTTAAGTAGTGCATTTAAGTATTTTTTTACTTAAGTGGTAAAAATGGCACTGGTAAAAATGGATTCGTTTTAGATGTTTCCCCTTTTTACATAGCACATTTATCAGTGCTTGTAAAGATAACACTTGAACTGTTCTGCGTTCATAAAACAAAAAAGGATAACTTGTTTGATTCAAGAACAACATTTATTTATTGTTTTCTTGCTTGATTTGTTCATTTGATTTTCAGAATTATGCAGGAAACTATACAGCATACAGTTAATCTGGAACCATATGAAAAAATAGATTAAAAAATACTTCAGTTCAAGCATCTGTTTAGAGGCACTAAGTGTCACAGTGCGGGAAATTATCTTGAAATGAATGTTGCATTGAGCGGAAGATAAATGAAGGGGTGCAAATCACCTGGAATAGAGGGGTGTGGGAGTAATTATTAGTGATTGAGCTTCCCTCGTATGTTTCATTAGTAGGGCTGTACACACAATCTCCCCTCTGTTTGACTGTGCCAATGCCTAGCACTTGGGTTTATTTTATCATCTTAAATCTAACAGTTAATACCTGTATATTTCCAACATAATATTGTCTCTGGCAGAGAATACTCGAAAATGTATCCTCACAAAAATAAACCTTGATGTCCGCACGTCAAGTAATATGAGGGCCATGTGCAGTTAGGAATGAGTGGTGATGGGGGGGGGGGAATCAGTGAACAGAAAGACTGAATGAGAGGGCTATGAAGGCCAGTATGACCTCTGGGGCAATGGCACACAAAACAGTGCTACAAGGTCTACCTGCAAAATGGTAAGGTCAGGAAGTAGCCTATAGCCCAAAAGAGCCCATGTTCATAGTGATAAAACTAACTAGAGATCAACAACTTGCAAATAGTATGTATTAGAGCTGCCAGTTGATACAGAAATGATAGCTGATTATTCTACAAATTAATTGGAAGCGGACCGTTAGTACATCTGTCCTTCAATCCTGTGTGTTTTAAGAAGCCGAAATATACATTCAAAACAATCTAGTGTGGGCGACAGACAGCGGTTTAAAGTACTCAAGTAAAAATACATTAAAGTACTACTTAAGTAGTGTTTTGCGGTATCTGTGCTTTACTTTACTATTTATATTTTTGCCCACACACCCAAAAGTACTCCTTACATTTTTAATGCTTAGCAGAACAGTAAAATGGTCCAATTCATGCACTTATCAAGACAACACATGGTCATCCCTTCTACCTCTGATCTGGCGGACTCACTAAACACAAATGTATCTTTTGTAAATTATGTCTGAGTGTTAGTGTGCCCCTGGCTATCCATCAATTTTACAAACAACAAAATGGTGCAGCCTGCTTTGCTTAATAGAATGCTTTTACATGTACTTTTGATACTTAAGTATATTTTAGCTATTACATTTACTTTTGATACTTAAGTATATTTAGAACCAAATACTTTTAGACTTTTACTCAAGTAGTATTTTACTAGGTGACTTTTACTTTTACTTGAGTAATTTTCTATTAAGGTATCTATACTTTTACTCAAATATGACAATTGGGTATTTTTTATGTCTGCTATGCACTGTTATTATAGTAAACCAATTAATCTTAGTTGATTTATCAAACCGGTTAATACATTAATCTGCACCTCCCTGGTATATCTACAATACTACAGTGCCTTAAAGTATTTACACCCCGTGACTTTTGTTGTGTTACAGCCTGAATTTAAAACTGCTTAAACTGAGATTGGTCACTGGCATACACAAAAGTGGAATTATGTTTTTTAAAATTAAAAGCTGAAATATCTTGAGTTAATAAGTATTCAACCCTTTGTTATGGCAAGCCTAAATAAGTTCAGAGTAAAAATGTGCACAACCGTGCATCAATCTAAGTAACATAATTTTAAAAATCCCCATAAAAATCCATCAGTTTAAGCCAGAGATATCAGGTTTGGCATGGGCTCTCTCAATCCACCGCATCCGCATATGGCGGCCTTTTGCATCTGAGGTGGAAGGTGGCCAAGCTACAGTGATGTTTGTCAGACCATGAGACATCCCGTAAATCGGGCTTCTCACAAACGTCTGTAGCGTCCAAACTATTAGGAACTCTCAATGGAAAGGGGAGACTCTCCCGAACATGATGGTGTTTTCTGTTTTGCTCTATGACTCCCACAAGTAACACGTGACTGGTCTGAATGTAACCCATACAAACAAATGGAAGTTTAGAGGTAGTTCTGTGCCAACAAAAATAAGGGGTTAAATATGTGTCTCAAAAAATATAAATATTTCTTGAGCTTTCTTATATCTCCTATATAGGACAGACACTTCAAAACCTTATTCCTCATGATTTACTTGTTGACTGTTTATAATGTGTTTCTATAAGCTATACTAGCAGGCCAAATTCAATATATTATCAAATATTTTTTCATACAGTATATATTTTGATACCTAAAGAGGTCCTAAAATTCAAAATCAAATATCTAAATGATCCATCTTAAAACAATACAATACAATATGTTAGCAGTGGGGCAAAAAAGTATTTAGTCAGCCACCAATTGTGCAAGTTCTCCCACTTAAAAAGATGAGAGAGGCCTGTAATTTTCATCATAGGTACACTTCAACTATGACAGACAAAATGAGGGAAAAAAATCCAGAAAATCACATTGTAAGATTTTTTATGAATTTATTTGCAAATTATGGTGGAAAATAAGTATTTGGTCAATAACAAAAGTTTATCTCAATATTTTGTTATATACCCTTTGTTGGCAATGACAGAGGTCAAACATTTTCTGTAAGTCTTCACAAGGTTTTCACACCCTGTTGCTGGTATTTTGGCCCATTCCTCCATGCAGATCTCCTCTAGAGCAGTGATGTTTTGGGGCTGTTGCTGGGCAAAACGGACTTTCAACTCCCTCCAAAGATTTTCTATGGGGTTGAGATCTGGGGACTGGCTAGGCCACTCCAGGACCTTGAAATGCTTCTTACGAAGCCACTCCTTCGTTGCCCGGGCAGTGTGTTTGGGATCATTGTCATGCTGAAAGACCCAGCAACATTTCATCTTCAATGCCCTGATGGAAGGAGGTTTTCACTCAAAATCTCACGATACATGGCCCCATTCATTCTTTCCTTTACACCGACCAGTCGTCCTGGTCCCTTTGCAGAAAAACAGCCCCAAAGCATGATGTTTCCACCCCCATGCTTCACAGTAGGTATGGTGTTCTTTGGATGCAACTCAGCATTCTTTGTCCTCCAAACACGACGAATTGAGTTTTTACCAAAAAGTTATATTTTGGTTTCATCTGACCATATGACATTATCCCAATCTTCTTCTGGATCATCCAAATGCTCTCTAGCAAACTTCAGACGGGCCTGGACATGTACTGGCTTAAGCAGGGGGACGCGTCTGGCACTGCAGGATTTGAGTCCCTGGTGGCGTAGTGTGTTACTGATGGTAGGCTTTGTCACTTTGGTCCCAGCTCTCTGCAGGTCATTCACTAGGTCCCCCGTGTGGTTCTGGGATTTTTGCTCACCGTTCTTGTGATCATTTTGACCCCACGGGGTGAGATCTTGCGTGGAGCTCCAGATCGAGGGAGATTATCAGTGGTCTTGTATGTCTTCCATTTCCTAATAATTGCTCCCACAGTTGATTTCTTCAAACCAAGCTTCAAACCAAATACTTATTTTCCACCATAATTTGCAAATACATTTATTGAAAATCCTACAATGTGATTTTCTTGAGAAAAAAGATCTCATTTTGTCTGTCATAGTTGAAGTGTACCCATGATGAAAATGCCCCACTGTATATTCCAAAACATGCATCCTGTTTGCAACAAGGCACTAAAGTAATACTGTAAAAAATGTGGCAAAGCAATACATTTTTTTCCCTAAATACGAAGTGATATTTCTGGGGCAAATCCAATACAACACATTACTGAGTACCGCTCTATATTTTTGAAGCATAGTGGTGGCTGCATCATGTTATGGGTATGCTTGTAATCGTTAAGGACTGGGTATTTTTTTTTCAGGATAAAAAAACTGGAATGGAGCTTTGACTTAAATCTCTGGCAAGACTTGAAAATGGTTGTCTAGCAATGATCAACAATTAAAACATTTTTTTAATTATAAAAATGTTATATTATACAATCCACGTGTGAAAAGCACTTAGAGACTTACCCAGAAAGACACACAACTGTAATTGTTGCCCATGTTGATTCTAACATATAGTGACTCAGAGGTGTGATTACTTATGTAAATAAGATGTTTCTGTATTTCATTTTCAATACATTTGCTAAAATTTTGAAAAACCTCTTCTCATTTTGTCGTTAGAGTATTGTGTTTAGATGGGTGAGAAAACAATATTTAATCCAGTTTGAATTCAGGGTGTAAAAAAACTAAATGTGGAATAAATCAAGGGGTATGAATACTTTCTGAAGGCACTGTACTTTAACATCTACATTTAGCGCGTTGAGATGAATTCCCTAGTCCCGTGTGTTTACTGAACTCAATTGGATTTCTGAGGGTAAGTAACTATTTTCCCCATGCACCAAGAAAGCATATTTGAATTGATATAAAATGTAATTTATTTTTCATATTGTAAGCGTATTGCTTCATTCAGTGCATGGATTTAAATGTGCATTATACTGGAATAGGACTCAAATAGGAATAGGAGTAGAATCATTTATTATCATCATTGTTTATCTTAGCGATGCAAAATAGCATTTTCTCTTTCAATGCACTCTCATATACTGTAACTTCGTATTTGTTATCTATCAGTATATTTTAGCCTACCCCCTGATATAATTACTTACAATACTGTTTCACAAAGTCAAAGATTCATGTAGAAATCAATAGGTTGCAATTATCAAACACTTCATCAAACTACCTTTTCCTGGCAAGCATTAGACATTTTGGAAAAGGTAAACATTTCCATCCCAAATGTAAAATGAATGGAGCCTGACCACTCAAAGCCACAGGCACGAAAAGCAAACACCTGCAGCTCAGGTGGAAAGGCATTGGCCCGGGTATAGAAGTCTCTTTCTTCTCGCCGTCAAGCTCAAAGCATGGCTGCACAGTTAACGGAGTTTAAACAAGCCACGCTCATTATCTATAAGCGGGTGTGTTAGGCAGTTGGGTGTGACCAGGTCAGCCATTGGATTAATGCCACAAGGACCTGAAGCTGTAATATATGTTCACTCAGGATAACCAAATAAATCCAGGCAAAATGACTGCAGTTGAAATTTTCCAGGCAGCCAAATCCAGACCTACTTAGTGAAAAGGTTTATCCTTTTCCCTTGAAGGTCAGGTTTAGTTTTAAGAACCATATATGGAGGTTGTCATTATTTCCATTTTCAATATTCCAGAGAAATTCTATCGTTACCAGGCAATAAGGATACTTGATGGACATTCTCTGACAGTATGCAACTAATAAACACAAAGTACCAGTGATTGGCATGACATTCTGTCCACCTGGAACCTTTAGACCTTCCTCCTGGATTGCATGTTCTCAATTTGTTACACCATGAGACAGGACATAGCCTAAAGGGGGCACTGGTGCATTTTGTTTTAAACTGCTTTGGCTGAACTTTTTGTCAATTATGGGCTCACCACAAAGCACAGGATAAAATCTGCAACCAAATGTTATACAGATCGGGTTAGGGCACAGACAATTAAGCTTATGTTCAACTAGATAGCACTAGTTGAACACCCGAGCAACCCAGCTATCATCCAGAAGGCGAGGTCAGTACAGGTGCATCAAAGCAGGGACCGAAAGACTGAAAAACAGCTTCTATCTCAAGGCCATCAGACTGTTAAACAGCCACCACTAACATTGAGTGGCTGCTGCCAACATACTGACTCAACTCCAGCCACTTTAATAATGGAAATTGATTGAAATTGATCTAAAAAATGTATCAATAGCCACTTTAAACAATGGCACTAATGTTTGCATACCCTACATTTCTCATCTCATACAGTGGGGCAAAAAAGTATTTAGTCAGCCACCAATTGTGTAAGTTCTCCCACTTAAAAAGATGAGAGAGGCCTGTAAATTTCAACATAGGTACACTTCAACTATGACAGACAAAATGAGACAAGAAATTCCAGGTAATCACATTGTAGGATTTTTAATGAATTTATTTGCAAATTATGGTGGAAAATAAGTATTTCAGAAAGTTATTCAGAGTAACATACAAGTCTCCAAGCACTGACCCAAAGTTATGTAAGCTAGTTGGTAACAAATTGACTCTTTATTTTATTGGGCCACGTTTATGACAGAGATTTTTCTGTGGTTTTTGAAAGTCATCCTGTCTCAATAGCAGTAGTGTACACATTTACCCCATCAAAGTTATTTATTACCATCACATGGTAATGGCTAGCACAAGCACAGCGGCATATTCACACAAAAGCAATGTTCTCTTGCTACTGCAAGCCAGTGTAGTATGAGGTAAACCACAAGCTGAGACAGATTTCCTCTGGGCTTTTTCAAACATCCTGAGAACAGAATACATCCATGACAGTTGGACTCAAAATGTGCTGTGCACACCTTTTATTTTTAAATGGGTGGCAAAGCACTGTGGAATTCATCCCACCGTGAGTGTGTTTATATGTATGTCTCTGTGTCCTGAACTTAAACCTTCAGGCTAACCTTCAGGATACTTCTTGGATTCCTTATATACTGTCTCTGGAACAGCTACTTCAATGCTCCAGGGTTGGAGTCAAAACCTGAGGAGTTCAAGTGGGGCCCTCTGTGGAGTTGTTAATAATACTTGGACAGAAGACGATCATCAAACCATTGGTATGCAGTCTGTGCCCTCTTCCTATTCTCCCCCATTGAATCCTGGATTGAGACATTGTTAGGATTGTATTTAGCCATGTTAATAAGAGACAAATTGCTATCCTGAAATTAGAATAAATGGTTTTGACATGTCCCATAATTCACTTAGAATAAAATGGATATTAGGTCATACGGACAGCATAGCTCTCTATACACATGGAAAAGTAAAGACGTTAAAAGATATTATCACACGTCTATTTCACAGAATTATATTTCCAGTCTTTGCAGTATATCCTATAAAGAAACACTATGGAGACAATGACAATTGTATGTGATCTATAAATAAAATACAAACTATGAGATCTTTGCTAGCAGTCACAATTTTGTGGGGGGAATAAGTAGTATAAAAGAATGAGCTTCAAATCCTCTTTTTGTCATGTAAACAGATGTCTCAAACTTTTTTAAATCCATTATAAATGGTTTATCAACAGAAACAGTGAGATTATTGGTGTTACATAATTTATTTAGCACAAGTAATACAATTTCCCAAGCATCTTTCCTATCTAGTCTGCCCTCTTTTACCCCACTGTTTAAAGATGTTAGGAGCTTGAGTAAACGGTCATTTTAAATGACATAATGCAAAGCTTTGTGTTTTAGTGACTTTTTATGTAGAGTATGACTCACAGTGGTGGGAAGAGCAAAGAAGATTTGAGAATAAATATTGCACTTAAATTAGTTTAGACAGCATGACATCATAGAGTAATTAAACTGGTTAGTTGGAATTCCTTTTCCAATTCCTTAGTTCAGGTTTGTAGAGATTTCAGAGCACCTGCAGGTTTCTGTGTGTGAAATATTTTCATTGGATGGGGTTCAAACTTTGAGGGGAAAAAACTGTGGCAGCATTACGCCATTCTCCCCTCTTGGAAAAAAAAATGGGATTTAAACAAGTCTCTTACAAGATATCGAGCAGAATAGTTGTAGTTGGAGTTTAAGAGAAGTCAAGTTTAGTCCTCTCAATGCAAACCTTGTCGGACATCTACTGCATATTGGAAAGCAAGACCAGCAACAGGACATTTGCATCACTATGGTACTGAATAGCGGCTCTGGGAGTAACGGTTTGCATAGTGTAATTTACCATAGAACACTAACTTCTAGTCCACATTTTCACATTTCCAAACTTGTTCATGTTTACTTATTTCAAACGGGAAAAGCCTGTGCGCATTTCTCACTGGCTAAAATTCAAAGGAAGATCAGAGGATGAAAGTACTTAAAAGTGTCCCTCTTTTATTGGGGTGTTGGACTCTCTTATACCTGGACTTTATCCCAGCGTCACTGAGCCATACCGGCATTGCAGAGTGCGCACCCGAGAGAGGAGGCAAGGAGCACACAGGCGGAGCAGGTGAAGGAGCCAACCCGGGAATTGGCTCAACTGCCAGGTCAACGGTAGGAAACTACGGCGCAGGGGGTTGGAAGTCTCTAAGTGCTGCGAGGATCACGCGCATTAGAACAGGACCCCCGCTGATAAAGGGCGAGGCAGCCAAAGCGAAAGCTGTGACATCAGTGTCATCACCGCACAGCGTAACGGTCAGCCGTGCTCGTGGATCTGTCAATTTGGGGCCGGAGGAGGCTGTGCGCTATTGGGTACCCGGCGGGGATGCTACTAAAGCAGCAGCTGCGCCTGCTCCCGTGGCGTTGAGCATGCAAACAGGCAAAGGCTCAGGCAGGCCTGGACAGAGCAAAGGAAACACTGTTCCCAGAGCTGAAACACCAGCACGAACTGGACAGCAAAAGGTCGTTGATGTGCAAAAGCACATCGTTCGGTTGGCCCAAATGAGTGTCAAAGCAACGGGCAAACTTAACGGCAGATACTCTCCAAAGCTTCTATTGGTAACTCCGCATGACTACATGTTGTCACTCTATTGGTCACTATCCACAGGAGGGGTGAACACTAGTGTGCTGCACGAGGCTGGCATGGCCAACACCATCACAAGCTTTGTGGATAAAGGACAAGGTAAACTTTTGATGCCATATAAACAATGAGTTATACAAAAATAATAACAGTGGTGTCTCATAAAACACAAAAATCTGCTTTACTGCTTCCAAAGTCGAAATAAGGCTTATAAATTATGCATAAGTGGTCCAATAAAAGTAACTGTTCACCTTTGACAAAGAAAATATAATCATTATAATCAATTCTGAATATGCTTTACTTATCTTTAATTGTAGCATTTTGTTAAGTTGATAAATTTAACATATCCAAGAGACAGTTGTAGGCCTATGCTCATCAAACCAACCTCTTTATTACAGAGGTAAAGTCAAGCTAAAGTCGAAGCACATCAAAAGTTGTCTTGGTGTTTGACATAATAGTTTTTAAAACTCTTGGTTATGGGTCTGTCACACTGTCAGTAGCCATGTGCATAGTCATGATTGGGGTGGCAGGTAGCCTAGTGGTTAGAGCGTTGGACTAGTAACCGAAAGGTTGAACAAAAAATAAAGCTCTTTAAAGTAATGTTTAAATGACCTTGGTTTACTTATATTTCTAGCTGCTAAAGGTTTACATTTCAAGCAATTAATGTACTTTAATTTTGCCCTTTATTTGTATAACAGGTTGGTGACCTTCCCCTTTGTATGACTAAGAAGTTGTAACTGATCCCTTGCCAGACATTACATTTTTTAAATCTGTAAAACAGTACACACCTCTTCTTTTTCTTCTTCCCCATCACCTATTTTTCCTCCTCTCCTCCTCTTCCTTAATTTCTCAGTTTCAGATGTGTCTCTGGTTGGGCTCCTAAATCTGCAAGTCACTCTACCCTTTCTCAATATATTTCGTGTTGTTCAGGTTTTGTCTGGTCCACTCTTAGCAAATGCCATATGACGTGGTGGTAGATCCACTCATAAACAGCTGCAGGACGATAATAATGGTCTGTTTACAGTTCAATGTGGTATGTAGTCTGCAAATGTCTGGTTTTAATGTAATTTCAAACACATAATGTGCCTGGAAGAAAATGCTGCCTCTCATTTTTATATGGCCATGCTTTCCCTCACCAAAGAAAAACATTACACATAACTCTTACCACCTGTGTCTTACCCGAGAAGCCACATTAACATGTAAAGAAACATGTCAATATGATGGTTATTCTTGCCCTTGACTCTGTTATCTTCTTTTACAGATGCCCGTATTCCCCAGTTGAGAAGACAGAAGTATTACTTCAACATCAGTTCCCTGGAGAAGGAGGGGTTACTGGGTGCTGAGCTGCGTATACTCAGGAAAAGACTGGCTGATCCACAGAAAGCACTTTCCACTGACAGAGTTTTCTGCCTGAAGCTTTTCACTTGTGTAGCAGGTAAGCAGAAAGCTACACTGCTCCAAACTCAAACCATCAAGGACCACAATTCGCCCAAATGGGAAGTGTTTGACATTTGGAAACTATTCAAGAATTTCAAGAACACCGTCCAGCTTTGCTTTGAGCTGGAGGGTTTAGAACGGGGACGCCCCGTGGACCTCAGGGCACTGGGCTTCAGTCGTCTGGGCAGGCAAACCAAAGAGAAGGCCTTTTTCCTCATGTTCGGGCGCACCAAGAAAAATGACTTGTTCTACAACGAGATCAAAGCTCGGTCTACCCACGACAACAAGACTGTGTACGAATACCTGTTCACTCAGCGGCGCATGCGCCGAGCTCCAACCAACCGTGGCAAGAAGCTGGCCAAGAACCCCAAGCCTCGTTGCCACAGGAAGCAGCTGCACGTTAACTTCAAGGAGATGGGCTGGGACGATTGGATCATCGCCCCACTAGAGTATGAGGCCTACCACTGCGACGGGGTATGTGACTTCCCTATTCGCTCGCACCTCGAGCCCACCAACCACGCTATCATCCAGACGCTCATGAACTCCATGGACCCCGACTCGACTCCGCCCACCTGCTGCGTGCCCACTCGCCTCAGCCCAATCAGCATCCTCTACATTGACTCGGCCAATAACGTGGTCTACAAACAGTATGAGGACATGGTGGTGGAGTCCTGTGGCTGCAGGTAGCAATGGACGAAAGACCCAGCTGAGGTCTTGGTTTTATAGTTCAGCCTGAAGAGTTTGAGTTAAATATTTTGAGTAAACAGATTGTTAAACATTCAAAAGTTTTAGAACACTGAGTTATTCAAGGGTTTTAATTTATTTGTACTATTTTTTTACATTGTAGAATAATAGTGAAGACATCACAACTATGAAATAACACATCTGAAATCATGTAGTAACCAAAAAAGTGTTAAACAAATAAGAATATATTTTGTATTTGAGATTCTTCAAATAGCCACTCGTTGCCTTATTGACAGCTTTGCACACTCTTGGCATTCTCTTAACCAGCTGAACCTGGAATGCTTTTCCAACCGTCTTGAAGGAGTTCCCACATATACTGAGTACTTGTTGGCTGCTTTTCCTTCACTCTGTGGTCTGACTCATCCCAAATGATCTCAATTTGGTTGAGTGCTGCATCAGGTCACCTGCTGCAGCATTCCATCACTCTCCTTCTTGGTAAAATAGCCCTTACACAGCCTCGAGGTGTGCTGGGTCATTGTACTGTTGAAAAACAAATGATAGTTCCACTAAGCCCAAACCAGATGGGATTGCGTATCGCTGCAGAATGCTGTGGTAGCCATGCTAGTTAAGTATGCCTTGAATTCTAAATAAATCACAGACATTGTCACCAGCAAAGCACCACCACACCATGACACCTCCTCCTCCATACTTTACGGTGGGAAATACACATGTGGAGATCATCCATTCACCCACACAGCATCTCACACAGACACGGCGGTTGGAACCAAAAATCTCCAATTTGGACTCCAGACCAAAGGACAGATTTCCACCAGTCTAATGTCCATTGTTTGTGTTTCTTGGGCCAAGCAAGTGTCTTCTTCTTATTGTCCTTTAGTAATGGTTTCTTTGTAGCAATTCGACCATGAAGGCCTGATTCACACAGTCTCCTATGAACATTTGATGTTGAGATGTGTCTGTTACTTGAACTCTGTGAAACCTTTATTTGGGCTGCAATTTCTGAGGCTGGTAACTCTGGGTCTTCCTTTTCTGAGAGCCAGTTTCTGACTGACCTTTATGTCTTAAAGTAATGGACTGTCATTTCTCTTTGCTTATTTGAGCTGTTCTTGCCATAATATGAACTTGGTACTTTACCAAATAGGACTATATTCTGTATACCAGCCCTACCTTGTCACAACACAACTGATTGGCTCAAATGCATTAAGAAGGAAAGAAATTCCACAAATATATTTTTAACAAGACATACCTGTTAATTGACATGAATTTCAGGTGACTACCTCATGAAGCTGTTTGAGATAATGCCAAGAGTGTGCAAAGCTGTCATCAAGGCAAAGCTACATTGAAGAACCTCAAATACAAACATAAAGAAAACCCTTCAATGGGTAGGTGTGTCCAAACTTTTGAATGGTACGATAAGTATTCACACCCCTGAGCCAATACTTTGTTGAAGCCCTTTGGCAGTGATAACAGCTGTTAGTCTTTCTGGGTAAGTCTATAAGAGCTTTCCACACCTGGATTGTGCAACATTTGCCCATTATTCTTTTCAAAATTCTTCAAGCTCTATCAAATTGGTTGTTGATAATTGCTAGACAACCATTTTTAGTTCTTTCCATAGATTTTGAAGAACATTTGACTCAAAACTGTAACTCGGCCACTCAGGAACATTCACTGTATTCTTGGTAAACAACTCCAGTGTAGATTTGGCCTTGTGTTTTAGGATATTGTCCTGCTGAAAGGTGAATTCATCTCCCAGTGTCTGGTGCAAAGCAGACAACCAGGTTTTCCCCTAGGATTTTGCCTGTGCTTATATCCATTGCAAAGCCATAACATGATGCAGCCACCACTATGCTTGACAATGTGGAGAGTGACACTGTGTTGTATTGGATTTGCCCCCAAAATAACACTTTGTATTCAGGACAAAAGGTCAATTGAATTTGCTACATTCTTTTGCAGTATTTCTTGAATCCCTTGTTGCCAACAGGATGCATGCATTGGAATATTTGTTTTCTGTACAGGCTTCCTTCTTTTCACTCAGTCAATTAGATTGGTATTGTGGAGTAACTACAATGTTGTTGATCAATTTATTCCTGTCACATCCATTAAAATATGTAACAGTTTTAAAGTCACCATTGGCCTCATGGTGAAATCCCTGAGTGGTTTCCTTCCTCTCTGGCAACTGAGGTAGGAAGGAGGCCTGTATCTTTGTAGTGACTTAGCGTATTTAATAACTTCACCATGCTCAAAGGGATAACCAAGGTCTGCTTTTGACATTTCTACCCATCTACCAATTGATGCCATTCTTTGTGAGGCACTGGAAAACCTCTCTGGTCTTGTGGTTTAATCTGTGTTTTAAATTCACTGCTCAACTGAGGGACCTTACAGATCATTGTGTGTGTGGGGTAGAGAAATTATGTAGTCATTAAAAAATCACGTTATACACTAAAATTGCACACAGAGTCCATGCAATTTATTATGTGACTTGTTAAGCACAATTTTACTCGTGAACGTATTTAGGCTTGCCATAACATTTGACTCAAGACATTTCACCTTTTCATTTTTTATTAATTTGTAAAAAATAAAAAAAATCCACTTTGACAATCTGGATTATTGTGTGTTGGCCAGTGATAAAACATCTCAATTTAATATTTTTTTTCATTCAGGCTGTATCACAACAAAATGTGGAAAAGGTCAAGGGGTGCGGACACTTTCTGAAGGCACTGTATCCAGTGATGTCTTGGCAAGAGATTTCAACTAATTTGTTCTATTAATAATAATAAATATTTATTTGATATAGTGCTTTTCATTACACAAGGAATCTCAAAGTCGCTGTAAAAACCAAACAACTATTTTTATTTGATGTGGCAGATTCTTGGGTGATGGCTTCCACAATTTCAGATGATCATAAGATGGAGAGTTTTCCCAATCCATGCTCTTTTCACATCAAATCAAAATCAAATCTAATTTTGTTTGTCACATGCGCCGAATATAACAGGTGTAGACTTTACCGTGAAATGCTTACTTACAAGGCCTGAACCAACAATGCAGTTCAATAAATAGAGTTAAGAAAATATTTACTAAATAAACTAAAGTAAAAAAAATTGCAGAACAATAACGAGGCTATATACAGTGGGTACCGGGTCAATGTGGGTGGGTACAGATTAGTCAAGGTGGGGGAGGGGGGTCAATGTAAATAGTCCGGGTGGCCCTTTGTTCAGTAGTCTTATGGCTAGGGTGTAGAAGCTCCTTGGTGTGGCCGGTACCACCTGCCGTGCGGTAGCAGAGAGAACAGTCTTTGACCTGGGTGAATGGAGTCTTTGACAATTTTTTGTGCCTTCCTCTGACACCGCCTAGTATATTGGTCCTGGATGTCAGGAAATTTGGCCCCAGTGATGTGCTGGGCCATACGCACTACCCTGGTAGTGCCTTATCGTAAATGCTTAGAAGTTGCCATACCAGGCGGTCATGCAACTGGTCAGGATGCTCTTGATGGTGCAGCTGTATAACTTTTTGAGGATCTGGGGACCCATGCCAAATCTTTGAGGTGGAAAAGGTGTTGTCGTGCCCTCTTCACAACTATATTGATGTGTTTGGACCATGATAGTTTGTTGGTGATGTGGACTCCAAGGAACTTGAAACTCTCGACCCGCTCCACTACAGCACCGTTGATGTTAATGGGGCCTGTTCGGCCTTCCTTTTCCTATAGTCCAAGATCAGCTCCTTTGTCTTGCTCACATTGAGGAAGAGGATGTTATCCTGGCACCATACTGCCAGGTCTCTGACCTCCTCCTGTCTCATCATTGTCGGTGATCAGGCGATCACTGTTGTATCGTCAGCAAAATTAATGATGGTTTTGGAGTCGTGCTTGTCCACGCAGTCGCGGGTGAACAGGGAGTACAGGAGGGGACTAAGCACACACCCCTGGGCCCCAATGTTGGGGATCAGCATGGCAGATGTGTTGTTGCCTACGCTTGCAACCTGGGGGCGGCCTGTCAGGAAGTCCAAGATCCAGTTGCAGAGGGAGGGGTTTAGTCCCAGGGTCCTTAGCGTAGTGATGAGCTTTGTGGGCACTATGCTGTTGAACGCTGAGCTGTACTCAATGAACAGCATTCTCACATAGGTGTTCCTTTTGTCCAGGTGGGGAAGGGCAGTGTGGAGTGTGATTGAGTTTGCGTCATCTGTGGATCTGTTGGGGCAGAATGCGAATTGGAGTAGTTTCCCTTTGTAGTCCGTAATATTTTTCAAGCCCTGCCACATGCAACGAGCTTCATAGCCGATGTAGTAGGATTCATTTTTAGTACTATTTTAACTTCTTGGATATAGGGGGCGCTCTTTTAATTTATGGATGAAAAACGTTCCCGTTTTAAACAAGATATTTTGTCACGAAAAGATGCGACTATGCATATAATTGACAGCTTTGGAAAGAAAACACTCTGACGTTTGCAAAGATAGTCTGTGAGTGCCACAGAACTAATGCTACAGGCAAAACCAAGATGAAATTTCATACAGGAAGTGCCCCAGATTTTGAATGCGCTGTGTTCCAATGTCTCCTTATATGGCTGTGTATGGGTCACGAATGAGCTTATACTTTCTGTCGTTTCCCTAAGGTGTCGACAGCATTGTGACGTATTTGTAGGCAAATCATTGGAAGATTGACCTTAAGAGACTACATCTACCAGGTGGCTGGCTGCTTGGTGTCTTCCGTTGCAATTATTGCGTAATCTCCAGCTGCGTGTATTTTTTGTATGCTTCGAGGAGAAACACAGCTGCCACGAATGATTTATCATCGAATAGATATGTGAAAAACACCTTGAGGATTGATTCTAAACAACGTTTGCCATGTTTCTGTCGATATTATGGAGTTAATTTGGTAAAAAGTTCAGCGTTGTAGAGACTGCATTTTCAGATTTTTTTCTTAGCCAAACGTGATGAACAAAACGGAGCGATTTCTCCTACACAAATAATCTTTTTGGAAAAAATTAACATTTGCTTTCAAATAAATTCATGAAAAATCCTACAATGTGATTTTCTGGATTTCGTTTCTCATTTTGTCTGTCATAGTTGAAGTGTACCTATGATGAAAATTACAGGCCTCTCTCATCTTATTTAAGTGGGAGAACTTGCACAATTGGTGGCTGACTAAATACTTTTTTACCCCACTGTACAGGGTCAGCATAGGCCTCGCTGCTTTGCCTAGCCTTAATTTGTTACATTGAGACAATTTCATATTTTGCACATGTGTATTGCCTCAACAGATTGCCTGGGGCTTCCCTGACCAATGTTTAACATTTAGTAAGCTGAGCACATTCGGGAATGTCTACATAATTTGGCCTTTTATCCTATGATCGCATCCCGCATCCCTTGAACTGAACAAAGCTAGCTAGCTAAAACAATCTGACAGTTCCAAATGAACAATATTGGACCTCAAACAATATTCCAAGTTTGAATAATGTAACGCTCTCTTTGGCGGGTTCAACTGATAGAATGGATATTCGTTCTATCACTGATGAGAGCGTAAATGCATAAATACAACGGTATTTACATTTGGTGTTTTGTTCATGTTGGGGTTAATAGCCTATGTACAGTGCCTTGCAGAAGTATTCATCCCCTTTGTGTTTTGCCTATTTAGTTGCATTACAACCTGTAATTTAAATGGATTTGTCTTTGGATTTCAGGGAGTGGACATACACAAAATAGTCTAAATTGATGAAGTGAAATGAAAAAAAAAAATAACTTGTTTCAAAAAATGATAAATAATCAAAATTCAGGAAAAGTGGTCCGTGCATATTTCTATGAAGCCCCTAAATTAGATCTGGTGCAACCAATTACCTTCAGAAGTCACATAATTAGATTGAACACAGGTGACTTTATTTATCTAAGTGTCACATGATCTGTTACATGATCTCACCTGTTCTGAAAGGCCCCAGAGTCTGCAACACCACTAAGCAAGGGGGACCACCAAGCAAGGGGCACCATGAAGACCAAGGAGCTTGCCAAACAGGTCAGGGACAAAGTTGTGGAGAAGTACTGATCAGGGTTGGGTTATAAAAAAATATCCAAAACTGTGAACATCCCACGGAGCACCATTAAATCCATTATTAAAAAATGGAATGGCACCACAACATGGCACCACAACAAACCTGCCAATAGAGGGCTGCCCACCAAAACGCCGGGCAAGGGGGGCATTAATCAGACAGGCAACAAAGAGACCAAAGATAACCCTGAAGGAGCTGCAAATCTCCACAGCGGAGATTGGTGTATCTGTCCATAGGACCACTTTAAGCCATACACTCCACAGAGCTGGGCTTTACTAGTCACTCGTAGGCTCAGTCACTGGTATACTTTTATTTACAAAGCCAATTTGGGTTTACTACCTTTTATTTGTGCATTTTTATTGTTCAGAAATGTGGTAGGTACTCTCTTCGTTCACTGGACTTTATCCTGCTAACTGTTCCAAATGTCCGAACTTGTAACGGTTTTCTAGGTGTGAAGGAGAGTCGGACCAAAATGCGGCGTGTAGATTGCGATCCATGTTTAATGAACAAACGTAAAACACAAATCAATATTCAACACTACAAAACAAAGAACGTAACGAAAACCGAAACAGCCTATACTAGTGTAAACTAACACAGAGACAGGAACAAGGACACTAAGGACAATTACCCACAAAACCCAACACAAAACAGGCTACCTAAATATGGTTCCCAATCAGAGACAATGACTAACACCTGCCTCTGATTGAGAACCATATCAGGCCAAACATAGAAATAGACAAACCAGACACACAACATAGAATGCCCACCCAGCTCACGTCCTGACTAACACTAAAACAAGGAAAACACATACGAACGATGGTCAGAACGTGACAGAACTGAATCTGGTAAGGGCTTTTATGTACTCTGCGCCATCGTCTTGGGGCACCTTACAAAATACTTTTAAACTGGAAGAACTTGTCCCGATTGGTGTTTTTAAATCGCTTATGAAGGATTTTGAGGGTGATTCCCTGACCTGTCAATGTTTTTAATGTCTGTTTTATGCTCTCGTGAATTCAAATGGTTTTTACTAGATTACTTGTAGTTTTTCATGTTGTCTGTCTGTAATTTTTTTGTAATGACTTGGTGCTGCCTATCTTGGCCAGGGGGCTCTTGAAAAAGAGATCTCAATGATTTACAATGTTAAAAATATAGAACAGTTGCCTTTACAATATAATTTGTCTTTTGAACTCTGAAAGAATGGATTTGAATATGCAGTATATAGTACATTCCCCTACACGCCAAACTCTAATCAGATTATTCTCTATGAACTGTCAAGTTTCCTATATATGTTTAGAAATGTGTGTTTTAACAGAATCATTAATTATTTACTGAATCAGGTGTCGTTGTCACTATTTGTGGCCTGCAATTGTGGAAAAGTGGCACACTGAATCCAATTGTACAGAGAAAGGTAGTGTTTCCCGAAGTAATCAGAAACATATGCGCCATGGTATTCAAAGATTTTACAGAGTAACTTAATTGAACGCAATGTTAATTACAGGTTCATTACACTGTGTAACGCTGACATTTTGGTAAACCTTACGAAAGCATGTCTGTGTTAACACCAGCAGGAGGACAACCCCAGATCAGCAGTTCCTGTGATTACGTTTATAGACTTTTGTGGATTTGTCCAGAGTTAGTGTTCCATGCCCTAAAGGTATTTTCTACAGCGTTGCAGTTTTGTTGGTTTTACTAGCAGATCTGGCTTGGCTTCCCTGACCAATGTTTAACATTTAGTAAATGAATTTCCTTGACAGATGTTGTAGGAATTTGATCATGTTGCTGGCGAACCACAGCTTTTAAATCAGGGCAAGGTGACCGGAAACATGACCGAATACAAACAGTGTAACTATTCCCTCCGCAAGGCAATCAAACAAGCTAAGCGTCAGTATAGAGACAAAGTAGAATCTCAATTCAACGGCTCAGACACAAGAGGTATGTGGCAGGGTCTACAGTCAATCACAGATTACAAAAAGAAAACCAGCCCTGTCATGGACCAGGATGTCTTGCTCCCAGGCAGACTAAATAACTTTTTGCCCGCTTTGAGGACAATACAGTGCCACTGACACGGCCTGCAACCAAAACATGCGGCCTCTCCTTCACTGCAGCCGAGGTGAGTAAAACATTTAAACGTGTTAACCCTCGCAAGGCTGCAGGCCCAGACGGCATCCCCAGCCGCGCCCTCAGAGCATGCGCAGACCAGCTGGCTGGTGTGTTTACGGACATATTCAATCAATCCCTATCCCAGTCTGCTGTTCCCACATGCTTCAAGAGGGCCACCATTGTTCCTGTTCCCAAGAAAGCTAAGGTAACTGAGCTAAACGACTACCGCCCCGTAGCACTCACTTCCGTCATCATGAAGTGCTTTGAGAGACTAGTCAAGGACCATATCACCTCCACCCTACCTGACACCCTAGACCCACTCCAATTTGCTTACCGCCCAAATAGGTCCACAGACGATGCAATCTCAACCACACTGCCCTAACCCATCTGGACAAGAGGAATACCTATGTGAGAATGCTGTTCATCGACTACAGCTCGGCATTCAACACCATAGTACCCTCCAAGCTCATCATCAAGCTCGAGACCCTGGGTCTCGACCCCGCCCTGTGCAACTGGGTACTGGACTTCCTGACGGGCCGCCTCCAGGTGGTGAGGGTAGGCAACAACATCTCCTCCCCGCTGATCCTCAACACTGGGGCCCCAAAGGGTGCGTTCTGAGCCCTCTCCCGTACTCCCTGTTCACCCACGACTGCGTGGCCACGCACGCCTCCAACTCAATCATCAAGTTTGCGGACGACACAACAGTGGTAGGCTTAATTACCAACAACGACGAGACGGCCTACAGAGAGGAGGTGAGGGCCCTCGGAGTGTGGTGTCAGGAAAATAACCTCACACTCAACGTCAACAAAACTAAGGAGATGATTGTGGACTTCCGGAAACAGCAGAGGGAACACCCCCTATCCACATCGATGGAACAGTAGTGGAGAGGGTAGCAAGTTTTAAGTTCCTCGGCATACACATCACAGACAAACTGAATTGGTCCACCCACACAGACAGCATCGTGAAGAAGGCGCAGCAGCGCCTCTTCAACCTCAGGAGGCTGAAGAAATTTGGCTTGTCACCAAAAGCACTCACAAACTTTTACAGATGCACAATCGAGAGCATCCTGGCGGGCTGTATCACCGCCTGGTACGGCAACTGCTCCGCCCACAAACGTAAGGCTCTCCAGAGGGTAGTGAGGTCTGCACAACGCATCACCGGGGCAAACTACCTGCCCTCCAGGACACCTACACCACCCGATGTTACAGGAAGGCCATAAAGATCATCAAGGACAACAACCACCCGAGCCACTGCCTGTTCACCCCGCTATCATCCAGAAGGCGAGGTCAGTACAGGTGCATCAAAGCTGGGACCGAGAGACTGAAAAACAGCTTCTATCTCAAGGCCATCAGACTGTTAAACAGCCACCACTAACATTGAGTGGCTGCTGCCAACACACTGACTCAACTCCAGCCACTTTAATAATGGGAATTGATGGGAAATGTAAAATATATCACTAGCCACTTTAAACAATGCTACCTAATATAATGTTTACATACCCTACATTATTCATCTCATATGTATACGTATATACTGTACTCTATCATCTACTGCATCTTTATGTAATACATGTATCACTAGCCACTTTAACTATGCCACTTTGTTTACATACTCACCTCATATGTATATACTGTACTTGACACCATCTACTGTATCTTGCCTATGCCGCTCTGTACCATCACTCATTCATACATCTTTATGTACATATTCTTTATCCCCTTACACTTGTGTGTATGAGACAGTAGTTTTGGAATTGTTAGTTAGATTACTTGTTGGTTATTACTTCATTGTCGGAACTAGAAGCACAAGCATTTCGCTACACTCGCATGAACATCTGCTAACCATGTGTATGTGACAAATAAAATTGGATTTGATTTGGCCATTAGCGTCATCCGGGTTTGATCGGGGTAGGCCGTCATTGTAAATAAGAATTTGTTATTAACTGACTTGCCTAGTTAAATAAAGGTTAAATAAATTTTAAAAAATAGCTGCATAAGGAAAACAGACAAGTTATATCTGGCATTGAGTATGACACCTATGTTTTAATCTGTTTCCCGGTTTCTTAAACACACATTCTGTAACTGTATAAATGTTCCATGCTGTTCCACCTTGTTTTAGATCCCCTGTTTGGAACCTACACAGCACAACTCATCCCTGAGTTGCACAACTCTCTGGTTTTTGCAAGGGGACACATTTTTCTAAGAGCAATTATTATTAACAGGTGTAGACCTAGACAGTTGATAAGAATAGTGATCATAAACCCCATGTCTGAGACACTCTCACACTCTTTCGCTCACATATACTCATTATCACATACTGGCACAAATTTGAACATAAAACTTGTGAAGTGCTCGATTAGAAGTTTTTCAGTTTGTAGCAACACTTTTAGTTTATTCGACATACATGAGTATATACAACTGTCTACAGTATTTTCACTGTTACACTGTTGATTTTCTGGATTTTGTTACTCATTTTGTCTGTCATAGTTGAAGTGTACCTATGATGAAAATTACAGGCCTCTCTCATCTTTTTAAGTGGGAGAACTTGCACAATTGGTGGCTGACTAAATACTTTTTTACCCCACTGTACAGGGTCAGCATAGGCCTCGCTGCTTTGCCTAGCCTTAATTTGTTACATTGAGACAATTTCATATTTTGCACATGTGTATTGCCTCAACAGATTGCCTGGGGCTTCCCTGACCAATGTTTAACATTTAGTAAGCTGAGCACATTCGGGAATGTCTACATAATTTGGCCTTTTATCCTATGATCGCATCCCGCATCCCTTGAACTGAACAAAGCTAGCTAGCTAAAACAATCTGACAGTTCCAAATGAACAATATTGGACCTCAAACAATATTCCAAGTTTGAATAATGTAACGCGCTCTTTGGCGGGTTCAACTGATAGAATGGATATTCGTTCTATCACTGATGAGAGCGTAAATGCGTAAATACAACGGTATTTACATTTGGTGTTTTGTTCATGTTGGGGTTAATAGCCTATGTACAGTGCCTTGCAGAAGTATTCATCCCCTTTGTGTTTTGCCTATTTAGTTGCATTACAACCTGTAATTTAAATGGATTTGTCTTTGGATTTCAGGGAGTGGACATACACAAAATAGTCTAAATTGATGAAGTGAAATGAAAAAAATAACTTGTTTCAAAAAATGATAAATAATCAAAATTCAGGAAAAGTGGTGCGTCCATATTTCTATGAAGCCCCTAAATTAGATCTGGTGCAACCAATTACCTTCAGAAGTCACATAATTAGATTGAACACAGGTGACTTTATTTATCTAAGTGTCACATGATCTGTTACATGATCTCACCTGTTCTGAAAGGCCCCAGAGTCTGCAACACCACTAAGCAAGGGGGACCACCAAGCAAGGGGCACCATGAAGACCAAGGAGCTTGCCAAACAGGTCAGGGACAAAGTTGTGGAGAAGTACTGATCAGGGTTGGGTTATAAAAAATATCCAAAACTGAACATCCCACGGAGCACCATTAAATCCATTATTAAAAAATGGAATGGCACCACAACATGGCACCACAACAAACCTGCCAATAGAGGGCTGCCCACCAAAACGCCGGGCAAGGGGGGCATTAATCAGACAGGCAACAAAGAGACCAAAGATAACCCTGAAGGAGCTGCAAATCTCCACAGCGGAGATTGGTGTATCTGTCCATAGGACCACTTTAAGCCATACACTCCACAGAGCTGGGCTTTACTAGTCACTCGTAGGCTCAGTCACTGGTATACTTTTATTTACAAAGCCAATTTGGGTTTACTACCTTTTATTTGTGCATTTTTATTGTTCAGAAATGTGGTAGGTACTCTCTTCGTTCACTGGACTTTATCCTGCTAACTGTTCCAAATGTCCGAACTTGTAACGGTTTTCTAGGTGTGAAGGAGAGTCGGACCAAAATGCGGCGTGTAGATTGCGATCCATGTTTAATGAACAAACGTAAAACACAAATCAATATTCAACACTACAAAACAAAGAACGTAACGAAAACCGAAACAGCCTATACTAGTGTAAACTAACACAGAGACAGGAACAAGGACACTAAGGACAATTACCCACAAAACCCAACACAAAACAGGCTACCTAAATATGGTTCCCAATCAGAGATAATGACTAACACCTGCCTCTGATTGAGAACCATATCAGGCCAAACATAGAAATAGACAAACCAGACACACAACATAGAATGCCCACCCAGCTCACGTCCTGACTAACACTAAAACAAGGAAAACACATACGAACGATGGTCAGAACGTGACAGAACTGAATCTGGTAAGGGCTTTTATGTACTCTGCGCCATCGTCTTGGGGCACCTTACAAAATACTTTTAAACTGGAAGAACTTGTCCCGATTGGTGTTTTTAAATCGCTTATGAAGGATTTTGAGGGTGATTCCCTGACCTGTCAATGTTTTTAATGTCTGTTTTATGCTCTCGTGAATTCAAATGGTTTTTACTAGATTACTTGTAGTTTTTCATGTTGTCTGTCTGTAATTTTTTTGTAATGACTTGGTGCTGCCTATCTTGGCCAGGGGGCTCTTGAAAAAGAGATCTCAATGATTTACAATGTTAAAAATATAGAACAGTTGCCTTTACAATATAATTTGTCTTTTGAACTCTGAAAGAATGGATTTGAATATGCAGTATATAGTACATTCCCCTACACGCCAAACTCTAATCAGATTATTCTCTATGAACTGTCAAGTTTCCTATATATATTTAGAAATGTGTGTTTTAACAGAATCATTAATTATTTACTGAATCAGGTGTCGTTGTCACTATTTGTGGCCTGCAATTGTGGAAAAGTGGCACACTGAATCCAATTGTACAGAGAAAGGTAGTGTTTCCCGAAGTAATCAGAAACATATGCGCCATGGTATTCAAAGAGTTTTTCAGTTTGTAGCAACACTTTTAGTTTATTCGACATACATGAGTATATACAACTGTCTACAGTATTTTCACTGTTACCATGACATATTCCTGAAAATGAGAGGCAAGCTATCAATGGTATGCATAGTTTCTGGTCTCCGGTTACCGAATTTGGCCCACAGTTCCTTGCATTGTGAGACAGATACATGTTCTGTTTCCTTCTATTTGCATTCTCTGCGTGACAACAGAATAATACGGGTGCATCTTCATGGCTAGACATATTAATGGAGAGGTTTCAGCTTTTGTAATAAATCTGTGCTTCACATCTGTGTGGAGCAAACTGGTGTGGTATATTTAAACTGCATTACTCTGTATTCACTGCCAAGTACCTGTCTCTCTGACTTTGCTTTCCTTCTTCGTTTCCAATGTGGCCAACACCTGCAGAAATACACAGATATTTCCAGTGACAATGACAATTGAGTCTCATAATATTTGCAGGCCACCCTGGGGAATATTTATTTGGTGATTTATATAGTTTTGTTGTATTTATTGTAGTATGCCAATTGTGCAATCGTTATAATATATTGGCAAGAGGGACTCTTTTTATTTAAAAGTTTATAGGTTGAGGGTGAATGGGGCTTAGAACCACCTACATTTTATAAATGTACGGGAACAGAACCTGGAAATTTGACCCGGGCACATGCTTCAATGCATTTCTTAAACATGGACACAGTTTAAAATAAATTTATGTAATAGGTGCTACAGCCCACTCTCCATATGACGTAAAGGAGAATTTCACTATTTAGGACCCTACCCTACCCTATATTTAGGACCCTACCCTATGTTTGATGTAAATGGCATGTTATACAAGGATCCAGACACTTCTTTTTGCAATTTCACTTTAGCAATTTCACTTAGCAATTTACTTCCAGGGCCTCATTCTGGAGTTACAGGGTGTCCAAAAACATGAACAAAGTCTCCAAAAACACAGAAATATGTTGTTTTACAAGTGACAAAGCTCTCAGTATCGTGATACAGGTCTTTAGACATTGTACACATTATATTGTGTAATACCGAACTGGATCTACAATGATATAATAAATTTTGTTCAAAACAAGCAATAATTTTCAAGGTGTGCATATTGGCGTGCATGCGTGCACTTCCTCATTCCTCTCGCTACTGCGCGCGCGTAAGTACAGGGCGTGCTACTGGCACAGGTACTAAATTGCGAGCTAGCTAGTTACGTTGTCAGTCACTTACACTCAGATCAGCCAGGTGACGACAAGGGCACTGAAGTAATTTTTCTTTGGTTATTTGCTGAATATTGATGAAAATGGTTTGCAGATGTGCAATCCCAACATGCGACAATGCAATGAAAAAACATAGCTAGTCCAATAACTTTTCACAGACTTCCCTTGGCTAGTTGTTCTGCAAAGACGCATAAACACTCCCATCAACAGATTTCTTGCGTTGGATCAACAGGTTTGTAGCTAGCATTTCTCTGATGACAACTTCTGTAAACCACCACCAACAAGAAAAATCCTTGGTAAACAAAAAGTATTTGAAGAAAACAGCTATACCAACCATTGAAGGACATCACTGCGCCTGTCAAGGACCAGCAGAAATTGGTAAGAGATATGATATGAAGCTAGCTAGATAATAAAGTATCAAACATCACTGACGCAAGGAGAAATACTGAGGTTGTTTTGTGCTTTGCTATTGTTATTTAATTCTACAAAAAAATGTAGTTTGCAATTTTAGACGGCTTGGGGCGCTTTTACTTATCCCCTGTATAATTCTAGTCCTGTAGATGGGTACCCTTTGGGCACCCTTTTCGACAAGGTCCAGTTATAAGTTTTATTACTCATCATTGTATTCTTTAGTTTTTCCTAGCCACCGTGCTTCTACACCTGCATTGCTTGCTGTTTGGGGTTTTAGGCTGGGTTTCTGTACAGCACTTTGAGATATCAGCTGATGTACGAAGGGCTATATAAATAAATTTGATTTGATTTGATTTTGTTAATCACGCTCACTCATATATAATTAACATGGTGTAAGTGCATGGATTTTCTTTTAGAAATGCAGGAAATTAGCTTTAAAATTGCAGAAAAATACACTCCACTCCTTGGCAAAATATGTAGAACTACACAAAACGTACTTTAAAACTGCAGAAGTGTATCTCTGCTCCATGGCAAATTGAGTAGAATAGCATTCATTTTTTTATCTCATGAAAAAATGTTTAGAACTACAGAAAACGTTCTTTAAAACTGCACATTTTCTGTACACCCCATGATACAATTTGTAGAATTGCGGGAAATAAACTTTAAAATATAAATTGTTCTTTCGGCCGTCAAGATGGGGCCCCCCAACCAATCTCGTTCAGGGTCCCCAAAAGTCTAGAGCTGTTCTCGGGTTACTATGTTAGACACACCTAGCATGTTAGCATTAGCTAGCTAGCTACTTGTGTCAACACACTATGAGTAATGTTAGTTCCTTTTCAATGTATCTAACCAATAGCTAACTTATTAGTGAACTAGTATTGTTAGCGGGATAGCACAACAATGACCTAGCTAGGTAGGTAGGTAGGCCTAGCTATATGTCTAAACTATAGAAATCATGATGATAATAACTAAGGTAATAGAGTGTCTATGCTAAATTGTCATGTATTCTTCTCTAACACAGATTCGTACAAGGTCTCAGACTCTGGGTTAGGACAATGCTTACAAGCAATAAACAGATTAAGACAGACACAGTTGTTGATTTCCATTTTGTAATGTTAAAAAGGAGGAAAAAGACCATCCCGTTTTTCTAAATGAGCTATCTATGCCACATTTTTATTGAAGCTCCGGACAAACACACCTGATTCAATTACTCAACTAATCATCAAGACATCTGTGAGTTAATCAGGTGTGTTTGTCTGGGGCTACAACAAACGTGAACTGTTGAGGATACTCCAGGACATGATCTAGGCTACTCACTATACTGTTGGCTAAGTCTATATCTTTGTTTAATCTAATTCATAAAATGTTTAACAATACACATCCTTATTATTTTGCAAGAAATGTAGGGTATTTTTACATGTTGCAATAAAGTTGACTAAAGTAGAAGCTTATATTTTGTTTGTAGATATTTTCACTTGGTAATGAAATGCACTTCATTTTAACTAGCTATATCCTGTGTAACTCCTATTGATTACATTACACTTATGCAGATATTACATGTACTCTATGGCGTAGTAGTGTGTTTATTTTCGTACTTGGATGGCATTTCTGGAAACCTTAAAAAAAGGGCCAGGTTGTCAGCATGGGTAAAGTAATAATGTATATATGTACATATGTAAGTAAGTACACATGTAAGTACCCCTCAAAATACACTTAATTTTAACTAGCTAAATACTGCACAACACCTAGTAATTGCATTGTACTTATGCAGATATTACATGTACTCTGTCTTGTACTAGTGTGTTTATCCTCCCACTTGGACGGCGATTCCGGAAACCTTAAAATGAGTGCCAGGTTGTCAGGATGTGTAATGTTCTACACCTGTCTGTAGACCCAGTCAGTGAGCTTGACCTACACAGTATATCACAAAAGTGAGTATACCACTCACATTTTTGTAAATATTTGAGTATATCTTTTCATGTGACAACACTGAAGAAATGACACTTTGTTACAATGTAAAGTAGTGAGTGTACAGCTTGTGTAACAGTGTAAATTTGCTGTCCCCTCAAAATAACTCAACACACAAGCCATTAATGTCTAAACAGCTGGCAACAAAAGTGAGTACAACCCTAAGTGAAAATGTCCAAATTGGGCCCAAAGTGGCAATATTTTGTGTGGCCACCATCACTTTCCAGCACTGCCTTGACCCTCTTGGGCATGGAGTTCACCAGAGCTTCACAGGTTGCCACTGGAGTCCTCTTCCACTCCTTCATGACAACATCACGGAGCTGGTGGATGTTAGAGACCTTGCACTCCTCCACCTTCCGTTTAGGATGCCCCACAGATGCTCAAAATTAGGTCTGGAGACAAGCTTGGCAGTCCATCACCTTTACCCTCAGCTTCTTTAGCAAGGCAGTGGTCGTCTTGGAGGTGTGTTTGGGGCCTTTATCATGTTGGAATACTGCCCTGCTGCCCAGTCTCTGAAGGGAGGGGATCATGCTCTGCTTCAGTATTCAAATTCAAATTTTATTTGTCATATTTTCAGATGTTAATGAAATGCAAATGCTTGTGCTTTTTAACAATGCAGTAATAACCTGTGTAACTAACTAACAATTCCAAAACTATTCTTATACACAGTGTATAAAGCATAAGATATTGACATGGTACAGAGCAGCATAGGCAAGATACAGTAGCTGATATCGTTTATATTATGAGATGAGTATGTAAACAAAGTGGCATAGTTAAAGTGGCTAGTGATACATGTATTACATAAGGATGCAGTCGATGATATAGAGTACAGTATATACGTATGCATATGAGATGAATAATGTAGGGTATGTAAACATATAAGGTAGCATTGTTTAAAGTGGCTAGTGATATATTTACATCATTTCCCATCAATTCCCATTATTAAAGTGGTTGGAGTTACCAGTACCCAGTTGCACAGGGCGGGGTCGAGACCCAGGGTCTCGAGCTTGATGACGAGCTTGGAGGGTACTATGGTGTTGAATGCCGAGCTGTAGTCGATGAACAGCATTCTCACATAGGTATTCCTCTTGTCCAGATGGGTTAGGGCAGTGTGCAGTGTGGTTGAGATTGCATGCTGTGGATCTATTTGGGTACAAATTGGAGTGGGTCTAGGGTGTCAGGCAGGGTGGAGGTGATATGGTCCTTGACTAGTCTCTCTTCATGATGACGGATGTGAGTGCTATTCCGGTAGTCGTTTAGCTCAGTTACCTTAGCTTTAACAGGAACAATGGTGGCCCTCTTGAAGCATGTGGGAACAGCAGACTGGGATAGGGATTGATTGAATATGTCCGTAAACACACCGGCCAGCTGGTCTGCGCATGCTCTGAGGGCGCGGCTGGGGATGCCGTCTGGGCCTGCAGCCTTGCGAGGGTTAACACGTTTAAATGTCTTACTCACCTCGGCTGCAGTGAAGGAGAGACCGCATGTTTTCATTGCAGGCCGTGTCAGTGGCACTGTATTGTCCTCAAAGCGGGCAAAAAAAGTTATTTAGTCTGCCTGGGAGCAAGACATCCTGGTCCGTGACTGGGCTGGATTTCTTCCTGTAGTCCGTGATTGACTGTAGACCCTGCCACATGCCTCGTGTCTGAGCCGTTGAATTGAGATTCTACTTTGTCTCTGTACTGACGCTTAGCTTGTTTAATAGCCTTGCGGAGGGAATAGCTGCACTGTTTGTATTCAGTCATGTTACCAGACACCTTGCCCTGATTAAAAGCAGTGGTTCGCGCTTTCCGTTTCACACGAATGCTGCCATCAATCCACGGTTTCTGGTTAGGGAATGTTTTAATCGTTGCTATGGGAACGACATCTTCAACGCACATTCTAATGAACTCGCACACCGAATCAGCGTATTCGTCAATGTTGTTATCTGACGCAGTACGAAACATATCCCAGTCCACCTGATGGAAGCAGTCTTGGAGTGTGGAGTCAGCTTGGTCAGACCAGCGTTGAACAGACCTCAGCGTGGGAGCCTCTTGTTTTAGTTTCTGTCTGTAGGCAGGGATCAACAAAATGGAGTCGTGGTCAGCTTTTCCGAAAGGGGGGCGGGGCAGGGCCTTATATGCGTCGCGGAAGTTAGAGTAACAATGATCCAAGGTAGGTCTTTCCACCCCTGGTTGCGCAATCGATGTGCTGATAAAATTTGGGGAGTCTTGTTTTCAGATTAGCCTTGTTAAAATCCCCAGCTACAATGAATGCAGCCTCCGGATAAATCGTTTCCAGTTTGCAGAGAGTTAAATAAAGTTCCTTCAGAGCCATCGATGTGTCTGCTTGGGGGGGGGGATATATATACGGCTGTGATTATAATCGAAGAGAATTCTCTTGGTAGATAATGCGGTCTACATTTGATTGTGAGGAGTTCTAAATCAGGTGAACAGAAGGATTTGAGTTCCTGTATGTTTCTTTCATCACACCATGTCACGTTAGTCATAAGGCATACGCCCCCGCCCCTCTTCTTACCAGAAAGATGTTTGTTTCTGTCGGCGCGATGCGTGGAGAAACCCGTTGGCTGCACCGCCTCGGATAGCGTCTCTCCAGTGAGCCATGTTTCCGTGAAACAAAGAACGTTACAGTCTCTGATGTCCCTCTGGAATGCTACCCTTGCTTGGATTTCATCAACCTTGTTGTCAAGAGACTGGACATTAGCAAGAAGAATGCTAGGGAGTGGTGCACGGTGTGCCCGACTCCGGAGTCTGACCAGAAGACCGCCTCGTTTCCCTCTTTTTCGGAGTCGTTTTTTTGGGTCGCTGCATGGAATCCACTGCGTTGTCCTGTTTGTAAGGCAGAACACAGGATCCGCGTCGCGAAAAACATATTCTTGGTCGTACTGATGGTGAGTTGACGCTGATCTTATATTCAGTAGTTCTTCTCGACTGTATGTAATGAAACCTAAGATGACCTGGGGTACTAATGTAAGAAATAACACGTAAAAAACAAAAAACTGCATAGTTTCCTAGGAACGCGAAGCGAGGCGGCCATCTCTGTCGGCGCCGGAAGTAGGCGCCGTACATGTTGGCATTCATGGTTCCCTCAATGAACTGTAGCTCCCCAGTGCCGGCAGCACTCATGCAGCCCCAGACCATGACACTCCCACCACCATGCTTAACTGTAGGCAAGACACACTTGTCTTTGTTCTCCTCACATGGTTGCCGCCACACACGCTTGACACCATCTGAACCAAATAAGTTTATCTTGGTCTCATCAGACCACAGGACATGGTTCCAGTAATCCATGTCCTTAGTCTGCTTGTCTTCAGCAAACAGTTTGCGGGCTTGCTTGTGCATCATCTTTGGAAGAGGCTTCCTTCTGGGACGACAGCCATGCAGACCAATTTGATGCAGTGTACGGCGTATGGTGTGAGCACTGACAGGCTGACCCCTTCAACCTCTGCAGCAATGCTGGCAGCACTCATACGTCTATTTCCCAAAGACAACCTCTGGATATGATGCTGAGCATGTGCACTCAACTTCTTTGGTCGACCATGGCGAGGCCTGTTCTGAGTGGAACCTGTCCAGTTAAACCGCTGTATGGTCTTGGCCACCGTGCTGCAGCTCAGTTTCAGGGTCTTGGCAATCTTCTTCTAGCCCAGGCCATCTTTAGGTAGAGCAACAGTTCTTTTTTTCAGATCCTCAGAGAGTTCTTTGCCATGAGGTGCCATGTTGAACTTCCAGTGACCCGTCAGTATGAGGGAGTGTGAGAGCAATGACACCAAATTTAGCACACCTGCTCCCCATTCACACTTACGAGTCACATGACACCGGGGAGGGAAAATGGCTAATTGGGCCCTATTTGGACATTTTCACTTAGGGGTGTATTCACTTTTGTTGCCAGCGGTTTAGACATTAATGGCTGTGTGTTGAGTTATTTTGAGGGGAAAGCAAATTTACACTGTTACACAAGCTGTACACTCACTACTTTACATTGTAACAAAGTGTCATTTCTTCAGTGTTGTCACATGAAAAGATATACTCAAATATTTACAAAAATGTGAGTGCTGTACTCACTTTTGTGATATACTGTATCTGATCTGTTTATTTGAACTCAACAAAGTTAACCCAAATGTTACACTTTTTGGGAGCAAGTGCTAGCAACAACATTGAGTGGAGATTTTGAAGAGTGCGCATGCATGGGTAGGTAATTAGAGCCTATTGATCTTCCAACCTTTGCAATCTCGGACACCCAGCGCATCTGTCCACAAGAGATTACAAACTTGTGACAGTTATTACTGAATCGGATGCAGCTGAGAAGAAATTTGTAACAAGCATGTGTTGGGTCCATTGAGATATTAAATAGAGAAGAAGCATAGAATCTAAGGAGAAAGTTAAGGGTTCTCTGTAGAAAGCCAAAAGGAATGTGGAATGTGTTTGATGGAGGAGAGGAGAGCAACGTGTTGATACAGGAAAGACAGATGGACATCTGTGTATTGATGAAAGAGGGGTTGAGGACAGGAGGTGAGGGGTATCCTGTTACCCTCTTTATTAGCTTCTTGTAGAGCCACAAAATGTAAGGATTCGAGAGAAGGAGGAGTATCTTAAGTGGGATATAAATATCTGGATGGGACAAATGTTGGGTTGCCTGATTACAGCTGTACAGAACCTTTGTGGAGAATTAACTTGGTTAAAGCTTCTCTAGTGTGCGTGGGTTATTTACTCTGAAAAACAAGAACCTAACACATGGTAAAAAGCATTTGCTGTTACACCTCTGTAATTACCACCAGTTACCTGTTGCCACCAGTTACCTGTTATTACAGTGTAACTATGTGCTATTAAAATGAACTACAATGCTTATTACAGTGTAATTAGATGTAACCACAAATCACCACAAATGACATATCACAGGGTCAAGTGCAAGTGTTGGCCCACAAAAGTTTTTTTTTTTGGGGTTTAGGGGTGGGGGGTTGAGGTGAGGGGGATTATTTAAGTTACTGTTTGAAGAGGGAGGGGCAAGGTGTTGTGCAGTGTCACGCCAAAGTTCTTAGCACTCTGGGAGGGCAACACTGTGGAGTTGTCAACCGTGATGCAGAGGTCTTTCAGCAGGCATGCCATCCCCAGAAGGAGGAGCAGCTCCCTTTTGGCAAGGTTGAGCTTGAGGTGAATGGCAGACTTAGTGTGTAAATCTTATGCAGATGTGGGAAAATGGCTAATTGTTGTTTAATTTATTCTTAGGCACACCCAGGTGCTGTAATGGTTTTCCAAAACAAACCAAATCCTGGGTTGCTAAGAAAATGTATGAGCCAACAAAACAGACCTTCCTGTTGGACCCGGTAGAGTGTGTTGCTGAAAAGACAGGAGGACAAGACATTGGTGTACAAGGACCTGCTCTCCCATGTACAACTTCCAAGATGACCACCAAAGAACATAACCAGTGTTCCAAGACCAGACAAGGCTGAGGTTGTAGCTGCACGCCGGTCCCAATTCTGACTCCTGCCCTGTCACTGTAGCTCGAAAAGGACATAATGAACGTTTCCACTCTGGTGCCGACACCCCACAGAGCTCCTGCTAGCTAATCACAGCCACCACACAAATGGTAATCAAAACCGGTTAAGGCCAACTTGGATGTATGTCTTCATGTATGTCTATTAATTATAATCCACATAGTAATTCACATTTCCTGTTGCTGCAGGATTGTTTTCCTTTTGAAGCAAATTGGCTTAAAATAAGATCCTACATCTGTACTTGACTCAACTGCAATGTACCCACCCAACCTACTCTGTTATTACTGTATAGTTTACTGTTCCAATCCAGTCACTTTATCCTACCAACCACTACCTAGCTAGCCAATGCTACTGTACTGATACTGTAGAAAATCTCCTCTGAACCCACTCTCTGACCCTGGGAGTTAGGGAGCCAAACTTCTCTCTCTAAAGGCAATGGGTGAATTAACAATGGGTGAATTGCCCTCTACTGCAAGATGATAGTCAGGCTCTGGTCATGAAGAGTGTTATTATGTTGCGTCGTCAGCACCATCCACAACAAGTACCCCTCATCCACAAATGTCTACGTTGGATTCAATTAAGCGGATATTGCCTTCAGAATCCTTTGAAGAACCTTCCACCGATGGCTCATCACCTTTTCCTTCCCTTTCTACTGTAGATCTCCTTTTCTCATTCATGGGAAAATTGGGATTTTGTGTTACATGTATAGTAAGGATTATCTGATCTTGTACATAATGGCAGCTAAAAGTAGAATTGCAGTATTCAAAGAACAAATGTATTAATGAGAAAAGGACGGAACTGGGTAACACTCGTCATGACCACGGCCAAGTCGTTCGCTTTTCAATCTCCATTCTAAGACCACTCCGTAAACCATCAAGTCTATATTGCCTTGAAAATAAATGGAAAAAACAAACATGTCAGCTCGTTTAGTGAAAGCAGAATAACACTAGATAGGTCTACTGGTGGATATGTGGGTGACTAGTGACATTCTCTATTTGACACAGCCTATGAATACTATAATGTTGTGAAATGTACTTATTTGCTACTGGATGGCACTATTTTCTTCTAGAATTTGAGCCATTTTCAGTTCATCAGAACAAATGATAGATTGCTTTTGGCCAAACTCAAGATAGGGAAAGCCGTGAATAGTTGGGTTTGTGTTATGGGTTGCGGCACTAAAGTTTAAATGAATATTAGGCACCCTTAATTGATGAGCAGATGGCATCACTTGTCTCACATCACCTAATTGTCTAATCATCAATAACAATGCAAATAAAATGTGCTACAGTGCTCAGAGGTTAATAATTAGGTTATTTAGGCCTGGCAAGTTTCCCATCCTAAACCTTGAAGTCCACATTCTTTGGGACACCGGTCATAACAATAACACAGAAACGTTCAATTGCACCCATAGAGTACTCACTGTAATAGATCCTGTTGTAGTAACTAGTCCATGGCAGAGCAGGGATCAATTACTTATTGTCAGCAGGAAAAATAGACTTCCTCGGGAAAGTATCAACTGTCAAATGAACTGTACTGGAGCTCATACAGTATGTTTTGTAAAATGTTATTGCATTAGGCTGAAGTATAAAACTTAAGCCGAGGGGGTAAATAGAGAGTTATGCTATTTTAATCCATGCTTGCCCGTTGGTAGTTGAATAACTTCTTAAAGTCCATGAACACAATTATGTCATGTGTATATGTACCCTGTTCTATTAGTTTAACCGTTACAGTTTGCATGTAAAATAAACTACAGTGGATTCATAAAGTATTCACAACCTTTGACTTAATTAAAAACTTATAGGGATAGGGGGCAGCATTTTCACTTTGGATGAATTGCGTGCCCATAGTGAACTGCCTCCTACTCTGTCCCAGATGCTAATATATGCATATTATTATTACTATTGGATAGAAAACACTCTGAAGTTTCTAAAACTATTTGGATTATGTATGTGAGTATAACAGAACTCATAGGGCAGGCAAACTTCCAAACAGGAAGTGGAAATTCTGGGGCTGCTTGATTTTCAACTCATCGCCTATTCACATCCAAATAAGATATGGATCTGTTCGCAATTCCTACGCTTTCCACTAGATGTCAACAGTCAGTCGAATGTGTGATGTGGGACCGGATGGCAGCTATTTGAGTCACTGGTCTGGCAGAATGCCAGTTCCTGGTTACGCCCAGTAGTCATTATATGCCTTGCGTTCCATTACTCAGGAGACAAAAACGAATACTCAGGTTGGAACGTTATTGGATATATATGATAATAGCATCCTGAAGATTGATTCTCTACTTAAGTTTGACCAGTTTATTCGACCTGGAATATAATTTTTTGAAGTTTTCGTCTGAGTTCGCCTGGACCAGCGCCAGCTTTTGGACATGTGAACTAAACATGCTAGGAAAAATAGCTAATTGGACACTAGTAATGGACACTATGAAACAAAACAATGATTTATTGTGGAACTAGTTCTGAACATGGCACCAAAGTAAACCGAGATTTGTGGATATAAATATGCATATTATCGAACAAAACATAAATGTATTGTGTAACATGATGTCATATGTGTCACGCGGGACTAGGTGGGTGAAGGAATCATGCGCAGAGAGTTCCAGTTGTGAAAAGTGCTCTTTAATACGGCACACAAAAATGATAAGCCAAACAACACAGGCGGTTCTGGCGCAGGACGTGGACCCCACTTCACCATAGCTCTGGTTTGCCTCTTCACCCGCCTTCGTGGCCTCTTTAAAGCGGCGACCCTCGCCACCGACCTTGGACTGGGGACCCTAGAAATGGGTCCCGAATAGGCTGGAGACTCTGGCGGCGGCTCAGGACAGGCTGGAGACTCTGGCGGTGGCTCAGGCTCAGGACAGGCGGGAGACCCTGGACAGGCGGGAGACTCTGCGGGACTCAGGACAGGCGGGAGACTCTGGCGGCGGCTCAGGACAGGCGGGAGACCCTGGCGGCGGCTCAGGACAGGCGGGAGACCCTGTAGGCAGAAAACGGAGAGACAGCCTGTTGCGGGGGGCTGCCACCGGAAGGCTGGTGCGTGGAGGTGGCACTGGATAGACCAGACCGTGCAGGCGCACTGGAGCTCTTGAGCACCGAGCCTGCCGAACCTTACCTGGTTGATTGCTCCCCGTAGCCCGACCAGTTGGCGAACCAGGGACACCATGTGTAAGGCTGGTGCCATGTATGCCGGCCCGAGGAGACGCACTGGAGACCTGATGCGTAAAGCCGGCTTCATGGCACCTGGCTCGATGCCCACTCTAGCCCGGCCGATACAGGGAGCTGGAATGTACTGCACCGGGCTATGCACACACACTGGGGAAACCGCATAACACAGTGCCTGCCCGGTCCCTCTCTCTCTCCGGTAAGCACAGGAAGTTGCCGCAGGTCTCCTACCTGGCTTCGCAACACACGCTGTGTGCTCCACCTGACTCTCGGGATTCCAACCACGCTGCCGTGCTGCCTCCTCATACCAGCGCCTCGCCGCCTTCGCTGCCTCCAGCTCTGCTTTGGGGCGGCGATATTCCCCTGGCTGTGCTCAGGGTCCTCTCCTGTCTAGAATTTCCTCCCAAGTCCAGGAGTCTTGTGTTCTCTGCTGCTGCTGCCCGTTATCACGCCACTTGGTCCTTTTGTGGTGGGTGTTTCTGTAACGGCAGATTCTTCATCTGAAGAGGAGTAAGGATCGGACCAAGATGCGGCGTGGTAAGTGTTCATGATGATTTTAATAAGAAAAGTACTGAACACTATGAAATACAAAAACAATAAATTAATACGTGAAATAACCAAACCGAAACAGTACCGTGTGGCGACAAACACTCACACGGAAACAAACACCCACAAACCAACAGTGAAACCCAGGCTACCTAAATATGGTTCTCAATCAGGGACAATGATAAACAGCTGCCTCTGATTGAGAACCATATCAGGCCAAACACAGAAATAGAAAAAACGGTGGCGGCTAGTAGGACGGTGACGACGACCGCCGAGCAACGCCCGAACAGGCATAGTATAACAGGCATAGGAATACTGCAGAAATGCAAAATTGACTGGCCTGATGAACTCGGGATAACCGGGCAGTGATAGTGGAGCCTCTCCATCACTCGTTGTTTTGATTTCATCATGTCCATTTGGTGATGTTTTTTCACTGTTGCAAATGCACTGTGCATTTGCAATATGTTTCAATAGGCATTTACCATCACGAATTTGTCATGCTCAAAACTCCTGCCGAAATGCAAAATTGACTGGCCCGATGAACTCGGGATGGCTGAGCAGTGATTCTGGTTCCTCTCCATCGTGCGTTGGGGTTGATTTCAGAATGTCACTTTGGTGATGGTACCTCACTGTTTAAACATATTGAAAATGGACCAAAGTCACCAGCAAGTCACCGTCCATCAGTCAATTAGATATCATTCTGACACCAAACTGATACAAACTGACACCACACCCACTTTTTCCAACTCGTTTAGAAGCCAACTATCACATACTTCAGAGCTGGCCCAAAATTCACAACACCTTCTGTTCAAACCATAATAAAAACCTAAAAACACGTAGTTACGTTCTAGCTGCGGTTCCAGTTCTGACATTATGTGTAGGCCTACCTGAGGAAACCCCGAATCCCAAGTTTCGGCTCAATAGGTCATTTGGTGCCCGAGCAAGACCGTAATTGGTGCTGAAAATCCACTTTTTTTCCATGACTTGCTACGGGGTCCTTGAATGAGCTATCAGACAGTAACGTTGGGGTCCATCTATATGGGCCGAGGCGGTCGCAATGCACCTAGTCTTGCGACTCTGGGACATTTCTAAATGTCTGCATTTTCGTGATGCAAAAATGAATTGAAGTTATTGCAAAGGCTACGAGGCTGTTTCTTGGTCCAAGAACCTTCTAGAGCCACATAACTCACCATGCACTATCGACGTGAGCTCTAGAACAGGTTTCTAAAGTTTCAGAACTCTAGGTCTGACGGTTCTTAAAAAGTTTGAACAAAATTAACTATTGCAGGTGCTGTCTGTCTCTACGCACCCCAATGTGTCCCTCCTTCCAAGCTGTGTGTGTGTGTGATTTAGTTTTTCTTGGAAATTTAATGGGAGACATGACTGATTTACAGTTCATGAGGGTTGCCTAATCGCACATGTGAAGTTTTGGAAAGATCTGACGTTTTTAACCCTTCGAAACAGCCCCTGTGACACTAAATATGCACTTCCGGTTGGCACAGGAAGCTAAACGTAAAGAAATATCCTCATTGGGGTATGCTTTTACAGAATCCTGAGTTTTAAGTCTTTACGTTAAGAACTGACCGATTTACACAGGGTTGAATGCACTATTTATCACAAACTGCTGGCTGGGTATGGAAAAACACTTTTAGGGTGATTTTAACCACTTCCGGTTGATCCAGGAAGCTTAGAATCAACACAGGTAGACCTCATAGTGGCCTGATGGATTGTCATCAAAGACCGGTTCATACGGCATTCATAACCCACATAGGCTTCAGGTTGAATTTAGGGGTGCAGGCAATGTATTCCTATGGGGAGAGAAGTCATTGAAAACGGTTTAATGTAAACACCTTTTAACTGTTAAGGGTTAGTGCCACATGGTCAAGGTTAGACTTGCACAGATCGGAGGACCTCAGGAACGTTCCTGAGGTCAAAATGTGCTTCTCACCCTAAAGGTTCTCCCACTGTCACCCAAAAGCAAATGAAAATTAGTGCCAGGCTTCATTATGGGCCTACTTTTTCTCATGGTCGCTGCGCTTAGACCGAGCGAGCTACGGTCAAGCCGGGCATCTCGTTGAACTCGGCACGGCCTTGAGAATATGGAAATGCCATTGTAGTCTCTGTCTTTGAGCACCGCACTTTTTCACTCCATCCTTGCTGTGTGTGTGTGTGTGTGTGTGTGTGTGTGTGAGAGAGCTTTGCTTTGACATCTGTTGGGAGAAATGACTGACTTACAGTTCATGAGGGTTGCCTAATCACACATATGAAGTTTTGAAAAGATCTGACCTTTTAACCCTTCGAAACAGCACCTCTGACACACTTTTAAGGCACTTCCGGTTTACACAGGAAGCTGAAAGTTAACACATATCCTCCTTGGGGTAGGCAATTATAGAATTTAGAGTTTTAAGTCAACGTATTTTCAGTTTAGGAGATAAGGCCACGTCGTGATTCGTGATGTTTTGTACATTTGCAATATGATTCCATTCGCCCTCTTGTGGGATTCACCGGGACAATGGAAAAATGACCAAAATTTGATTATTTTATCAAACGGAAACCGAATGTCCGAGAGAGTTTGTTGGATGACTTCCTGGAAGATCCGCCCCTGCCGCACGGCCCTACGCCGTCCGCGAATTTTAGAAACGTTTTCGGACATCTAGTAAGGGACCATACATTTGCAATGTGGACTTTCTCACTAACCATATGAAAAATGTCAAAATGTTCCCTTAGGTATGGGGGTGATAAGTTTTAGATTTTTTTTTTTTCGTTTTTCAAAATTTTACTTTTTGATGTTGACTTGTTACATTTGAAATATGAAAAATCACGATAGAGCGCACTCGCCATCTGTTGGATTTTGAAGTGTTACACTTGGCATTTGCCATATGGCATTTGCAATCAACTTTGAACGAAACGACACCGAATTGAGTGGTATTGGACACCGTGTATATGGTTTGTCCAGTGCCAATGACTTCCCATTCATTTTTGTACATTTCAGGGGGGTGTTACCTTACAATGTTTAATAATCCAAAGGGGTAATCAAGAGAATGGTTGTGGACAGGCAAAAGGTCAAAACCAGATCAGAGTCCAGGAGGTACAGAGTGGCAGACGGGCTCGTGGTCAAGTCCGTTAGAATGGCCGGTACTCGGGTAAAGAGTACAGAAACAGGCAAGGGTCAAAACCAGGAGCACTAGAAAAAGGAGAATAGCAAAAAGGAGTACGGTAAAAACAATCTGGTTGATTTGACTAAATATACAAGATGAACTGGCACAGAGAGACAGGAAACACAGGGATAAATACACTGGGGAAAATAAGCAACACCTGGAGGGGGTGGAGACAATAAGGAGGACAGGTGAAACAGATCAGGGCATGACAGGTTTGCCCCATTAGGCCAGAGAGCTGCGAGTGTAATCTGATGTCTCTGTATATTTGTCTTAAGGACGGAGTGAGTAGGCTCATCTGTAAAAGAGACCCCTCAGTATGACTTCCCTGTCAAAAATAAAGGTTAAATAAAAATAAATAAAAATGGGCAATCAAAAAGCTGCCCATGCCAAGGTGTGAAGGAGAGTCCCCATTGGCCAGGCACACTGGTCTTTACGAGAGGTTTATTAAATAGCCCTCAGGTAAGGGGCCCAGGCGTATGGGTTACCATTTGTTTCCTGCTGGCCTCTCTAGGGTCTCTGAAAAATCCCACTTAAAGAATGTACAGCAAAAAACATAAGACATGGAAGCCCCCTGTAGATTGGTACACTAAGTGCATGTTACAGAACAAAGGAATGGTAGCTGAGGGCCCAGCAATGGTTTAAAAGCACATGGGCTGAGAGGACATGCTGTGAGAGAGTAGTTGAGGTTGCTGTCCATACATATGACGTGGTCCTGTGTAACTGGATGAGAGATACAGTATGTTGTTTGGCTCCTGCAGTGGAGTGTGACAGATTGCTGTCTGGTTAGGCTGGGGGAATTACAGGGAGAAAATATGAGTAATTTGCAAGAGGCCATGCCCACTGGTGTTGCATACACACACACACACACACACACACACACACACACACACACACACACACACACACACACACTTAAATTAGGTGGTAGACATGCACACACACACACGTTCAGTGTTTCCTGGCTGAGGGTAGGTCAAGCCTAGTAGGGGAAACTGTGACATGTCAGAGACGCCTTTGATAATAAGCACAACAGAACCCCAGCCAACAGCAACACTGCCATTGTGGACACATGGGCCACTGCTGGGCCTGGGTCAACTAATGAAATAATAATAATAATAATAATAATAATAATAAATTACATTAGTGAAGCACTTTTCATTACACAGAATAATTTCAAAGTGCATAAAATAAAACCAAATAGAAAAAAAATACACACAGCTAGACAAGTGGCTCCCCAAGGAATCAGGTCCTGTGACATGAACAACATGGCCAACACAAGACACTGAAACCTTCAAAACCGTCCAATAACCCCAAATATATCCATCACAGAAATGGCTTGAAGGTTTTGTAACAGTGCACATATAACATCATACGTTCAATATTAGTTTTGAGCAGTCAAAATGCAGCCAGGCCCAGACACGTGGCTGGGAACACACAACGGGCAAGAGTGGACACAATGTTTTGGTTGGCAGCACCTAGATCACCTAGACAAAACTCAAGATCACCTTTACTCCACACACAGAAAAAAGCTCTCCCTCCATTTGGCGAATCTGACCAGAGCTTTATCCTGCTGCCAAGCTAAAACTCAAACAGGAAATACCAGTGACACGCTCAATACGGCGTATCAGGTATGAAGGTAAGACCCCGATGCAGACAACGTTGAATTAACAATTGTTTAATAATCCAACAGGGGCAGGAAAATAGACAGGTCAAGGCAGACAGGGGTCAGTAAACCAGAGGAGGAAATGGTACCGGATGGCAGGCAGGCTCAGGGTCACGATAGGCAGAGGTCAATAATCCAGAGGTGTGGCAAAGGTACAGGTCGGCAGGCAGGCTCAGGGTCAGGGGCAGGCAGAATAGTCAGGCAGGCGGGCTCAGAGTCAGGACAGGCAAGGGTCAAAACCAGGAGGGCAAGAAAAAAAGACTGGGAAAAGCAGGAGCAGGGAAACAAAAACACTGGTTGACTTGACAAACAAGATGAACTGGCAACAGACCAACAGAGAACACAGGTATAAATACACAGGGGATAATGGGGAAGATGGGCGACACATGGAGGAAGGTGGAGACAATCACAAAGACAGGTTAAACAGATCAGGGTGTGACAGGGTGCTAAACTACAGGACTGTTTCTCTAGCACAGACTGGAATAGGTTCTGGGATTCATCCGAGGAGGTCACATCAGTCACGGGCTTCATTA
Organism: Oncorhynchus tshawytscha; assembly: GCF_018296145.1. Lineage (NCBI taxonomy): Eukaryota > Metazoa > Chordata > Actinopteri > Salmoniformes > Salmonidae > Oncorhynchus > Oncorhynchus tshawytscha. Next base: position 21,140,429 of record NC_056435.1, on the reverse strand, counting down.
CAGTAATAAGCGATATCGATGACGATGTCCCCGCAGTGACCGTACGTATATGTATATCCCATATGAATGTACGTACGTATCCCAACCAGGAGCCATGGATTACAGACAACATTCACACTGAGCTAAAGGCTAGAGCTGCCACTTTCAAGGAGCGGGACATTAATCCAGACTTATAAGACCTCCGACGAGCCATCAAACAAGCAATGTCAATACAGTACTAAGATCGAATCCTACTACGCCGTTTCAGATTACAAAAGGAAACGCAGCCATGAGCTGCCCAGCCCACCAGACAATCTAAATGCCTTCTATGCTTGCTTTGAGGAAAGTAGCACTGAACCTTATGAGAGCACCAGCTGTTCCGCTCTCAGAAGAGAATATGAGTTAACCTGTAAAGGTCTAACATTTACAAGGCCGCAGGGTCAGACGGATTACAAGGACGTGTACTCAGAGCATGCACTGATCAGCTGGCAAGTGTCTTCACTGACATTTTCAACCTCTCCCTGACCCATTCTGTAATATCTACATATTTCAATCAGACCATTATAGCCGAAGAACGTCAAGGTAACCTGTCTAAATTACTATGATTGTAGCACTCACATCTGTAGCCATGAAATGCTTTGAAAGGCTAGTCATGGCTCACATCAACACCATCATCCCAGACACCCTGGATCCACTACAATTCGCAGACCGCCCCAAAAGATCCGCACAATCTCTAATGCACTAAAGATGCACGATTGAGAGCATCTTGACTGGCTGCGTCACTACCTGGTATGGAAACTGCTCGGCATCCGATTGCAAGGCGCGACAGACGGTAATGCGTATGGTCCGGAACATCACTGGGGCCAAGCTCCCTGCCATCCAGGACCTCTATACCAGGTGGTGTCAGAGGAAGGCCCTAAAAATCTTCAAAGACTCCAGCCACCCAAGTCATGAAATGCTCTCTCTGCTACAGCACGGCAAGCAATACCGATGCACCAAGTCTGGACACCAACGGGACCCTGAACAGCTTCTACCCCCAAGCCATAAGACTGCTAAATAGTTAGTTAAATAGTTAACCAAATAGCTACCCGGACCATCTGTACCGACCCTTTTTGCAAAACCTTTTTTGACTCATCACCTACGCTGCTGCCACTGTTTATTATCTATCCTATTCCTAGTCACTTTATTCCTAGTTATACTGTATGTACATACAGTATCTACCTCAATTACCTCTTACCACTGCACATCAACTCTGTACTGGTACCCCTTGTACCCACAAGTTGTTTATGAAGCATGTGATGATTTCAATCACATTTTAATTTGACCTCCCAGGGAATATTTGTGCGAAGTTGAGAGATCGAAAATCTGCGCTCCCTGTCCTTCCCAACCGCTCCACTTCCTTTCCAACAGTACTGTTAAAAACCACTCATCTCTCACAGGAAAAAAAACTGCAGTCCCTCCATTCATTAAAATTACCATTTGACCAGCCCCATTCTACCGTATATTAGCCATGTTCCCTCAAATTCTTTCCGGCACAGAGAAAATTTCAGGTCTGCTGAGCGCAAAATTGAATGTTGTGAGAATTCTGTGCATCTTCCAGCAGGTGTTTACTGTGAACACTTACAGTTTTAACAGTGACCTGACAGTTTTAACAGTGATATGGAAATAGCTGTTCTATCATTCAGCCTAAAGTTGTAGCCAATGTGTGGTGTTCAATGTAGGCCTACATTCCATGATGCTTTAAAAAAGACACGGCTTGACATTAACCTGCTTATCCACTTGTCTTATTGAAGTCTGTCTCAAAATACAACACTGCCCCTTTAAAAAAAAAAAAACCTTTACATGACTCTTTCATGGATGTCTAGAAATGTACATATTTTGTGCTCAATCACTCCCCTATTGCTGGTCACAACTGGACTAATAACTCACTAAATATCAAAGGATATGGACAGAGGGATAGGGGCGCTAGTGAGCACCACATGGAGTAGATGCTTTTCAAACTACCTCATCCTCACCCTTGCTTAAATTTGACTTAAATTCTACTTTTGCCCTGCCAAACTGATACAATGAACAACTCTATGAGAAACACGGCCAACACGGGAAACTAATTAATCCAAAAACAACTGGCAAGAAAGATGGCAAAGTCCCCACCACAGCACAAGATGAGGATGGCGATGCTTGTGTTAGCCTGGCTGTAATGGTTAGCATGGCTAACCCTGACTCGGAGTCTTCACCGATTATTATATTATCAGCTATCAAGAAAATGGAAGAGGACATGAACGCTCGATTTAATCATCTCGACTCATCCTTACAATCAGTGCAAACCTCCTCAGCTGACCATACAACCCGCATTGTTGACCTGAAAGGAAACGCAGGTGACCACGAGACACACATCACCACCCTCGAGGGACAGTATGAAGAGTTACTAACAGCAAAGAAAGCTATAAAACTCAAGATAATTGACCTCGAGGGATGATCAAGGCGTTCGAATATCAAAATCACAGGCTTGGAAGAAAAAATTAAGAAGGGCAGACCAACACAGTTCATGGCAGAACTCATACCAAAACTGTTAGGGATTGACAATTTCCCCCAAGGCCTAACAGTGGACCAAGCTCACCGCATCTTCGCTACGCACCCTGTGTCATGACTGCCAAAATACACCACGACCGAGAAGGAAACGATTCTGTGCTTGTCCCGCCAGCAATTCCCCCTGTCCTTCAACGGGGCTCAGATTAACATATACCCAAACTACACTGCTCAGGTAACCAAGCAGCATCAGGCCTCCTCTTCCCTGTTCGGCTGACTCTTACCCATGGTATGGTATAGAAGGTGTTCGAAAGGTGGCCGAGTCATTATAGCCACCGACGCCTAGGACCGATAGGGTTGTCCCAAGTAGCAGTTCATCATGATAGGTAGTTCCGATTGTCCTGCCATTTTTAGATAAGACAGCGTGGTCATAGTCCTACAGGCGGGTAAGACTGCATCTGACCGGTTTCCCTGTTTCAGTAGGGACATATTGACTACATTGTTTGGCTCAATTCAGTTAGGTGGGGGCCCAGTCAGACCACCTGAAGGTATGTTAATTTATTTTTTATTAGAAATTGGTTGGTTAGCTTATGTCTCCCTGTAGTGTCCAGCAGTTCCACAATGTTTATGGGGGAATTTATATTCCACTTCCTTTGGGGAAGTGGACAGGGGAGGGAGGTGGAGAATGTTTTGTGTTTTTCATTTGTTCGTTGCTCTTTACGTGTTGCGCCAGCCCTACTGCTACAATTTGAATATATTTGAGGACCAAATAATTATTTATTATGGCTACTGGTAACTATTACATTGCCACGGTGTGGCGACATTACCCTTCTTTCGTGGAATGTACAGGGTTTGAGAACAAGTTAGGGTTAGGGTTAGTTATTATGTTTCTACAAGAAACTCAAAGCATACTGAGCAAAGGAGATTAAAATGTAGTTGGGTATCACAGATTTATCAATCAACTTTTTCATCCAAGGCTAGAGCTGTAGCCATATAAGTTTTTAAACTGTCCCATTCAAACATATTTCAACTATAAACGACCCCAATGACCACTTTATTATAGTAATAGGCCATATTCTATCACGACATGTAACATACATGTAACATTTTTATATCTTTATGCACCGAATGTCGATGACCCAGGGTTCTTTCGGAATGTTAATCTCTCACCAGATTTATAAACCACACATTTAACTACAGGCAGAGATTATATGGAAAGGCTTCCTACTCGTCCTACCACTTCACTGAATTCCACTGGTGTCTTGAATAATTTAATTGGAACAATGAACCTTGTCAATATTTGAAGATTACAACACCCTACAGATAAGGATTATTCTTTCTTCTCTAATTTTTAACAGACATCTACCGTCACCTCTACCAAGTACCATAATATAATAATGTCTGATCACAGTCCCGTTTTATTTCAAATGGATTTTGGCAGGACAAAGCCTCAATTCAGCTGGCAATTTAATCCAACATTTCTGAATGATGCACAATTTCACCAACTAACAGCCAATTTAATTACAGACTATATGTCCCAGAATGATACTGCTGATGTATCCGAGGCATTTAAGGCTGTTGTGCGTGGGCATATATCATCATATGAGGATAATTGTAGGCAGACAAGATTAGAAATCCATGGTCAGCTCCCGGTACTTGAGAGAGATTATATGGATTCACCCTTGTCTTTCAAGTTGAATGACATAATAAAACTAAATATGAACACAATACTATTCTCTTTAAACAAGTAAACACAATGGTATTAAAGATTAAACAAAAACGCTTTGAGATTGTGACAAACTGGTTAAACTACTGGTGTACCAGCTGAGAGGTATTTAGGCCAATAGAGCTATTCATATAATTAAATCTATCACAGGAGCTTTTACTATGGACCCAAAAGAAATTAACACGTTTCATGAAGTCAAGACCTCTACACTTCAAAGACCACTGCATATACTGCAAAAATGTCTGATTTCCTCTGTTCCCTTTCCCTGCCTAAATTATGTGGCGCTGCTCAAAGGGAGCTAAGTGCAGAGAACTTTAGAAGAGGTTGTCTCTGCAGTACGTTCCTTCCCTAAAGGTAAAGCGGCTGGCCCTGATGGCTTTGGTATAGAGTTTAACAAAGCTTATTCAGAAAAGGTTACACTTCTTATGTTGAGGATGATTAAGCACTCTATTGAAACTCACAGTTCCCGGAGTCTTTATACTCAGCCAAAATCTCCCTAATATTAAAGATAAATATTAAACAGATCCATCTTCATATTGCCCTATTGCCCTCCTCGGATGCGACCTTAAGGTGTTTACTAAAATACTCTAACAGATTAAATAAATGCATTGACACTTTCATCATGACCGAACTGGTTTTAACGCAGACAGATTCTCATTTTCCAATGTTAGGCGATTGATGAATATCATGTATTCTAAACATGACAAAGATTCTAAAGTTGCAATTCTTGCACTTGACGCTCAAAAAGCATTTTGACCAAGTAAAATGGAACTACATTCTGACAGTAATAAATAAGTTTGGTCTGGGCGAGAGTTTTGTCTCTTGGGTTGAAATACTATATGCGTGCCCGATGGCTTCAGTTCTCACTAATTACAATAAATCTCCTCCGATTTCAATGTTCCTGCTGCAGGAGTGCCCCTTGTGTCCGTTGCTATTCACCATTGCAATGGAACCCCTAGCTATGATGCCATTACTCCGCTAAACATGGGCAAGGTTGAACACTGCATCTCGCTCTATGCGGATGACATCATCTTGTTCGTCTCATGCCTCGAAGAGTCACTTCCACAGCTGTTGGAGCTCATTGAATCATTTGGAGATCTCTGTACACCATAAACTGGGATAAAAGTGAATGAACGCCTCTTAAAAGGTGACTTAAACCCAGAGTTCCTTAAACATATACCTTCTAAAATCACAGGAGACTAAATTAAATATTTAGGTGTTGTCATCTCCAAGGACCATGAACTGATTTATAAATTGAACTACCTCGACATAAGAGAAACTTAAGAAACTGGTACCATTAATGCGATGACGATTATTTTATCAAATCAATTAACTATGTTTAATTATTATGATGATTAAATTACTCATGTAACAATTAACTCATTAGCATTCTTGGGGCACCATGGAAAATGTTTGTTTAATGACTTATCGTTTCCCGAATTAACTCTAAAGATATAAATATATCGTTATCATCTTAGTCATGCATTACTTATGATTTACCTCATCAGTCTTATTCCACACGTCGTAATATCCTATGAATGTGCAGGAACCCTAGTCTCAATGATGGATCAGCTATACACAAATTGGCTAAATTATTTATTTACTAACTAAATAAATCACACAGAATTAAATAAAAACACACACACACACACACACAGGATAGAATATACATTGGTTACTAACATGATGCAAAGAAAAGTCCCTAGTGGACTAACCCGATATGACAGCTTGTTACACAATGAAATGGGGGAGAAAGAGTGCAAAAAGAAAAAGGAATTCAACTGTTGTACATAGTTGATTAATACGCTCATCGTCAATATGGTTATTTAGCACCCTATCAACTGCTAATTCGGATTTAGAAATACAACACATACGGTTGAAGTCGGAAGTTTACATACACCTTAACCAAATACATTTAAAAACTCAGTTTTTCACCATTCCTGACATTTAATCCTAGTAAAAATTCCCTGTGTTGGGTCAGTTAGGAACATCACTTTATTTTAAGAATGTGAAATGTCAGAATAATAGTAGAGTGATTTCAGCTTTTATTTCTTTCATCACATTCCCAGTGGGTCAGAAGTTTACATACACTCAATTAGTATTTGGTAGCATTGCCTTTAAATTGTTTAACATGGGGCTAACTTTTTGGGTAGCCTTCCCACAATAAATTGGGTGAATTTTGGCCCATTCCTCCTGACAGAGCTGGTGTAACTGAGTCAGGTTTGTAGGCCTCCTTGCTCACACATGCTTTTTCAGTTCTGCCCACAAATGTTCAATGGGATTGAGGTCAGGGCTTTGTGATGGCCACTCCAATACCGTGAATTTGTTGTCCTTAAGCCATTTTGCTATAATTTTGGAAGTATTTTGGCAAATCTCTTCAAGATTAGGAGCATTTGTCACAAATTAAGGGGGAAACTGTCACCAAAATAACCACATAATGAGAGTTGTTTCAAACAGGACTGTACCTGTGTGTTTGTTTCTCCGTCCTAATCCACCCAGGCCGCAGGCAAGGTCAAGGATAGCAGGGTTTGGTACACAAATCGGGTTCTCGGTAGGTCCAGGTCCAAATGCCAACAGGTAAGTCCAAACAGTCCAGCTCATATACAGTTAATCCAATATATATTGTCTCTTTCTCTATGGTTCACAGATCCTTCCAGCCCCTTCTCTCTCGCTTCCTGGTTTGTCTTGACCCTTTATCTGTGGGTCGGCCCCACCTTCTGAGGGTTCCCCTTGCTTCTGGGAATTGTAGTTTTGGCAGTCAGCCATTTTGTGATCTGTAGCTCTGATCGGGAAGGCCATTTTAGTGATAGGGCAGAGCCCGTTCATTAGTTCTGCTCTCACATATCTGCCATTTATCATTCGACCCCCTTCTTTGCCACACATCTCCCCCCTAGATCCGACCCCCTAGGTTGGGCTCCCGCAGCAAAGCATGCGTGCATGCGGGATAACCCATCCACATTTCCGATTTCTTTCCCCGCTCTGTGTTTTAAGTCAAAGTGAAACGGTTGGAGGCTCAAAAACCACCGCATCACCCGAGCGTTCTTTTCTTTAGCCCTATGCATCCAAGTGAGTGGGGCATGGACACTGATGAGGGTGAAGTGGCACCCCAGCAGGTAGTATTTCAGGCTTTCTAGAGCCCATTTTACTGCCAGCGCCTCTTTCTCAATGACTGAGTAGTTGGTCTCCCGTGGTTCCAGCTTCCTGCATAAAAACAGGATGGGGTGTTCTACCCCTTCTACCTCTTGGGACAGCACTGCTCCCAAGCCGACCTCTGAGGCATCCGTCTGAACCACAAACTCTCTCTCAAAGTCTGGTACCACCAGCACTGGATTACAGCAGAGAGCCTCCTGTAATGTCCTAAATGCTTTGGTGGCCCTTTCATGCCATTTAACCATTTTGGCCCTCTGGCTCTAGTCATGTCTGAGTGGGGTGGCCACTGTGGCATAACTTGGGCTGAACTTTCTGTAGTAACCGGTCAGCCCAGGAAGGCTCAAACCTGCTTCTTATTTACTTTTTTTTGACATTCTCTAATTGCCTCCACCTTCTTAATTTGGGGTTTGATTAACCCTCTTCCCACTGTGGGTTCTGCCACAATTTACAAAGGTCCACCATAAGGCGGGACATAAAGGGGGTCTCCTGGTCAGTAAGGATCTCCTTTGGAACCCCTACCCTGGTGAAGGAGCACATATTCCTTGGTGACATTTTTGGAAGCCATTGTCCGGAGTGGAATGGCTTCTGAGTAGCGAGTGGCATAGTCTAGAATGACCAGAATGTTTTGGTGCCCTCTGGCGGATTTGGGTAGTGGGCCCACTATATCCATCACTATCCTCTCAAATGGCATTTTGATTATGGGGAGTGGCAATAATGGGCTTCTAACAGCTGGTCGGGGAGCTGTTAACCGGCACTCTCCACAATGCCGAGCCACTTCAGCCTTATTTCCTGGACAGTAAAACCTCCTTACAATCCGGTCTCGGGTTTTATCGATACCAAGGTGTCCACCCAGAATGTGCCCATGAGCTAGATGCAGTACTGTCCTCCGGTACCGGGTGGGGACCAACAACTGTTCCACCACATCAACCCCTATTTTTGAGACTCTGTACACCAAACCCTTTTTCATGATGAAGTGGGGAAAATTATTAGGCATCATCCAAACCATTTATGGGAGTACCATCTACGACCTGCACATCTGCTCTGGCTTGCTGCAGGGTTGGATCCTGGTTTTGGGCCGTCCTGAAATTAGTCAGGGACCCTACCAGGTCTGCGCTGGTTCTAGATAGTCGTCAAAGTTAGGAAAGTATCTACCCAGTATTACATCATATGACATCTTTGGGACCTCATAATCCAGCAGACCGTCCTCGGTTTGTATGCTAACTAAGGCTGTGGGGTAAAGACGGGTATCCCCATGAATGCACGTAACACTGATATCCTGACTTGTATACAGTTTATGAGTCGGCACTAGGTTTGCAACAACAGGGTTAGCATACTACCGGAATCCAGCAGTGCTTCAACCTCTTTTCCTTCAACCTTTACCCTGCACATATATTTGTTTCTTGATCTTTCAAGTACAGTGATTACCACAGGGCATACATACCATATATCAGCTTCTTCTTTTTCACAGAGCGGATGAACGGGTCTCTGGTTGCAACCATTTTTCACATTGCATTGGCTCTACTTTAACTTCTCTGGGATTATTGGGATGCTAGCGTCCCACCTTGACAACAGCCAGTGAAATTGCAGGGCGCCAAATTCAAACAGAAATCTCATCATTAAAATTCCTCAAACATACAAGTATTATACACCATTTTAAAAGATACTTATTTTATCATTTTTTTGTGTGAATTTTACCCCTTTTTCTCCCCAATTTCGTGGTATCCAATTGTTTTAGTAGCTACTATCTTGTCTCATCGCTACAACTCCCGTACGGGCTCGGGAGAGACGAAGGTTGAAAGTCATGCGTCCTCCGATACACAACCCAACCAAGCCGCACTGCTTCTTAACACAGCGCCATCCAACCCGGAAGCCAACCGCACCAATGTGTCGGAGGAAACACTGTGCACTTGAGATAGGGGGCAGCATTGGTAAGTTTGGAGAGAATAAGACCACTCAGAGTAAGTGGCTCATAAACAACTCATAGCTTTCAGCTGAGCCACTTACTCTGAGTGGTCTTATTCTCTCCAAACTTCCCAATGCTGCCCCCTATCTCAATGAAGTTAATAGGGCAGTAGGCTGCAATACGTCCCGGTCGATTACAATTGTAACAGATAATAGGGTTTCGGGGGGAAATCCCCTCAACCCCCTGTCCCGGTTCCCGGCATTTTCCATAGTGTCACGGCCCAACGCTGCTCACTCCCCACTCCAAATGTTGGGACAGTCTTACCCTGTCCATTCGTTCGCCCAGGTCTGGGGAATGGGAATATTTCATCCTGTGCCTGCTCAGCTGTCCCTGCCATACAATACCATTCAACCAGACCCACAATATGGTCTGCAGAACGTACCTCGTTCTGGCCAACACATTGTCGAACATCTTGGGTAGACCTCGCTGAAACTGGTCAAGTACGATGGTCTCAACGATCTCGGGGGATGAACGGGTCTCCCGTCGCAACCGTTTCCAGGTTGTCCAGGTCGGTAGGACCACTGGTGGAAGCAATGTGCCCTCATTGTATTGGTCACTCCCAGTTTAGTCAGAATCTCTCCCTTTAGTTTATCGTAATCCTGTGCATCTTTCAACTCCAGGTCGAAATATGCTTTTTGAGCATCCGCTGCCAAGTATGGTGCCAGAACCCCTGCCCATTCTTCTTTCGGCCACTTCTCCCTCTCTGCCGTCCTTTCCAAGGTGGTGAGACATGCTTCCACATCATCCTGCTGTCATTTTTTGAAGAAAATGATTGGCTCGCCTCTGGGTATTTGCAGCTGGTAATAGAGCCCCAATTTGGTCCACTAGCTCCTTTAGGCCTTCTCTTAACTTCTTATGGGCAGGTGGGACAGTAGAGTTCCACCTGGCCAACATCCGGTGAAATTGTAGGGCAAGATTCAAACTACAGTATTATAAAAATGTAACTTTCATGATATCACAAGTGTAATACATCAAAATAAAGCTTAACTTCTTGTTAATCCAGCCGCTGTGTCAGATTTCAAAAAGGCTTTACGGTGAAAGCAAACCATGCGATTATCTGAGGACAACGCACCGCATACAAAAACATGAAAAACATATTTCAACCAGGCAGGTGCGACACAAAAGTCAGAAATAGCTATATAAAAAATACCTTACCTATGATGATCTTCTTCTGTTGGCACTCCAGAAGGTTCCAGTTATATCACAAATGGTCCTTTTGTTCGATAATGTCCTTCTTTATATCCATAAAAAACTCAGTTTAGCTGGCGCGCTTCACTCCATAATCCACCCAGTTTCCCTCCATCAAAATGCATACAAAATTAATGCCAAACGTTACTAATAAACTTTTCCAAACACGTCAAACAATGTTTATAATCAAACCTTAGGTACCCTAATATGTAAATAAACGATCATTATTGTCTTTGCCGGAGAAAAATACCAAAGAACGCGCTCTCTTCCAAGCGCTTGGAAACACTACAGCCAAAATGGGAGCCACCTAGAAAAATGTCAATTTTTGGCTAATTTTTCCAAAACCCAGCCTGAAACTCTTGCTAAAGACTTGACATCTAGTGGAAGCCCTAGGAACTGCAATCTGGGAGGACTTGGCATTATAATAAAAGTGATAGCCATTGAATTTCTTTTTTTGTTGGTTGGTTTGTCCTCGGGGTTTCGCCTGCCATATCAGTTCTGTTATACTCACAGACATAATTCTAACAGTTTTAGAAACTTTGGAGTGTTGTCTATCCACATCTTATGCATATCCTAGCTTCTGGGCCTGAGTAACTGGCAGTTTACTTTGGGCATGCTTTTCATCCGGGTGTCAAAATACTGCCCCCAACCCAAGAGAGGTTAATCAGAACAATAGTTTTCAGCTGTGCTAACAATTTCAAAAGGGTTTTCTAATGACCAATTAGCCTTTTAATGGTGGGTCTCAATGTGTCAGAGTAAATGTACAATTATTTCATGAATTACTGGAATTGATTTGGCCAAGTGCGCTCTCTGCTTAGCAGCGGTCTGCTCAGTTTGGCAGCTGTGTGAGTGTGAGAGGGAGATGCCATGTGCTTCGCGGTTTACCATCTTTTTTCTGCAGTTTTCTTGAAGATTACTTCGCGACACACATGATACAGTGCTGTCGTTCAGCAGCAGATGATGCGCTGTCTGCCAATGACTTGTTTACCATCTTTTTGGATTCTGCAGTTTTCTTGAAGATATAGGAGTGATGAGTTTCTCTTTCATAGAAACTTAAAACGACCCACAATGTGTTTTGTGCAAGTGATACAGTGACCAAACATCCACAGCATGATGGTAAACCCTGGGAGTTCAGAACAGGGCAGATGATGCGCTGGAAAAGTCTGCCAATGACTTGTCATTCTACTTAACTCTCATAGTAGTAGATGTGAGTTTGTCTTTCAAACATTCTCCTGTCCTTGTACACATGATCTGTCCTTGTACACATAAGCCTAATAGCTATCATTCGCCAATGCAAGCTAGCTACTGATAGTAGGGTTGCACTAACAGTACAAATTAAAATGAAAAATTCAGGCCTACTGCACATCTTACTGGAGAAATTATTGTTGAAAACTGGTCTAGGTTGGAACTGTTGCTGTTAAAATACAATATTCATTTTGATTCTAAACTGGAATAAACTGATTGAAGCAAGAAACCTTTTGAGGCAAACGCACACACAGTTCTGGGATGTTCATCTACAGCAGGAAGCGGTCTCCTGCCTGGCTGAGAAAGCAGCAGATGTTCTGGTCCAATTTAGCACCACATACCTATGCGAGTCAGGGTTCTCAACTCTGACATACTAAAAAACAAGTACAGAAACAGTTAAGGCTGTGCATCAAATCAAATTTTATTTGTCACATACACATGGTTAGCAGATGTTAATGCGAGTGTAGCAAAAAGCATGTGCTTCTAATTCTGACAATGCAGTAATATACAACGAGTAATCTTACCTAACAACTACCTTAAACACACACAAGTGTAAAGGAATGAATAATATGTACATAAAAAAATATATGAACTATTGATGGTATAGAATGGCATAGGCAAGATGCAGTAGATGGTATAGAGTACAGTATATACATATGAGAAGAGTAATGTAAGGTATCTAAACATTATATGAAGTGGCATTGTTTAAAGTGGCTAGTGATACATTTAATACATCAATTTTTCCATTATTGAAGTGGCTGGAGTTGAGTCAGTATGTTGGCAGCAGCCACTCAATGTTAGTGATGGCTGTTTAAGTCTGATGGCCTAGAGATAGAAGCTGTTTTTCAGTCTCTCGGTCCCAGCTTTGATGCACTTGTACTGACCTCGCCTTCTGGATGATAGCAGGGTGAACAGGCAGTGGCTCGGGTGGATGTTGTCCTTGATGATCTTTTGTGCCTTCCTGTGACAACCGGTGGTGTAGGTGTCCTGGAGGGCAGGTAGTTTGCCCCCGGTGATGCGTTGTGCAGATCTCACTACCCTCTGGAAAGCCTTATGGTTAAGGGTGGAGCAGTTGCCGTACCAGGCGGTGATACTGCCCGACAGGATGCTCTCGATTGTGAATCTGTAAAACTTTGAGAGTCTTTTTGCTGACAAGCCAAATTTCTTCAGCCTCCTGAGGTTGAAGAGGCGCTGCTGCGCCTTCTTCCCCACGGTGTCTGTGTGGGTGGACCATTTCAGTTTGTCCGTGATGTGTACGCCGAAGAACTTAAAACTTACTACCCTCTCCACTACTGTCCCGTCGATGTGGATAGGGGGGTGCTCCCTCTGCTGTTTCCTGAAGTCTAAGATCATCTCCTTTGTTTTGTTGACATTGAGAGCGAGGTTATTTTCCTGACACCACACTCTGAGGGCCCTCACTTCCTCCCTGTAGGCTGTCTTGTAATTGTTGGTAGTCAAGCCTACCATTGTAGTGTCGTCTGCAAACTTGGTGATTGAGTTTGAGCTGTGCATGGCCACGCAGTCGTGGATGAACAGGGAGTACAGGAGAGGACTGAGAACGCACCCTTGTGGGGCCCCAGTGTTGAGGATCAGCGGGGTGGAGATGTTGTTACCTACCCTCACCACCTGGTGGCGGCCCATCGGGAAGTCCAGGACCCAGTTGCATAGGGCGGGGTCGAGACCCAGGGTCTCGAGCTTGATGATGATTTTGGAGGATACTATGGTGTTAAATGCTGAGCTGTAGTCAATGAACAGCATTCTTACATAGGAATTCCTCTTGTCCAGATGGGTTAGGGCAGTGTGATTGCGTCATCTGTAGACCGATTGGGGCGGTAAGCAAATTGGAGTGGGTCTAGGGTGTCAGGTAGGGCGAGGGTTGACACGCTTAAATGTTTTAGGTGTTTCGGCTGCAGTGAAGGAGGGCCCGCAGGTTTTGGTAGCGGGCTGTGTCAGTGGCACTGTATTGTCCTCAAAGCGAGCTAAGAAGTTGTTTAGTCTGTCTGGGAGCAAGACATCCTGGTCCGCGACGGGGCTGGTTTTCCTTTTATAGTCCGTGATTGACTGTAGACCCTGCCACATACCTCTCGTGTCGGAGCCGTTGAATTGCAACTCTCCTTTGTCTCTATACTGGCGCTTAGCTTGTTTGATTGCCTTGTGGAGAGAATAGCTACACTGTTTGTATTCGGTCATGTTTCCGGTCACCTTGCCCTGATTAAAAGCAGTGGTTCGCACTTTCAGTTTTGCGCGAATGCTGCCATCAATCCACGGTTTCTGGTTTGGGAATATTTTAGACGCTGTGGGTACGACGTCGCCGATGCACTTGCAAATAAACCCACTCACCGAATCAGCGTGTTCATCAATGTTGTTGTTCGACGCAGTGCGGAACATATCTCAGTCCACGTGATCGAAGGAATCTTGAAGCATGGAATCCGATTGGTCGGACGAGAGTTGGACAGACTTGAGCGTGGGAGATTCCTGCTTTAGTTTCTGTCTATAGGCTGGGAGCAACAAAATGGAGTCGTGGTCAGCTTTTCCGAATGGAGGGCGGGGGAGGGCCTTATATGCGTTGCAGAAGTTAGAATAACAATGACCTAGGGTTTAGCTAGCCCTGGTTGTGCAATCGACATGCTGATAGATTTTAGGGAACCTTGTTTTCAGATTAGCCTTGTTAAATTCCCCAGCTACAATAAATGCAGCCTCAGGATATGTGGTTTCCGGTTTACATGGAGTCAAATAAAGTTCTTTCAGGGCCGTCGATGTGTCTGCTTGGGGGGGGGGGAAATATACACGACTGTGATTATGATCGAAGAGAATTCTCTAGGTAGATAATGCGGTCTAATTGATTGTGAGGAATTCTAAGTCAGGTGAACAGAAGGACTTGAGTTCCTGTATGTTGTTATGATCACACCATGTCTCGTTAATCATAAGGCATACACTCCCACCCTTCTTCTTACCAGAAAGATGCTTGTTTCTGTTGGCGCGATGCGTGAAGAAACCAGCTGGCTGAACCGACTCCGATAGCGTGTCTCGAGTGAGCCATGTTTCCGTGAAACAAAGAACGTTACAGTCGCTGATGTCTCTCTGGAATGCAACCCTTGCTCGGACTTAGTCTACCTTGTTGTCAAGAGACTGGACATTGGCGAGTGGTATGCTTGGGAGCTGTGCCCGTCTACGGTGCCTGACCAGAATTCCGCTCCGTCTGCCCATTCTATGGCGTCGTTGTTTTGGGATCTGGTCCATTGTCCTGGGTGGTGGGCAAAACAGAGCATCCGCTTTGGGAAAGTCGTATTCCTGGTCGTAATGTTGGCAAGTTGACGTTGCCCTTATATCCAATAGTTACTCCCGACTATATGTAATAAAACCTAAGATTACCTGGGTTAACAATGTAATAAATAACACAAAAAAACAAAATACTGCATAGTTTCCTAGGAACGCGTACCAGGCGGACATCTCTGTTGGCGCCCGAAATAGACAGCATTGCACTGTCAAGAACAGAGCCCAGAATAGACATGCTCTCAATGTGTGTGTTTTTTGGTCTACATCTGTGTGATGTGATCAAATCAGTCTATTCCAGTTCAAAATAAATAAAAAATATGTATTGTATTTTAACAGCAACAGTTCCAACCTAAACTTTCTTTCAACAATCATTTCTACAGCAAGATAGGCCTGATCATTTTCCGTCTGTTCTGATACTTAGGGTTGCACTATTAAAAAGCCTGTGTGTGTGTTCTGTTATTCATCTGTGGGATGTGATCAATCAGTTTATTCCAGTTCAGAATGAAAATGATTTATTGGATTTGAGTGTTTTTAAATGGGGAAAAATAAATATATATATTTCATTGTTATTTGTTTTTGTCTATATTGCATTTGTTTTAGGCAAAAGGGCAATGAAATGTACCAATATTTATGCATAGTTGCATATTTTCCTTAGCTTGGGTCCCAGGAAAACACAGAATATCTAATTTGGTTTGCAGGATGAAAAAGTTTAAGAACCCCTGTTCTAGGCAAAGAAAAAGCCGTATCTCAGACTGGGCAATAAAATAAAAGATTAAGATGACAAAAGAACACAGACACTGGACAAAGGAACTCTGCCTTGAATGGCCAGCATCCCGGAGTCGCTTCTTCACTGTTGACATTAAGACTGGTGTTTTGCGGGTACTATTTAATGAAGCTACCATTTGAGGACTTGTCTGTTTCTCAAACTTGACAGTCTAATATACTTGTTCTCTTGCTCAGTTGTGCACCGGGGCCTCTCACTCCTCTTTCCATTCTGGGTAGAGACAGTTTGTTCTGTTCTGTGAAGGGAGTATTACACAGCGTTGTACGAGATCAGTTTCTTGTCAATTTCTCACATGGAATTGCCTTCCTTTCTCAGAACAATAATAGTCTGACGAGTTGAGTGTTTGCTATAGTCAAAATGATCCATACATTTTTTAAATTCAAAAACTAGTTGTATGAGCTCAGGTCAGTGAGGCCTACAGACCATAAATGGCAAATAGAAGTTCAAAAGTTCATGTGAACATTACAAGTTAAGTGGATAAGAAAATCTAACACAGCATTCAGTAACAATAGATGTAATATAATGGATTTATACTCAGCTATAAGTGGGGCAGTCATTTTGGACCACGAACAATTAATTCACATGAAACGAAGTGACCTTGAACAAAGGCAAAAACAAGTGCAGGTGTCTGGGGGAAGATACATTTCATAGGGTAGGAATTTATTTCACAATAAATGGAATGTCCTTATAATAATGGCCTTTAATACAGAATGTGTCCTTTTAGCCAGACCCTTCCTTAGCATCATAAATAAGCTTACTCTGGATAATTATCATTTCTGAAGAGGGAGGGAAAGGGTGTTTATTAATTTTTTTAATCCACAGCCAATCAGCCAGCAGCCACTGACAAGCAACGCTTCACTTATATGTTCTTTTCCAATAGGAATTTCCCAGGCTTTCGAGAAAAATGTGAGTGAAGCCTGGAGCAGAGGCTACCCCTCCCCAAACCCCAAAGTCTTGTCCTCTTGGTCTAATGGCTATCCGCAACAAATCTCAGGCAGGGTATAATTTCAAATGACTTCCACTATAATAGTGCTATTATAACAGTGCCACGATCATGGAGATAGTTTCATGCAGATACCTTTTGCTTGGAGGGTATCATTACGAATATCCATAGCCATGGCAGTCAAAGCAGCCTCGTCCACCACTTTAGAATAAAGTCCAATTTTACCCAAACAAAATAGCCCGTTTTCAATCAGAGCCCAAGCAGCACATTTTATAATAGTCAGAGGAGAACACTGACAGGTCTTAAGAGTCAAAAGCTATGGGTTTGACCTGACTATTGAAAAGATATTTGGGAGTTCCACCAAAGTGGGGATCCAACATTGAACCTGTGGGGGTGGGGGGCACACTAAAGAATCATCCAAAAATTGAAGAATTTAAGTAGGCTTTCTGCTTGGCTAGCGAACCCATTAGCCCAGGAATTAAAACTGGAGATTTATTTTCCTCCTTTTAGCTGATCACTTAAAACAGTTCCAGCTGGAGTGTGGCCATTGCCTAGCCTAATCAGGTTAACGTAATTATGAGCTTCGATCAGTTCTTATAAACAAACATTGTGTTAGAATCTTTCACTTTAAAGTCCTTCCTGGGCTTAAAGAGTTGAGCGAGGGGCTGCGACAGGCTCTCATCCAGAACCGGGGTGTAAAACTGTACTGTTTTAAACCCACGGATCCTTTTCATTTGAACATTTTTCTGTTTATGCATTTCTTCCATCGAATGATTATGAAGAACTGGCCGTTCTCGGTGAGTTCCATTTTCCTACAACGTACGACTGCAGCACGATGTCCCATGCAGTTGTTAAACACTAAAATAAACACTTGTGTCATTGGGTTTGCCAATTTTATTGCTCAGGATGCATGCAGCAGTCATCTCATTTTTCACTGGTGCAGATGTTGGTGTACCATCTTTCTCAGATTTAAAAGGGCTGTTTTCTTAAGTGTAAGTAAAGATGACACATACTGCAAAACATTGTGCAGCAGGCAGATATGATTCAGACAGGGCCTGACTGAATGAAACATTCAGGTTCTAATCTCATTCCCTTGTCAAACACAATTTAGAGTAAGACAGACAATGAAGTAAACAATCCAACATTATTTCTCTGGATCCGGTAATTAATTCAAGACTGTGCTCCCTGTAAGACAAACAACCTGTCAAGCTAGGCTTTGACACAGACGTATGCTTGGTCAGGATGAACTAAAATAATTTATCCTCTGTTTCACAAGAAGCACTATTCCTTATCATTTCACATAACTTTCTCATCTTTGCATATCTTCCCCTCTTCTAAAAAAACCTCACCTGTTTAGAGGCATTTTAGAATACTATTCATCAATGATGGGACAATGGGCGTAAGTAAGAAACTAAGTTGTATTAATGGTCCAGAGTTACCCTCCAACTTTGACTTTCTGAATGTTGTTAAACTGTTAGAGTTGTTGTGAAAGGCACCTTCATTGGATTATACTTAGCCATTGGTTAAAGCCTTTGTGATTACCTATGTACTCTTGACTTCTGATTATATTCAATTTTCACAGAACCGCTTGTTGCAATTTTCGATGAGACCCTGGTTCAGATATTGGTAGGTGGACTGGAGGCAGGGCATGTAAGGGATAACGAATTCAGTTGTTTGTGCCATCCATTTCGGGAAGGTACCTGCGTAGTTGCGCACCCAGCTCACTCAGGTGCTTCGCTATATCACATTTGACATTGTCCGTAAGCGTGAGTTCATTTGCACACAAAGGGTCATGCAGTGATGGAAAGATCTGTGCGTTGTCCTTGTTAATGCAAACAGAGAAGAGATCCAACTTAAGCATAACCTCAATAGTCCCACACATTGAATATAATTGCAGAGAGTCCCTGTAATCCTAGAATCAGATCATTCAGGCGAGAAAATACATAGGCCAGTGGTGTGAGAAACTCATCATGCAAGTGGTCAGACTACTGAAAATTATGGTCAGTAAAGAGAACTAAGCTAGTCTCTCAATTTAAAAAAACGTCAGTACTTTTTCCCCTTGATAACCAGCGCACTTCTGTATGTTGTAAAAGCGTTACATGGTCGCTGCCCAAATCATTGCATAATGCAGAAAATAAACGAGTTCTGGGGCCTTGCTTTAACAAAGTTGACCATAACTCATGTGCTGGTTCCCAGTGGCTTGCAGAAGAGGATGTCTTCCTTAATTGACCCCCCATAAATGTAACGAACATACAGTTGAAGTCGGAAGTTTACATAAACTTGTTTTAATAATGTAGCCAACTTAAGTGTTTCAACCACTCAATACATTTGTTAACAAACTATAGTTTTGGCAAGTCGGTTAGGACATTAATTTGTGCATGACACAAGTCATTTTTCCAACAATTGTTTACAGACGTGCAAAAGTGTACATACACTAAGTCCACAGTGCCTTTAAAGAGCTTGGAAAATTCCAGAAAATGTCATGGCTTTAGAAGCTTCTGATCAGCTAATTGACATCATTTGAGTCAATTGGAGGTGTACCTGTGGATGTATTTCAAGGCCTACCTTCAAACTCAGTGCCTCTTTGTGTGACATCATGGGAAAATGAAAATCAAGAAAACCGCTCAGGAAGGAGATGCGTTCGGTCTCCTAGAGATGAATGTACTCTGGTGCGAAAAGTGCAAATCAATCCCAGAAAAACAGTAAAGGACCTTGTTCCCATTTCCTCCAGGATCTTCACAGAAGTATCCATATCCACAGTAAAACGAGTCCTATATTGACATAACCTGAAAGGCTGCTCAGCAAGGAAGAAGCCACTGCTACAAAACCGCCATAAAAAAAGCCAGATTACGGTTTGCAACTGCACATGGGGACAAAGAGCGTACTTTTTGGAGAAATGTCCTCTGGTCTGATGAAACAAAAATAGAACTGTTTGGCCATAATGACCATCGTTATGTTTGGAGGGAAAAGGAGGATGCTTGCAAGCCGAAGAACACCATCCCAGCCTTGAAGTATCGGGGTGGCAGCATCATGTTGTGGGGGTGCTTTGCTGCAGGAGGGACTGGTGCACTTCACAAAATCGGTTGCATCACGAGGGGAAATTATGTGGATATATTGAAGCAACATCTCAATTACATTAGTCAGGAAGTTAAAGCTTGGTCGCAAATGGGTCTTTCAAATGGACAATGACCGCAAGCCTACTTCCAAGTTTGTGGCGAAATGGCTTAAGGACAAAGCCAAGGTATTGGAGTGGCCATCACAAACCCCTGACCTCACCCTACAGAAAATGTGTGTGCAGAACTCAAAATGCGTGTGTGAGAAAGGAGGCCTACATCAGCTCTGTCAGGAGGAATGGGACTGAATTCACCCAACTTATTGTGGGAAGCTTGTGGAAGGCTGCCCAAAACATTTGACCCAAGTTAAACAACTTAAAGGCAATGCTACCAAATACTAATTGAGTATATGTCAACTTCTGACCCACTGGGAATGTGATGAAAGCAATAAAATCTGAAATAAGTCATTCCATCTACTATTATTCTGAAATTTCACAATCTTAACTGACCCAAGACAGGGAATTTTTACTTGGATTAAATGTCAGGAATTGTGTAAACTGAGTAAATGTATTTGGCTAAGGTGTATGTAAACTTGAATTCAATTGTATTCCAGGAGAGGTGCCAGGACCGCCACATCTGTGGACTCATCCAGCTGTAACACATAGAATTCACTGGCTTGTATGCAAAGGTCACTGATTCATCATGTTGTTTGATGAAGACATTGTCTGTATAGTTTTTTTTGCCCTTTTCCCCCAGCAGTATCCCAGCCATATCCACAGCAGCAGGAAGAATTAAGTCCTCCACAATAGTATGGAGCTTGCCTGTCCTAGCCACGCGGTAGCTCACCATATAAGACACTTCTAGACCCTTCTTAATGGTATCCGTTGCATTTGTACATGTCTTACTACTTGAAAGTAGTCTTTATTCTCTCAAAAAAAACTTGTGGCTTACTTTTCAAAATGGTCATGTTTTGTTTCTAAATGTCTGCGCAAGAGTGAAGGTGACCCGCGAGAGAGTAACAGTGTGATGTGATTGGATGTTAATTATTTATGCTAGGCTACCTGTATTTGACATTGTTATTTTGCTGAAAACTAGAAGGTTTAATGTTATTTTTTGCAGTGAAACAAGGCTACTCATGTGAGAAAAATCCCTCACCCAAATGTATAGCCCCGTTGGAAAAAAATAAATGTGCTGTTTGAAAATGCAAAGACGAAATTGTACCAAAAAACAAAACATGGTTAATTTTCAAAGTAAATAACATTTTTATTTGACGTACCCCCGACGTCATTGCGCGTACCACTGGGGGTGCGTGTACCCCAGTTTGGGAATACCCTAGAGAAACAAACTCCACCAACTTTAAGGTGTTTGAGCTCATTCCATGAGGTGCAAAAAAATAAAAAGCAGATTTACTTAACTCACTGGAGATTGAAAGAATCACCAGGGTTAGCCATCCCTAAGTCCAGGTCTGGGAAATTATACATCTGAAGTATCTGAAAGAGCTGGCGTGACGTAAATTGCACGCCATTGGGACTGACAGACAAAATCTTATTTATTTAACTAGACAAGTCAGTTAAGAACACATTCTTATTCACAATGACGGCCTAAGAACAGTGGGTTAACTTCCTTGTTCAGGGGCAGATCACATTTTTACCTCGTAAGCATGGGGATTCAATCTAGCAACCTTTCGGTTACTAGCCCAATGCTCTAACCACTAGGGTACCTGCCTTCAAATCTGGGTTGGAGCACTTAATTTTTTGCTTATAGCCCTGTACAGATCGTTGAGTGCGGTCTGAGTGCCAGCATCTGTTTGTGGTGGTAAATAGATAGCTACAAGATGAACTCTTAGATGAATAGATGAACTCTTGGTAAATATTATGGTCTGTAGTTTATCATAAGGTATTCTAAGTCATTTGAGCAAAACCTTGAGACATTAGAGATCATGCACCAGCTGTTAACAAAGCGACACACCTTCCCCTTAACCTTACCCGAAGCTACTTGACGATGCATAGAAAAACCAGCTAGATGTACACTCAGTGTATAAAACATTACGAACACCTTCCTAATATTGAGTTGCGCCCCCTTTTGCCCTTAGAACAGACTTAATTCATCAGGGCATGGACTTTACAAGGTGTTGAAAGCATTCTACAGGGATGCTGACCCTTGTTGACTACAATGCTTCCAACAGTTGTGTCAAGTTAGCTGGATGTGCTTTGGGTGGTGGACCATTCTTGATACACGGGAAACTGTGGAGCGTGAAAAAAAAAACAGCAGCGTTGTAGTTCTTGACACTCAAATCGGTGCACCTGGCACTTACTGCCATAGCCTGTTCCAAGGCACTTAAACATTTTGTCTTACCCATTCACCCTCTAAATGAAGCAATCTGTCTCAAGGCTTAAAAATCCTTATTTAACTGGTCTCCTCCCCTTCATCAACTGATTGAAGTGTCTAACAGGTGATATCCATAGAATGGATCATAGACTGACTAGGTGAAAGCTATGTTGATTCTATTGGTGAACATAGAATCACTAGAGAACAAACAGGATAGTCTCGAATGGAGCTCGTACAATCAACAGGACCTAAAGAACTGTAATATCCTGTTTCTCAGAGTAGTGGCTGAACAAGGGCATAGATAGATAAAGAGTTACTTGTCTAACAGTAATCCTGCCGACCAAGGAAGGACCTGAGGAGCTATTTGGCATCGCAGCTAGCTAGCGGGGTTTTCTTGAACGCAGCCTGTGACACAGTTAGCCATTGTGGCTGAGACCGCGGATTGTCCCAGGTTTGTGGCTGTCTACATCCCTGCTGTTTGTTGTTTTCAATCTTCCCTGTGACCTGCCCTGTCTGGAACTAGACAGCCACAGGGGTAATAGCGTAACCTACGTTGCTAGCTACCATGACAAAGACCAAAACCAGCGGGAGTACCGTTGAGGACGGTGGTGTCTCTCTATCACACGTGAATGATCTTTTAAACTAACAAAGAGAACTACAAGCAGTTGTTACAAGAAAATAGCTTCAAGTGTTTTGTCCAAATACTCATGGATTCTAATAAAAGAATGGACGACCTGACCAGAGAGGTCCAGGACCTCAGGGTCAGCTCGATGAGTTGAAACAGAATGGCAAGATGACAGCAATCGGTAAGTCATTGAGGACATCAGTTGTGTGTGTGTGAATCCATGATAACAATAACAGATAAATCAGACTGTCTGATTTCAAGGCGGAACATGGTTGTGGACGGAATTTCAGAATCTCCACCTGAGACCTGGATGGTGTCTGAGGACAACGTGACGGAAATGATCTGAGAAATTGAAGATGGACCACAGGGGATATTAATTTATCTAGCTCCCAGTATGCAATTCCTATTTCTTCCACTGGATGTCAGTAGTCTTTGTTCAAGGTTTCAGGCTTGTTTCTTCCCAAACAAGGAAGAATGAGTTTTAGTACTAGGACTATGGAAATCAGTCTATGCGTGCGATGAAGAGGACACACACCTGCTAATATTGTTTTCCAATTAAACATACTTCTTTCCATACAAAATATTATAATTTAATTCAACTTATTTTGACTCGTCTTAAAAGTTTTACCGGTAGCTTTTTGGATTCCTTTCTCTGCATGTTGAACAAGTGGATTACTCAAATCGATGCCGCCAACTAACAGACTTTTTAGGATATAAAATAAGGATTTTATCTAACAAAACGACACTTCATGTTGTAGCTGGGACCCTTTGGATGACAAATCAGAGGAAGATTTTCAAAAAGTGAATATTTAGTTGCAATTTGTGAAACCTGTGCTGGTAGAAAAATATTAATGTGGGGTGCCGTCCACAAACAATCGCATGGTATGCTTTCGCTGTAATGCCAATTTTAAAATCGGACAGTGCAGTTAGATTAATTAACCTCTTGAAACTAGGAGGCACTATTTTCATTTTTGGAAAAAATCACATTCCCAAAGTAAACAGGCTATTTTGTCAGGACAAGACGCTAGAATGTGCATATAGCTTAGGATAGAAAACACTAACGTTTCCAAACTGTCAAAATATTGTCTGAGTATAACAGAACTGATATTGCAGGCGAAACCCTGAGGAAAATCCAATCAGAAGTGCCTCTTATTTTAAAACCGTTGTGTTCCTATGCACCCCTATTGGCCATTGAAAGGGATATCAACAATATTCTTTTTTCTATGTATTCCCTGAGTTGTCTACAGCATTTTGACCTGAACGCCTTTATGTTGAAGAATGAGCGTAAACGACTACATTGCGTAAGTGGCCAGCTGAGAGCTCTGAGTGATTCTTGCGTAAAAGACAGAGGTAGTCATTTTTCCTCTCGCTCCTACTGAAAAGCCAATTGTCCCGGTTGATATATTATAGAATAGATATTTGAAAAACACATTGAGGGTTGATTACAAAAACGTTTGCCATGTTTGTTGATATTATGGATCTAATTTGGAATATTTTTTTGCGTTGTCGTGACCGCAGTTTCCGGTGGATTTCTCAACCAAACGGAGGTATTTCATCTATAAAAATAATCTTTATGGAACAAAAATGAACATTTGCTGTCTAACTGGGAGTCTCGTGAGTGAAAACATCCTAAGCTCAAAGGTAAACAATTTAATTTGATTGATTTGTGACCAAGTTGTTTGCTGCTAGCTGTACATAATGCTAAGCTAGGCTATCGATAAACTTACAAATACTTGTCTTGCTTTGGCTGTAAAGCATAATTTCAAAATCTGAGATGACAGGGTGATTAACAAAAGGCTAAGCTGTGTTTCACTATATTTCACTTGTGATTTCATGAATATATTCTAGTAATATTTTTTGTCCGTTGTGTTATGCTAATTAGTGTCAGTTGATGACAATTCTCCCGGATCCGGGAGAGGTAGTTCTAATGACCTGCCACAAGAATTTAAGCTTTTAACCGATATAACACACGTATGTTCTTAACTTCTTGCGTCGAGCAATCCCGTATCCGGGAGCGTAATCATAGCCTCAAGCTCATTACCATAACGCAACGTTAACTATTCATGAAAATCGCAAATGAAATGAAATAAATATATTGGCTCACAAGCTTAGCCTTTTGTTAACAACACTGTCATCTCAGATGTTCAAAATATGCTTTTCAACCATAGCTACACAAGCATTTGTGTAAGAGTATTGATAGCTAGCATAGCATTAAGCCTAGCATTCAGCAGGCAACATTTTCAAAAACAAGAAAAGCATTCAAATAAAATCATTTACCTTTGAAGAACTTCGGATGTTTTCAATGAGGAGACTCAGATAGCAAATGTTCAGTTTTTCCAAAAAGATTATTTGTGTAGGAGAATCGCGCCGTTTTGTTTGACTAAGAAAAAAAAACGAAAATTCATTCACTACAATGCCAAACTTTTTTCCAAATTAACTCCATAATAATCGACAGAAACATGGCAAACGTTGTTTAGAATCATCCTCAAGGTGTTTTTCACATATCTATTCGATGATAAATCATTCGTGGCAGTTTGGTTTCTCCTCTGAACCAAATGGAAAAATGCACGCAGCTGGAGATTACGTAATAATTTAGACGGAGGACACCAAGCGGGCACCTGGTAAATGTAGTCTCTTATGGTCAATCTTCGAATGATATGCCTACAAATACGTCACAATGCTGCAGACACCTTGGGGAAACGACAGAAAGTGTAGGCTCATTCCTGGCGCATTCACAGCCATATAAGGAGACATTGAAACACAGCACATTCAAAATCTGGGGCACTTCCTGTATGAAATTTCATCTTGGTTTCGCCTGTAGCATTAGTTCTGTGGCACTCACAGACAATATCTTTGCAGTTTTGGAAACGTCAGAGTGTTTTCTTTCCAAAGCTGTCAATTATATGCCTAGTCAAGCATCTTTGTGCCAAAATATATCGAAGTAGTTAAATGTTTAATATCCATGATTTATTTGAATTGCTTGCCCTCCAGTTTCACCGGAAGTTGTCCCATTAGCGGGACGCCTAGCCTTAGCATTACAAACACTACAGGAACAAGATAGTCCACATGTATCGATCACATTTTTAGTAATAATGTAGAACTTTGTTCTGAAGCTGTAACCGTACGTACCAGTTGGATGAAGTGATCACAATAGTGGCTATATCCAGGAAAGCCAGTTCCAACAGCTGGGCCTAAAATAGCATAAGAGATCAATGCTATAAAGATGGAGAAAAAAAACTTACTTTAAAATGAAATGGGCAGAAAGAGACAAATTCAACTCCATCTTTCATCGAATCAGATGGATAAGTCAGCAAAACCATTTGATGTTGCAAATGATTTTATTGATTATTTCATTGGCAAAGTAGGTGAACTTAAGCAGGAGCAATTTGTATTCATGCATAAAAAAACTAATTTGAGCCGAGTCAGGAAACTAGGCATATGTTGCAAGTCACAACTTCACAGAAGAGACATTTGAATGTCTCAGAAATGCCTCCTCAAACATGTGAACTTTCACGTGCCTTAATATCAAACTTGGATGCCATCTGTAAATACGAAGAATTCAAAAAAAATAACAAGCCTAGTTGGTTTAGCCACAGAAAGAGAGCAGCCTTCATGCTAGCTTGGCTGAGATGAGTGGGCTGGACATGCCAAGAGATGAGTTTGGATTAGTCTGCCATAGAGCATGCATCTGTCTATTGGAGCTGGTCAGTATGTTTAGGTAAGTGTCAAACTCTGCTTTAAAAAAATGTATTGTGTAGTAAAACTGCATAAACCTAATGTTAAGTTAATAATCATTGGTGAAACGAAGAAGAGGCACATCCTGGAACGTTACACTTTTGATAGTTATGCAAGAGGGAAAATGGTGCGTGTTTTGTTTACTTGCTGTATCGAATACAGATTCCCCCGTCTACAATTTGATCGATTATTAACGTTTAAAAATACCTAAAGTTGTATTACAAAAGTAGTTTGAAATATTTTGGCAAAGTATATAGGCAACTTTTGAAATGTTTTGTAGTGACGTTGTGTTTTGGAAAGCTGTTTTTTTCCGGATCAAACCTGCTTTATAAAATGGACATTTTGGGTATACATGGACGGAATTAATCAGAAAAAAAGGATCAATTGTGATGTTTATGGGACATATTGGAGTGCCAACAAAGAAGCTTGTCAAAGGTAATGCATGTTTTATATTTTATTTCAGCGTTGTGTAGCGCCGGCTACGCTAATTATTTTGTTTACAACTCGTTCAGGTGGTTCAGGGGGGGGGGTGCATGCTATCAGATAATAGCTTCTCATGCTTTCGCCGAAAGCATTTTAAAAATCTGACATGTTGGCTGGATTCACAACGAGTGTAGCTTTAATTGAGTACCCTGCATGTGTGATTTAATGAAAGTTTGAGTTTTATAGCATTTTATTTGAATTTGGCGCTCTGCATTTCCCGAGGCTATTGGCCACTTGAGACGCTAGCATCTCCCTATCCATAAGAGCTTCAACCCAATTCCAAAGACTGGTGACATCCTGTGGAAGTCGTAGGAACTGTAAAATGGGCGCTATCTAATTTCCCTTGGCAAAGACAACTGAGGGAACAGA
Source organism: Oncorhynchus tshawytscha (assembly GCF_018296145.1). NCBI lineage: Eukaryota > Metazoa > Chordata > Actinopteri > Salmoniformes > Salmonidae > Oncorhynchus > Oncorhynchus tshawytscha. The sequence continues at coordinate 21,113,056 of NC_056435.1, read as the reverse complement.
GAGGAAAAATAAATTAATAATAATTCGGAACAGTTTTTCCTCTGGGTTTTGCCTGCTACATAAGTTCTGTTATAGTCACAGACATGATTGAACCAGTTTTAGAAACTTCTGAGTGTTTTCTATCCACACCTACTAATCATATATGCATATAACATATTCCTGGCATGAGTAGCAGGAAGTTGAAATTGTGCAAGCTATTTATCCAAAAGTGGAAATTCTGCACCCTATCCTTAAAAGGTTTAAAGTGTACTGTTAGTTTACAAACATTAGCTGGTTGGCTTGCTAGCTAACGTTATGTGTATGCTCTCCACTTTCTGAAGATCAGTGGAATTTGAGTATGACAGCTCAGAAGATGGAGAAAACACCAGTCTGGATTACATCTTCAAATTAAGGGCAACCATGCATGGCATCAGACGTGTCCAACCATGATGTATACGGACGGGTAATACAGCTAGCTACATTCAGATATTGCACGGTTTTAATTTGAACAGAAGTGGTTTAATTTCAAGTGTACTGTTATATAGCTAACATTAGCTGACTGGGTCGCTAGCTTACGTTACGTGTATGTTCTTATTCTTCGTATCTCAGACACATTTGCTTGACTAGTGATAGCCATAGAACCTGGTTGGTTAGCTACCTGCAGATTCATGCAGGGTAGTAATGTCATGAGTTGGGATTATGGTCCTTTGCTAAGCTAGCTACATGTCTTAAAAGACTCCACTATGCAAGTATCCATTTCTATTGAATGTCACTGCAACTGTTGAGACATTCTAGCTGGTAAATTTGCTCTGACTACTCCGATTTCAGACCACGGGTAAGAGTCAGATATTACATGTTTCTAATTTTGACAAAGTATTTCTTTCAAGTTAATGTGTACTGTTAGCTAGCTAACATTAGCTGCTGTCTCACTAACTAACATTACTTCATGCGTTAGGATTCATTGTTTACCTAGCTATATAGCTACCTTAACAAAATACTTGTTTTAGTGTGCCAGAGCGCAGAATAACTGATGAATATGTGAACGCTCAACACCTGTTGAACATGTCCGGTATCAGTAAACATCTGCAACATACCGTAATTCAATTGTTGCCAGCAGCACATTTAGTCAACAACGCTCTGGATAACATGAACAGCCTAACTAGCTCTGCTTAGGGTGAGTAAAATGGTCAGAGTGGGGTGTTCTCTCATTAGGTGTCTGGAACTAGCTAGCCAATGTTAGCTTGGGTGCTTGACTGTTGTGAAGTCAGAGCTTTCAGATCAACCCTACTTATTGGCCAGAGCAACCAGTGTGCACTCTGAATGCAGGAAAGGACAATCTGACAGCACAGTTGCAGTCACCAACGTTCTGGATAACAGCTAACCAGCTCTAGGGCATGTAATGGTCAGTGAGCTGTTCTCGCTCTTAGATGTCTGGAAGTAGCTGGCAAGTTAATACAGAAAGACTTCAAGAGTTTACAAGTTGATCAGCTTTCAAAGCAGAATTACTTTCCCATCGTTTCCTCAAATGCAGTGTATGATATCATTTTGTAGCTCTGAGTCTCTACTTCTATCCAATGTAAAACAGGAAATCTAATTTTGCTACATAAGACAGAATTCAGGTGGAAGTCAAAATGAAAGACAAGCATTGCGAGTTTGAATTTTGTAAAGTTCGTGGGAGAGGTTGAAAAATTGTTATCGATAAATAACAGCAAACCTCCTGGCATTAACTTAGATGGAAGCTACTGAGGACGGTAGCTGACTATAGACACTGCTGTCATATTTTTTATCTGGGCCTAGAGGCAAGTCTGTCCTCAAGCCTGGAGGGAAGCCAAAGTAATTCCGCTACCCAAGAGTGGTAAATCAGCCTTTACTGGTTCTAACAGCAGACCTATAAGCTTGCAGGTCTGAAAAAAGTGGTGTTCGACCAAATACAATGCCATTTCTCTGTAAACAAATTAAGACTTTCATGCTTATAGAGAAGGGCACTCAACATAAAATACAGATGAGTTACTGATTGGTTGAAAGAAATGTAGAAGATTGTGGGAGCTGTACTGTTAGATTTCAGTGCAGCCTTTGATATTGTTGACCATATCCTGTTGGAAAAAAGTGTTATGGCTTCTCAACAGTCAAACATGTAAAGTGTGGTACCACAGGGCAGCTCTCTAGGCCCTCTACTCCTTTTTACCAATTACCTGCCACTGGCATTAAAACACAGCATGTGTCCATGTATGCTGATGATTCAACCATATGCATAAGCAACCACAGCTAATGAATTCACTGAAACCCTTAAGAGTCAAGTCTTTTTTGGAATGGGTGGCCAGTAATAACCTGATCCTGGACATCTAAAACTAAGAGCATTTTATTGGGTAAAAAATAATTCCCTATGTTCTAGACCTCAACTGAATCTGGTAATGAACGGTGTGGCTGTTGAACAAGTTAAGACTAAATTACTTGGTGTTACCTTAATTGTAAACTGTCAGTCAAAACAGATTCAATGGTTGTAAAGATATCCTCTGCTTTTGGCACCACTCAAAGCAGTACATTCTGCAGGCTCTAGTTTTATCTAATCTTTATTATTGTTCAGTCCAGTGCTGCAAGGAAATACCTAATTAAGCTGTAGCTGGCCCAGAACAGAGCAGCACGTTCTGCTCATTGTAATCAGAAGGATAATATAAGTACTATGCATCCCAGTCTCTCTTAACTAAGAGTTTAGGCGAGACTGACTGCATCACTTTGACTTTACAAACAATTTGGGATTTTCAACACAATTTACACACTGCTCTGACACACACTTATCCCACCAGACATGCCACCAGGGGTCTTTTCAGTCCCCAAATCCAGAAGAAATTATAGAAATCATACAGTATTATAAAGAGCCCTTACTGCATGGAACTTCCACTTCATATTACTCAAATAAACAAACCTGGTTTAAAAAAAGATAAAGCAACACCTCTCCCCTATTTCACCTAGATAGTTTGTGTATGCATTGATATGTAGGCTCCCTGTGCCTTTAAAAACATTTAGGTAGTTCTGTCCTTTGAGCTGTTCTTGTCTATTGATGTTCTGTATTATATTTCACATTTTGGAAGAGTAACCCCAGGAAGAGTAGGTGCTGCTTTTGCAACAATGAATGAGGATCCTAATAAAATACCACATAGATAGTGTACATGTGTTCCCTCCAAGAGGCATATGTAACATCACCCTGCTACACACAACTCCCTGTGAAGTGAAAGAGGTATGTGATTGTAGGTGCAGGTAAGGATGATAGGCAGAGAAGTCTACCATTTACAGGGAATTATTTCCTTAACTCAGTAAATGTGGGGGGAAAGGGGCTGGACAGAACCAAGGCAAAGAAATTTGGAACTCCTGCCTCACCTATTCTTAACGCCACCTGGAGTGCTAACCAAAACACAGGGGGTGGTCTGTCCTGGTGTGTTTAGACAGAGTACATACTACAGATATGTATGCCCGCAGGCTTCTTGCCTAAGCACTTCCAATGTGCCTCCCCCTTCCCCCTGGGAACAAACAAAACAGAATAAACTTATAGTGAACAATTTCAATAATCAAAAACACAGTTCTATTGGCACACACACACCTCAAACATAGCCACTGCAAAATACTTTCAACAACACTGTCTCTGAGCAACACAGGACATCCAAGAAACTCTCTCTCCCAACAAAGGAACCCTGGCTTTTAAAGCTGCATCAGGAGTTGGTAATTGCAGACAGCTGTATCCCCTGACAAGAGGGCGGGTTCAGAGAGCCAATCTGCAATGGGGCCGACCAATCAGCTGCTTGGGGGGGATCCAGGAAGCCATTTCATGAAATACACACATACATATAAGCAAACCCACAACACAGAAACTGGGGAACGTAACAGTTCAAAATATTTCCATGACACAGACTGACTAGGTGAAAGCTGTGAGCCGTTCTATTGGCAAACGTACAATCAGGCAGTTTATTTTTCTCGTCAACGTAGTCTCCTCAGGGAGCCCACTCAAGTTTGCCACTCTTGAGCCGTGTCTCCTCCTTTTTCGAGTCCCGCGGTTTAGTGCCTGGTCCGGGATGAGCAGTACATTCACAGTTGCTGACTCGCTGAAGCAGAAATGTTAATCCACATCAAGGTTAGTGATCGCTGTTGTCCAGAAGCTATTTTCAGTCATAGGAAATTATGGCAGAAATACCTATCATGCACAAAAAAAGTTGAGACGAGCGTAAACAAACCTGACAAAATAGCAGAATTGGTCAGGAGCCCATTTTATGGCACCTATCCATCTCTGCAGCGCAATCTTCCAAGGCCTGAACAATAACTGGATTGTTGTTTTTTTTACTTCAAATTTTCTTCAAATTATTTCTGCCATCTACTGTTTTTCAACTAATGGGACACTTGGACTAATTTGGAGAAGTTGGGCGACAGGGATTGTGCTGTCAAGAGCTTTTCACTGCTGTTAGCAAGATGCTTGTAAAGACTCACACAGCACAAGTTTATAAGTGCCATGGACTAGTGTAACAGTTTTTATTAACATGATCACTTTTTTGAAGGAACTACCAAGAGGTTTTTACTTGGACTAAATCTTTGCAATCGCTAATAAAACATTAAAGAACATGGTTTAATATTGTTCAGATGTGGTGACTTACGTAATAAACAACAGCATCATTTGAGTATCACGATCTAGAGGCTATTTCGTATACATAAGAAAGGTAAAGTATCTGACGAAATCCATTTAGATATCATTGCAATTACCAAACACCTGGAGGACAATGACCCCAAAATAACTTCTCGAGAAATTGAGAACATGACTAAAATTTAACACCAATTGCAATTCAATTGTGTGCAGGGGTTGTTTGCTACAGTTGAAATCCATAGCTTCAACTATGGAAAATATTAGTGTCTCAAAGATTGGAAACTCATTATCTCTTGCCTACTGTTTGACTTCAACTAAAGAACTCCACAGAGAACATTTTTTACTTGAGACATACAGTATGGACTTTACAGTAACCTGACAACAGTTTGAGGAAAGACCATATATTAAGCACCATGTTTTTATTTATTAAAGCAGGGAGTCATGCTGAGAACATGGTCTCGTTCGCAGATGAGCCCTGCATGAACACATCAATGAACAACAGTTACACTATACATATCTATATACATATAAATTACACAAGACATGAAAAGCAAACACAAAATACAAAAAGCAAAACACATTCTTATGAAACCAAAAGGCCCTCCAACGTTTGCCTGAATTGCCCTAGAGGCACCAACTCCATCAACTTTAAGGAGTTTTGGAGATCATTCCATGAGAGCCACAAAAAACTCAAATCAGATTTTTCCCCACAATTCCAAACCAATGCAGCTCTGGTATTCATTTGAATGTGTTGACAGTTGGAAAATTGTTTGTGCTGCACTGAGACTTTGAAAAGTATGAAAGCCAACAACCCAATATTCTAGAACACATCTGTGCGTACGTGTACACGTTTTGGACTATGATAGAAGTTAAATGATTTTAAGCTTAAGCTCACCAATCATACTCAAAGCTATTAAGATATAGACTGAGTGTACAAAACATTAAGAAAACCTGCTCTTTCCATGACATAGACTGACAAGATTAATCCAGGGAAAAGCTATGATCCCTTATTTAGGTCATTGTTAAATCCACTTCAATCACATAGAGATGAAGAGGAGGAGACAGGTTAAAGAAGGATTTTTAAGCCTCGAGACAATTGAGACATGGATTGTGTATGTGTGACTGTTAGCTTGTTAGCCTGCTAACTGTCTGAATCGCCGTGTCCCCAGCCAGCCCAACCACTCACTGGACCCATACTGTATGCTCACCTGGCTACGCATGCCTCTCTCTAATATCAATATGCCTTGTCCATTACTATCCTGGTTAGTGATTACTGTCTTATTTCACTGTAGAGCCTCTAGCCCTGCTCAATATGCCTTAACCAACCATGTTGTTCCACCTCTTACATATGCGATGACATCACCTGGTTTAAACACCTCTAGAGACTATATCTCTCTCTTCATTACTCAATGCCTAGGTTTACCTCCAATCTACTCACATCCTACCTTCCCTTTGTCTGTACACTATTCCTTGAATCTATGCTATCGTGCCCAGAAACCTGCTCCTTTTACACTCTGTTCTGAACATGCTAAACGGCCAGTTCATATAGTCTTTAGCCGTACACTTATCATAGCCTCTCCTCTGTTCCTCTGGTGATGTGGAGGTTAATCCAGGTCCTGCAGTGCCTAGCTCCACTCCCATCCCCCAGGTGCTCTCATTTATTGACTTCTGTAAACGTAAAAGCCTTGGTTTCATGCATGTTAACATTAGAAGCATACTCCCTAAGTTTGTTTTACTCACTGCTTTAGCACACTCTGCCAACCCAGATGTCTTAGCCGTGTCTGAATCCTGGCTCAGGAAAACCACCAAAAACCTTGAAATTTCCATTCCTAACTATAATGGTTTCCGCCAATATAGAACTGCCGAAGGGGGCAGTGTTGCAATCTACTGCAAAGATAGATAGTAATACAGAACTCTGCAGGCTAAGTCTGTACCCAAACAATTTGAGCTTCTACTTGTAAAAATTCACCTTTCCAGAAACAAGTCTCTCACTGTTGCCGCTTGCTATAGACCTCTCTCTGCCCCCAGCTGTGCCCTCGATACCATATGTGAATTGATTGCCCCCCCATCTATCTTCTGAGCTCGTGCTACGAGGTGACCTAAACTGGGACATGCTTAACACCCCGGCCATCCTACAAACTAAGCTTGATGCCCTCAATCTCACACAAATGATCAATGAACCTACCAGGTACAACCCCAAATCAGCAAACACGGGCACCCTCATAGATGTTATCCTAACTAATTCGCTCTCCAAATACACCTCTGCTGTTTTCAATCAGGATCTCAGCGATCACTGCTTCATTGCCTGCATCCGTAATGGGTCTGCGACCAAACGACCACCCCTCATCACTGTCAAACGCTCCCTGAAACACTTCTGCGAGCGGGCCTTTCTAATCGACCTGGCTGGGTGGGGTATCCTGGAATGACATTGACCTCATCCTGTCAGTAGATGATGCCTGGCTATTCTTGAAAAGTGCCTTCCTCACCATCTTAAACAAGCATGCCCCTCTCAAAAAATGTAGAACTAGGAATAGATATAGTCCTTGGTTCACTCCAGACCTGTCTGCCCTTGACCAGCACAAAAACATCATGTGGCGTTCTGCATTAGCATCGAATCGCCCCAGTGATATGCAACTTTCCAGGGAAGTCAGGAACAAATATACACAGGCATTTAGAAAAGCTAAGGCAAGCTTTTTCAAACAGAAATTTGCATCCTGTAGTACTAACTCAAAAAAGTTCTGGGACACTGTAAAGTCCATGGAGAATAAGAGCACCTCCTCCCAGCTGCCCACTGCTCTGAGGCTAGGAAACACTGTCACCACCGATAAATCCACTATAATTGAGAATTTCAAAAAGCATCTCTCTACAGCTGGCCATGCTTTCCACATGGCTACCCCTACCCCGGTCAACTGCCCGGCACCCTCCACAGCAACCCGCAGAAGCCCCCACCATTTCTCCTTTACCCAAATCCAGATAGCTGATGTTCTGAAAGAGCTGCAAAATCTGGACCCCTACAAATCAGCCGGGCTAGACAATCTGGACCCTCTCTTTCTAAAATTATCTGCAGAAATTGTTGCAACCCCTATTACTAGCCTGTTCAACCTCTCTTTCTTATCGTCTGAGATTCCCAAAGATTGGAAAGCTGCCGCGGTCATCCCCCTCTTCAAAGGGAGTGACACTCTAGACCCAAACTGCTACAGACCTATATCTATCCTACCCTGTCTTTCTAAGGTCTTTGAAAGCCAAGTTAACAAACAGATTACTGACCATTTCGAATCCCACCATACCTTCTCCGCTATGCAATCTGGTTTCAGAGCTGGTCATGGGTGCACCTCAGCCACACTCAAGGTTCTAAACGACATCATAACCGCCATCGCTAAGAGACATTACTGTGCAGCCGTATTCATCGACCTGGCCAAGGCTTTCGACTCTGTCAATCACAACATTCTTATTGACAGACTCGACAGCCATGGTTTCTCAAATGATTGCCTCGCCTGGTTTACCAACTACTTCTCTGATAGAGTTCAGTGTGTCAAATCGGAGGGCCTGTTGTCCGGACCTCTGACAGTCTATGAGTGTGCCACAGGGTTCAATTCTCGGGCCGACTCTCTTTTCTGTATACATCAATGATGTTGCTCTTGCTGCTGGTGATTCTCTGATCCACCTCTACGCAGACGACACCATTCTGTATACTTCTGGCCCCTCCTTGGACACTGTGTTAACTAACCTCCAGACGAGCTTCAATGCCATACAACTCTCCTTCCGTGGCCTCCAACTGCTCTTAAACGCCAGTAAAACTAAATGCATGCTATTCAATCTATCACTGCCCGCACCTGCTCGCCCGTCCAGCATCACTACTCTGGACGGCTCTGACTTAGAATACGTGGACAACTACAAATACCTGGGTGTCTGGTTAGACTGTAAACTCTCCTTCCAGACTCACATTAAGCATCTCCAATCCAAAATTAAATCTAGAATCGGCTTCCTATATCGCAATAAAGTATCCTTCACTCATGCTGCCAAACATACCCTCGTAAAACTGACCATTCTACTGATCCTCGACTTCGGTGATGTCATCTATAAAAAAGCCTCCAACACTCTACTCAACAAACTGGATGCAGTCTATCACAGTGCCATCCGTTTTGTCACCAAAGCCACATACACTACCCACCATTGCGACCTGTACGCTCTCGTTGGTTGGCCCTCGCTTCATACTCGTCACCAAACCCACTGGCTACAGGTTATCAACAAGTCTCTGCTAGGTAAAGCCCTGCCTTATCTCAGCTCACTCGTCACCATAGCAACACCCACTCGTAGCACGCGCTCCAGCAGGTATATCTCACTGGTCACCCCCAAAGCCAATTCCTCCTTTGGTGTCTTTTCTTCAAGTTCTCTGCTCCCCATGACTGGAATAAATTTCAAAAATCTCTGAAGCTGGAGACTCACATCTCCCTCATTAGCTTTAAGCACCAGCTGTGAGAGCAGTTTACAGATCGCTGCATCTGTACTTAGCCTATCTGTAAACAGCCCATCTATCTACCTACCTCATCCCCATACTGGTATTTATTATTTTATTTTGCTCCTTTGCATCTACCTGCACATTCATCTTCTGCCGATCTACCATTCCAGTGTTTAATTGCTATATTGTAATTACTTCGCCACCATGGCCTATTTATTCCTTAACTTACCTAATTTGCACTCACTGTATATAGACTTTTTGTTTTCTTTTGTTCTACTGTAACTCTGTGTTGTTCTATGTGTCGAATTGCTATGCTTTATCTTGGCCAGGTCGACCTCATCCTGTCAGTAAATGTTGAACTTGTTCTCAACTAGCCTACCTGGTTAAATAAAGGTGAAATAAATAAAAAGATGATAGAGCATGCAATAATCATCATCAAGAGAAGAGAGGACATGAAGTCTAAAGATGGTGAAATAGAATGGTCACCGTCACCACAATGAAGTCAAGGTAGAATGTCAGCTTCCAATGTAATCAACATTGTTCCAGGGCCTACACGATTTGCTCTGCCTCCCTTGCAAAGACAGTAAAACCAGCACCACATAAATATATCTGCAGAATGCACCAATGTACATTGTGTTCAACATGTGGAGAGAAAGACTGAAGGGATCATTTTGATCACTAGAGTCAAATCACACCTAAGTGTTACTGTTACTGTTACAAAAAAATGCCTACTTGGGGAAACAGAAAATGCTTGTTTGTGAGAAAGGAAATATGTTAAACAAATAGTTTCTAAATATGGAGTTTATGATATCAAATATTATTGTATTTCTTCTATCTGAAAGGTCTGACAAGGCTGTTTTTGCTTGATTCTTTGATTGACTTGAGTGTGCTTAAAATGTGCGGGTCAATCTGACCCATACTTTTTTTTCAGCAAAGCACAAGGGCTAACCAATTCACCGTATGGTGATGTCACAATGGAAGGCCGAAACCTCATCCCACCAAAACAGGCTGAAACAGCTCTTACACTAAAAGGGCATTATCATAATTTCACAATATCAGAATATTATTCCTCATAGTGTGGAAATATATATAAAACACAGGAAAATCACATTTTGGACAGCACTGGGTCTTTAAGATAGCTGGATGAGACAACCACATGCAGTGGTTCTTCCTGTAAAAGTTGCATCATACTGCAGTACACCCTGTGGGCTGCAGCAAGGATTCTATGGCACGTTATATAATAGTCAGCCATTGTTGCCATTCTTGTTAGTTAGTGCTAGTTTGACCACCAGAGGGTATCTTTGAGAAGCATTTGACAGACTTCAATATTGGCTGTACTAGAGAATGTAACCTTTTTTGTATATATAGGATTTATTTTAAGAAATGTAATATTAATTTCATTAATATTATGGTGTTTCTATTCCAAGATAAACGAGAAATGAAACCCTCAGTGTTTCCGTTAGGAAAATATGGCACTGTACAACGTGACCGGTCAGGAGTAGGCTACAGTACTAAGAGCATAACATTTCCACACCCTAATTGTAGTCTAACCAGACAGGGATTCAGTGGGGGAAAAAATAGAATTGATTTATCAAAACCAGTCCCCATGCTTGTCACAGAGCAGCGCGAACCGGTGCTGAAATACTTGACCAAACGCAGGTAAGTTATTGCTTCAAATCCTATTGCTTCTAACTTCAATATGCTTTACATTCCACAATGTCACAAATAATTGAAACTCTAATGCTTTACTATTCAATCATTTCTGCCATCCGAATTCATATTAATTATATAAATAGGCCCATGTGCACCTTGATATTAGGGGTGCACCATGCGGCCGTGCCTAACGGGGAAAGGGGGTGCGCCATGCGGCCATGCCTAACAGGGAAAGGGGGTGCACCATGAGGCTGTGCCTAATGGGGAAAGGGGGGATGGAGCCGGTCGGCCACAACCCAGACATGGGGATCAGGGCTCGGGCGAGAGCCGAAGCCACCCCCCAAAACCTCCTGGCCCAGAACCCCGCGCCGAAAAGCTAAAAAAAAGCTAAAAAAATGGTGGAAAATCCATCACGGCAGGCCTCATGGCATGCAAATTTGTTCCTTGTGAGACAAGGGATCTATGCACAGAATTTCAGAACTCTAGGTCAGGGATGGGCAACTGGCGGCCTACGAGCAAGCAAAGGCCTCGGATCAATTTCCCTCGGAAAATAACTATTTTCTGTGATTTATTGTCAGACTATGTCATAATAGTTTTCTAATTCCTAATTCTATTGTCAGGCCACTGTCTGTCTCTCACACCAGTCTCTCTTATCATGTGTCCTCTGCCCAGTATTCATTGATACAACTCTCAGATGATAAACATATGGCCTGTGCTATTCAGAATCCTTTGGACGTCCTTACCCCATTGAAGTTGACATTTAAAATGGTTAGGTAAGGGATTTGATTATGTGTAAGGATAAGGGTTAAGGTTAAGGTTTAGGGTAGGGACGTCCCAAGGATTCCAGATAGCACTGACCCTAAATATATAGGAGCAATGGATGCAAGGACTCTGAGTACACATCACGGACAAACTGAAATGGTCCACCCAAACAGACAGTGTGGTGAAGAAGGAGCAACAGCGCCTCTTCAACTTCAGGAGGCTGAAGAATTTTGGCTTTTCACCTAAAACTCTCACAAACTTTTACTGATGCACAATTGAGAGCATCCTATCGGGCTGCACCGCCCACAACCTCAAGGCTCTCCAGAGGGTGGTGCCGGCTGCACAAGACATCACCAGGGGCAAACTACCTGCCAAATAGGACACCCACACCACCCGATGTCACAGGAAGGCCAAAAAGATAATTAAGCATAACAACCACCCGAGCCACTACCTGTTCACCCCGCTACCATCCAGAAGGCGAGGTCAGTACAGGTGCATCAAAGCTGGGACCGAGAGATTGAAAAACAGCTTCTATCTCAAGGCCATCAGACTGTTAAACAACCTCTCTAACACAGAGAGGCTGATGCCTACATACAGACTCAAAATCATTGGCCACTTTAATAAATGGATCACTAGTCACTTTAATAATGCCACTTTAATGTTTACATATCTTACATTAGTCATCTCATACATATGTATGTACTCAGTGGTAGGCCGTCAGGGCCAGCAAGGCCTTCTCTGCTGGCCTAAACATCATCAGAATATACATTTTTTTTTAAATATATTTTCCCACAAATATGTATTAAATTATTCCCCAGACTAAGAGTTATACTCTTCATTTCATAGCTTTCCTCTTGGTTGCACTGCTTCCAGCCCCAGGTTGAGATTTGGAGGGCTGGTCTTTATGTTAGATCTTTTATCCAATCATATTCAGCCATCATGTGTTGCCAGGGGTCTAAAATCTGCCCTCGGGCCTTTAGAATCAACAGTGCGGGCGCTTGTAGCTTAAAGTGAATGGAAATTCAAATTTAGTGTCAACCAATCAGCTTTAGAGTTGGCTATATTATTTCATTATACATATTTCAAACATGACTCTTTCCACCTATATGACTCAACAGTTTAGAACTTTCAAATGATACCACAGTACACCATGTCTACCTGTAAACAAATCACTTGCATTTGAGGGCAGTGTTACACAGGAGCCAGCTAGCAGGCGTTGTGCATGCTCGTCTTTTGATTGGATTACCAATATTGAGAGGCAGGTCCTATGGGCAGGTCTATGCAGAATCTCAGAACTAGGAAACTGAATTTGATAAACAAATTAATTCGCATACTACTAAGCTGTTTTTTCAACCCACAATGGCGGAAGGAGAATATATCGATTTGGTCGAGGATATAATTATAACGACATTCTCAAGACAAACTTTTCAAGAAAAGTTAGACATTGTCAGGAGAGGTCGACGCCGACACTACAAAGCCTGTCACAGGCGGGAAAAGGGTTCGTTCGCCACTTTCAAAGTTCCAACTATGAGCGCTATCAATGGCTCACAGGCTCCGAGAAGCACTGCAAACTGTACTGCTGGGAATGCCTATTATTTGCAAGTGATCGATTTGGCCCAGGCCCCAGGCCCACGGCACGCCACTGTATGTACTGTATTTTATACCAACTATGCCAAGAGTGTGCAAAGCTGTCATCAATGCAAAGGGTGGCTATTTGAAGAATCTCAAATATACAATATATTTTAATTTGTTTAACACTTTTTTGATTACTACATGATTCCATTTGTGTTATTTAATAGTTTTGATGTCTTCACTATTATTCTACAATGTATAAGATAGTAAAAATAAAGAAAAACCCTTGAATGAGTTGTTCTAAAACTTTTGACCGGTAGTGTGTCAAATCAAATCAAATTAATTTGTCACATACACATGGTTAGCAGATGTTAATGTGAGTGTAGCGAAAGTTCTTCTAGTTCCGACAATGAAGTAATAACCAACGAGTAATCCAACCTAACAATTCCACAACTACTTCCTTATACACACAAGTGTAAAGGGATAAAGAATATGTACATACAGATAAATATTTTTTATTTTATTTAACTAGGCAAGTCAGTTTAGAACAAATTCTTATTTTCAATGACGGCCTAGGAACAGTGGGTTAACTGCCTGTTCAAGGGCAGAACAACAGATTTGTACCTTGTCAGCTCGGGGGTTTGAATTGCAACCTACCGGTTACTAGTCCAACGCGCTAACCACTAGGCTACCCTGCCACCCCATATGAATGAGTGATGGTACAAAATGGCATAGGCAAGATGCAGTAGATGGTATCGAGTACAGTATATACATATGAGATGTGTAATCTAGGGTATGTAAACATAAAAGTGGCATAGTTTAAAGTGGCTAGTGATACATGTATTAAATAAAGATTGTAAGATGCAGTAGATGATAGAGTACAGTATATACATAAACATATGAGATGAGTAATGTAGGGTATGTGAACATTATATTAAGTGGCATTGTTTAAAGTGCCTAGTGATACATTTTTTACATCAATTTCCATTATTAAAGTAAGCTGGTGTTGAGTCAGTATATTGGCAGCAGCCACTCAATGTTAGTGGTGGCTGTTTAACAGTCTGATGGCCTTGAGATAGAAGCTGTTTTTCAGTCTCAGTTCCTGCTTTGATGCACCTGTACTGACCTCACCTTCTGGATGATAGCGGGGTGAACAGGCAGTGGCTCGGGTGGTTGTTGTCCTTCATGATCTTTATGGCCTTCCTGTGACATCGGGTGGTGTAGGTGTCCTGGAGGGCAGGTAGTTTGCCCCCGGTGATGCGTTGTGCAGACCTCACTACCCTCTGGAGAGCCTTACGGTTGTGTGCGGAGCAGGTGCCGTACCAGGTGGTGATACAGACCGACAGGATGCTCTCGATTGTGCATCTGTAGAAGGTTGTGCTTTTGGTGACAAGCTGAATTTCTTCTGCCTCCTGAGGTTGAAGAGGCGCTGCTGCGCCTTCTTCACAACACTGTCTGTGTGGGTGGACCAATTCAGTTTGTCCGTGATGTGTACTCAGTCCTTGCATCCATAGCTCCTATATGTTTAGGGTCAGTGCTGTCCTGTCGATGTGGATTAGGGGGTGCTCCCTCTGCTGTTTCCTGAAGTCCACAATAATCTCCTTTGTTTTGTTGACGTTGAGTGTGAGGTTACTTTCCTGACACCACACTCAGAGGGCCCTCACCTCCTCTCTGTAGGCCGTTTCGTCATTGTTGGTAATCAAGCCTACCACTGTAGTGTCGTCCGCAAACTTGATGATTGAGTATCTACTTCCGGCGCCGACAGAGATGGCCACCTCACTTCGCGTTTCTAGGAAACTATGCAGTAATTTTGTTTTTTTTACGTGTTATCTCTTAAATTTGTACCCCAGGTAATCTTAGGTTTCATTACATACATTCGGGAGGAACTACTGAATATAAGAGCAACGTCAACTCACCATGATTACGACCAGGAATATGACTTTCCCGAAGCGGATCCTGTGTTTTGCCTTCCACCCAGGACAATGGATCGGATCCCAGCCGGCGAACCTAAACAACGTCTTATTCCATCCCTTTAGATATGTGCATATCAGGTAGTTGTGGAATTGTTAGATTTACATGTTAGATATTACTGCACTGTCAGAACTAGAAGCACAAGCATTTCGCTACACTTGCACATCTGCTAACCATGTGTATGTGATCTATAACATTTGATTTGATTTGACTGGCCATCCATTATATACAATTAAAGTTTTAAACACGTTTTGAGGCTATACAGTGTTTGTTTTCAGTTAAACAGGCCTATGTTTGGTTAACGTCCCTTGAACAGTTTTCACATTCGAGATGAACTCCTTTACTCTCCAGCCACACCAGCTCAGGCTCAGGGTGCTAGCCTTGAGATTCACATTTTGAGTATTTGGCACACAGTTGTGGAAGCGGGAGACAATCCATCAGAGAGGTTGAGGGTGGAGAGACCATCTGCTGGTAGGGAGACAAACAAAAATGCATGTATTGTAGAGGACATCACTTTACATGGGGTTTAAGTGAGGAATGGGGTCAGCTGGAAACACTCATCACTCAACCTATAGAATGTTGCTTTTCATTATACTTATAGTTATTATTAGTGTACCGTTTAAATTTATTGTAAACCAGAATGGAAGGACTGCAATTGTTGTTCAACAAAAATATGTTATTGATCCCTTCTCCATCTAATAACATAATAGGCTGAATTTTAGCATGCAAACAACCTAGCAAACTCAAGGTGAAATTATTATATACATTTATTACATACATTTGTTCACCTGCCGAATAAAAACCTCATATGGCCCTACTTTTGAAACAATTTAAATCAGGACAGATATGCTGAAGTGGACTCGGCCGAGTACCATTAGCCAGAACCCAAAGTAATATGATTCTGCCGGACTCGGGAAGAGCTCTGGCCAAAGAGACAATGGTAGCACAGGTCTTCAGAGCTAAAGTAGTTTTGTCAGTGCTACCACACAGGGATACATTTCCTAATCCAACAGGGGTGGATAAGCCCTGCCCCAAGGACCCCAAAATTTTTCAGTTTGGAGCCTCTCCCATTCTAGAGGAGTGGAGAGCTAGGCTCAGTGAAAAGTTACCCAACCGACCTGCAGTCTCCTCCACCAATGAGAGGGATGTCGGACTGGCTAAGGAAGTTACCCACAGTATCCGACTCAGAATCCGACTCCGACCATTCAGAGAATGCACACGACGGCTCACTCCAGCTGATATTGAAGATATACGTCCGCATCTGCAACAGCTGTTGAAGGAGCCCATAGGCCTCCCCATTATGTTTGCCAGGTAGAGGAATGGATCCATCAGAATATGTTTTGATTATCGTACTCTAAACAGAGAACTATCCTTGATCAGTACACCATTCCTCACAATTACGATGCCCTGGACAGCCTGACTGGGAGCAAGTGGTTCTCTGTGCTAGATCTGCGTAGTGGATACTACCATATTGACATTAGCTCTGATGATAAGGAGAAGACAACATTCATCTGCCCTCTGGGGGTTTACCAGTTCGAATGAATGCCTCAGGGGATCACCAGACCACCAGCTTTTGTTGAACGTTCTGGGCTGGCTGGAGGTGTGAGGCTTGAAGCTGTCATTTGACAAATGACAGTTCTGTCAGCATCAGGTCAAAAATGTGGGCCACATTGTGTCAGAGCAAGGCATTCCTACCGATCCCGTCAAAGTGGAATGTATCCAAGGTGTATTTACTAATCAGTTTAGGTGACAGCGGTGTTCTCTTGGCAGCCGCCTTGGCAGCTCTGTCAACCTTTACTCTTTCTTATCTGTAAAGATTTTTCCATGTGCATTTTCAAAATTGCAACATGTCAAGGTAACTGCAGAGCTTTCAGTCAAGCCGTCACCTCTGGTCCATTCTTCACAGGTACTCCCAGTGATGTCCTGAATATTCTTTTTTTCCATATTTTTCCAAAATCATGGGTAACACAAAGCATACCTTGAGTCTGTGTAGATATTAGCCTGCCTTCCTCACCCCCTCCACAATGCTTGCACCGTCTGTGAATAAGATAAAATCAGTGTTTTCCAACCGATTACTTTTAGTAAATCCATCAGAGAGCTGATCCTAAACCAACAGTCTTGTTTAAGTAATGGGGTATCTGGAGGAAGCATCGGAGTAGATGGATAACATGGTGTGCCACATTGTATGATGATGTTCGGAGCCTCCAACACAGTCGACCACTTGTTCCAATGAGCAGCTGTGACCTGTGCAGCTCGATTCATTGTCAAAAGAGAATGAATAGCATGTGGACACTTGATGGTAAGATCTTGGTCAACAGCAAGCGATACCACCATCGACACAGCATGTCGATGGTGGCAGCCGAACGCCACATCATCCAGTTTCTTCGAATAGTAGCCTACAGGTTTCTCTTCTGCTGAACAAATAATGTTATTGGTTTCACTCAGAACCTGCACAACTCTGATAACAGCCGGTTTATTATGTTGATTGATGTCTGTCTAGTTGTAACAGCCTGTAGATGATGTTGCCGTAGTTTTGTTTATATCAGTAGTTGTGGGAAAAAAAGTGTTTCGCAAAACATTGTGTATGGATTACACCATCTGATGTGTGATTGCCCATTTTTGGAGGAATTGAGTGCATCTTCATCTTCCATGTCAGGTAACCCTCTGTCTAACCACCTCTGCTTTGAACCTTTCTTCAAATACAGCAAATGGTTATTTCGGTTTTTGGACACATTTGGTTATCTCTCTGTAACCGATTATAAGGATTTAGATTGTAGAATTTCTTATATTGCTTTAAATGTTCCCACGTCTTCATACCCACTTCTAGTGGATGCTTCAAAGTCTTTGACTTATTCATCCAACTGTTTTGGAGATGCTGATTTATGTGTGATTACTGTCACCGGGGGTTTGTCTTTAATACCTTTTATAGCCTGTGTTCGTTCTGGTTGGCCTAATACATCGTTCGTCACCACTGTCAATCTGTTGACTAAAAGCCAGGCAGTGCTGACCAGATATTTGAAACCCGATCATCCTTGCACAACTCAGCCTGAGGGTAGCATGAGGGAACACAGGGCCCACAGGAGGTGGCCAAGTCTGCCTTTGCCTGTAATTGTTGAATTTTGTCTGTTCACCAAGAGCCCTCAAACTCTATTTCTCTCCCATGTCCCATCAAGATTATCAAGATGGAATTTCTCATCCCGTTTTCTTACTTCGGCTAATACAGTTCAAGACCATTGTGTCTTTGTCAATGAGGTAGACATTCTCTGTATTTTTCTCCAAACGTTGTATGTCAGACAGATTCCATATACCATCTTCGTCAACAATGATATAATATTTCTTTGTTATCTCTTGCCTACACTTCTCTACTTTTAAGTTCTTCATATCACTAGACAGTGAATTCAAAATATTTTTTATGTTCACATCCGGAGCAGCCGTTCCGCCTGTTCTCCAGTGTGGTTTTCTCACTTAAAAATGGCATTACATTAACGTCAAAATTTGTATCTTATAAATCTGTTTATATATTTATTTAACCCCAAAATATACTGTCACAGTTGTTGTCTGGAGATCGAGAGGAGGACCAAGATGCGGCGTGGTAAGTGTTCGTCATTTTAATGGGAAAACTGAACACTACAAAACAACGTGACAGAAAGACAAACTAGACATAGAATGCCCACTCAGATCACACCCTGACCAAATAAAACATATAAACATACAAAGCAAACTATGGTCAGGGCGTGACATATACATACAATATCGTTCAACAGTTTGGGGTTACTTAGAAATGTCCAGTTGAGGACTTGTGAGGTGTCTTTCTCAAACTAGACACTAATGTCCTCTTGCTCAGTTGTGCAATTTCCTCTTTCTATTCTGGTCAGAGATAGTTTGTGCTGTTCCGTGAAGGGAGTAGTACACAGCGTTGTACGAGATCTTCAGTTTCTTGGCAATTTATCGCATGGAATAGCCTTCATTTCTCAGAACAGGAATAGACTGACTAGTTTCAGAAGAAAGTGCTTTGTTTCTGGCCATTTTGAGCCTGTAATCAAACCCACAAATGTTGATTCTCCAGATACTCAACTAGTCTAAAGAAGGACAGTTTTATTGCTTCTTTAATCAGGACAACAGCAAAAGATTCAAACCTTGTACATAAGAGATACATATCACTCATTGCATGCACTTATTATATAACCTGATTTGGTTATTTTAAATGATATCGGTCTAGACTCACCCAGCAATATGTTAGCAGTCAATCAGGAGATTATGAGTTGACTCCCGAAGTGGATTGCACCCAGCCCTCTCACTTTCCCCTGGATCAACACACAGTTGATTCATTCTTTAACAGTTGATGTTATTCTTCAATAACACAGAACCCAAAGCAAATCAGGGGAGAAAATTTGGTTTATTCAAAGAGAACCAATCCTAGTTGTTATGCTGGGAAGTAGATGGTAGCTGATCATTCTTCTCTGTCCTCAATGATTCTCCACCTAACAAAGTGACAGGATTTAATTTATAACCCCCACCTGTGGGTGACCAATTAGAGTTCCTGGAAAATAAAATTCGGCCAATGGCCACATGTCAAGTATCCCATTTCAGGCTCAATGTATAGACAATTTGAACCAATTAGAAATTGCCACGTATAGCTAAGAGTCCCGGACTGAAATTCCTCCCATGTCTCTGATCCATTAATCATTAATTCCCTATTACAGAAAAACAACTATTTTCAGTGATCGTTAATTCCCTCTTGACCTTCAGTCCTTCACTCCTCCTTCAAATATTCTTACAGAGGGATGAGAAGGGACTCTGCTCTGCGTCGTCCCAAGTACGTCGTCCATTATTTCCAAGATAATGTACAGAGCATGGTCGTTATCCTTACATGTGTTAAAGTAATGATGGACTGTCATTTCTCTTTGCTTATTTGAGCTGTTATTGCCATAATATGGACTTGGTATTTTACCGAATAGGGCTATCTTTTTTCTACCACCCCTACCTTGTCACAACACAACTGATTGGCTCAAACGCATTAAGAAGGAAATACATTCCACAAATGAACTTTTAACAAGGCACACCTTTTAATTGAAATTCATTGCAGGTGATTACCTCATGCAGCTGGTTGAATAAAGCCAGAGTGTGCAAAGCTGTCAGCAAGGCAAAGGGTGGCTACCAAAAGGTGTCGCCACAAGATGGTGCCGAAGGAGATGGCAGCATCGTGACTAGCTCAAAGGAAACGTTGCAGTTTTTTGCGATATTACTTGTTAGATATTACTGCACTATCGGAGATAGAAGCACAAGCATTTCGCTACATCCACAATAACATCTGCTAATCACGTGTATGTGACCAATAAAAGTTTATTTGATTTGATTATCCTACAATGTAGAAAATAGTAAAATTAAGAAAAACCTTTGAATGAGTAGGTGTGCCCAAACTTTTGACTGGTACTGTATGTGGTACAGAGATGGGGTTGTCATTCAAAAATCATGTTAAACACTATAATTGCACACAGGGTGAGTCCATGCAATTTATTATGTGACTTGTTAATAACCAGCCTTTCAAACCACTTCATGGCTACAGACGTGAGTGCTACGGGACGGTAGTCATTTATGCAGGTTATCTTAGTGTTATTGGGCACAGTACTATGCTGTACTGTTTGAAACATGTTAGTATTGCAGACTCAGACAGGGAGAGGTTGAACATGTCAGTGAAGACACTTGCCAGTTGGTCACATACTGGTTATCCGTCTGGCCATGCGGGATTGTGAATGTTTTCCATGTTTAATTAAACCACCTGTGGACAATTTCCAGTGAAATTGGAGGGAGCGCAATTCAAATAAATAATCGTTAAAATTATGGATATTAACCATCTAGGTACATACAAGTGTCTTATATCGGTTAAAATGCCTAAATACTTGTTAATCTAACTGCATTGTCCGATTTACATAGGCTTTACAGCGAAAGCATGCCATGCGATTGTTTGAGGACGGCGCCCCACATCAAAATATTTTTCCACCAGCACAGGCTTCATAAAATCAGATAGCGATTAAATAATCACGTACTTTTTGAAGGTCTTCCTCTGACTTGCAATCCCGAGGGTCCCAGGTACAACATGAAGCGTCGTTTTTGTTAGATAAAATCCTTCTTTATATCCCAAAAGGTCTGTTATAGTTGGCCCTGTCGATTTGAGTAATCCACTCGTTCAACATGCAGACAGAGGAATCCAAAAATCTAGCGCTAAACTTTGTTAAAACAAGTCAAACTATGTTTCTATTTTATCCTCAGGTACCCTAAAATGTAATTAAACTATAATATTTCATACAGATAGAAGTATGTTTAACAGAAAAGCTAAATAAGCAGTTATGCGTCCTCTTCGTAGCGCGTGCACAGACTGATTTCCAACTCTTACTCCCAGTCCAAAAACTCTACATTCTTCCTCGTTTGGGATGAAACAAGCCAGAAACCTTGAACAAAGGCTGTTGACATCTAGTGGAAGCCATAGGAATTGCAATCTGGGAGCTTGAATCACATATGACCCATAGCTTCGCTTGCAAGAGCATGAAATCTCAAACAATAAAAAATTCTGGTTGGTCTTTTTCGATTTTCTCCTACCATGTCAATTGTGTTAGTCTCATACATTATTTTAACATTTCTACAAACCTCAAAATGTTTTCTATCCAATGGTACCAATTATATGCATTTCCTGGCTTCTGGGCCTGAGTAACAGGCAGTTTACTTTGGGAACATCAGTCAGGCGGAAATTCTGAAAAAAGGACCCTAGCCCTCTGAAGTTTTTAAAGGTCTTACTCACATCGACTGCGGAGAGCCTGATCACACAGTCGTCCGGAACAGCTGATGCTCCCATGCATGTTTCATTACTTTAATAATTATTTACACTGCAGATTGGATCAGCCTCACCACAGAGGCCTACAACATATCCCACAGACCTCTCATGAACTTTCACTGCCAATTCCCTGGGTAGTGTTAGGTTCTTATTTATCAGAGGAAATAACTCACGGACACTAGAGAAGCTTAACCAAGTTTAATTCTTCCCAAAGGGTTGTAGCTGTAATTCAGACAACCAGACATTTCTCACCATCACAGGTATAAATATCCCACTTAAGACACTCCTCCTTCTCTCCAATCCTAACATCTTACGGTTTTAAACAGGGAGTGGGTAGTAAACCCTTATTACTCCCTTCATGGGATCTGACCTGACCTCAACCCCTCCTTCGCCTAATCCAAAGATGTTCATCTGCTTCCCCTATAGCAATCCTTTGATCTCCTCCCATCCACCCAGCACATTCCACAGCCACTCTGTCTTACAGATCTCACTCCTTTATATACTATGTGTCTGATCTATCATGTCTTTAATATCTCAATTTTCAACATTTCAAATCCAACAGTCCCTCTTGAACAATAGCATCCTAATGTTCAATATATATAAATATAAATATATAATATATAAACTTGGAAATTACTAATTAATGGACGAACGATCATAAAACATGAATTTAAAAACTAACAAATGGAACTAACAATGATAACAAACATTCACCGTGAGGTTTACAAACTCAGAGACTTATGGCCTCTGTTCTATAATCACATCATACACAATTTTATTTCCATCTCTCATCACACAATAAAATGTCATTCTAGCTGAATCTGCTGTCTTGTTCCATGTCAGCTGGAGCGCTTTTTTGTTTCTCCACTCTCTCCTTATGGTTCCTAAGAGAGTTATAGCTTAAGACTTGGAAAGCAACAAAAAGACACACAAAACATAACAGTATGAGCAATGTGATAAGCTATGCATAATTATATATCTGCAAATTCATTACTGGAGAATACGGTTGACTTCATAGCTTTGTCCCATAACACACCAAAGTTATTTACACTTGTCTTCCTATTTCCACATTGTCAGGCCCTGGCCATAGAGAGGCTTTTATTCTCTATTTTGGTTAGGTCAGGGTGTGACTAGGGTGGGCATTCTATGTTCATGTTCTATGTTTTGGATTTCTGTGTTGTTTGGCCGGGTGTGGTTCTCAATCAGAGGCAGCTGTCTACCGTTGTCTCTGATTGAGAACCATACTTAGGTAGCCTTTTCCCACCTGTGTGGTGTGGGTAGTTGCTTTCGTTTTTTTTTTGTGTCTGCACCAGACAGAACTGTTTCGGTTGTTTCTTTGTTGTTTTGGTTATTCAGTGTTCAGTTAAATAAACAAGATGAACACTTACCACACTGCACCTTGGTCCTCACCTTCTTCCACCAACGGCAGTTACACACATAATCTGCCATGGTTCACCACCCCAACAGTGCACAAAACTAACCTCCCATTCACACATACACTTTTAAGGCCACTACAACTAGGCTATAACCCCGTTATAGGTTATGCAGGGCACCAACCCCGCCGGGATTTACCCCCTAGGACTTACCTTTTGCAGATTCTAAACTGCTCAGGTTTACTTTTGGGGCCTCACCCTTTTTTATAGTAATCACATGCATTAACCCACTGGGATTTACTATTGACTTTATAGTACTAGCAGGAACCAACCTACTAGGGATTTACCACCTAGGACACACCCTACAGGTACCAGCCTGTATGAGTTTACCTTCCAGGCCTTACCATTTACCATAAACCTATCACTGGTCGTTACACAATGGGCCTACAGAATTAAACTTAGGCTCTCCAGGTCCGTATCCCATAATTCGTTCAGCCAACGATTCTCACCTCGCCAAGAAGACAAAATTAGTGGAAACAGATATAGGAATAAGACTACCATGTTTGTTGCCAGCTCTGCTCCACTGATCTGGACTCTTTGGTTTGACTACAAATTGTGGTGAATCCTGCCGACAACACCATCTGTTAGGTTCTTATTTATCCGAGTAAGTAACACATGGACACTAGAGAAGCTTTACCAAGTTTAATTCTTCCCAAAGGGTCGTTACAGCTGAAATTCAGACAACCACACTTTTCTCATCATCACAGGTATACAGTGGGGAGAACAAGTATTTGATACACTGCCGATTTTGCAGGTTTTCCTACTTACAAAGCATGTAGAGGTCTGTAATTTTTATCATAGGTACACCTCAACTGTGAGAGATGGAATCTAAAACAAAAATCCAGAAAATCACATTGTATGATTTTTAAGTAATTATTTAGCATTTTATTGCATGACATAAGTATTTGATACATCAGAAAAGCAGAACTTAATATTTGGTACAGAAACCTTTGTTTGCAATTACAGAGATCATATGTTTCCTGTAGTTCTTGACCAGGTTTGCACACACTGCGGCAGGGATTTTGGCCCACTCCTCCATACAGACCTTCTCCAGATCCTTCAGGTTTCGGGGCTGTCGCTGGGCAATACGGACTTTCAGCTCCCTCCAAAGATGTTCAATTGGGTTCAGGTCTGGAGACTGGCTAGGCCACTCCAGGACCTTGAGATGCTTCTTACGGAGCCACTCCTTAGTTGGCCTGGTTGTGTGTTTCGGGTCATTGTTATACTGGAAGACCCAGCCACAACCCATCTTCAATGCTCTTACTGAGGGAAGGAGGTTGTTGGCCAAGATCTTGCGATACATGGCCCCATCCATCCTCCCCTCAATACGGTGCAGTCGTCCTGTCCCCTTTGCAGAAAAGCATCCCCAAATAATTATGTTTCCACCTCCATGCTGCACGGTTGGGATGGTGTTCTTGGGGTTGTACTCATCCTTCTACTTCCTCCAAACACGGCGAGTGGAGTTTAGACCAAAAAGCTCTATTTTTGTCTCATCAGACCACATGACCTTCTCCCATTCCTCCTCTGGATCATCCAGATGGTCATTGGCAAACTTCAGACGGGCCTGGACATGCGTTGGCTTGAGCAGGGGGACCTTGTGTGTGCTGCAGGATTTTAATCAATCACGGCATAGTGTGTTACTAATGGTTTTCTTTGAGACTGTGGTCCCAGCTCTCTTCAGGTCATTGACCAGGTCCTGCCGTGTGGTTCTGGGCTGATCCCTCACCTTCCTCATGATCATTGATGCCCCACGAGGTGAGATCTTGCATGGAGCCCCAGACCGAGGGTGGTTGACCGTCATCTTGAACGTCTTCCATTTTCTAATAATTGTGCCAACAGTTCTTGCCTTCTCACCAAGCTGCTTGCCTATTGTCCTGTAGCCCATCCCAGCCTTGTGCAGGTCTATAATTTTAGCCAGCGCACAGCTCTCTGGTCTTGGCCATTGTGGAGAGGTTGGAGTCTGTTTGATTGAGTGTGTGGACAGACAGGTGTCTTTTATACAGGTAACGAGTTCAAACAGGTGCAGTTAATACAGGTAATGAGTGGAGAATAGGAGGGCTTCTTAAAGAAAAACTAACAGGTCTGTGAGTGTAAAGGATTTCCTCCTCTTCCGAAGAGGAGAGGCGAAACGGATCAGAGGACCAATATGCGGCGTGGTAAGTGTCCATGGTTCTTTTAATATGTAAATGTACACATGAACACTACAAAACAATAAACATGGAACGTGTGAAAACCCTAAACAGTCCAATCTGGTGCAAAACACAAAGACAGGAACAATCACCCACAAACACACAGTGAAACCCAGGCTACCTAAGTATGATTCTCAATCAGAGACAACTAATGACACCTGCCTCTGATTGAGAACCATACTAGGCCGAAACATAGAAATAACCAAATTATAGAAAAACAAACATAGACTGCCCACCCAACTCACGCCCTGACCATACTAAATAAATACAAAACAAAGGAAATAAAGGTCAGAACGTGACAGTACCCCCCAAAGGTGCGGACTCCAGCCGCAAAACCTTGACCTATAGGGGAGGGTCTGGGTGGGCGTCTGTCCGCGGTGGCGGCTCTGGCGCGGGACGC
Source organism: Oncorhynchus tshawytscha (assembly GCF_018296145.1). Classification (NCBI taxonomy): domain Eukaryota; kingdom Metazoa; phylum Chordata; class Actinopteri; order Salmoniformes; family Salmonidae; genus Oncorhynchus; species Oncorhynchus tshawytscha. The sequence continues at coordinate 21,087,185 of NC_056435.1, read as the reverse complement.
GGACCCCACCTCACCATTGTCTTAGTCCGCCTTATTGTCCGCCTCCGTGGCTTTCTCACCATGGCCACCCTTCTCAATGACCCCACTGGACAGAGGTGGGGCAGCTCCTCGGGACAGAGGTGGGGCAGCTGCTCGGGACAGAGGTGGGGCAGCTGCTCGGGACAGAGGGGCAGCTGCTCTGGGCAGAGGGGCTCCGGCAGCGGCGCCGGACAGGCGGGAGGCTCCGGCAGCGGCGCCGGACAGGCGGGAGGCTCCGGCAGCGGCGCCGGACAGGCGGGAGGCTCCGGCAGCAGCGCCGGACAGGCGGGAGACTCCGGCCGCAGCGCCGGACAGGCGGGAGACTCCGGCAGCGGCGCCGGACAGGCGGGAGGCTCCGGCAGCGGCGCAGCGGACAGGCGGGAGGCTCCGGAGTGGCGCCGGACAGGCGGGAGGCTCCGGACAGGCGGGAAGCTCCGGCAGCGGCGCCGGACAGCGGGAGGCGGACAGGCGGGAGGCGGGAGGCTCCAGGCAGTGGCGCGGCGCCGGACAGGCGGGAGGCTCCAGCAGTGGCGCCGGACAGGCGGGAGGCTCCGGCAGTGGCGCCGGACAGGCGGGACCACCTGCAGGGGGAGGGAGACGGAGAGACAGCCTGGTGCGTGGGGCTGCCACAGGAACCACCAGGCTGGGGAGACCTTCAGGAGGCTTGGTGTTAGGAGGAGGCACCTGAAGGACCGGGCTGTGGGGGAGCACTGGAGCTCTGGTGCGCAACCTTGGCACCACTTCCCCAGGCTGGACAACTACTCTAGCCCAGACCCTCCAGAGTGCAGGCACAGGTTGAACCGGGCTGTGGATAAGCACGGGAGATCTAGTGCTCACTACACGCACCTCTCCCCTAGGCTCCACTCCCACATTTGCCCGGCACGAGCGGAGCGCAGGCAGAGGACGCACTGCACCCTCCCAGCGCCCCGGAGACACAGCACGCAGAGCCGGCGCAGGATAACCTGGACCAAAACTGCGTACCGGCGACCAGACCCGCTGAGCAGGCACCATACGCCCTGGCTCAATGCCCACACTCGCATGGCACTTTCGGGGGGCTGCCCTATAGCGCACCGGGCTATGGACACGCACTGGCGACACCGTGCGCTTAACCGCATAACACGGTGCCTGACCAGTAATGCGCTGCTTATCATAAGCACGAGGAGTGAGCTCAGGTCTGCTACCTGGCTTAGTACCACACCTCGTCTGCCCCCCCCCCAAAAAAATTTGGGGCTGCCTCTCGTACCTGTCGCACTACCGTGCTGTCGCACCCAACTCACGCCCTGACCATACTAAATAAATACAAAACAAAGGAAATAAAGGTCAGAACGTGACAGTGAGAGCCGGAATTCTTACTGGTTGGTAGGTGATCAAATACTTATGTCATGCAATAAAATGCAAATGAATTACTTAAAAATCATACAATGTGATTTTCTGGATTTTTGTTTTAGATTCCGTCTCTCACCGTTGAAGTGTACCTATGATAAAAATTACAGACCTCTACATGCTTTGTAAGTAGGAAAACCTGCAAAATCGGCAGTGTGTCAAATACTTGTTCTCCCCACTGTATATATCCCACTTTAGACTCTCCTCCTCTTCAACCCTTATTACTCCCTTCAGGGGATCTGACCTGACCTCCTGACCTCAACCCATCCTATAGCAATCCTTTGATCTCCTCCCGTCCAACCAGCACATTCCATAGCCACTCTGTCTTTCTACAGATTTCACTCCTTTATATACTATGCGTCTGATCTATCATGTCTTTAATATCACAGTGTTTATAATGTAGAATCCAACAGTAGTAATCTGCCTTTCTTCAACATTGTGTCATCATTCCAATGCCTGATGCAGGATAACTACATATTCCCTTAATGCATCTTCATAGTATAGGATCACTGTGTTCCTTCTCCAGCTGTGTTACAGATGAAGGATCTTAATTTGAGCCAGTTTGCTACATTAAGAAAATACTCCTGCAGCAACAGGGAATGTGAATTATGTGGATTATAATTAATGGACATTTTTGTAGAGGTTGATCCATTTTTCGAAGTGGAAATTACAAACTTCAGAAGCCTTTTTAACCTCAAAGATACCATATGCTTAACATTTCCTGTATTGGAGGAAAGTTCTCCTGCAAATGAAGATCGTACATCTGTAGCTATCGCTGACAGTGAGTAAGACTTGAACAATGCTAGCCTTATTGCCAGCTCATGCCCTCAAAGCCTAATTTGATAACTAACATCTCCAGATGATTCCCCCCTTGTGACTAATGGAGGACCAACAAAGTTGTCTGGCAAGAGCCTTGTGGTTCAGGAATATTTTTTTGTAGTTCTGTCTCCCAAGTGATGGTGCAATTAACCACACAACCAACACATTCCCCATAATTCTCACTTCCCTAGAACTGGTAAGTAGGGATGAACAATATTTTAGACAATGTGCTGTGAGGGCTCATAGTACGGTCATTCTGTAATGCCTGGTTTCTTAAAAGCATAAACAAGTGGCAGTCCAAGCAGACAAATATTTCAACTGTAATAATGGTGACATGCTCCTTACTGTCTCTGACCACGAAAGAGCCGGGACATTAAGGGAAACTACAGTGTGGAGGAAAATTCTCACCTACCATAAACAGGTCTTGGAGAGTGACGCAGACAACTAAAACATTACCTCATCCAGTCCCTACTGTGAAAACATCACTTCAATCCCTGAAGTGTTTTTGTTCCTTCTACGTGGGTGTAGTGTGGGGTTTATGTATTATTTTTCTCAATCTTTCATGCAGAAGGTACATTACATATTTTGTGATTTTTGGAATGGGTCAGGCAGGAAGCCTTCCAATGCTCGGATGCCTTTGAACAATTTGCAGACGCAATGATGCATGGCATTGCTTACTTTATGGCTTGGGAGCTGTGAAATCAAGTACTTAACCAACATTCATCTTCTCTTCTGACCCAGCCAGATGCTTGTCAGTTTGGGATATGTTATATTTGTCATTTGCATATACATTTTGGCCAAGGCCAACCAGCTTTAACTCTGTTCTGCATCATGCAGATTCTTTGCTAATAGTGTTTCTTGGCTGTTACTTATTTGGACATTTCCAAAAGATTCTTAAACACACGTCAAGCATTACACACTTGTTCAGGTTTCACAGTTCTAGTAAAGAAGCTGAACATGTCAAATGTCTGGCAACCATGTACTATGTGTCTCACTTGCACAGGCTCTACAGACATAACGTAACTCCATCTCCAACGTCTTAAGGCTGAGATCGCGCTAGCGGGATCGATATGACAACAGCCAATGAAAGTGCAGTGTGCCAAATTCAAAACGAATTCAAAACAACAGAAATCCCATAATAAACATTAGAATAATTCACACCATTTTAAAGACACACTTGTTAATCCCACCACAGTGTCCAATTTCAAATAGGCTTAATGGCGAAAGCACCACAAACGATTATGTTAGGTCAGAGCCAAGTCACAGAAAAACACAGCTATTTTTCCAGCCAAAGAGAGGAGTCACAAAAATCAGAAATAGAGAGATAATGAATAACTAACCTTTGATGATCTTCATCAGATGACACTCATAGGACTTCATGGTACACAATACATATATGTTTTGTTCGATAAAGTTCATATTTATATAAACAAATCTCAGTATACATTGGTTCGTTATGTTCAGTAGTTCCAAAAACATCCAGTGATTTTGCAGAGAGCCACATCAATTTACAGAAATACTCATTAAAAATGTTGATGAAAATACAAGTGTTATGCATGGAACTTTAGATACACTTCTCCTTCATGCAACCGCTATGTCACATTTCAAAAAGCTTTACAGAAAAAGCAAACCATGCTATAATCTGAGTACGGTGCTCAGAGACCAAACAAGCCAAAAAGATATCCGCCATATTGTGCAGTCAACATTAGTCAGAAATAGCATTATAAATATTCCCTTACCTTTGATGATCTTCATCAGAATGCACTCCCAGGAATCCCAGTTCCACAATAAATGTTTTTTTTTGCTAATGTCCATCATTTATGTCCAAATAGCTACTTTTGTAAACAAATCCAAAGTCACGAAGCGCGTTCACTAGGAGCAGACAAAATGTCAAAAAGTTCTGTGACAGTCCATAGAAACATGTCAAACGACGTATAGAATCAATCTTTAGGATCTTTTAACATACATCTTCAATAATGTTCCAACCGGAGAATTCCTTTGTCGGTAGAAGTGTAATGGAACAGAGCTCACTCTCACGTGAACGAGAGTCACGAGCTCAAAGCATTCTGCCTCTGACTCATTCCTCTCTCATTCGCCGCCACTTTACAGTAGAAGCATCAAACTAGGTTCTAAAGACTGTTGACATCTAGTGGAAGCCTTGGGAAGTGCGATATGACCAATATCCCACTGTATCTTCAATAGGGAATGAGTTGAAAAACGACCAACCTCAGATTTCCCAATTCCTGGTTGGATTTTTTCTCAGGTTTTTGCCTGCCATTTGAGTTCAGTTATATTCACAGACATCATTCAAACAGTTTTAGAAACTTTGTTTTATTTATTTCATCACATTCCCAGTGGGTCAGAAGTTTACATACACTCAATTAGTATTCGGTAGCATTGCGTTTAAGTTGTTTAACTTGAGTCAAACGTTCTGGGTAGCCTTCCACAAGCTTCCCACAATAAGTTGGATGAATTTTGGCCCATTCCTCCTGACAGAGCTGGTGTAACTAAGTCAGGATTGCAGGCCTCCTTGCTCGCACATGCTTTTTCAGTTCTGCCCACAAATATTCTATGGGATTGAGATCAGGGCTTTGTGATGGCCACTCCAATACCTTGACTTTGTTGTCCTTAAGCCATTTTGCAACAACTTTGGAAGTATGCTTGGGGTCATTGTCCATTTGGTAGACTCATTTGCGACCAAGCTTTAACTTCCTGCCTGATGTATTGAGATGTTGCTTCAACATATCCACATCATTTTCCTCCCTCATGATGCCATCTATTTTGTGAAGTGCACAAGTCCCTCCTGCAGCAAGTACCCCGACAACATGATGCTGCCACCACCGTGCTTCACGGTTGGGATGGTGTTCTTCGGCTTGCAAGCCTCCCCCTTTTTCCTCCAAACATAACAATTGTCATTATGGCCAAAAAGTTACATTTCTCTAAAAAGTCCAATCTTTTTCCCCATGTGCAGTTGCAAACCGTAGTCTGGCTTTTTTATGCCGATTTTGGAGCAGTGGCTTGGCTGATTTATTTGGATTTTCTCATGATGTCAAGCAAAGAGGCACTGAGTTTGATGGTAGGCCTTGAAATATATCCACAGGTATGCCTCCAATTGACTGAAATTATGTCAATTAGCCTATCAGAAGCTTCTAAAGCCATGACATAATTTTCTGGAATTTTCCAAGATTTTTAAAGGTGACCCACTGAAATTGTGATACAGTGAATTATAAGTGAAATAATCTGTCTGTCAACAAATGTTGGAAAAATGACTTGTGTCATGCATAAAGTACATGTCCTAACAAACTTGCCAAAACTATGGTTTGTCAACAAGAAATTTGTGGAGTGGTTACTTTTTTTTTTTACTTGAGTTTATTTTGTAAATATTTTCTTAAATCTATTTATTGAACTGCATTGTTGGTTAAGGGCTTGAATGTAAGCATTTCGGCGCATGTGACAAATACAATTTGATTTGATTTTGATTTGATTTTAAATGTATATTTACTCTGTTCCATCTCACTGCACAATCCACTGTCTCATCATTATAGCCAGGGAATTTCTAAACTTGAAATTCGATCTCCAGCTGTCCCATAGTAATGAACATGTTGGGAGTCGGAACGAGACACATGCAGGCAGCATTTCTCAGCCAGTTGAAATTATGAATCAGCTGGCATCATTTTTGTGGATATATACAAAGAAATGTCCATAGAAAACAGTTCAAATGAATTGAAATGTGGCTAGTTTGCGGTCTTTCCAGCTTCAGTTTGAAATGATTGTGTTAGCTGTGTTGTTGGCTAGCTCTTCTGAACAACAGTGTCCTGACGGGAGAGCCAGGCGAAATCGCGGAGCATTAGCTTATTGTTATGAATGTATCCAAATAAATGTCACTAGAAAACAGTATAAACATTTGCAAATGCAGCTACTTTGCTGTTATTCTGGATGCACTGTTTGATGTGACTGTAAGTTAGTCATAGTTGGATAGCTAGCAAGCCAGTATGGCAATGGAACATGTAGAATGAACGACTGGGTCGTGTCCATAGCTGCAGAACAAAAAGACTGACTGACTGGGTTATGTCTCTGGCAACCGAACATCCTGCCAGCTTGGGTAGCAACTCAAGATTTCTGTCAAGACTATATCTTGTGGAAGGATGAAAAAGTATGAATAAATTTATTAAAATAATGTTTTTTATGAAAATATGTCAATCATTATTTGAATATGTTGGTAAGCGTTGTATAAAAGTGATGATGCCCTCAAAGCCGGTGTTTGGTGGATATATTCGTGAGATTTTGTGAGATTTGGTTGAGGGCCCCCCCACCTCAAATATTTTCGTGGCCCGTCACTTGACGTCGGAGAGAAAACAAAGTTAAGTTAATTACCTGCGATTCTACACATTTTGTAATGGGGTGAAGAGAAAATAGAGACATTTTATAAAGCATTTTATGCAATTCTACACATTTTACCATGGGGCAGAGAGAACAAAATGTGTCATTTTACAACTGATTTCCTGTAATTCTACCCATTTTGCCATGGGTGAAGATACATGTTTTGCAGTTTTAAACTAAGAGAGGAAATTCACTTTTTTTGCCAGTTTAATGACGATGCCCATAATATATTTGGGCTAGGGCTGTTAATGGTTATGCTTATCGGTCAATAGGTTAATTTGCATAATTTAGTGGAATTAATTTGGCACGTGTCTTTTCATTAGTTGTCATTAGAACCTGACTGATTTATTGTTTGACTGATATTATCACCGATATTAGCCTTTTATGGATGTATTTGCATCGGTGTTTAATCCACCTAAAAGGACCGATTTAGAATAGATATATAGAATTTGTTTTTTGCATTTCATTATTTGTCCTGAAGAAACTTCTTCTCGGGCCTAACAACACCCGTGCCAATAAATACTCCAAACACTGGATTCTCGGGCATTATCACTTAAGAGTGCCTTGAATTTAAAATATTCTGCACACCCTAAAACATATACACATATGCGTACCTGCATCCTTCATTTCGCTTGTTCAAGTATACGTGCCCATCTCCAAAGAGCGCCTCTCATCTGGATACGAAAGACATGCTCCTCCAAACGTATTCAATTATTCAGTCCTATAATGCTGTATCAATGGTAGGACTAGGCTATATTTTACTTAATGAGACCATGCCTCAAACATACAATTTACAGGCTCCTAGTCTTTTTTATTTTAGGAGCAGTGCCAGAATTTATTAAAATACTGATGGAGAGAATTGTTTCTCACTTTTAAAATGAAAATGTAGGCTGTAGGAATCAAGAGCCTGATGAACGCTTTTCACACTCTAGTGGACAAAAGTGGTGATGACAGCTAAATATCTTTCAAATTTGAAATAATGTCTTCTTCTCCCCGGCACAAATGGTGAATAGTTCATATTTTCCTTGTGGTGTGGTGAACTCAATGTGATTCACTTCGTTTATTTTACTAGAAATGATTATGAAAGGTTCTGCACAGAGCACAGAATAACTGCCCCAGAGTATCCTGTTGCAGGCTTGAATAAAGATATTAGCAAGGACGTAGGAGCCGGGGAGACTGAGGCCTCTTTATTTTGAAAAGGCCTCTGCGGCTGGAATATGAGTCACTTCCCCCGCCTTCACTGACTGCTTCCTTCTCACTCTTGGTTGTTACAAGCAGTGTGACAGTGTGTGAGTGAGAGAAAAAGCACTGTGCAGCACAAAAGCATAATTTCTCACCGCACAAGGTGAATGCAAAGTGAGACATTGACATGTCAGTTGGCTAGCTAGCTTGAAGCTACTAGCTGAACACAGTCACTAATGTCATCAACAACATGAGTGAGGCTAGCTAGCCACAATAAGGATTAGACACAATAGTGGAATTTGTGGTTCAAAATAAAAGTTGGAATATCCTATTTTTGTTGGCAACAACATAGTACGTTTAAGTAAAAATGTATGAATGTGAATAAAGGTTGAAATGTTAGAACGAATGTGAGCAACTATAAACTTTCTCCTGGCTAGTAGCTAGTTTGCTTTACATTTACAGTTTAGTCATTTTTAGCTGTGTCAGGTTTTATCTAACTAGCTAATGCTGGGTAGCTCTGGATGTGTGAAAAACTGATAGTGAATGTTTTGAAGCCAATAATATTTGCTAGCTACAGAATTACTTGCACAATCACTGTCTTAGTCGTCATCATATAGCAAGTTAGCAACAGATTTTTTTTTTCAGAGAGAAAAAAAAAGCACCTAAGAGTTTTATTTCAAAGGACTGCAGAGGAGATTCTTGGCCACTGACCCCACACCACCCCTGGCAAACTAGCTGAGATTAACTAGCTGAGATTAACACGTTTAGGCATGACATGGGCTCCCGAATGGTGCAGCTGTCTAAGGCACTGCATCCTAGTGCTAGAGGCATCACTACAGACCCTGGTTTGATTCCAATCTGTATCACAACCGTCCGTGATTGAGAGTCCCATAGGCCGGCGCACAATTGGCCCAGCGTCGTCTGGGTTAGGGTTTGGCCGGTGTAAGCCGTCATTGTAAATAAGAATGTTCTTAACTGATTTGCCTAGTTAAATAAAGGTTCAATTATGGTTTTGCCTACACCTAGCAACCTGTTTAAATTGTATGAGCAAAAAATCTAAAATTTTATTTGGAATGGCAAGCCAATCAAAATGATTGGATTACTCACTCATTAATGGCTTTGGATCAAAATAAATAAGCACCAACATTATTTATGATAGTCTTTAATAAATACATGTTTTGACTGTTTTGACCAGATTCATCTGCTCATGTTGTGTGTGGTCAATTATTTGTGACGTGGCATTTAATGCATAATGAAGATAGAATCCGCCGTATTTGATGCTTATATACTCTAAAGTTTTACACAGTATCTGTTCATCAAGATCTTTATGCTTCGTTAATAAAATAAAGATAAAAAAATACTTTAAAAATGCAGATGTTTATTTCAACTACTGTACAGTACATTTCAGCTACATTTTAGTTGCACTTCCCCCGAGCTCCACGACCACAGGTAAAACCTTGCTGAGATGTTTTCAAATACTTATTTTTCACAAGGGCTATTAGCAGGACAATAGACATGATGTGGTTCTAAAAACATTGAATGTCTCGCAAACTTTGATCCATGCCAGGGCCTGCAGCACGCAAATCATTTGATCAAAACTACAGAACAGTACAAAACAAGAGAACACACATGGTTAATGTTCTTGGAAAAAATAATTTAATTAATTAAACACTACCGTTCAAAAGTTTGGAGTCACTTAGAAATGTCCTTGTTTTCCATGAAAACATACATGAAATGAGCTGCAAAATGAATAGGAAATATAGTCAAGGCGTTGACAAATAATGATTTTTAATTTAAATAATAATTGTCTCCTTCAAACTTTGATTTTGTCAAAGAATCCTCCATTTGCAGCAATTACAGCCTTGAGGAACTTTGGTATTCTATGTGTCAATTTGTTGAGGTTTTCTGAAGAGATTTTACCCCATGCTTCCTGAAGCACCTCCCACAAATTGGATTGGCTTAAAACTTCTTGTAACTACCCATCCCGGGTCCAGGAGCATTGTCATCAACTACAGTAATTAGCAAAATGCAACGGATAAAAAATATTTTCTAGAAAATATTCTTATTCATGAAATATAGTGAAACACAGCTTAGCCTTTTGATTATCACCCTGTCATCTCAGATTTTGAAATTATGCTTTACAGCCAAAGCAAGACAAGCATTTGTGTAAGTTTATCGATAGCCTAGCATAGCATTATGCCTAGCTAGCAGCAGGCAACCTGGTCACGAAAATCAGAAAAGCAATCAAATTAAATCGTTTACCTTTGAAGAGCTTTGGATGTTTTCACTCACGAGACTCCCAGTTTGATAGCAAATGTTCCTTTTTTCCCAAAATATTATTTTGTAGCCGAAATAACTCTGTTAGTTCTTCACGTTTGGCTGAGAATTCGACCGGAAATTGCGGTCACGACAATGCCGAAAAATATTCCAAATTAGCTCCATAATATTGACAGAAACATGGCAAACGTTGTTTATAATCAACCCTCAAGGTGTTTTTCTAATATCTATTCGACAATATATCCACCGGGACAGCTGTATTTTCAGTAAGCCCGGGAGGAAAAATAGCTACCTCTGTCTATTACGCAAGAATTACTCTGAGAGCCCTCAGCCGGACACTTACGCAATGTAGTCGCTTACGCTCATTCTTCAACATAAAGGCGTGAAACTACGTCATAATGCTGTAGACACCTTGGGGACTACGTAGAAAAAGGAATACCTCCGTTTCTTGTCCACGTTTTGTTTATAAATCCACCAGAAATTGCGCTGAAAAAAACTCCAAATTAGATCCATAATATCAACAGAAACATGGCGAAAGTGGTTTATAATCAATCCTCAAGGAGTTTTTCAAATATCTCTTCGATAATATATCAACCGAGACATTTGGCTTTTAAGTAGGAGCGAGGGGAACAATGGCCGCCTTTGTCTATTACGCACAAATCACTCTGAGAGCCACCACCTGACCACTGACGCAATGTTGTCGTTCACGCTCATTTTTGAAAATAAAAGCCTGAAACTATGTCTAGTGGCTGTAGACTCATTAGGGAAGCCATAGAAAAGGGAATCTGGGCAATAGGGATGCATAGGAACACAGGGGTTTCAAAATAAGAGTCACTTCCTGATTGGATTTTTCTCAGGCTTTCGCCTGCAATATCAGTTCTGTAATACTCACAGACAATATTTTTACAATTTTGGAAACTTTAGAGTGTTTTCTATCCTAAGCTGTCAATTATATGCATATTCTAGCATCTGGTCCTGAGAAATAGCCCATTTACTTTGGGAACGTTATTTTTCCAAAAATGAAAATAGTGCCCCCTAGTTTCAAGAGGTTAAAGAAAAACTAACAGGTCTGTGAGAGCCAGAATTCTTACTGGTTGGTAGGTGATCAAATACTTATGTCATGCTATAAAATGCAAATGAATTACTTAAAAATCATACAATGTGATTTTCTGGATTTTTGTTTTAGATTCCGTCTCTACATATACATATATATATTCCCCAGGGCAGTGATTGTGGACATTACCCTCTGTAGGGTGCTGTCATTTGGGTGGGATGTTAAATGGGTATCCTGACTCTCTGTGGTCACTAAAGATCCCATGGCACTTATCGTAAGAGTAGGGGTGTTAAACTTGGTGTCACAGCTAAATTCCCAATCTGGCCCTCACACCATCATGGCCACATAACCATCCCCAGCTTCCAATTGGCTCCTTCATCCCCTGTAACTATTGGTAGCCATCTACTCCAGCCTTGTCTGTAAAACACTCAGTTACATAAATTAGAATTTTCGAGCTAGTTGTGTGTTGGTATGAAAGTGTATAAATTGGCTGTAGTTCATAGACTGTCTCAGTTCTCAAGCTAGAAATCTTGCTGCCAATTTAGTGACATTAACTAGATAACAGCAAGCTGACAATATTGACATGTCTATGTTAGGTGTGCTAAGATAGCCAGTCTAATAGAGATCAATACACTAAGTGGTTAAATTGTGTATTTTGTTGTACTGTAGGTGGTACAGAATCTGATTCCACCAGCCTGTGCTTCTAACCCCTAGCTCTGCACAAGGTGAAGGTAAGTTGGGAAAAATACAAACTGATTGCTAAAATAGCTCAATTTACAGTAAGCATGGCATAAACATGAATTGGGTCATGTTTGTATGGTTTTGTATTTGTATTATGGGATTACAGGTAGCCTAAGGAGTGAGGACCATAGACTACCTTCCAGACCATGTAATCAATTTAGTCTACCTGTCACACCTGCTCCTGCAACACCCTCTACTGCTCATCCTGTGTCTCATTGACCTGCCGCCACTCCCCCAGTACTCTCTCCCTCTCCGTGTGTGATGGTGTGGGCGGAGACAGGTGTGCTAGAGTCAGAGCAGATCCCCACCAGCTGCAACCAGTTCCATAATCAAGACCTCTACAAACTCAGCCCTGCCTCTTCCACACTGCCGGAACGTAATCTGTTTATTCTGCCCGCTCTGACTCTGGTCCCTGTCTCACGGCTCGTCCTCATGCTTCTCTGTCCTGGATTCCCCACACTACTACCCCCTTGGATTCCCTCCGGACCTGCGTACCCTGTCTCAAACCCTCTCGCCTCCGCACGTGGTTTCCAGCAACTCGCCCGAGCTTCCCGTGACTTGCACTCCATCTCCCCCCTGCGGTTCAATAAATACCTTGGTTACTTCATCCCAGTCTCCTCATCTGAATCTTCTCTTGAGTTCCCCTGTTCCACTCCGCGTAAGACTACCTCTTTTCTCTTTTATCATTTTCTCTTTGTAAAACAGGTTATCGAGAGTCCTTTGGGTATACAAGCATGTGGGAGTGAATACATATTGTGGGACAGAAACCAGCAAGGGACACTGAAAGGTATAAACTCAAGACTACAACAATAAGTCTGTCAATTTGTTTACTGTAAAATTGCATTCTAAATCAAATCAAATTTTATTTGTCACATACACATGGTTAGCAGATGTTAATGTGAGTGTAGCGAAATGCTTCTATCTGGTCAAACAATTTTTCCCCCAAATGTTTACTAAGAGTTGGTAACCGGCTGATTGGTTGTGTCACGTCCTGACCTTAGTTCCCTTGTTATGTTTCTTGTTTAGGTTGGTCAGGGCGAGTTGGGGTGGGCATTATATGTTTTGTGATCTATGTTTTCCATTTCTATGTATTTGGCCTGGTATGGTTCCCAATCAGGTAGCTGGCAATCGTTGTCTCTGATTGAGAACCATACTTAGGCAACCTGTTTTTCCCACTTGAGTTGTGGGTAGTTGTTTTCTGTCTCTGTGTCTCTACCAGACAGGACTGTTTCGGTTGTTCTTTTGTTTTACTTGGTGTTTCAGTGTTCAGTTTTCGAATAAATCTAACATGGACAGTTATCACGCAGGATCAAAAAAGGACCAAGCAGCGTGGTCACCAGGAGCAGCGTGGAATGGACTCATGGATATGGGAGGACATTCTGGATGGGAAGGGTTCCTACACATGGGAGGAGATCCTGGCTGGAAGGGATCGCCTCCCATGGGAACAGGTGGAGGCAGCCAGGAGAGCGGGGCAGCAGGTAAAGGGAGCCAGCGCTTTGAGGGAACACGGCTGGCAAGGAAGCCCGAGAGGCAGCCCCAAAAACGTATTGGGGGGGGCACACGGGGAGTGTGGCTAAGTCAGGTAGGAGACCTGAGCCAACACCCTGTGCTTACCGTGGAGAGAGGTGGACCGGGCAGGCACCGTGTTATGCCGTGAGACGCACGGTGTCCCCAGTGCGCAGGTATAGCCCGCATCTGGTCTCCAGTGTGTCTCCTCGGCCCGGGTTATATGGCACCACCCCTAAGCACGGTGTCCCCGGTTCGCCAGCACAGCCCAGTGCGGTCTGTTCCACCCCGCCGCACTTGCCGGGCTACAGGGAGTATCCAGCCAGGACGAGTTGTGCAGGCTTGGTGCTCGAGACCTCCAGTGCGCCTCCACGGTCCGGTCCATCCGGTGCCTCCTCCACGCAACAGGCCTCCGGTGGCAGCCCCACACACCAGACTGTATCTCCATCTCCTCCCTCCAGGTGCTCCCTCCTGTCCAGCGCTTCCAGAGTCTCCCTCCTTTCCAGAGCTTCCAATGCCTCCCTCCTTTCCAGCGCTTCCAGAGCCTCCCTCTTTTCCTGCACTTCCAGAGCCTCCCTCCTGTCCTGCGCTTCCAGAGCCTCCCTCCTGTCCTGTGCTTCCAGAGCCTCCCTCCTGTCCTGTGCTTCCAGAGCCTCCTTCCTGTCCAGAGCTTCCAGAGCCTCCCTCCTGTCCAGCGCTTCCAGAGCCTCCCTCCTGTCCAGAGCTGCCAGGGCCTCCCTCCTGTCCGGAGCTGCCGGGGCCTCCCTCCTGTCCGGAGCTGCCGGAGCCGCCCGTCAGTCAGGAGCTGCCGGAGCCGCCCGTCAGTCAGGAGCTGCCGGAGCCGCCCGTCAGTCAGGAGCTGCTGGAGCCGCCCGTCACTCTGGCACCTCCAGTGCGCCTCCACGGCCCGGTCCATCCGGTGCCTCCTCCACGCAACAGGCCTCCGGTGGCAGCCCCACGCACCAGACTGTCTCTCCGTCTCCTCCCTCCAGGTGCTCCCTCCTGTCCAGCGCTTCCAGAGTCTCCCTCCTTTCCACAGCTTCCAGAGCCTCCCTCCTTTCCAGCGCTTCCAGAGCCTCCCTCCTTTCCTGTGCTTCCAGAGCCTCCCTCCTGTCCTGCGCTTCCAGAGCCTCCCCCCTGTCCTGCGCTTCCAGAGCCTCCCTCCTGTCCTGCACTTCCAGAGCCTCCCTCCTGTCCAGCGCTTCCAGAGCCTCCCTCCTGTCCAGCGCTTCCAGAGCCTCCCTTCTGTCCGGAGCTGCCGGGGCCTCCCTCCTGTCCGGAGCTGCCGGAGCCGCCCGTCAGTCAGGAGCTGCCGGAGCCGCCCGTCAGTCAGGAGCTGCCAGAGCCACCCGCCTGTCCGGCGCTGTCGGAGTCTCCCGTCGATTCGGGGCCCGCTGCAAGGGTCCCCAGTCAGAGGTCGGCAGCGAGGGTCGCCGAATCAAAGGCGCCACGTAAGGGGGCCAAGACTATGGCAGAGTTCTCGCCTGAAGCCCATATTTGATGATTCTATGTGCGTAGAGTCAGTATAAATGTGTGCAGAGTCCTGTGAACGTGCATAGAGACAGTGCAAAAATAAAATACAAGGGTCTATGCAGATAATCTGTGCAGCCATTTAGCAGTTTTATGGCTTGGGGATAGAAGCTGTTCAGGAGCCTGTTGGTATCAAACTTGATGCTCCGGTACACCTGCCATGCAGAAGCAGAGAAATCAGTCTATGGCTTGGGTGGTTGGAGTCTTTAGCAATTTTACGGGCCTTCCTTTCACACCACCTGATATTAATAATTGTTTTACCTTTATTTAACTAGGCAAGTCAGTTAACTTAATCGATATGACAGCAGCCAGTGAAAGTGCAGGGCGCCAAATTCAAAACAACAGAAATCTCATCATTAAAATTCCTCAAACATACATGTATCTTATACCATTTTAAATGTAATCTTGTTGTTAATCCCACCACAGTGTCCGATTTCAAATAGGCTTTACAGCGAAAGCACCACAAACGATTATGTTAGATCAGAGCCAAGCCACAGAAAAACACAGCCATTTTTCCAGCCAAAGACAGGAGTCACAAAAATCAGAAATAGAGAAAATGAATCACTAACCTTTGATGCTCTTCATCAGATTACACTCATAGGACTTCATGTTACACAATGCATGTATGTTTTGTTTGATAAAGTTCATATTTATATAAAAAAATCTCAGTATACATTGGGCGCGTTATGTTCAGTAGAGAGCCACATCAATTTACAGAAATACTCATTATAAATGTTGATAAAAGTATTATGTTAAAATACAAGTGTTATGCATGGAATTATACTTCTCCTTAATGCAACCGCTGTGTCAGATTTCAAAAAAGATTTACGGAAAAAGCAAACCATGCAATAATCTGAGTACGGCGCTCAGAGAACAAATGCATATATCCGCCATGTTGGAGTCAACAGAAGTCAGAAATAACATTATAAATATTCACTTACCTTTGATGATCTTCATCAGAATGCACTACCAGGTATCCCAGTTCCACAATAAATGTTTGATTTGTTCGATAATGTCCATCATTTATGTCCAAATAGCGCGTTTGGTAAACAAATCAAAACTCACGAAGCGCATTCACTAGTTGCAGACGAAATGTCAAAAAGTTCCGTGACAGTCCATAGAAACTAGTCAAATGATGTATGGAATCAATCTTTAGGATGTTTTTAACATAAATCTTCAATAATATTCCAACCGGAGAATTCCTTTGTCTTCAGAAAAGCAAAGGAACGGGAGATACCTCTCATGTGAAATGCGCGTGACTGCTGCCAGACCTCTGACTCATTCAGCCCCCCTTCATAGTAGAATCCTCAAACAAGTTTCTAAACGAGGTTGACATCTAGTGGAAGCCTTTAGGAGGTGCAAGATGACCAATGGTCGATTTTCTTGTATCTTCTATAGGGGCTGAGTTGAAAATCGACCAACCTCAGATTTCCCACTTCCTGGTTGGATTTTTTCCCTCAGGTGTTTGCCTGCCATGTGAGTTCTGTTATCCTCACAGACATCATTCAAACAGTTTTCGAAATGTCAGAGTGTTTTCTATCCGAATACACTAATAATATGCATATATTAGCAACTGGGACTGAGGAGCAGGCAGTTTACTCTGCCCCCCAGCCATAAGAAGTTTTTAAGATTCTTATCTACAATGACAGCTTAGGAACACTGGGTTAACTGCCTTGTTCAGGGGCAGAATGACAGATTTTCACCTCAGGGATTTGATCTAACAACCTTTCGGCTACTGGCCCAACGCTCTAACCACTAGGCTACCTGCCACCCCAAGGATTCCTGTGAGTAGGCAGAGAACAAGAGAGAGTGACGTGAAGAATATGTGCTTCAGTAAACTGGGATTTTTAGCATTTATAGCCATGGTTGTTAATTGTACAGCAGAAGTGAGTCAAAAGTGTGTACGGTGTGTGTGTGTATGGTGTGTGTGTGTATGTGTGTACGGTGTGTGTGTACGGTGTGTGTGTGTATGTGTGTACGGTGTGTGTGTATGTGTGTACGGTAATAGGTGGTAGGGTCATTTTCCTTTTCCCCAATTTATATACTAACATTCTAACGTGTATGAGATGGAGTGTGTGTGTACGGTGTGTGTGTGTATGTGTACAGTGTGTGTTTGTATGTGTATACGGTGTGTGTGTGTGTGCGTGTGTGTGTGTGTGTGTGTACGGTGTGTGTACGGTGTGTGTACGGGAATAGATGGTTGGGTAATTTTCCTTTTCCCCAATTTTGTATTATTGTATCAAAGAAAATAATGTAGGTGGGTGATTCTGCAACTATGTGCACTTCTATGTCCTCTGGGTTAATTTTAGGGATTAAAAAAAAAAAACGCTTTTATTCTTTATATGTTAAGTATCAAGTATTTTAGCTACTTTCAGATGCATTTTATATCTCAATTGCCCTTGTCCCTGACCCATACTTTTGAGCTTCTACTATGTTTTTCTATAAGAAAACATGAATTAACCCGTATATAATGTATCCACTTGAGGAGGTCAATTAAATAAAAGCTATATCAATATTTATTGTGAGTTTGCCCGTAATTTTTTTACACTTCATTTTTTTACACTTCATTTCTACCACTGAGGGCAAATTCCTCATTAATAATGTTTTTTCAAGTATGTTTTTAGAATATGCTACATAAAACAGAGGTCACAGACATAGAAATATATACGATACCAGGAACATCTGCA
The DNA here is from genome assembly GCF_018296145.1 of Oncorhynchus tshawytscha. NCBI lineage: Eukaryota > Metazoa > Chordata > Actinopteri > Salmoniformes > Salmonidae > Oncorhynchus > Oncorhynchus tshawytscha. The sequence continues at coordinate 21,069,608 of NC_056435.1, read as the reverse complement.
AAAATAATGGGAGAGATACTGGAAGAAAAAAGAGAAGGGAGAAGTGAAATCTATCTCTGAGCTTACAAAGCGAGAACAAAGAGGCAAGAGAAGGCAATGGAAATGCAACCAATGGAATAGAAGACAGACTTCAAAGACCACAGTTGAAATGGAGACGTACCTATCAGGCAACACACCACCTCAGTCACCAGATGACTTGCAGCCAGAACAGCATACCACTCTGCATACCACTGCTGGCTTGCTTCTGAAGCTAAGCAGGGTTGGTCCTGGTCAGTCCCTGGATGGGCTAAATTCCCAATCTGGCCCTCAAACCATCACAGTCACCTAATAATCCCTAGTTTAAATTGGCTCATTCATCCCCCCTCCTCTCCCCTGTAACTATTCCCCAGGTCGTTGCTGCAAATGAGAATGTGTTCTCAGTCAACTTTACCTGGTAAAATAACGGAGAAAAAAATATGTTAAAAAAACTTGATAAAGCTTTACGGAAAGCTGAGAAATACAAAAAACGTTCCACTGATGAAGAAAATGGAGAGACAAGATTTGTCACACCTGCTCCCGCTCCCCTTCCCTGGCACTTGAAGGCGCCAGGCTCCCCAGCATTATGCACTCCTGCTACCATCATTACGCACACCTGCCTCCCCCTGTCATGCGCATCAGTGAATTTTGGATCCACCTGGACTCAATCACCTTTCCGCTCTGTTCCCTGTTTCAGCATTAATTGTCGTTTGTCGTTGCTTACCCGTGTGCTTACGCTGTTCCCGCTCTTCCTTGTCCAGTGGCCGCGCCTTGGCCGGCCCGTCAGGCTCGCCCAGGTGGGACGAGGGTGGCACCCCTAGAAGGGGGGTACTGTCACGCCTGCTCCAGCTCCCTGGCACTCGGAGGCGCCAGGCTCCCCAGCATTATGCACTCCTGCCACTATCATTACGCACACCTGCCTTCCCCCGTCATGCGCATCAGCGATTATTGGACTCACCTGGACTCAGTCACCTCTGTCATTACATCCCCTTTTTCTGTCTGGTTCCCCGCTCTGTTCCCTACTTCAACATTAATTGTCGTTTGCCGTTGTTTACCCGTGTGCTGACCCTGTTCCTGTTTTGTTACCTGTCTGTTCTTGATTACATGTTGACTCCCCGTACCTGCTTCTCATCTCCAGCGTCGGTCATTACAAGATTCCCCAAAGACAAAACAGCAAATAAAGGGAACTCCGAAGAACTTGAGAAGTATTTTATTGTATCAAAATACCATCATTGCTGAAAAGTAAAAACAAATGTGCAGTGCCAAGGACAAACAAGTGGCTTCAAAATTGTTCAGAGGCAACATCCTGAGAAGGTATGGCCTGGGCAAAGCCGCAAACAGAGAATTTGGGTTTTCAGCAAAAGCAATTAGGGCAAATCAATACAGGCCAAGAAGTCTTCAATACTCCAGGAAAAAGCAGTGTAACAGAATTAGCATAGCCACAGAAGAGAATATCACTAGATGATATGAACGTGATTGCTTTGCAGAGAACTACCTGTGTAAATTAACCAGAGATATCCCGGCAGTTCACTTTGGTGATTCTCATAAGCAGGTGAACCTCCACACCTGTGTTGGATATACCACAAAGGATACAGTTTCACTTTGCTCACTGAGCTCTTCTATGCAGATGATCTCTCAAAAACACTGGCCTACTTCCTTGAGCTCTGCCCATCGGCTACTTTTGGAATCTTACTTTGTGTTATGTTAATTACATGTTTTAAAATGGTTGTTGTTCAAAATGTTTGCAATAAAATATTTTTGTTCATTTTTTTTTTACCATAGATGTAATTTCCACCACACCTGGTCATTTCCACCACACCGATATTTTTGAGGTAAATTCGTATATAATTTACATTGATTGATTTGTTTTAGATAAGGAAAGTATATGGTTGTTATTATAATCTCACAAAAAGTTGGGTGGAAATATATTGTTTTTCATGATAAATGTTTTCAGTCGTCACGAAGGCAAGTTTATACATTCAGGCGTCGTGTTGATTTATTAATATTAGGAAAACCTTAAAAATCACTTAAAATAATATCCAATACAAGTTCATGTACACATATAAGAAATGTGTTATAAATGAATTGTACGATGATGTTTAATGCCTTGACAGAAATGACATTTGTCTATGGCTGTCTGAGAAAAAAAATCTACAATATATACATGCCTGAATAGTATGATCGCAGCCATGATCAGATATTGCTTCAATACAAATCAAAGACGATTATAATACTTGTATAATTGTGTTTCAATCAGTTTAATTTATGAAAGCCTGCAACGCCGAAGTGCACGAAGTTGCAATTATCCAGGTAGGCCGTGAATACCCTCACACGCCAGTACAGTAGGTGGCAGTGTATGTACCTAAAAGTTGGATGTGATCAACCAACCAAAAACCAAATCAAAAAGAAGAAGTAGGGCCAGTGTTACAAAACGTGAAGATTTAATTGAAACACATTCTGTTACCCGCGTCTTGGTTTCAATACGTAGGTTAAATATTGTAACTTTTGTCGGAGTCATGTATCGGCGACTATTGCAGTCCGCTGTGAGGAACATAATAAATACGTCAGCATCCAGAGTCACCTTCGGCAAGGTAATGTAAGGCTTGCTCACATGAAGGCTATAGCTAGCCAGCTAGCTTAGCTAACAGTCAAGTCGCAACATTTTCTGTATTGGTTGCCAAATAAAATAACTTCAGTGCCAACCAAATTTCTCGCCCTTGTTGGATTGGAACATGAATCATAGATCGTAGCCTTACTCTATTGAATGTTCCAAAAACAAGAAAAACATGAGCTAACGTTAGCCAATGTCAGCTAGCATTACCTCCAACCCAGGAGAACTAGGGTGTCACTAACTTATTTCAATATTCTTCCTAAATTGCACTCTCCTTGCCTTTGTGTAAAACTTCGAGAGATGTACTCGATTACACACTATGACGTGGTAGGCTGCTTCATCTTTTTGCTGCGGTTGAGAACAGTCCGCAGTGACTAACTCTCTTATACACTTCACTAAACCAGAGGCCAAGTCAGGGTTCTAAGATCACAACGACAGCAATACAAAATGTTATTGGTATACAGGTAGCTTAGCTCTCGAGAATCAAATGTGTTGGAGTCAAAAAGGCAATCAGGTAGCCAGGGACGTCACTAGAGATTTCATGGATAGAAGCACAAGCATTTCGCTACGCATTAACGTCTGCTAACCATGTGTATGTGACAAATACAATTTGATTTGATTTGGATTTGATTTGGATAGGGGGGCTAAGCCTCTTTTAGGAGGGTCTGGGCATACTCCCCCAGCATTTGTTTTAAAGCCCCCCAAACGTTTTCATCAATCAATTCAAATGTATTTATATAGCCCTTCGTACATCAGCTGATATCTCAAAGTGCTGTACAGAAACCCAGGCTAAAACCCCAAACAGCAAGCAATGTATTTTTAGAGTAACAACGGGTGTAAAATCGATCAAAATAAGGTTATTTTTGGTTAAGGTTGGCTAAAAGTATACCTGTCTCATAGTTTGTGTTAGAAACTGATATATAATTACTTTATTTGAATATAATTTAAGTCCACTCTGTCCCCATCCATCCAACACCAACAAAAGGTCCAAAAATGCCTGTACTATCTAGCCAAAATACTTTTGGGATGTTATTTTGAGAGAGAGGGGGAGAAATGTGAAGACATGCAGGTCATATTATACCACTAGAAAAAATCTTTATTTAAATTTGTTGCTCAAAATTAACCCAGTAATTCAGACACATGGAACATCTTAAACAGTATCATCCACAATGGGGCAAAACTAAATTAAACTAATGAGCTAAATATGATTTTAAAAACTGAAAAATAATTAGGAATAAAATCTGATAAAGAACATCCCAAAGAAATATTACAACCTATATTACAGAACTTCTCCTGCTTCTCTCTTGATGCTTATTTTGTGGTTGGATGCATCAAAGTGTACCTCCAATTTTTAAAGGTGGAGGTCAACAACACTATTGTGGCTTAGTGGCCAAAAGCACTTCACCCTCAATGGACATGGCTGCAAGACTTGCAAGCCTTTTCTGGCCCATTGTCTTACGCAACCAGGAGTGCATCCGGCGCAGTGCACTAAAGGACCTTTCACAGGAGCAGCTGCTCACAGGAATTGTGAGGGCAACCTGAATGAAACATATCATCATCCAGGAGGTTATGCACAGCAAGCATATCTTTGGGAGGACATCCAGCCTTTCTTTTCAGGGCAAGGAAGTTTCTGGCCACCAACATCTCTTCTGTTTTAACAGAAGTGCTTGGCAAACTCAGTTAAGCATGATGTACCAAGGAAGTTTTTTGAGCTGGGCAGCATGCCTGTATGCCTTTTGAGTAGACCTGCATCTACAGTCGAGAATTGCTGGTCAAGCTCACAAACCATCCTCTCCAAGCAGGGGAGCAACAACTCTGTTTTCATTGTTTGGGAACATGAACATTCTGTGCCTAAACCCAAGGAGGTCTCCACCACAAAATCTCCCATTTTCCTTTGTTTGTGCTTTCTTGATGCATCTGCCTCTGGAATGTTGTGAATTTCAGAGTGCTTTGGTTCTATCATGAAGTTCTTTGGCAAATGTATCTGTGAGTTTGCCTATCAGTGTGTCACATACAGGCTTGTTTGCTGAAACAAGCTTCTGCCAGGTCTCTTTCTGGAGGAACTTGTGTCGTCCCTCAGTTATAGAAAGAAGGGACTGAAACATCAATAGCAAATACACGGTGGAGAAATTATGAAGCTTTGCTCTCAGACCAACAGCCATGGGGGATCCAATAGTAGATGGACAATCAAAAATAGCAGTTAAGGTGTCATGCCCAGCAAGTGTTTGAGAGCTGTACAAGTTCAGCTGATGCTATTCCAAGTTTGGACTGAGCTTCTTTGAACTTGTGGTGGTTAACTAGGGATGTACTGAAAAATGAATACACATTCTCCAAGAAACTGAGAAACTCGGCAGCTTCCGAAATTGCTCTGCAAGTATGACACAACACCAAATGATGCTCATGAGCATAGCAATGTACATAAAATGCCTCCGGATGCAGCACTCTGAAATGTACTTGCACACCTCCTTTGGACCCGCTTATGACAGCTGCACCATCATAGGTCTGTGCCTGCTACCCCTCATTTGTTGTAGCTGTCGCAACTCATATCGATTGGGCATCAACTGACTTGATTTCTGCTAGTGCTAGTAAACACTCCTTAACTGTCCCCTCTGTTACATACCTAACACACAGAGCCAACTGTTCAGTCTGCCCATCCCTGGCCTCATCTGCCATAATGGCATACATTCCAGATTTTGACATCTCAGAGACCATGGTGTCCATAATCTCTTGAGCACAGCATTCGATTATGTCATTCTGAGATTCTGGAGAGAGACGTTGCATTTGATGGAGTATTGTACCTTTGCAGGAAAGGGTCAAACTCCTTCATAAGCTCCATACATTCAAGAAATTTCCCTCTATTTGTGCTTTCACTAGATTCATCATTGGCACGGAAAGAGTCCCTGTCTTCCTAACTTTGAGGTGACTGCAACAATTCTCCTCAGATACTCCCTTCTCTCTGCAATATCACTAGCATGGGCAGATATTAAAATCTGAGTAATGTTCCCATGACTGCTAGTTGCCTGGTAGCTTTGCCATGCCCACAACACTGTCTCTGTGCCATTTCATGTTTACCGAAGATAAACAAAGCTTTAAAAAAATACATTGTAGCCATTACTGACAAAATAATCAAATGTAATGTTTTTGCCAAAAACTCTACATGGAAAGCAGAAAGCTGCGTTTTTGTGGACAGAGTACTCTACCCAATTGTATTTCTCAAACCAGCAGTGCTGAAATGCCCTTTTCTCTGTACCAAAACATTAGTGTGGGTAGCTATTCAGCTTCACTTGTCTGGGCCCAGTGTCTTTGACACCTAAATTGCTCTAATTTCTGGAAGGAGTTGCTGCAGCGGCTTGATTTACTTTCTTTCTCTGGATCTGTTTGTTGTCCCTGCCTCTCTGGATCTGTTTGTTGTCCCTGCCTCTCTGGATCTGTTTGTTGTCCCTGCCTCTCTGGATCTGTTTGTTGTCCCTGCCTCTCTGGATCTGTTTGTTGTCCCTGCCTCTCTGGATCTGTTTGTTGTCCCTGCCTCGCTGGATCTGTTCGCTCTCTCTCACTTATACAGCTCGCATGTTGATCTCTGCCTTGCATAGAAGCCTCTCTTTCTGCATGACCCTTTAAGATATCATGAACATAATTTATTTATGCCTAACAAAAGTAAGACATGCTGTACAAATTTAACTGAAAGCTTAAACATCTACTTGCTTTAAAAAAAAATCACCAACCTTCATCAGACACGCTCCCTCAGCCCTGTCAGCCTCCAGCTTCTTTCTCTCATTCTTGTCTGCTGTGTTTTGACATGTATTGTTATTAAACTCATATTTACAATAACTGAAGGCTTAATAGGTGATTAATCAGTTTAAGTTTTAATTTGCTTGTTTGAACTGGTAAAATCTTAATTTCTCACCGGATTGGCCTTCGGCAGAGCTGGTGGCACTGCCTCGCTTGAAGAATTTCCGTATACCCATCTAACGTTAGTCGTTAACTAGCCTACAGTTTAGAAATTAAGGATAATACAATCACATTGTGATCAACACTATACCACCTTTTATACACATGACCTACTTATAATTAGGTGGCGACGATACCTAGTTATGTCGAATTTAAAAGATACCGTTAACTAGCTCGCAGCGTTTGTTACACTGTTAATTTACAGGCAGCCTCACATTAAAACGTATTCGTTAACAAAGCTTTGATTATGACCAAAGTTTATAGTAGTGAATGCTCTTCTAAATTACCACAAATTCACATTGTATCCTATCTGCATGAATCCGCCCTGTCAGAGCCTATTCCTGTCAGTTTACTGTTAGCTAGCAGTCTCAAGCTACAGCAGTAGCTAACGTTAACCAAAATGTTATATACAAGTAGACCTAAGTCACTAGCGCATGCAGCAGCCTCCCCTGAAGCCCCCCTAAAATAGGCCTATCGACGTCTCTGCAGGTAGCTATGATAGTTCAGCAAAACTGAAAAGCTTTGAGAACATTTAGCCTACCATGGACACATGCACATATTTTTTTCTCTTTATAAAATGTATATAATCGGACTTTACTAGTGCTACTACTAATTGTCTAATTGCATGGTACATCCACTCCCAAATATGTTGGTAAGTAGGCCTAACTGCATCTGACAGTCCTTTTATTGGATTTTACCTAATGCCATATTTTTCTGTCATTTTTTTAGGCATTTGAGCAAGAGGCCTGTCTTGGAAGAGCTTTAATTGCTTGCCGGTTGTTAGCCTCAACCTCTCCATCCCAGACACAATGCCGGACCCTTCACAGCACTTCACAGGTATGTGCTAACCACCATGACTCACATCAAGGCTGGAACAACAGCAAATGTGCCTTCGCAGATGGTATTTTCAGTCTAGCCTAAGCCTAATTTAGCCCAATATTGAACTAAAGGAGCCTAATATTAATGTAAGGTCCTTGGACTAAGGAGTAACATGTTCTGTTTAAAAGACTAATTGGCTCCGGGAGGCAAAACGGCCAAATACTCCATAAAAACGTGAATCGATTCTGAATTGCGTTACTGTTCTAGAAACATAAATCTCTCTACTTGCATTGGGCGGCAGTTAAGTAAAGGTACAATTTTTAAATAAAATATCACAATCAATTATTTTGCAAAGTCCACACTACCTGTACACAGTTTTAACCAGGGATTGGAACTGGTTCAGGGAACCGAACTAATAAATACATTTTTGAAAGAACAGAAACAGAACTAAGAACAAAAGTGATCCATACTATACTAAAACAGATGTTATTTGAAAAGCATGGGATCTGGTTAATGTTATTTTTATGTTCCATGCGTTTGTTTTTTTATTTTTTTATTTAACTAGGCAAGTCAGTTAAGAACAAATTCATATTTTCAATGACGGCATAGGAACAGTGGGTTAACTGCCTGTTCAGGGGCAGAACGACAGATTTGTACCTTGTCAGCTCGGGGATTTGAACTTGCAACCTTTCGGTTACTAGCAATAAAGCGCCTATGCAAATCCCTCTCTGCCACTCAGACTTATTCTAGTGTCTGGCTGAAATCTTTGCCATAGTGTGTATGTGTTTAGTCTTCCTGCCCCTCCTCACTCTGAAGCATAGGCTACTGTACTGACATTACAAGTGTGATTCGGAAGATATACATTTTTTTATTAGTTAGAGAAGAATGTATGAACTTTTTCAATGCTAAACTCAGCAAAAAATGAAACATCCCTTTTTCAGGACCCTGACTAATTATCTTTGAAAGAAAAAATCAAAATATCTTAATTGTAAAGGGTTTGACTTCTTATGGTATAAGAGGACGCTTGCGTCCCACTTGGCCAAAAAACAGGGAAAATGCAGCGCGGCAAATTCAAATAAATTGATATAAAAATCAAACTTTCATTAAATCACACATGTAAGATACTCAATTAAAGCTACACTCGTTGTGAATCGAGCCAACATGTCAGATTTTAAAAAGGCTTTTCGGCGAAAGCATAAGAAGCTATTATCTGATGATAGAACAACAGTAAACAGAGGGTAGCATATTTCAACCATGCAGGCACTACACAAAATGCAGAAATAAAATATAAAACATGCCTTACTTTTGACAAGCTTCTTTTCTTGGCACTCCAATATGTCCCATATACATCACAATTGGTCCTTTTGTTAGATTAATTCCGTCCATATATATCCAAAATGTCAATTTATTTGGCACGTTTGATCCAGAAAAAAACAGCTTCCAAAATGCGCAACAAAATATTTCAAAAGTTGCCTATAAACTTTGCCAAAATATTTCAAACTACTTTTGTAATAAAACTTTAGGTATTTTTGAAACGTTAATAATTGATCAAATTGAAGACGGGTCTATCTGTGTTCAATACAGGAAGATAACAAACCAAGCTACTTTTCAAGTCTTGCGCAACTCTCAACAGTGTTACGCAGTTCCTAGTTGGCCCTACTTCATTGCACAAATGAATAACCTCAACCAAATTTCAAAGACTGGTGACATACAGTGGAAGCGGTAGGAACTAAAAACAAGTTCTTAAGAAATATAATTTTCCTATCAGAAATCAGTGAACAGAGACTTAAAAAAATAAAAAATTCTGAACGGTTAGTCCTCAGGGTTTTTGCCTGCTACATACATTATTATACTCCCAGTTGAAGGACATTAAAAGATACTGACATTACAAGTGTGATTCAGAAGATATACATTTTTTTTATTAGCTAGAGAAGAATGTATGAACTTTTTCAATGCTAAACTCAGCAAAAAATGAAACATCCCTTTTTCAGGACCCTTAAGCAGTCAAAACTCGTACAAAGTGACATCAAATTGCCTTCTCTGGGATTTATCACCTCACACTTTAATCTATATGTAGGATGTCATGTTCAATAATGTATTGAGGTTCAGTCGTGAATCACAGATTAGAGGTCGACCGATTATGATTTTTTTTTTTAAATGCCGATACCGATTATTGGAGGACCAAAAAAGCTGATGCCGATTCATCGGGGTATGTATATGTGTGTGTTGTAATTGTCATTATTACACACACACACAATACGGAATGAACACTTGTTTTAACTTAATATAATACATCAATAAAATCAATTTCAAGTAAATGACACATTTCCTGAACAAATTCAGTGATATCTGCTAACCAGACCTCTCATTAAGCGATGGTCAGACGATGGTCTTGTATTGCTAAAGAATAGATAGACCAAAGTTTTAGAAACTTCAGTGTTTTCTATCCAAATCTACTAATAATATATATACATCTTATATTCTTGGCATGAGTAGCAGGAAGTTGAAATTGGGCACGCTATTTATCCAAAAGTGAAAATGCTGCCCCCTATACCTTAAGTTAAACACTTTCCCATGCTTGTTCAATGAACCATAAACAATGCAATGAACATGCACCTGTGGAACAGTCATTAAGACACTAACAGCTTGCAGACGGTAGGCAATTAAGATCACAGTTATGAAAATTTAGGACACTAAAGAGTCCTTTCTACTGACTCTGAAAAACACCAAAAGAAACATGCCCAGGGTCCCTGCTCATCTACCTTAGATATGCTGCAAGGAGGCATGAGGACTGCCGATGTGGCCAGGGCAATAAATTGCAATGTCTATACTGTGAGATGCTTAAGATGGCACTACAAGGAGACAGGACGGACAGCTGATCGTCCTCACAGTGGCATACCATGTATAACAACACCTGCACAGGATCGGTACATCCTAACAACACACCTGCGGGACAAATGCAGGATTCCAACAACTGCCCGAGTTACACCAGGAAAGCACAATCCCTCCATCAGTGCTCAGACTGTCCGCAGTAGACTGAGACAGGCTGGCTTGTAGGCCTGTTGTAAGGCAGGTCATCACCAGACATCACAGGCATCAACTTTGCCAATGGGCACAAATCCACCGTTGCTGGACAAGACAGGACTGGCAAACGAGTTGCGGTTTTGTCTCACCAGGGGTGATGGTCGGATTTGAGTTTATCGTCAAAGGAATGCGCGTTACACCGGGGCCTGTACTCTGGAGCGGGATCGATTGGAGGTGGAGGGTCCGTCATGGTCTGGGGTGGTGTGCCACATCATCGGACTGATCTTGTTGTCATTGCAGGCAATCTCAATGCTGTGCGTTACAGGGAAGACATCCTCCTCCCTCATGTGGTACCCTTCCTGCAGGCTCATCCTGACATGACCCTCCAGCATGACAATGCCACCAGCCATACTGCTCATTCTGTGTGTGATTTCCTGCACGACAGGAATGTAAGTGTTCTGCCATGGCCAGCAATGAGCCCGGATCTCAATCCCATGACAGTGAGGACTTTCTTTTTTTGGAAAAAGTAGCCTAGCACTGGTTAGCTGTTAATGCTTAGCCTACATGCTGAAATAACAAGCCATTATTGTTGCATGTTTGAATTTTTAAATGTGTTTCTGAGAAATATTTAATCAGATGCGTTTTGAATTTACAGGTTGCGGGTCCCTTACTGTATCACATCAAGACGGGCATTTGCCGGATCAGTTCTTTTGAAATTGTGGACAGTTGTGGTTTTGAAAACCGCTGATCCGCACATCACTAGTCAGTGTCTGTAGTTGGCTTACTGGGCTACCTTTTCAAGCTGATATCATGCGTAAAGGCTCTTCCCTCTTGTCCCTCCATTCCCAGCTCTTTAATGTGAAAGAAACCCCACAGACGGCCATGGAAGAAGAGGTGGGGGCCTTCACCAAGCTCATCGAGGCCATGGGCTTCACAGGGCCTCTCAAATACAACAAATGGGTAAGTGCCTCAAGCGTTCACCAAACCATTCAAATGTCCATCCACTGCAGTTCTTCATACAGCATTACTGTAGGTCTCTCACAAGTAACCTCTGCTTTATCACCTCACACTTTAATCTATATGTAGGATGTCATGTTCAATAATGTATTGAGGTTCAGTCGTGAATCACAGATTAGAGGTCGACCGATTATGATTTTTTTATTTTTTTATGCCGATACCGATTATTGGAGGACCAAAAAAGCCGATACCGATTCATCGGGGTATGTATATGTGTGTGTTGTAATTGTCATTTTTACACACACACACAATACTGAATGAACACTTGTTTTAACTTAATATAATGCATCAATAAAATCAATTTCAAGTTAATAATGACATGTTCAATTTGGTTTAAATAATGCAAAAACAAAGTGTTGGAGAAGAGAGTAAAAGTGCAATATGTGGTATGTAAGAAAGCTAACATTTCAGTTCCTGGCTCAGAACATGAGAACATATGAAAGCTGGTGGTTCCTTTTAACATGAGTCTTCAATATTCCCAGGTAAGAAGTTTTAGGTTGTAGTTATTATAGGACTATTTCCCTCTATACCATTTTGTATTTAATTAACCTTTGACTATTGGATGTTCTTATAGGCACTTTAGTATTGCCAGTGTAACAGTATAGCTTCCGTCCCTCTAGTTAGCGCGTGCTAACTAGCTAGCCATTTCACTTCGGTTACACCAGCCTCATCTCGGGAGTTGATAGGCTTGAAGTCATAAACAGCGCAATGCTTGACGCACAACAAAGCGCTGCTGGCGCTTGAATGAATGTTTACGCGCCTGCTTCTGCCTACCACCGCTCAGTCAAATACTTGTATGCTCAGTCAGATTGTATGCAACGCAGGACACGCTAGATAATATCTAGTAATATCATCAACCATGTGTCGTTAACTAGTGATTATGATTCTTTTTTATAAGAAGTTTAATGTTAGCTAGCAACTTACCTTGGCTTACTGCATTCGCGTAACAGGCAGTCAGTCTCCTTGTGGAGTGCAACGAGAGAGAGGCAGGTCGTTATTGCGTTGGACTAGTTAACTGTAAGGTTGCGTCCCCCGAGCTGACAAGGTGAAAATCTGTTGTTCTGCCCCTGAACAAGGCACTAGGCCGTCATTGAAAATAAGAATGTGTTCTTAACTGACTTGCCTAGTTAAATAAAGGTATAAAAAAATCGGCGCCCAAAAGATTGTTATGAAAACTTGAAATCGGCCCGAATTAATCAGTCATTCCGATTAATCGGCCGACCTCTAGGACAGATGCATCCAAAAGTATGTGTCCCGAAATGGGAGTTGTTGCAACTCTCTTGTTGTTTTAGACCTATCGTTAAATCAGAACTAAATTAAAAACAGTGATGTTTCACAAATGCCTGTGTCACATTGAATGCACACATTCCCATCTCTAAAGACAGGACTGGCACTTAAAAAATGTCCATCCTGGTTACAGGTGGATATGAGGCTTATGAACCCCAGCAGGGGAGCATTAACCCTGTGGTGAACCAGGAATCTTCCCTGTGGACGAGCCAAGTACCTCCATGGGTTAGGGGTGACAATGTATTCTAAAACCACCCTCTCATGGGTTGGGCCCAGACCTGGGTTCAAATAGCCTACCATTTGAAATCATTATAAATACTTTAGCTATGCTTGATTGAGCTTCCCTGTTGCAATGGAACCGATAGAAAACAGGTAACCCTGCCCATCTGGGACTAAAGCAAACACTCAAAGTATGTGAAAGGTTTCAAGTTAAGCTAGGTCTGGCTCCTAATGTTGGTAACTCTGGGCTGGGCCTAGACTTTAAATGGGTCCCTGGGATGTTTTTCTGGACAGGTTACAAGGACAGAAACGTGTATCTGACAAGGTATAGCCTTAGTAATATGGTAATAGCCCCACCTCACCTATTTTTTTTATTTTACCTTTATTTACCTATGGAGGAACTTTGACTGTCCTTTGAGCTAGCTAGCTAATAAGCTTATTTGTTCAGAGCGGCACCAGAATTAAACACACGTCTTACCTTTTTGTAGTTAACCTGTTGCGACGAGCAATCCCGTATCCGGGATCGTAATTATAGCCTCAAGCTCATTACCAAAACGCAACGTTAACTATTCATGAAAATCGCAAATGAAATGAAATAAATATATTGGCTCTCAAGCTTAGCCTTTTGTTAACAACACTGTCATCTCAGATTTTCAAAATATGCTTTTCAACCATAGCAAAACAAGCATTTGTGTAAGCGTATTGATAGCTAGCATAGCATTAAGCCTAGCATTCAGCAGGCAACATTTTCACAAAACAAGAAAAGCATTCAAATAAAATCATTTACCTTTTGAAGAACTTTGGATGTTTTCAATGAGGAGACTCAGTTAGATAGCAAATGTTCAGTTTTTCCAAAAAGAATATTTGTGTAGGAGAAATCGCTCCGTTTTGTTCACCTTTGGCTGAGAAAAACCCCCGAAAATTCAGTCATCAAAACGCCAAACTTTTTTCCAAATTAACTCCATAATATCGACAGAAACATGGCAAACGTTGTTTAGAATCATCCTCAAGGTGTTTTTCACATATCTATTCAATGATAAGTCATTCGTGGCAGTTTGGTTTCTCCTCTGAATCACATGGGAAAATACACGCAGCTGGAGATTACGCACCAATTTCGACGGAGGACACCAGGCGGACACCTGGTAAATGTAGTCTCTTATGGTCAATCTTCCAATGATATGCCTACAAATACGTCACAATGCTGCAGACACCTTGGGGAAACGACAGAAAGTGTAGGCTCGTACCTGGCGCATTCACAGCCATATAAGGAGACATTGGAACACAGCGCCTCAAAATCTGGCTCACTTCCTGTTTGAAGTTTCATCTTGGTTTCGCCTGTAGCATTAGTTCTGTGGCACTCACAGACAATATCTTTGCAGTTTTGGAAACGTCAGAGTGTTTTCTTTCCAAAGCTGTCAATTATATGCATAGTCGAGCATCTTTTCGTGACAAAATATCTTGTTTAAAATGGGAATGTTTTTTTATCCACAAATTAACCTCTTGCTCCTACTTGAGACGCAGACGTCCCAACTAGAGCTCTGGAAATGCAAATGCGCTATGCTAAATGCTAATAGTATTAGTTAAAACGCAAACGTTCATTAAAATACACATGCTTGGTATTGAATTAAAGCTACACTCATTGTGAATCCAGGCACCAAGTCAGATTTTTAAAATGCTTTTCGGCGAAAGCATGAGAAGCTATTATCTGATAGCATGTAACACCCCAAAAGACCCGTAGGGGATGTAAACAAAAGAATTAGCATAGTCGGCGCTACACAAACCGCACAATAAAATATAAAACATTCATTACCTTTGACTATCTTCTTTGTTGGCACTCCTTATGTCCCATAATCAATACTGGGTCTTTTTTTCGATTAAATCGGTCCATATATAGCCTAGATATCGATCTATGAAGACTGTGTGATAAACGGAAAAAAATAGCGTTTCATAACGTAACGTCATTTTTTAAAAGTTAAAAAGTCGACGATAAACTTTCACAAAACACTTCGAAATACTTTTCTAATGCAACTTTAGGTATTAGTACACGTTAATAAGCGATAAAAATCATCAGGAGGCGATGTAAATTCGATAGCTGGTCGTCTGGGAAAAAATGTCAGGAAAAACACCGGGCCAATACATCAAGTTGGAGGTCGGAGGGAATCGGTTCCCTTTGGTCGGTTCTACCAAGAATCAAATCCGAATCAAATGAGAAGACTCTATACATCCTGTGGAAGCTGTAGGTACTGCAACCTCGGCCTCATTTAATACGGTTCACCTTTAACAATGGGTTGAAGTGGCGCATGGATATTTTTTTCCACTTTCAGTGATCAGATTTTCCTGCGCTTTTCGATGAAACAGACGTTCTGTTATAGTCACAGCCGTGATTTAACCAGTTTTAGAAACGTTAGTGTTTTCTATACACACATACTAATCATATGCATATACTATATTCCTGGCATGAGTAGCAGGACGCCAAAATGTTGCGCGATTTTTAACAGAATGTTCGAAAAAGTAGGGGGTAGGCTTAAGTTAAGAGCGCCCCCTATATCCAAGAAGTTAATAAGTCCAACGTGAAATGTGATAACTAGGCCTATACTATCGTTAACTAGTGTTGAAAAAGTTAAACCATTCCTCTCTCGCTAATAAAAAATCTCTCCCTATCTTCTGAATTATGGTTGTAACGTCAGTATAGTAGCCTAGGCTTAGGAGTGGTTAGGGACAGGTAGCCTACACTCTGGCGAAGATTTTCAGCTTGCAGGCAGACACTGAAATACGTTTCTGATTGACAGTTATGCCTTTGCATAGACACATGGTTGCGTTTTTTGTGTGGGTCTAGATAATTTTAAAAAATGCCTTGAACGTAAAAGCTTTTGAAATAATGGTTCTGTTCCAGAACAGTAAGGCTTTTCGGTTCCAACCCCTGGTTTAAACCATGTTTTGAGGCTATATAGTGTTTGTTTACAAACATTGGAGTAAAACAAGCTTATACTTTGGGTTCTGAAGGGGTATGACAGTTGAACTAAGCTCATGAGGCATTTCTAACTTATATTCGTCAAGAATCAATGGGTATATATCATTAATTTCTGAAAATGGATGTAGCAACTGCAGATTGCCCCTTTTTTAAGTCAGCTGTCATTTACCTCCTTTTTTGTTCTGCACTGCTGCTCAATTTGCGCATGGACTTTGTCACCACTGCTATAGGGTCTTAGAACAGCAGAAAGTATCTTAATTTAGATCAGCTTGAAAAGCCTTCCTCTGAACCGTGTCTTACGGTTTAAATTGGTTTGGTGTCAAAAGCCTTAGGGAATGCAAAGGCATACCAACTCCAAACACAGCCACTGCTGTGCTGTGAGTGGGTAGCAGCAGAGTTCCTATATGAATTTTGACTCGCATGCACAGCAGCTGAGGGCCTCCCATGCCACCGCCAAGCTTACCCAGAATCCACGGACGGAGAGCGATTTACCCATGATTCACAATCCACTCTTCTTATTCCACCACCCACCCTGGGCCTAAGCCCTCTGCTTTTATTATGTGTGAACTTTGGTTTACATTTTGGAGAAGTTAAAAGGAAAGTTGTTACTGTGTGGGATACTCTTTAGGTCTTATCTTATCAACTTATTGCTACGATGTGTTTTTGCAGAAAATCAAGATTGCTGCCTTGCGCATGTACACATGCTGTGTGGAGAGAATCAACTATGATGAATTTTTTGAAAGTAAGTATTTACATGTATAGATTCAGATTCCTTCTATGTAGTTAATTCCTTCTATAGAGTTCATCACCTGAGGTAACCTATTATTCTACCCAGATGCCAACAGGTCTTTGTTGATAATTAATTGAACATAAGCAATTGATTTAATAAGTCAACGACAGGTTAGTAATCTATGACTGAGATGTAGTTGTGCTAGTCTGAGTACATTTCCATAGCTTTGAGAATAATGGCCGTGTGGACCTTACCAGTCCAATGGATGGCGGGAAGGGCTGCTTGGGCTTATCGACCCAAAGTCCCAGAGTAACTTCACATCAACAAGCCTGCCCAAGTGCCTAAATGGACCCTTTCATCTGCATCCTGAAAGATTAATGTGACACTTTACCGGGTGGTTAGGCTGTTTTCTTTAGCGGGTGGGGGGATGGAATGTAAGCCGGTCTTGGCTGACACGCCCCCTCTGATCTCTTCGTCCACAGAATGCTCCCTCCCCGACACGCTCAACTCCTGGTTCCTGGTGGCACAGCTCCATGTCTGGCGAGTACCTCTGTTACACCCCCTCTACAGGCCCTCCTCAGGCCAGGTTTACTTAGCATTTGCCACCCTCTGTTAATTTTGAAACCCTTTTGGGAACTTCAAGTTCCCATGATGAAGCTGTGACTGTGCCTTATTTTCTACTTTGACCTCAATTCTGTGTTATTTCAGTTTGGCTGTTTTGTCTCTCATCCGCTATTCCTTTGAAGTCAAATCTAGACTTTCGATTTTGTATTTTCTGGTAAAAGGATTTGCCATAGGAGACATTCTAGGCATGAGCGCCAATGACGGCTAAATAACATTTTATTTGACACATACACATATTTAGCAGATGTTATTGCAGGTGTAGCGAAATGCTTGTGTTCCTAGCTCCAACAGTGGAGTAGTATCTAACAATACACACATCAAAAAGTAAAATAATGGAATTAAGAACTATATAAATATTAGGATGAGCAATGTTGCAGTGGCTTTGACTAAAATACAGTAGAATACAATACAGTAATACATATGAAATGAGTAAAGCAGTATGTAAACATTATTAAAGTGACTAGTGTTCCATTAATCAAGTGGCCAGTGATTCTATGTATATAGAGCAGTAGCCTCTAAGGTGCAGGTTGAGTGACTGGGTGGTAGCTGGCTAATGATGACTATTTAACAGTCTGGTGGCCTTGAGATAGAAGCGGTCTCTCAGTCCCAGCTTTGAAGCATCTGTACTGACCTCGCCTTCTGGATGGTAGCAGAGTGAACAGGCCGTGGCTCAGGTGGTTGATCCTTTTGCCTTCCTGTGACAACGGGTGCTGTAGGTGTCCTGCAGGGTAGGCAGTGTGCCCCCTGTGATGCGTTGGGCAGACCGCACCACCTCTGGAGAGCCCTGTGGTTGCGGGTGGTGCAGTTGCCGTACCAGGCGGTGATACAGCACCAACCGGGTGCTCTCAATTGTGCATCTGTAAAAGTTTGAGAGTGTTTTTGGTGAAAAGCCCCCAAAAAATCAGCCTTCTGAGGTTGAAGAGGCGCTGTTACACCTTCACCACACTGTCAGTGTGGACGATTTCAGATTGTCAGTAATGTGTACACTGAAGAACTTGAAGCTTTCCACCTACTCCACTGCTGTCCCGTCAATGTGGATAGGGGCGTGCTCCCTCTGCTGTTTCCTGAAGTCCACGATCAGCGCCTTCGTTTTATTGACGTTGAGGGAGAGGTTATTTTCCTGGTACCACTCCGCCAGGGCCCTGAACACCTCCCTGTCTATGTATAGAGTGCAGTGGTAAGGGCTTAATTGTTTAGGTATGTTTCTATTTGGATAAGAATTGTTTAGAGGTAAATCTTGCCATCTTGATTTTCCAAGAGAAAAATCTAACCTCACTGCCCTTGTTTCATCTGTACTCTCAAGCCCCAGGTAGTTCAGGTTACATGCCTTGAGTTAACACATGCCTTGGTATTTGATCCAGACCTGGGAAAAAAAGGGATGCATGCATGAGCTCATCAGTGTTGGGTGATAAATTGCGCTGCCACGAACCTCTTCATCAAACATGCCCACCACTCCTCTGACTTCCTGTCAAAGCTACTTTCCTGCCACTAATTCTGTTGACTTTGGCATGTGGGATGACATAAGCTCCAAAAGCCAGGCCTGGACTCAATCAAAACTGCTGTGCGCATGAGGCTAAACAATCTTCACACTATGAAAAGGGTGTCATGTCGTGGGAATAATGCACACAAATGCGGATTCATACGCACACTGGTTTAGGTTATTTGCATTTGGATCTAAGAACTAGTGAGTGAAAATGTAGAACAACCACAGATTCAGTTTTATTGACTTAATCAGCGACCCGTTTCAGAAATTGCACAGTACTATTCAGAATAAAGCCCATTTAAGAAAGGGTTGAAAAAACATGTGAACCCAACACCGCAGAATCAACATGAACCACTTAAAAGTAGCATTGTTACAATGACAAATTATAACTTGATACAAGCATGTGTGACTTGAACATAAATAAATCATGCATTGATGTCAGAGGATTTCCTAGGTATGGCCATGTACACTACATGACAAAGTATGTGGACACCTGCTCATTCAAAAATCATGGGCATTAATATGGAGTTTGTTCCTCCTGCTGCTATAACAGCCTCCACTCTTCTTGGAAGGCTTTCCACTAGCTGTTGTTATTGCTGCGGGGACTTGCTTCCATTCAGCCACAAGCATTAGTGTGGTTGGGCGATTAGGCCTGACTCGCAGTCTGCGTTCCATTTCATCCAAAATATGTTTGAGGTCAGGGCTCTGTGCAGGCCAGTCAAGTTCTTCCATGCCGATCTCGACGAACCATTTCTGTATGGACCTCGCTTTGTGCACGGAGGCATTGTCATGCTGAAAAAGGAAAGGGCCTTCCCCAAACTGTTGCCGCAAAGTTGGAAGCACAGAATCTTCTAGAATGTTATTATATGCTCTAGTGTTAAGATTTCCCTTCACTGGAATGAAGGGGCCTAGCCCGAACCATGAAAAACAGCCCCTGACCATTATTTCTCATCCACCAAACTTTACAGTTGACACTATGCATTGGGGGCAGGTAGCTTTCTCCTGGCATCTGCCAAACTCGTTTGTCTGTCTGACTGCCAGTTTGGGAAGTATGATTCATCACTACAGTGAACACATTCCAGTGTCCAATGGTGGCGAGCTT
Organism: Oncorhynchus tshawytscha; assembly: GCF_018296145.1. Classification (NCBI taxonomy): domain Eukaryota; kingdom Metazoa; phylum Chordata; class Actinopteri; order Salmoniformes; family Salmonidae; genus Oncorhynchus; species Oncorhynchus tshawytscha. The sequence goes on along the minus strand of NC_056435.1, from coordinate 21,049,758 downwards.
TACACCACCAGCCGACGCTTGGCATTGCGTATGGTGATCTTAGGCTTGTGAGCGGCTGCTCGGCCATGGAAACCCAGCACATGAAGCTCCTGACTAATAGATCTTATGCTGACTTTGCTTCTAGAGGCTGTTTGATGAGTTTTATGCGCTATGCACTTTGGCACGTGGTGGTCCCGTTCTGTGAGCTTGTGTGGCGTACCACTTCACGGCTGAGTTGACCGGGGCATCTCTAGAAGGGGAGAAATTAATAGGGGAGCCTATTAATTTGAGGAAGTGAGGTGGCATCCTATGATGGTGCAATGTTGAAAATCACTGATCTCTTCTGTAAGGACATTCTACTGCCAATGTTTGTCTATGGCGATTGCATGGATGTGTGCTCGATCTTTATACCCCTGTCAGCGACGGATATGGCTGAAATATCCAAATCCACTCATTTGAAGGAGGTTCCACATACTTGTGTATTTACAGTGCACTTGGAAAGTATAAAGACCACTTGACTTTTTTTGTTACGTTACAGCCTTTTTCTAAAATGGATAAAATAGTTTTTTCCCCCTCATCAATCTTCACATACCCCGTAGTGACAATGCAATAACAGGTTTTTAGACATTTTTGCAAATGTATAAAACATGTTACTGAAATATCTCGTGTATTCAGTCCCTTTACTCATTACTTTGTTGAAGCACCTTTGGCAGCGATTACAGCCTTGGGTATGACGCTTCAAGCTTGGTACTCCTGGATTTGGGGACTTTCTCCCGTTCTTCTTTGCAGATCCACACAAGCTCTGTCAGGTTGGATGGGGAACGTTGCTGCGCAGCTATTTTCAGGTCTCTCCAGAGACGTTCGATCTGGTTCAAGTCCGGGCTCTGGCTGGGCCACTCAAGGACATTCAGAGACTTGTCCCGAAGGCACTCCTGCGTCATCTTGGCTGTGTGCTTAGTGGTGTTGTCCTGTTGGAAGATGAACCTTCGTCCCAGTCTGAGTTCCTGAGAGCTCTGGAACAGGTTTTCATCAAGGATCTCTCTACTTTGCTCCGTTCATGTTTCCCTCAATCTTGACTAGTCTCCCAGTCCCTGCTGCTGAAAAACATCTCCACAGCATGTTGATGCCACCACCATGCTTCACCATAGGGATGGCGCCAGGTTTCCTCCAGACGTGACGCTTGGCATTCAGGCCAAAGAGTTCAATCTTGGTTTCATCAAACCAGAGAATCTTGTTTCTCATGGTCTGAGTCCTTTAGGTGCCTTTTGACAGGCTGTCATGTGCCTTCCATCTGGCCACTCTACCATAAAGGCCCGATTGGTGGAGTGCTGCAGAGATAGCTGTCCTTCTAGAAGGGTCTCCCATCTCCACAGAGGAACTCTGGAGCTCTGTCAGAGTGACCATCAGGTTCTTGGTCACCTCCCTGACCCTTCTCTCCCGATTGCTTAGTTTGACTGGGCGGCCAGCTCTAGGAAGAGGCTTTGGTTCCAAACTTCTTCCATTTAAGAATGATGGAGGTCACTGTGTTGTTGGGGACCTTCAATGCTGCAGAAATGTTTTGGTACCCTTCCCCAGATCTGTGCCTCGACACAATCCTGTCTCTGAGTTCTACGGACAATTCCTTAGATCTCGAGGCTTGGTTTTTGGTCTGACATGCACTGTCAACTGTGGGACCTTTTATATAGACAGGTGTGCATTTTCTAATCATGTCCAATCAATTTAATATACCACAGGTGGACTCTGATCAAGTTGTCAAAACATCTCAAGGATGGTTAATGGGAAACCGGATGCACCTGAGCTCAATTTCGAGTCTCATAGCAAAGTGTCTGAATACTTATGTAAATAAGGTATTAATGTATTTGTATTTATTTTTTTGGCTAAGGTTTCCAAAAAACTGTCTTCGCTTTGTCATTATGTGGTATTGTTTGTAGATTGAGGGGGAATAAAATTGATTGAATCAATTTTAGAATGTGGCTGTAATGTAACAAAATGTGGGGAAGGAGTCTGAATACTTTCCAAATGTACTGTATAGTGTATCTCAAGTTCGGTATTGGCCCTTTAGGGTAAGAGGCTGTCTGTCCCTGTCAGATAAGGTGTTAACTCTGTTCTCCCCTGTAGGATTTGTCTGGTGAGGATTAGGCAAGAAGGCCGTGAGGGGAAGTACATGTGCCGCTACATCGTCCACTCAATGTGGGAGGACGTGGAGCAGAGGAGCAAGATCATGGGGGTAAGTCCCTCAAACTTCAACCTCATGTCTTTTCCAGTCTAAAACCTGGGACCACATCTATCAAGCATCTGAAAGTAGTAGTGCTGGTCTAGGATTAGGTTCCCTCTGTCCATGTAATCTTTTTTTATAATGACTTAAAAGGCAAAACTGATCCTCTGATCAGACGGCTAATAATGGCTCAACTTAACCTTCTGATAGGATGGATGGAGTTTCTACCATTTTGCTTTCTCAATACCCATCCAGTAATGTCAGGTCAAGGTTACATGACGTTTTTCGTAGCAGAGAAAAAATTGGGATTCATTGCATATTGGACATCTCCATTTGAATCAGTGTGCCCAAAGGGTACCACTGGGAGGGACAAACTTCTGCGTATTGCTTTTCAGATATCAATGAATTCTACAAGATGCACATCTGTTGCAATAACAAAGCATCCTGTATTATCTATAGGCAGATATAGGGAACTGCCAAAATAATGGGAACACTTGAGTAAATTAGGGATACCAAGTATATTTAAAGCGGGTGCTTCCATGCAGGTTGTGGTTCCTGAGGTAATTAACTTCCCATCATGCTTAGGTTCAAGTATAAAAATGCTAGGCAGGCCAAAATTATTTTGGCTACCATGGCTATACCCCCATAGGATGACAATGCCTCCTTCCACAGGGGCACGAGTGGTCACTGAATGGTTTGATGAGCATGAAAACAATATGCCATGGCCTTCTGTCACCAGATCTCCACCCAATTATTGAACACTTATGAGTTTCTCTTGTGGCCCCTGAATGCTGTTGCATCCCTCCAATAGAGTTCCAGACACTTGTAGAATATACATTGCGTTGGAAAGTATTCAGACCCCTTGACTTTTTCCACATTTTGTAAATTTACAGCCTTATTCTAAAAATTGATTTTTTTTCCCTCATCAATTTAACCAATCTATACACTACCCCATAATGACAAAGTAAAAACAGGTTTTTAGACATTTTTGCAGAGTTAATACAAGTAGAAACCTGAGATTACATTTACATAAGTATTCGGATCCTTTACTCAGTACTTAGTTGAAGCACCTTTGGCAGCGATTATAGCCTCAAGTCTCCTTGGGTATGATGCTACAAGCTTGGCACACCTGTATTTGGGGGAGTTTCTCCCATTCTTCTCTGCAGTTCCTCTAGCGCTGTCGCGTTGGATAGGGAGCGTAGCTACACAGATATTTTCAGGTCTCGAGGTGTATGATCGATCGGGTTCAAGTCCTGGCTTTGTCTCGGCCACTGAAGGACATTGAGATTTGTCCCGAAGCCACTCCTGCAGTGTGCTTAGGGCGTTGTCCTGTTGGAAGGTGAACCTTCACCCCAGTCTGAGCTCCTGAGTGCTCTGGTGCAGGTTTTCATCAAGGATCTCTCTGTACTTGCTCCATTCAGCTTTCCCTCATTCCTGACTAGTCTCCCTGTCGCTGAAAAACATCCCAAAGCATGATGCTGCCACCACCATGCTTCAACGTAGGTATGGTGCCAGGTTTCCTCTAGATGTGATGCTTGGCATTCAGGCGAAATAGTTCAATCTTGGTTTCATCAGACCAGAGACTCTTGTTTCTCATAGTCAGTGTCCTTTAGGTGCCTTTTAGCAAAATCCAAGTGGGCTGTCATGTGCCTTTTACTGAGGAGCGACTTCCGTCTGGCCACTCTACCATGAAGGCCTGATTTGGTGGAGTGCTGCAGAGATGGTAGTCCTTCTGGAGATTCTCCCATCTCCACAGAGGAATTCTGGAGCTCTGTCAGAGTGACCATCGGGTTCTTGGTCACCTCCCTGATCAAGGCCCTTCTCCCCCGATTGCTCAGTTTGGCCAGGCGGGCAGCTCTGGGACGAGTCTTGGTGGTTCCTAGCTTCTTCCATTTAAGAATGATGGAGGCCACTGTGTTCTTGGGGACCTTCAATGCTGCAGAAATATTTTGGTACCATTCCCCAGATCTGTGCCTTGACACAATCCTGTCTCGGAGCTCTACGGATAATTCCTTCATCCTCAAGGCTTGGTTTTTGCACTGTGGGACCTTACACAGACAGGTGTGGGCCTTTCTAAATCATGTCCAATCAATTGAATTTCACCACAGGTTCACTCCAAGTTGTAGAAACATCTCAAGGATGATCAAGGATGTACCTGAGCTCAATTTTGAGTCTCATAGCAAAGGGTCTGAATACTTAAGTAAATAAGGTATTTCTGTTTTTGCTTTTTTTCATCCAATTAGTGAGATATTGTGTAGATTGATTGAGAAGGGAAAATATTTAATCTTAAAACAAGGCTGTAACAAAATGTGGAAAAGGTAAGTGTCTGAATACTTTCCAAATGCATTGTATGCCTAGGTGCATCAACTGTTCTGGCTCTACCTTTTCTTCCTCTATCTGCTGGTACAGCCACTTTCACTCAATGTCAAGCTTCTGTCTATAACCCTAGGAAACAGCAGACCCACTGCTGAGTGGCTTAGCAGTCTAAGGCTTGAGGCGTCACTACAGACCTGGGTTCAATCCCTGCCGTGACCAGGAGACCCATGACGCTGCACACAATTTGCCCAGTGTTGCCCGGGTTAGGGGAGGATCTGGCTGGATGGAATGTCCTTGTCCCATCGCACTCTAGCGACTCATTGTGACGGGCCGGGCACCTGCAAGCTGACTTCGGTCGCCAGTTGGACGGTGTTCCCTCCGACACATTGGTGCGGCTGGCTACTGGGTTAAGTGAGCAGTGTATCAAGAAGCAATGCAGCTTGGCAGGATCGTGTTTCTGAGGACACATGTCTCTCAACATTCGCCTTTCCGAGTCCGTAGGGGAGCTGTAGCGATTAGACGACTAACTACCAATTGGATATCACGAAATTTTGGAGATAAAGGGTAAAAGTACTGCAAAAGAAACGACAGACCCTTTTTTTTCTCTTTTTTTTTTTAAATACTAAAGTGTGCTGACTTTTACCAACTCTCTCCCAATCTCTCTCAGCGTGATCTTCAACCTAACCGGTCAGGCTTCAAGACAGGTCACTCAACCGAGACTGCTGTCATCTGTGTCACGGAGGCTCTCCGCACTGCCAAAGCTAACTCTCTGTTCTCATACTCCTAGATGTATCCGCTGCCAATTAGATCCTTTTTTCCACCCTTTTGGGCCTGGGCGTCTCAAGCTTGGTACACTCTTGGATTGCATCCTACCTTGCAGGCTGCTCCTACCAGATGACGTGGAGAGGATCTTTGTCTGAAGCATGTACCCTCACTACTGGTGTCCCTCCAGGCTCAGTTCTAGGCCCTATTCTCTCTTCACACCAAGTCACTTGGCTCTGTCATGTCCTCACATAGGATAGACTATCATTTGCTATGCGGATGACACTCATGATGACACTCAACGGATGACACCCCCCCAGGTGGTGACACGCATCTCTCCGTGCCTGCAGATAGCTCGGCCCACCACCTCAAGCTCAACCTCGACAAGACTGAGCTGCTCTTCCTCCCAGAGAAAGCCTGCCCTCTCCATGACCTCTCCATCATGGTGACTACTCCAGTGTCCACTTCCCAGAGTGCAAAGAACATTGGCGTGACCCCGGACAACATCCTGCCGTTCTCTGCAAACATCAAAGCAGTGACTTGCTCCTGAAGGTTCATGCTCTACAACAGCTCCTATCGCACATAGGAAGCGGTGCAGGTCCTAATCCAGGCATTTGTCATCTGTCTGGACTACTACAACTTGCTGTTGGCTGGGCTCCCTGCTTGTGTCATCAAACCCCTGCAACTTACCCAAAACGCCGCAGCCCGACTGGTGTTCAACCTTCCCAAGTTCTCCCATGTCACCCCGCTCCTCCTCATACTCAACTGGCTTCCAGTTGAACCTTGCATCCACTACAACACCATGGTACTTGCCTAAGGAGCAGCGAGAGGAACTTCCCCTCCCTACTTTCAGGCTATGCTCAAACCCTACACTCCAACCCGAGTACTCTGTTCTGTAATTTCTGGTCTCTCTTACCCATACAGGAGGGTAGCTCCTACTCAGCCCAGTCAAAGCCCCAATGGTGGGACCAGCCCCCTGAAGCTAGGATGGCAGAGTCCCTGCAAATCTTCTGAAAACATCTAAACCCCTGCCACCCTGCATCCCACTGCTGGCTTGCTTCTCAAGCTTAGCAGGGTTGGTCCGGGTCAGTCCCTGGATGGGAGACCAGATGCTGCTGGAAGTGGTGTTGGAGGGCCGGTAAGAGGCACCCTTTTTCCTCTGGTCTAAAAACATATCCCAATGCCCCTGGGCAGTGATTGGGGACATTGCCCTGTGTAGGGTGCTGTCTTTCGGATGGGACGGTAAACGGGTATCCTGACTATCTGTGGGCACTAAAGATCTCATGGCACTTATTGTAAGAGTAGGGGTATTAATCCCGGTGTCCTGGCTAAATTCCCAATCTGGCCTTCATACCATCTTGGCCACCTAATCATCCCCAGTTTACAATTGGTGTTTTCATCCCCCCTCTCCCCTGTAACTATTCCCCAGGATGTTGCTGTAAATGTGTTCTCAGTCAACTTACCTGGTAAAATAAGGCTTAAATAAAATAATTTGAGGAAAAATGTACTTACTATTTTAAGATGAATGCACTGTAAATTGCTCTGGATAAGATTGTCTGCTAAATTACTAAAATGTAATGTGGTGGCCTAATGCCATATTTAAGCACTTTGTTTCCTTTATTTTTGCAGTTACCTGTATATGTCCAAGTCAAATGCTATTGGGTCCTGATGTTGCAGCCCCCGGTAGTGTCGCTATTAACATTACCAAAGCAGGGGCTTGAATAGTGTTTGAAGGGCTTTTTAAAGTTTCCGCTGTCATGATAAACTGTGAAAACAGTCGGTGCCTTACTCTGCCCCCCACCCCAAACTTTAAACGTGACTGTCATTCCTCATCTCTGAACCCAGAAAAACACAGAATTCTTATTTCATAACTGATTTACATTTATCTGTGAACTTGTTTAAAATGCAATACATTGTCTTATGGGATAGATTACTTCTGTATAGCCTACTTCCATAGTGTTATTGCATAACCCCTGAACCAGTTCTCTTGAACCAGACCAGCTTTGGCTGTCAGTCATGTCAACATGTACAGAGTTGGATGTTGGCCAACAGTTTCACCAGCTATATGCACAGTAGGAAAGTCAAATGTCCTGTCCCCCACCGTCTATTCATTTTAAGGAATGATTTGCCTGGTTATCAAGTCAAGATTCCCCCTTGGAGCTTTAAGTAATACTTTTCTATAACTTTCTATCATGTTGAAGTCTTCAATTGATTTATGGTTAACTTGTAATAGAGAAAGATGTCTGACAAATGAATACCTTCCTTGTAAAACAAATGTCAATGTCTCCATTTTCAAAGGCCATGCCCTCGTATATCTTTTACTGCGCTCGCACTAACGTCTGAGGCCGCCGCTATCTTCGCCCATTTTCATGATTTCCTTCCAAGCAGACTGTAAATCAAGAAGGAAAGGTTTCAGCATTGGATTTTATAAGAATATCCTCACATTTTCAGGTGTCTAGGGAAAATGTATTTGGTCATTATCAGTATTATTTAGCCCAACTGAGGCGGGCGAGCTGCTGCCAGCTATTTAGAGTAATCCTCTGTGAGTGGGCTAGCTTTTTACAGGGCCCTGAATAATCACCAAGACATACTGTAACCGCCCCTATTAAATCGTTGGAATCAGCTGATAGAGCCATCCCGAAACATGAAGCATCTTTGTGTGTCCTGTGTATAGGAGTACAATATTGTACATTGTAGTTCCATACCAGGAACACCTGAAGTCAAAGGTCGCTGCTCTCCATGCTCCGGGCACCCAAACATGCCTTGTTGAAGCCGGTTTTCCATGGAGAATTTGGGCATCCGTTGGTGTGACCTCATTCTCGACAGTGGCGGGGGAATGAGAACCCAAGCTGTAAAGATTGATAATGACTACAGTAGCGGGGCCCTCGCTGTAAGCTCAGTCGTATACCTTCTCCCAAATTTTAACCACTCCTGTGCCCTGGCAGCTCAAGCCCCACTTGGCACTGCTTCAACCTGGCCTCATTTTCCTGCTCCTCCACCGGGGCAAGCCCATGTAACTTCAGAGGAGAGGGTTACTAAAATGAAGGGATCCCTTGTTCCCCACAGCATTAACGTGGCACTGAGCAGATGGCTCTGCGAGTGCATATTCTGTCTTTACCTGGACAATGGAGCTACAGACCAGTACAAGGCTGACATACACAGGCTGTTTCATTAAATAGTACCCGCAAACCACCAGTCTCAACGTCAACAGTGAAGAGGCGACTCCAGGATGCTGGCCTAGGCAGAGTTCCTCTGTCCAGTGTCCTTTTGCCCATCTTAATCTTTATTTTTATTGGCCAATCTAAGAGATCTTTTTCTTTGCAACTCTGCCTAGAAGGCCAGCATCCTGGAGTCGTCTCTTCACTGTTGACATTGAGACTTGTGTTTTGCGGGTACTATTTAATGAAGCTGCCAGTTGAGGACTTGTGACGTGTCTGGTTCTCAAACTAGACAATGTATTGTCCTTCTGCTCAGTTGTGCGCCGGGGCCTCCCACTCTTTCTATTCTGGCTAGTGCCAATTTGCACTGTTCTGTGAAGGGAGTAGTACACAGCACTGTACGAGATCTTCAGTTTCTTGGCAGTTTCTCGCATGGAATAGCCTTCATTTCTCAGAACAAGAATAGACTGACAAGTTTCAGAAGAAAGTTCTTTGTTTCTGCCCATTTTGAGCCGGTAATCGAACCCACAAATGCTGATGCTCCAGATACTTAAGTAGTCTGAAGAAGGCCAGTTTTATTGCTTCTTTAATCAGCACAACAGTTTTCAGCTGTGCTAACATAATTGCAAAAGGGTTTTCTACTGATCAATTAGCCTTTTAAAATTATAAACTTGGATTAGCTAACACAACGTGCCATTGAAACACGAGTGATGGTTGCTGATAATGGGCCTCTGTACGGCTATGTAGCTATTTCATAAAAAATCTGCCGTTTCCAGCTACAATAGTCATTTACAACATTAACAAAGTCTACACTGTATTTCTGATCAATTTGATGTTTTTTTTAATGGATAAAAAATGTAATTTTCTTTCAAAAACATGGACATTTCTAAGTGACCCCAAACTCTTGAACTGGTGTGTGCCTTTTGGTAGGCCGTCATTGTAAATAAGAATTTGTTCTTAACTGACTTGTTAAATAAAAAAATCTGCAAATATAGTAGCTTAAGTTTCAGATGAGTCATAAGGAAGGTCATTGGTATATAAACTCAGCAAAAAAAGAAACGTCCCTTTTTCAGGACCCTGTCTTTCAACGATAATTCGTAAAATTCCAAATAACTTCACAGATCTTCATTGTAAAGGGTTTAAACACTGTTTCCCATGCTTGTTCAATGAACCATAAACAATTAATGAACATGCACCTGTGGAACAGTCGTTAAGACACTAACAGCTTACAGACGGTAGGCAATTAAGGTCACAGTTATGAAAACTTAGGACACTAAAGAGGCCTTTCTACTGACTCCAAAAGATGCCCAGGGTCCCTGCTCATTTGTGTGAACGTGCCTTAGGCATGCTGCAAGGAGGCATGAGGACTGCAGATGTGGCCAGGGCAATAAATTACAATGTCCGTACTGTGAGACGCCTAAGACAGCGCTACAGGATGGACAGCTGATCGTCTTCGCAGTGGCAGACCACGTCTACCAACACCTGCACAGGATTGGTACATCTGAACATCACACCTGCGGGACAGGTACAGGATGGCAACAACAACAGCCTGAGTTATACCAGGAACGCACAATCCCTCTATCAGTGATCCGACTGTCCGCGAGAGGCTGGACTGCGGGCTTGTTGTAAAGGCAGGTCCTCACCAGACATCACCGGCAACAATGTCGCCTATGGGCATAAACCCACTGTTGCTGGACCAGACAGGACTGGCGAAAAGTGCTCTTCACTGACGAGCCGCTGTTTTGTCTCACTAGGGGGGTGTTCGGATTCGAGTTTATCGTCGAAGGAATGAGCGTTGCACTGAGGCCTATACTCTGGAGCGGGATCCATTTGGAGGTGGAGGGTCTGTCATGGTCTGTGGCTGTGTCACAGCATCATCGGACTGAGCTTATCATTGCAGGCAATCTCAATGCTGTGCGTTACAGGGAAGACCTCCCTCGTGCTACCCTTCCTGCAGGCTCATCCTGACATGACCCTCTAGCATGACAATGCCACCACGCACAAAACAAACAGTATGACATTCCTGTCTTTCAGGAAATCAGCCAATGTTCTGCCATGGCCAGCAACGAGCCCGGATCTCAATCCCATTGAGCACGTCTTGGATTGGAGGGTGAGGGCTAGGGCCATTCCCCCAGAAATGTCCGGGAACTTGCAGGTGCCTTGGTGGAGGAGTGGGGTAACATCTCACAGCAAGAGCTGGCAAATCTGGTGCAGTCCACGAGAAGGAGATGCACTGCAGTACTTAATGCAGCTGGTTGGCCACACCAGATACTGACTGTTACTTTTCGTTTTGACCCCCTCCCCCCGCTTTGTTTAGGGACACATTATTAAATTTCTATTAGTCACATGTCTGTGGAACTTGTTCAGTTTATGTATCAGTTGTTGTATCTAATGTTCATACAAATATTTATGAACATGTTTGCTGATAATAAATGCAGTTGACAGTGACAACTTTTGCTGAGTTTAAGTAAAGAAGTGGCCCAGCAGTATTCCACAGTTTAAAGCATGAGGGGAAGAAAATGTGGAAGCCCTTAAACTGATTTTTAATAAATGAGATCACTTTTATTAAATGAATCCAAAAACACCAGAGATTGCAGCATGTATGTTACTGTGGAGAATTGCGCAGAGCAGAGGTTAAGGGACTCATGAAATGAGGTTAAGGGACTCCCCTGAATGTCTTTTAGGCCTTGTTGTAATTGTTCTAAGTGGGAGTTCTTACTCCGGTCTTATCACGCCTGCTTCAAATTGACCTATTTTCAATGCGTGTCTCATCACACCTGAAATGTGAAGTTGGGCGTGTTGAACCGGTAAAACTAGGTCCTCGTCTATTGAGTTCTCAAACCGCTTCCAGGTTACCGTTTTTCAAGCTGCTGAGTTTGTATGGAAGAATCCTCGAGGCGACCTCTGATTTCATTCTTGTCATAGCCTATTGAGTTCTGTGTTTTACTCCCCTAGTCTATTACAATGCATTCATTATCTAAACTCCCTGAGTGTTATTAGTGTACCTAATACAGTACTGTATGTAAGCATGTGTGCTGTACCTGTGTATTTATGTAAGGGTAGTTTACTCCACCTGCTGGACACACTCAGTGAGTGGCCACAAAGATCCCCTACTCTCAACCTAGTCCAGCACTCTAAACTGGCTCCAATAGCTCAAGGAAAAGGTTATTTATATTTCAGGAGGGGAAAGTGTGTGTGCGTGCATGCGCTTGATGTGGAAAATGTGACCAAATTTGAGGAACTCAAGCAAAGCAGTAGTATTGGGACTGTTTACCCAAAATAGTGTTAATAACAACTTAGGTCCTTGCTTTCCAGCTGGCTAACCCACATCCCTCCATCCTCCTTCCCTTCTCTCTTTCGCCCGTCTAGATTGATGCCATTCACCGGAAGGAAAGCATGAGGGCTATGACAGAGACTTTCTATGCTGCTATTTTTGGATATGATGAGGTAAGACCCCGCTTTGACCATTAGGGTTATCTTTGCCTCAGCTGTGGCAGATAGTATAAAACACAACATATACTGGAAATGATGACTGGGAATGGAATGGCCCCAGAGACCAAGCCTGCTTGGGAACAGGTCCGCAGCTAGTATTTTGTGGTGCTGTTCTAGGCCTGACTGGCGGAACGGTCCTGCAGGAGCCACTGTGTTCGGTCTGGTCCAGTCCTCAGTGCTATTTGACAACGCAGTGATTGAAGGTGACAACCATGATTCACCTCCTCTGTTGTTGCATTTGAAGGGAATCCTTTCGGACGATGGGGTGCTGGCGGCCGCCCTGTGGAGGAACATGTTCAACCGCCAGTGCGAGGACCCCAGGCAGCTGGAGCTCATGGTGGAGTACGTCCGTAAACAGGTGAGAAAGGAAGACGACCCTCTATATCACCACAGATGGGATACTTGGACCCTAAGTCCTCAGTGGTTCCCCAAATAAAGAGAACCAATGTTTCTGGCCTCAGTTTTCTGCCTGCACCCAAAAATAATCTGCCCTGACTTCAGGTTTGGAAAGACATGGGGACCACCAGATGTTTCACAATGTTGTAGCCCTGAACTAGCTCACCTAATTCACCTATTCAAGGGTTTGATGATTAGTTGACAAATTAAATCAGGTGTGCTAGTTCTGGAATAGTTCAAAAACATGGCATGGCTGGGATTCCTGAGGAAATATTTGAAAAGGGCACTCTGGGGAGCCTAGTTTATATTAATTGTAGTTATTTAAGCTGAATGTTTAAATAACTAAAAAATAATGAAAACTAAGCTCTCCAGAGTGGAATTTGAAGACAATTATTCACAAAAAAAGATTAACATTTCGTCATGTTAAAACTGACACCGTCATGTTCCACACCTTATGCCAGGTTCGGCAATTTACCTGTCTAACATCAGCTCGCTTGTGCTGAGGTGGGAGGGATGTAAGTATAGGTGTGTCCTTAACATGTGCCAATATGCACAACTAAGGATATTTAAGACTGACCAAAAGCAGGTTTATGGGGAACGAGATTGGTTATGACATTGATTTTGACAGCAGAGAGGCACACAGTACTGTAGGCTTACATCACCAATGTTTTATTAAAATAAAAACTTTCTAAATGTAATCTGTGAGTGACAGTTGCCATGGGAAAATATTGTGATACTGATATCTTCCCAACCCTAGTTACTATACAGAAATATAAAAGCAACATGTTGTCTTGGCCCTCAGTGTTGGTCCCATGTTTCATCAACTGAAATATAAGACCCCAAAATGCTAATTTCTGTCTGATTTTGTGCAGAAATTTGTTTACATCCCTGTTAGTGAGCATTTTTCCTTTGCCAAGACAATCCATCCACCTGACAGCTGTGGCATAGAAGAAGCTGATGAAACAGTGTGATCATTACACAGGTGCAACTTGTGTTGGGGGCAATAAAAGGCCACTCTAAAATAAGCAGTTTTGTCACACATCATTCCACAGATGTCTCTAGTTTTGAGGGAGCAAGTAATTGGAATGCTGACTGCAGGAATGTCCACCAGAGCTGTTGTTAGATAATTTTATGTTAATTTCTCTACCACAAGTCACCTCCAACTTCCTTTTAGAGAATTTGGAAGTACGTCCAACTGGCCTCAACTGCAGATCATGTGTAACCACGCCAGACCAAGACCTCCACACCTGGCTTCTTCACCTGAGGGATGGTCTGAGATGAGCTACCTGGACAGCTGATAACTGTGGGTCTACACAACCACAGAATTACTGCTCAAACTGTCAGAAACCATCTCAGGGAACCTCATCTGCATGCTCGTTGTCCTCACCAGGGTCTTGACCCGACTGCAGCTTGGCGTCGTAACCAACTTCAGTGGGAAAATTCTCACCTTGGATGGCCACTGTCATGCTGGAGAAGTGTGCTCTTCATGGATGAATCCTGGTTTCAACTGTACCGGCAGTTGGCAGACGCAAACAGCCATGGCGTCGTGTGGGTGAGCAGTTTGGTGTGCCCCATGGTGGTGGGGTTATGGTATGGGCAGGCAACGAACACAATTGCAATTTAATCAATGGCAAATTGAATGCACAGATACCGTGTTGAGATCCTGAGGCTCATTGTTGTGCCATTCATCCACCACCTCCTGTTTCAGCATGATAATGCACGGCCCAAGGATCTGTACACAGTTCCTGGAAGCTGAAAATGTCCAAGTTCTTTCATGACCTGCATTGATTATGTTTGGGATGCTCTGAATTGTTGTGTACGACAGCATGTTCCAGTTCCCGCCAGTACCCAGAAACTTTGCACAGCCATTAATGAGACAATATTCCACAGGCCACAATCAACCGCCTGATCAACTCTATGAGAAGGAGATGTATCGAGCTGCATGAGGCAAATGGTGGTCACACCCGACACTGACTTAAAAAAAAAAATGTTTAAAGGTGTCTGTGACCAACTGTTATTCCCAGTCATGTGAAATCCATAGATTAGGGCCAAATTAATTAATTTAAATTGACTGATCTTCCTTAACTGTAACTCAATAAAATTTGTTTTTATTCAGTGTCATTTAACTATTATTATAAGTAACGTCATTATCATTAGTAGGCTTAGTGTACAGTGGTTCCTCCTTTAAAAGTTGTGAGTTTACGCCACGGGATTTAGAGGTAATTTGTGGTTTAGAGGATACCTTGTATCACCACTTCATTGCTCCAGACCAGCGCCAGGGGGAGTTAGAGCACCGATTTATGCTTTTGGGTCCTACTAACAATGAGTGGATGGCATAAACCTAAATAGAAACTGATAATTGTGCACAACTTCAGTAATACTTACTAAAACTGTTACACTCAGGGTTTTATTTTGTTAGGATTATTATTATTTTGCTCATACTGTAGGCCACTCCTGACCGGTCACGTTGTACTGCGCCTGGGTGGCGCAAAGGTCTAAGACACTGTATAGCAGTGCAAGCTGTGTTGCTAAAGATGCTGGTTCAATTACCCATGCCGGCCTCGACTGGGAGACCCATGGTGACATGTTTTTTTCCCCCTCTAAAAACAAATTAGTAACTATGTCTCACCCCATGTTCAAGAATGGCCTTTTTCTCACTCATTTTACATTATTTCAAAACAAAATCATCTCAAATATTTAAGGGGCATTGCACTAATGGCGCTGACTAGGAAAATGTTCCCACTGTTCTGTTCTTAGTGTCAGTCTGCAGGTTCAAACTAAAACAATGTAACTAATAATGGCATCTTTATGCTATCATAATAAAAATACTCTTTCAGCCCTTCGCTGGCCATGGCAGAACATGGACATTCCGTTCTTTCAGGAAATCACACACAGAATGAGCGAAATGGCTGGTGACATTGTCATGCTGGAGGGTCATGCGCAGTGTTGAGATTGCCTGCACTGACAACAAGCTCAGTCCGATGATGCTGTGATACACTGCCCCAGACCATGACGGACCCTCCACCTCTAAATCGCTCTCGCTCCAGAGTACAGGCCAAGTCTATATGGCAAGAACAGCTCAAATAAGCAAATAGAAACGACAGTCTATCTGGAAAAATGTCAAATGCAGTTGCAAAAACTATCAAGCGCTATGATGAAACTGGCTCTCATGATGACTGCCACAGGAAAGGAAGACCCAGAGTTACATCTGCTGCAGAGGATAAGTTCAGTTACCAGCCTCAGAAATTTCAGCCCAAATAAATGCTTCACGGAGTTCAAGTAACAGACACATCTCAACATCAACTGTTAAGAGGAGAGTGCGTGAATCAGGCCTTCATGGACGAATTGCTGCAAAGAAACCACTAAAAGGACACCGATACGAAGAAGAGACTTTCTTGTGCCAATGTGGCGTTGGTGGGTGGAGCGAGACATGATGTCCCAGATGTGCTCAATTGGATTCAAGTCTGGGGAACGTGCGGGCCAGTCCATAGCATCAATGCCTTCCTCTTGCAGGAACTGCTGACACACTCCAGCCACATGAGGTCTAGCATTGTCTTGCATTAGGAGGAACCCAGGGCCAACCGCACCAGCATATGGTCTCACAAGGGGTCTGAGGATCTCATCTCGGTACCTAATGGCAGTCAGGCTACCTCTGGCGAGCACATGGAGGGCTGTGCGGCCCCCCCAAAGAAATGCCACCCCACACCATGACTGACCCACCGCCAAACCGGTCATGCTGGAGGATGTTGCAGGCAGCAAAACGTTCTCCACGGCGTCTCCAGACTCTGTCACATGTGCTCAGTGTGAAACTGCTTTCATCTGTGAAG
This sequence comes from Oncorhynchus tshawytscha, assembly GCF_018296145.1. Taxonomy (NCBI): domain Eukaryota; kingdom Metazoa; phylum Chordata; class Actinopteri; order Salmoniformes; family Salmonidae; genus Oncorhynchus; species Oncorhynchus tshawytscha. Next base: position 21,033,613 of record NC_056435.1, on the reverse strand, counting down.
AGCACAGGGTGCCAGTGGTGAATTTGCCAATGTTGGTGTTCTCTGGCAAATGCCAAACGTCCTGCACAGTGTTGGGCTGTAAGCACAACCCCCACCTGTGGACGTCGGGCCCTCATACCACCCTCATGGAGTCTGTTTCTGACCGTTTGAGCAGACACATGCACATTTGTGGCCTGCTGGAGGTCATTTTGCAGGGCTCTGGCAGTGCTCCTCCTGCTCCTCCTTGCACAAAGGCGGAGGTAGCGGTCCTGCTGCTGGGTTGTTGCCCTCCTACGGCCTCCTCCACGTCTCCTGATGTACTGGCCTGTCTCCTGGTAGCGCCTCCATGCTCTGGACACTACGCTGACAGACACAGCAAACCTTCTTGCCACAGCTCGCATTGATGTGCCATCCTGGATGAGCTGCACTACCTGAGCCACTTGTGTGGGTTGTAGACTCCGTCTCATGCTACCACTAGAGTGAAAGCACCGCCAGCATTCAAAAGTGACCAAAACATCAGCCAGGAAGCATAGGAACTGAGAAGTGGTCTGTGGTTACCACCTGCAGAACCACTCCTTTATTGGGGGTGTCTTGCTAATTGCCTATAATTTCCACCTGTTGTCTATTCCATTTCCATTTTTTTGAGCAGTGTATGAAGCATCCGTTTGCCTCTGTAATGATGTCCTTGTGCCAGTCTTAATGGTGCTTTCTTTGTCTTTATCTGTACTTGTTCCACACAGATGCAGTTTATTGATGCTCTGGACGGGGAGGACCTCCTGCTGACTGGGGAGGTCAATTGGCGCCCCCTTCTGGAGGATAATGCACAGAGCATCCTGAAGGTCCCCACGCCCACCTACAACGACGCTGGGCTCTAAGACGCCCACCCCCATCACCCTGCTCCACCTCCTTCTCTACCCATACTCATCTGTGGCCAGAAACACTGTACTCTAGGCAGGATAGCCATGCAGGGACTCTCACACCTGATCTACACAACATACACACACACACACACACACACACTCACACACTCACACACTCTCTCCCTTCACACCCCTTCCCCACCCACCCTCCAAAACAACCCCCTAACCAGTGTCCCATCAACCAACTGACTGGCAGGGAATACCATCCACTGCCATTTCCTATAAGTTTTGAGAGTAAGAAGATGCCTGCTTGGAATGTTGCACTTCATTTAAAAAATTATACAGAAATCCTTTCTAGTTATCTATTTTTTTCTGATACCATAACATTTATAAGCGTTCCTCATAGCCTTTGCGGTTACATGCCCCGCTGTCGAAGTTTTTCTGGTGCAGCGATTCCTTCTTCCAATGCTCTCCGAATGTTATGGGAAACATATACATGTTGCCTGGCGAATCATCAATGTATAAAATGGGACTATTGCCCTAACTGAAATAAGTCTCAAAGGAATATTTTGTTTTTCTTTTTGTTTGTATGAATCCTCCTTCAAAATAAATCTGTAAACCAGTAATGAAGTGCCTGATAAGTGTAGCCCAGTTTTGCATAACAGGTGTGCTAGTTGATACATGTTTGTCATTTGCTCTCAGCCAATTGCTTTAGGTCTTTGACAGTGAATGGAGGCTTCTCCATGGAAACGGTGGTGTTGGGTTTCCCTCTGACTGACAGATCACTGTCTTGTTGGTCCACAAGGGGCTCTGGGAGAGGGAAAGAGTCTACTGGGTCCTGTGTGTGAGAACAGGTCTAAAGGGTGTTTAAGAAAGGGAAGTTTTATGTTCTGGTCTGGAGAAGAGACATAGATAGACTCCTCTCAGGAATAACAGTTGTCCAATTGCAAATTCATTTTTTTGTTAAATTCATCTGAAATAATTTATAATGTTACATATTTTCTGGAGCTGTATGTTTCCTTTTTTTAAACCTTTGGTTTGGAATTGGGTATGTGTGTGAGTGTCTGGCCATCCGTTTGGCTGTTCAGCTGACTGTGACTGTGATGAGGGAGGGAGTGGGCCCTTTTAGGTCCCACCTCCTGCATTTGTTTGAGGGCTTTTTTTCCACAGCAGGAGTTTTCTCATTCAGTAAAATCACCCCATCCATGCAGTCTTTCACCTATGCTTCGAAAACTCATATGGGAGCTGTATTTCACATTTCCCATGAATGTTTAGAAAACGCATCTTATGAAAGACAACAATCCAAAACTAGCGATAGTGGCATAAACATGTATTGGTCATTTTATGATGCTGGGAAGTGATATAAACAAAGATGGAGTCATCAGCAAGTCACCATTGTTCACTTAAGCAACAGGTCTATATAAAAAGGACTTTATATACGGTTGCTAGTGGTTAGTACTACATGGTCATATGATCTTGTTTGGTGTACCTTTCTAGGCCATGTCTATTTGCTCTGCGGGCAGCCAGGCGCTGACCTATACTGCTAACACAGAGATCATGTGCAGGTTTACAGCATGGTGGTTTTAGAGCAGTCAACAGGACAGCAGTAAAACTTAACAGTCTTCCTGTGTTATATTATCCTTCAGGTGTGTCACCTGGTGTTTACTTACTACACCATGATCCACACAGCCTGCTCACATGACCAGGCAGGATTCAGTGTGCCACTTCTGTTGTGTTGTTACGTCTTCCAGTACTGTGACCCTTTTGGGTTCAGATCAGTCACCCCATTTCCTCTACTTGTTTGTGTTCAGATCGGTGCGCCACCTTTCTACAAAGATTATTTTGTGATCTGAATAGTGCTGCGGTAATCTTATCAAAGATTACCTTTTGAGGTTTCTTGACCTTGTGATTCGACCAGGAAAAACGTAGGGCTCTAACCAACACTGCTATATTTCCAGTTTGGGTAAAAGTTGAGGGAAGCCTTAGTGAATATTCCCAGTGAATTGTTGGATGAGGCAGTTATTCTCCTGTTGTGAAACAAATGTGGTATTGCCCATAGTTGAAGTACAGTAGTCTCATCTAGGTCTCAGAGATATACAGTGTAACACCCAACCTTCCCCCAAACTACATTTAACAACCTACCCAAAATATTAAATCTCAAACAGACTTTAAACAGGAAATGGCTCAAGTCGGCTTAGTGTTCCCATGGTAGTAAACTGTAAATGTCCCGAGGCCCAGACCAGAGAGTGACAAACAGCGCCTTGGAAAAGGTCGACGTTAAGCTGTTTAGAGCAATGTTGTCAGGCTGCAATTTATTACCATGAGCTGGATGGAGGCCCTGGCACCGCACCAGGGAGTCAACTGGTTCAAACACGGCCCTGTTTTTTTCCTATTTGTTTTCTTCATGAGAGTCCTGAAGGAGCACTCACCCTGCTGCTGTGTTAAGGGAGTGTTTAGTGCATGCCTATGGGTGGAGGAGGTTTGACTTCACAAACCCAGTGGTATCATGGCTAAGCTCGCTTCAGGTGATATGTATAATCTCTAGGTGTAAGCAGTACTGTCAGTAACTTAAATGCAAATAATTGTTTCCTCCCTAAGGAGAGAATGTTGATTTCGCTTAGCTCGGAAAACATTACGAGGGTTCTGGCCCACGTTGATTTCAGAGAAATTGTTTTAATTGGGATGTCATATAATCAATCAAAAATGACCCTACAAAGTGCTCAGTGAAAATCTGAGGTGGCCCTTCCAATTTTAATTAACTTATGCTCTCAATTTTTCAGGGATAATGCCTTCCCATTGTATTAATGAAATTAGGTCATTTTAAGCATTTGTACACTTAAACCTCTACCCGGTACAGCCAGAAGAGGACTGGCCACCCCTCGGAGCCTGGTTCCTTTAGGTTTTTTCCTAGGTTCCTGCCTTCTCGGATGTTTTTCCCTACAGCAACCTTTCGGGTACTGGCCCAATGCTCTAACCACTAGGCTACCTGTCACCTCTCTTTGTGTCAACTGCTGATGAAAAAAGGCTTTATAAAATGTGTTGGATTGATTTGCCATAAATATATCACCTAGATATGTTAAGTTTGTAGACAGCCTCACATGTACAAAGTTATTTATTGACAGAGGCAATCATGAAAAGGACTACAAAGTAACTTAATTGTTGTGCTATATCCTTTCATTTAAGAACCCGTTCCTCTATCTGCTACTGTCAATCTAACTACACTTTATTCAGCCAGTCTTTACAGGCAATTCCCAGGAGGTTAAACATGATCTAGGAGAAACTGGATTAGCAGGGTGAGACCAGCTAGCTAAGGTTATCTGATGAAACGTTCCATGTTAGAGTACATTTTTTTTTAGATCCAATGCTTAGTCAAGACTACAGTAGGATTGTAGCATAACCGAGACCTGTCTTGTGAGCCCTACTTAACGCACGCACGTGGATGCAGTTTGGTAAATAGACAGGGAAATAAGTGCTAAATTGTTTTGTTTTTTCTGACTGAATCAAGTCGGAATGTTTTCCCTAGCTGAGAAGAAAAAATGCTTAGGACTGACACATCTTACCGAATATGTATAGTATGCAAACCCTACAGCATGTTTGATGGTTTTATTAGAAAAAGTATTTCTCCACAAAGAATGAATTCATTAGGAGAGTGTTGGCCTTATGTCATATGGGGCATCCTTGACTTGTATCAACTTTTACTGAGCGGTTGCTGGGACAAGTTCGAGTCAGGTCACATCTTTTTAATCAAATCGAATTTTGCAAATTTGTACTTGCCCTCCCTGCAGGGCTGTGGCTGTCATTTCCATTTATAATGTAACTCCTGTTATTTAAGCATTACTTCAGCACCTCTTAGCACCACCCTTCACAAACAATCAGATCAAAACCATTATTTGAGTTCTCCATCTTGAAACATCTGAAAAGCTGAGGAAGAAGGTGCCAAAGATGCCAGATGTCTGGGTAGTTCAACAATTCTATGGCAGTGCTCCATCTTCCATTTTTTGTTTTTACTGGAATAATGGGTGGTGGCATATTACTACTATTGGTGGGATATTTATGTAAAAATTAATAAGGCTGGCACGTAGCTCGTAGTCAATGTATTATTACGATTATTGCCATTTTACCTATTTGAAAGGTCCAATTTGTATTTCTGAGAATACAGTGGGGCAAAAAAGTAATTAGTCAGCCACCAATTGTGCAAGTTCTCCCACTTAAAAAGATGAGAGACCTGTAATTTTCATCATAGGTATACTTCAACTATGACAGACAAAATGAGAAAAAAAAATCCAGAAAATCACATTGTAGGATTTTTACTGAATTTATTTGCAAATTATGGTGGAAAATAAGTATTTGGTCAATAACAAAAGTTTCTCAATACTTTGTTATATACCCTTTGTTGGCAATGACAGAGATCAATCGTTTTCTGTAAGTCTTCACAAGGTTTTCACACTGTTGCTGGTATTTTTTATTTTTTTGCCCCACTATATGTCCACTCAAACTCAGCAAGATAATCCTGCTGTGTATTTATTATTGATTGTGATTTCAAAATGATCCGTTGAAAAGAAGTTGAGAACCCATATCTAAAAAGGGAATATCTGTTTACTATTTTGCTGGTCCCAAAAGTAATGGGAGCAGCAAAGCAGTGAGCGAACATAATATTTTTCTGTTTATTGGACCTTACTTTTGTCCAGCTCCTGTTATTATTGTGGATGTGCGTAAAAAAAGTTTAAACTCCATTCATTATTCCTATATGTTAAAATAATGTGCTATTCACAACACAAGTGTTTACTGTTGTATCACGATGAGCTGTGTCACCATTACCTCTATGGTCACCTCATTTGAAAGAATCTGGTTAAACCTGATTTGTTAGTTTTGTAAGGAACACACTGTAGTTGCAGTGGTGATCGTAGTGCAAACTGATGACAATTCCGGTCTCATGATAATGGGTGGTTAGAGGAAGAACACATCTGAGCTGTTTTGACAGCTTTTAGATCAGCATATATGAATGTGATCAACAAGAATAACCCTACTTGTACTGTTAACACTTCAGTGACAGACGATTAGTTGATTCGGAGATAAGTTATTGTAGATAAGGGCTTGATGTCAGGCATTGTATGTATGATATCAACCAGGTATAATATTGCTTAACATGAAATAGTAACTACAAGCATGGGTATTGATTACCTCTACATCCTACCGCATCACTTCACAATGGAGTACCCCATCCTGTGCCTTCAATTACTAGTTTTGAGTTTTTGTGGGAAGAAAGATTCCACCATGGGTGGGCCTACATCTGTCTTACCCCAGTAAGGATCTCTTCAGTGAATGTGATCAAAAGTATTAACTGCTGGTCAGTTTCATTTTTAAATATCCTTCTTTTGAAATCGAACCTCCACATTGTGGAAAATTCAATCATTATTTTGTATCAATCAATTTGACCTGAAAGATAAAGGAAATACAAAACAAAAGACAAATTAAATATCTGCGCCTCAGATGCTGAGATGTAGGCTACTGATTTCCTTCCTGTTGAGGACTTTTAATTTGAGTGTGGATGCTTTTTTAAATATAATTTGCCTTGTGGCCTTTTGTGTGCAAGATGACATGTAAATTAACTTCTACAATGTCATGCACTCTTCCCTAGTTCCTATATTTACTAGTCAGTCAGTGGCAGTGCAGCCATAGCCAAGCTGGTATGATATGAGTGCCTGATCAAGCAAGCCTATTAAATCTAAATGCTTACATTGCTAGAAGGCAAAATACTAGATGTAACAAAGGTAAATCCGAGACACTCAAATTAGTATGGTATGGTTATATAAGTCAAAAGTAGGGTCAACTTTAGCATTTTAGCTAATTAGCACATTTTCAACTACTTAATACTTTTTACCTACTTTGCAACTACTTAGCATGTTGCCTAATCCTTCTCCTAACCTTAACCCTGTTAGATAACCCTTCCCCTAACGTTACCCTTAGCTAAAACATCCCCTAACCATAACCCTTTAACATGACTCCTAACCCCTAGCCTAGCTAATGTTAGGTGGCTAACGTTAGATAGCTGGCTAACTAGAATTCATAATGTATCATACGTTTTGCAAATTCGTAACATATAATACGAATTGTAAATAATAACATATCATACGAAATTAATGATGGCATCCACAAATGAATACATCCAGAATAATATTAAATGCTCTGAGACCAGGTTGAAAATAGAGGTAAATTACTACCAGATAGTCTTGTCTTGTGGACCCGTTTGTCAAATTTAGGTGGACACACAACTCAGAAGCCATATCTTTGCCACTGCTTGAGACCCATTTGTCTATTACATACAAAATTGGGTGGGCCTATAATAGTATAATAGGCCTACATTGCCTAATTATAACCTATGTAATAAAATAGAAAGGTGACATCAGGTATAGGTTTGTAACAGCGTATTAGGAGAAGTTGCAGCCATGCATTCATTTGTTGTATGCAGACTACAACAAAAAACAAACAATGGAGTGCTAATCCTATATTGTCACTTAATAACTTCATCCCACTCACGGGGAGGGGTGGAATTGAGAGAGCTCTCAGCCGAATTGAGGTGGAACATTAGACTGTGTAGAGCCCTTAATCTAACGTAGCAGGCATAAAGGCCTCTCTGAAACGCAATACCACCAATTTCACATATATATATATATATATATATACACACTACTGTTCAAATGTTTGGGGTCACTTAGAAATGTCCTTGTTTTTGAAAGAAAAGCACATTTTTTTTGTCCATGTAAAATAACATTTAAATTGATCTGAAATACAGTGTAGACATTGTTAATGTTGTAAATGACTATTGTAGCTAGAAACAGCATATCTACATAGGCGTACAGAGGCCCATTATCGGCAACCATCATTCCTGTGTTCCAATGGCACATTGTGATAGCTAATCCAAGTTTATCATTTTAAAAGGCTAATTGATCATTAGAAAACACTTTTCCTAAAAATAGGACCCGCAAAACAACAGTCTCAATGTTAACAGTGAAGAGGCGACTGGAATGCTGGTCTTCTAGGCAGAGTTGCAAAGAAAAAGCCGTATCTCAGACTGGCCAATAAAAAGAAAAGATTAAGATGGCCAAAAGAACACAGACACTGGACAGAGGAATTCTGCCTAGAAGGCCAGCATCCCGGAGTTGCCTCTTCACTGTTGACATTGAGACTGGTTGAGGACTTGTGAGGTGTCTGTTTCTCAAACTAGACACACTGATGTACTTGTCCTCTTGCTCAGCTGTGCATCGGGTCCTCCCACTCCTCTTTTTATTCTGGTTAGAGCCAGCTGTGTTAACATAATTGCAAAAGGGTTTTCTAATGATTATTTGTCTTTTTTTAAATAATAAACTTGGATTAGCTAACACAACGTGCCATTGAAACAAAGGAGTGATGGTTGCTGAAAATGGGCCTCTGAACGCCTATGTAGATATTCCATAAAAAATCTGCCGTTTCCAGCTACAATAGTCATTTACAACATTAACAATGTCTACACTGTATTGTGATCAATTTGATCACAATATTACTACACTGTATTGATCACTGTATCTGATCAATTTGCTGGTATTTTAATGGACAAAAATATGTGCTTTTCAAGGACATTTCTAAGGGAGCACAAACTTTTGAATGACACACGCAAAGTGCCTCGGAAAGTATTCAGACCCTTGGACTTTTTTCACATTTTGTTACGTTATAGCCTTATTCTAAGATGATGTATTAGATTGTGCCCCCCCCATCAATCTACACACAATACCCCATAATGACAGAAAAAAACTGGATTTCAGAATTTGGGGAAAAAATATTAAAAATAAAAAACTGAAATCACATTTACGTATGTTTTCAGACCCTGTACGCAGTACTTTCTTGAAGCACCTTTGGCAGCGATTACAGCCTCAAGTCTTCTTGGGTATGACCCTACAAGCTTGGCACACCTGTATTTGGGGAGTGTCTCACATTCTCCTCTGCAGATCCTCTCAAGCTCTGTCAGGTTGCTGCACAACTATTTTCAGGTCTCTCCAGAGATGTTAGATCGGGTTCAAGTTTGTGCTCTGGCTGGGCCACTCAAGGACATTCAGAGACTTGTCCCGAAGCCACTCCTGTGTTGATTTTGCTGTGTGCTTAGGGTCGTTTGTACTTTTGGAAGGTGAACCTTCGCTCCCAGTCTGAGTTCCTGACTGCTCTGGAGAAGGTTTTCATCAAGGATCTCTCTGTACTTGCTCCATTCATCTTTGCCTCGATCCTGACTAGTCTCCCAGGCCCTGCCACTGAAAAACATCCCACAGCATGATGCTGCCACCACCATACTTCACTGTAGGGGTGGTGCCAGGTTTCCTCCAGATGTGACGCTTGGCATTCAGGCAAAATAGTTCAATCTTGGTTTCATCAGACCAGATAGTCTTGTTTCTCATGGTCTGAGAGTCTTTAGGTGCCTTTTTGTCAAACTCCAAGTGGGCTGTCATATGCCTTTTTACTGAGGAGTGGCTTCTGTCTTGTCACTCTACATAAAGGCCTGATTGGTGGAGGGCTGCAGAAATGTTTTGATACCCTTCCCCAGATCTGTGCCTCGACACAATCCTGTCTCTGAGCTCTACAGACAATTCCTAAAACCTCATGGCTTGGTTTTTGCACTGACATGAACTGTCAACTATGGGACCTTATACAGACAGTTGTGTGCCTTTCCAAATCATGTCCATTCAATTGAATTTACCACAGGTGGACTCCAAGTTGTAGAAACATCTCAATGGAAACAGGATGCACCTGAGCTCAATGTTGAGTCTCATAGGGTCTGAATAGTTATGTAAATAAGGTATTTTAAAAATAATTTTGCAAAAATGTCTGTAGATTGCTAAGGAATTATTATTATTATTATTATTTATCCGTTTTAGAATAAGGCTGTAACGTAACAAAATGTGGAAAAGGTTCAGGGGTCTGAATACTTTCCAAATGCACTGTATGATGGCTACCATAAAGAGACGCTGGGGATAGGTTTTCAATTTCATATCATGTGAGCGAGAGGTGGAGCCAGATGACGTTAGATACCGCGACCGCTATATACAGGGGTGTATTCATTGCACCGATTCTGTTGCAAAACTTTTCGTAAACGGAAGAAAACAGAACGAGGGCGAGACCTACCTGAATGTGTCCAATAGAAACTCTTGTTTTTGTTGCAAAACGCAACTTTTTGGACTAATGGTTACACCCTGGTGAGGAAGAGGCGGTGTGCTTCTGAACAGACTATTAGACCAACAATACGAAAGCCCCCGCGGGAATAGCCTACAGTCGCTGTCATGATCGGCAACTAGAGAAGTTCAGTCCATTTCAGCGCAGGCCGTTTTCATAAAGAGACTACTATAGTTTTTAGCGATTTACATTTGCTATATGCCTGTAAGAGTACTGTAGTGTAGGAGAGTACACCGCCATCTGTTACCTTAGTGCTGCGTAGGCACAATGATGAGCTCCGACGCGCTCCGGCCGACACAGAACTCTGGGCGCAAAGCGCTTGGTAAACTCGCCAGCAGGTTAGAAGAAGTGAAGAACCCATGGCGACAAGGCTCGACGCTCGAACTCAGCCATAACGAGGCGGCCAGGTTGGCAACCGACGCTCTGTTGGAGTCTGGGGAGAAGGAATACAGACGAGTTCTGACAGAGGAAAGGGAATTAAATTTTCTCTCGCCGCTTGAGATTCATTATATTACGGAGAATGCAGCCAAGAACTGTAGCTCCGAAATCAGCTCAAATGGCACCGAGGGGGACATTGGGGAGGGGGATACGGTGTCGGAGCTTACCTCGGGGACCTATTTCCCAATGATGTCCGACGAAGAGCCACCTATTCTGGAACTAGGGTGGCCAGAAAACCCCCAACGATACGGACCCTCAGAAACACAGATCTATTTCCAAAGGGACAAGACTCACAATGTGAAAGACCTCATTCGGTCGTTAATTAATAAAGCAAAAAGGGTAAGTCATTGAATTGTATATATACATGAGATAGAGAGAGAGAGAGTAATGGCTATGGTCCTCCAAAAAGCACTTGGGTTATTTTCCTACCTCTGTCCACTCCTGTGGTATGGCTATGGGCTTATTTTGCTTTAATACAAACAATTGAACTATTTGACATGTCTAAACATGCCCATGTACTGTATATTTTGCAATCTTATCTGGAAAAGTTGTGTGTTGTCGCTAAAACACATTCATTTACCTCCATGTATTTTAAAGGAAATTGGGGGACAACATTACAAGCCTTTAAGGTTTCGTTTTGGAGCAAGAGGCCTCCCCATACAGTAATCCATAGGCCCAGGCTATAATTTTCTTAGGGTCATCAATGTTTCATACATTAATTTCAGCCTGTAATATGTAATGTGTGCCTCATTAATTTGAAGAAAATATAGCCTAGTGCAATAGCAATACTTTTTATAACAGCATGTACAGAGGCATACAGGCCTGCAGCTCATGCCTAGTTGTCCTTGGCAAAAAGCCATGTAGACTTGTGTTAGATAAAAATTTTAACATTTCCTATGAATACCCTCTGCATAATGCATTGTAATGCACACCATAGGTGTATTACTCATATATCCCTACATTCATATAGCATTATGACCAATACTATATAATGCCTTTAAAAAGCAAAGTGTTTTAATGCCCTATATGTAAACCTCATTAAGAGAGCATTATATTGTGCTCATCAAAGGGTATATTCCTCTTTTTTCAATAGGCTAAAAAGGGTATATTCCCATTCCCCTGCACACCCTCTAATACAATGTTTCTAAAAAAAACTCTCCTCTGGGACCCCCAGAGATTTCACAATTTTGTTGTAGCCCTGAACTAGCTCGCCTGATTGACTTAGTCAAAGGCTTGATGATCAATTGGCAAGTTGAATCAGGTGTGCTAGCTCTGGAATATATCAAATACATAGAACAGCTGGGGGTCCCTGATGAGAGGTTTGAAAACTACTGCTTTAATACACCTAGCTGTCTTTCATACCAAACATGTACTTGGTGATTCTGATTCTAAAATTGTATGATGTTTTAATTATCGTTCATACTTGGCTGGTACAAAATACAGACGTGATTTAAAAAAAAGTATTATTATAGGCCTATAGATAAAATTACCAAATAGAAAATAGCAAATTAAATGTTTGTATTTATCAACTTTTCCCTGTGTGTGCAGGTCATAGCGTTGGTCATGGACCTCTTCACAGATGTTGATCTGCTGTGTGACTTGATGGAGGCCTCGAACAAACGCAAGGTCCCTGTGTACATTCTCCTGGATGAGAAGAATCTCAACTACTTTGTTGACATGTGTGCAGCACTGGACATCCAGAACTCTCACCTGGGTGTAAGTATGGGATGTGGTGGGTGCATGGGTTGATGGATTGCTGAATAGAATGTACTATTTCTACTCTGTATTTCGCTCCCTCTTTTCTACCCCTCTCTTTCGCTGTGTTTCTGCTTCTCTTTCTCTCTTATTCTGTGTGTGTGTGTGTGCACGCATGTGCATGCATTCATTATACAATGTGCAGTGGTACACTTTTTCAGTGTGAAAATGGAAGATGGGTTGATACCATTTATTACCTGCAAACATACATCATGATTCATTAGATATTGTTAATCTCATGGGTGTTATTATTTCCACAAATTTTGACATTTTCATTACCTTTCCAGAACATGAGAATCCGCAGTGTGTGTGGAGATACGTACTGCACTAAAAGTGGGAAAAAATTCACCGGGCAGGTCCAGGAAAAGTTTATGATTATAGACTGTGAGGAAGTCATTGCTGGGTCATACAGGTAAGGATTGTACTCATGTCTCCTGGGAAAATACATATCAGTTATTTATCTATTAATTTGCAGTAAATCTAAAGCATAGTAAGCGTGAACTGAGAATTCCTATATTGCACAGTATGCTGCTTCAGCTAAGCGCTAGCCTTGCTCTGGACATTGTCTACCAACATTGGGTGGCACTCTGAATTATCTAGTAAGGTGACTCAGGCAAACATAGCTGTAATTTGAGTCATTAGGTAAACATCCCATTCCTAAGTGCTTTGTGCTCTCCCTCAGTTGAACCTTGGTACCTTGTACCGGCATCCAGAAGCCAATTGGTCAAACTCTTTGGAGAGTGGATGGGATAGGTCTTCTAGGAGGAAGGTCACCTTGTGCAGCAAGAGTTTGTCGTGTCAGGCAAGGCTGGGTAGCTGTGATCCCATTAGATGGAGAGCAGACTTTGATGGTTGTCTGTAAAGCAGTTTTTACAGATAAATGGTTTAATAACGAAAACGCTATCACAACGGCATCAGGGGGACTCTAGAGGCAAAAAAAATCAAATGTTCTGCTATTTAATAGTTATAACAGCTAAATAACCACTGTGTTAAACTCTATCTTTGATGCTGATTAAATGTCTCCCAAAGCTAGTGGCCTATGGTGCTTTTATTTTAATTTTTGTGTTTTTTTGGGGGGGGGGGGTAGATCAGCCTTTATATTGCAGATAGATTGTAGCTTCCATCAATGTAATTGTCTGCATCATTTCCAATAATATACTCATTCAAGGGGTTTTCTTCATTTTTTTCTATTTTCTACATTGTAGAATAATAGTGGAGACATCAAAAGTATGAAATAACACATATGGAATTATGTTGTACCCAAAAAAGTGTTAAACAAATCAAGATTTATTTTAGATTCTTCAAAGTAGCCACCCTTTGCCTTGATGACAACTTTGCACACTCTTGGCATTCTCTTAACAATTTGGTTACTACATGATTCCATATGTGTTATTTCATACTTTTGATGTCTTCACTATTATTCTACAATGTAGAAAAGAAAAGAAAAAAAACCTGGAATGAGTAGGTGTGTCCAAACTTTTGACTGGTACTGTATATATTTAAAAATGTATATATTTTCCTTTATTTTCCCCTAACCATACCACCCCTCCCCTAATTGGAGTAAAGTGCTTTTCTTGTACGATTGATAGAAGTGGAAGCATTTGAAACAAGCAAATAATACTTGACCATGATAGAAGTGGTTATAAAATTAGTCCCAGTAAGTGTGTTTTAACAATTGAAGAAGTGCATACATGCACTTATTATCTACACTGTATTGCTCATTGCTCTTGTCACTTAATCTCATGCAAAACATTCGTACACCCTCCATTTTGAAAAGCAATGTGTTGGCAGTTTTGTCAACTGCCAACAAAACTAGTATCAGTTGAACAAACTTGTTCTTGAGAGCCCTCGGGCGTTTTATGGGCTTGATGATGCCTAGAGGAAGGTGTGTAGAGGAACTTGAGATTAATGTGTACATTTCTTCCTTGGCCTTACACTTTTTCTATGTCTCACTTCACTTTATGGGGAATATGTAGCTTGTATGTTTAGATTTTGCCTTCATGTTCAGACAGGAAGATAGAAGTGTCAGCTGATGATGATTCATTACTGGGTAGGGAGATCTACAAGGGTTTAACTCGGGGGTGAGTGTGCAAACAATGAGGTTTGTACGCATGTGCCAAGCCCTCAGTCAATGCAAAAGCATTTACCTGTAGAGTTTACTGGAAATATATTTGTAGTTCCATTTTATGTTCATCTTGAAATTCAAACAAAACACTTTTATATTTGGAAGTGGTAGCTATTTTGACTATCAAGCACATCCGTATGACAGGCTTTACAACAATGAAAGGGAAATCAGTAGTACTTCAAACAAAAACAATTGCTCACATACAGAGGAACACTGAGATGCTATGTACCCAAGTTGTTCTTCTGGTTAAGTATTCAAATTGAATTCAAAGTTAGCCTGTTCATATTTGTTTGGTCGTTTTGAAAACATGCTTCCCCTAAGAAACTGTTGATAACACGGGTATTATTATACAGGCATAACGTATTATGTGGTCATAGTGCATTCTAAGTAGGGACCTCACAATATATTATCACAATACTTAAGTGCCAATACGACATGTATTGCAATTCTCATGGTTCTCACGATTCTATATTTATTGCAATTCATTACTGAGATGTTATTGTGATTTGTCCCAAACATATTGCTCACTATATGTCTGCTGCGGAGAGACAATATCATTTTATGATCAGTCATGGAAATAAAACTTTAACTTTAAGCATCAGCTGTCAGAGCAGCTTACAGATCATTGCACCTGTGTAGAGCCCATCTGTAAATAGCCCACCCAACTACCTCATCCCCATATTGTTATTTATTTATTTTTGCTCCTTTGCACCCCAGTATCTCTACTTGCACATTGCACCGCAGTTGTGAGAACATGTTCTCAACTGGCCTACCTGGTTAAATTAAGGTGAAATAAAAAGAAAAAAGTGCGAAAAACATGTTAGCTCACTATTTAAAAAGAAGATGGAGGACAAGCTATAGGATGAAAAACACCAGAGTTGTGGCACAGGTACAGCCGACTAACGCAAGCTAACCCTACCTAGCAAATAAATAAATACATATATTTTTATATATTTTTCAAATCGATACTTGGAGTCAAAGTATCAATATAATATTGAGATATGTAACCATCTATTTTTCCCCTATCACTAATTATAAGACTTGTCATAAGTATCTTTGAACTAGTTATAATGTGTGTTATGCTATAATGAATCGGAGTTATCAGTCATTTTTGCCTGTTGGAAATTGCCACATAGAAAGACAACATTAAGTTGATTTATAAAACTTTATAAGGCCTCAGACATGCTTAAAACAAATGTTTTATGACTATATGCCCTAAGTAAAGTGTTACTAAACTGTCATATTGCTTGCTGCATGTCGTCTAAAGCTGTTCAAAAGATATGTTGGTTTCTCACCAGAATTAGTTACCAGTTGCACAGGATGTACTTATATCTTTTTCTGAAGGTTTATAAATAGTGTGCAAACCATTTGTGAGTTGAAAAAGTTTTTATGCACTACAGGTCATTTGTTTTTAAGTAGAACATTACTGGGTAGGGATGTATTTGCTGTATGGCATATTTAGCCCATTATGTACTGAGTACATTTGTGTGTACATACTGTACAACTACTTGTTGATGTCATTGTTTTCGATCATGTTCCCTTTCCTGTAGTTTCAGCTGGCTCTCAGCGCAGGTCCACAGCAACATGGTGATGCACTTCTCTGGGCAGATCACTGAGAGCTTCGACCGAGAATTCCGCTGCTTGTACGCCGACTCTCAGATCATTGACTGTTTCCATAACCCAGATGAGGAGGGTCTCCCTTACTACCCCTACCCTGTTACTGCGCCCAACATGGGGCTAGACTTCTTCCCCGAGAGGTCACGGGAGAGGGTTCTGAGTTCAGAGAACTCCAGCAGCCAATCCAGTTGCAGCATGTCCAGCATCAAGGCAGCACCTGGCATGACCAATACGGTTTACAAGGTCACTCAAGGTCATGACAAGAAAGAGACCAGCAACTCTCACCTGAGCCCTGAGAGGAGAGGAGGGGCACTAACTCCCTCCCTTCATAATCAGACTGCCCAAGGCACAAGAGGCTCCCCCAATGGGACCAATCACAGCCCAGTTACAGAGCACTCTTCCTCTGGGATCGGCCAATCGGTCGGGATAGAGTGGTCCAAGTCCATTCCCACAGAGTTCCGCCAACCAAAAGTTGGCGGAACAACGTCCAAGTTTCAGACTCTTGGTTTATACGACCAAAAGTCAAGCCTCTTCAACATTAGCCCCAAGACACAGTCTCCAATGCCGGACAGCAAACTCTCTGCCAAGCAGAGGACTACCTCCAACCCCGTCCTCAACAAGCTCACCGACCTCTTCCTCCCCCCAACCAAAAAGGACTTCCTCCCCCCAACTGAGAAGGACACCTACATCTTCAGGAGGTCTCCTCCTCACAGCACAGCCTTTGGGGTGCCAGACCTCTCCCAGACAGAGCCGGAGAGCGAGCAGACTCCCCCGCCACCCATGATAAACCGGAAGGACCAGAAACGCATGACCTTAGGCCACAGCAAACTTGACCTGGTCAACCACTACAACAAGATGAAGTCCAAACAGGTGTACAGCAGGTTTGAGTTAAAGAATAACAACTGAAGCTCTGCTGAGAAAGTACTTTACCTCCCCTACCCCCATCGCACTGGACCTCCAGGAAGCAGAGCACACCTTTTTGCCTTTTGTAGAGAACATTATAGCGGAGTGGCATTTTGTACCTTAATGCCCAGATAGGAGTTTAGAGGAGGGTAGAGTACAGCCTGAATTAGCCTGTTTACACTGAGTTGTAGTGATAGCTTTTTAGCATTTAGCTTCTTAGCATTTGCATGTAGACATTGAAGCTGTGGCGGTCCTGCCAATAAGTGACATGACACATTTTGCTTAGGGTCCCCAAAATGCTAGGGCCGGCCCTTCATTCAATGACTGTGTATTGTTTTCTTATTTCTGTGTCTTTCACTAGCCAGTATGGCTTTAATGATTTAATACTGTATGAAATGAGTTGTAAATGGAGTTTTACTGGGGTATTTTAAGATGTGTTTTTACTTTTGATCACACCTACTCATTCCAGGGTTGTTCTTTATTTTTACTATTTTCTAATGTACTATTTTTACTAATGTAGAAAATAGTACAAATAAAGAAAAAACCTTGAATGAGTAGGTGTGTCCAAACTTTTGACTGGTACTGTATATCTATAAGTTTAAGTTAGTCTTTTTATATATATATATATATATGTATGTGTGTGTATATATGATTTGGTGTGAAAAGAGGGACTTCATCAAAGTGAGGATATTAATAGTGAGATGTGCAATGACATTTTGTTTCAATATTTTATTTATTTCATTAAAATAATATACTTGATTGAGAAAATGAATACTGTTTTAGACAGGGTAGCTGTGGTTCTGATGTTGTTGAGCACAATGTGAACTTTAGTTTTAACCATCGATCATGTGTAAAAAGTAGAATAGCATGTTTTTGTGTTGTGCCGGGCATACACTACACGACTTTCCAACATTGCTGAGCCGCACACATTAAACAACTGTCCTTCCTCTAGTTTTTTGTCTTGCCAACGTAATGTTACGCACACTAAACTATGTGGGACAGACGGTAGTACGGGTCAAACACTACAATATTCTTCACTTGCCACGCTGTCTCGTGAAAACGATGTGGTTTGGATTAACGTAACTAGAACGAGCTGTGGTTCAAAGCAGCCTCAACACATTTTCAGTCAGATATTCACGCTTGCCATACAAGTTGAAATATCTAGCCAATACATTTTAAATTGATTTACATTGTCTGTGAACTTCAGAGCTATAATGATTTGACACTAACTTTGGTTAAAGGTAAGTATAAACGCATACTAGTAGTAGTCATCACTAACGCGACACGTCTTCATCTCACTGGCATCTTCTTTGGCAAGCTCTCATTGGCTATTGCTGATTACTGTTCTCAAAACTTGTCGTTGCACATCTCACACTACAAGAGCATTGCAGATCTTGTGCGAATAAAATTAAACGTTTGAAAATATCGGGATGGCTCAAAGACTGGATCAGTATCAGTAGCTCTCAGATTTCGGTAGCCCTCAGACAAAATCATGTAGTGTACGCCCAGCTTTAAAGGTGCAATATGCAAAAATCTCTGCAATTTCCTGATTGCCTAATTTCATTTTAACAAACTAATAGATTTGTATGTGACAAAACAAGCAATGCATAATGTATAGAATCATTGTACCATCTAAACCACTGTCAAATATATTTTCCAGAACCAAATATATTGTATTTTCAGCACTTAGAAGCTGGTGAACGGGAAGCGTAGAAATAGCGCACATAGAGCAGATCTACCGCTTCCTGGACTTGCTTTCAATGAGAACGACAGATCTATAACTCACTTTTCTACGTGAATTTGGTCGGGTCGCCCAAAAAGTTATATATTGCAGCTTAAAGAGATGAGTTTGGCAAATTAAATATGTGAACTAGAGTTAGAACTGTTACAAGGGCTATGATTAACGGATTACAGTGTTACTGAAAATAACAATTTGCAATAAAGCTCTTTTTGATTGGGGTTCTAATCTAATTCTGTGTATGCCACCAAATATAAATACTGATGATGTAGGGTGGCACCAGCCCACAAAGTGATCCTTATCAACTATGCAAGGATGCCTCTGTGTTGTCTTAGAAATGCTGCATTATCTCACCAACCCCCATTATGTCACACCTCTGGGTAGCAGAGATTCGATTGTGATATCATCCTGTAGATCTGAAGTCTGAGTGGAAGTTAACTCAACAGTTATGCAATTGGTCAACCACTCAGATTTTGAATCCGACTAACTCAGATGCTTATAAAAGTCTTAGATTCATTGTCTCTCTCCTTTGCTCCTGACCTGCGCTGTTGAGATACTCTCTCACTCCCATGAGCTATGGTCAATCCCTATCCCAGTCTGTTGTTCCCACATGCTTCAAGAGGGCCTCCATTGTTCCTGTTCCCAAGAAAGCTAAGGTAACTGAGCTAAATGACTACCGCCCCGTAGCACTCACTTCCGTCATCATGAAGTGCTTTGAGAGACTAGTCAAGGACCATATCACCTCCACCCTACCTGACACCCTAGACCCACTCCAATTTGCTTACCGCCCAAATAGGTCCACAGACGATGCAATCTCAACCACACTGCACACTGCCCTAACCCATCTGGACAAGAGGAATACCTATGTGAGAATGCTGTTCATCGACTACAGCTCGGCATTTAACACCATAGTGCCCTCCAAGCTCGTCATCAAGCTCGAGACCCTGGGTCTCGACCCCGCCCTGTGCAACTGGGTACTGGACTTCGGCCGCCCCCAGGTGGTGAGGGTAGGCAACAGCATTTCCAACCCGCTGATCCTCAACACTGGGGCCCCACAAGGGAGCATTCTGAGCCCTCTCCTGTACTCCCTGTTCATCCACGACTGCGTGGCCACGCACGCCTCCAACTCAATCATCAAGTTTGCGGACGACACAACAGTGGTAGGCTTGATTACCAACAACGACGAGACGGCCTACAGGGAGGAGGTGAGGGCCCTCGGAGTGTGGTGTCAGGTAAATAACCTCACACTCAACGTCAACAAAACTAAGGAGATGATTGTGGACTTCAGGAAACAGCAGAGGGATCACCCCCCTATCCACATCGATGGAATAGTAGTGGAGAGGGTAGTAAGTTTGTACATTTTTACATTTTAGTCACTTAGCAGACACTCTTATCTTGAGCGACTTACAGTAGTGAGTGAATACATTTTTGTTCTTTTTCATACTGATCCCACATGGGAATCAAACCCACAACTCTAGCATTGCAAGCGCCATGCTCTACCAACTGTGCCACATGGGAGGATCTGTAACTCAACTAGACTATCTGGCATATTGCTGAATCATCTTTATGGAGTCAGATATAAAAATGTAACAGGCTTTGTTAATATAGAAATTGCATAGTCTTATCACGGGTCACATGTGAGGTGTGTATATATAATATATACTTAGGCTATATGATAAATATTACCCCACTACTATGATGATGATGGTAATGACGATGACCAGATACTCTCAGTAAAACATTTATTGCTCACATATAGATTGCGCCCCACTTCTCTGCCCTTCTCTTAAAGTGTGCACTTGTACATTTCCCATCATGGATTTCACAATGTGCCACATAAAGATCCACAATGGCCCTAGAGTTGGATAGGGTACCCTCTGATGCACGATTGACATGAGCCAGAAATAGAATTTGACCAAGCCGTGTGCCCTGACATATAATTACAATATGTCCTTGTTACCCATGAATTTGCTGGTTTGCATCCCTTTGGATAATTTTCAAAGGCCACTACCAATTGGCAAGCCGTCCAGGAGTTACCCCGTCACTACCAGTCATGGGATTACTCTAGTTTTGGGGGAACTTTGACCTGGTTCAGTGGTCCTTTGTAGGGCAGAACTATCTCTACTGGTCGTGTTTCAGACCTGACTGTCGTTCTTTAAGTTTTCACAACGTCAATTATATAAGTGTACCGGTGTGACTGTACACTAACAGCTGTACATTTATACCCCAAGGAGTAAAAATACATGATTTATTTTTTAATATACAGTTGAAGTCAGTAGTTTACATACACTTAGGTTGGAGTCATTAAAACTTGTTTTTCAACTACTCCACAAATTTCTTGTTAACAAACTATAGTTTTGGCAAGTCGGTTAGGACATCTACTTTGTGCATGACACAAGTAATTTTTCCAGTTAGGATCACCACTTTATTTTATGAATATGAAATGTCAGAATAATAGAGATGACTTATAAATAATGATTTATTTCAGCTTTTATTTATGTTATCACATTCCCAGTGGGTCAGAAGTTTACATACACTCAATTAGTAATTGGTAGCATTGCCTTTACATTGTTTAACTTGGGTCAAACGTTTCGGGTAGCCTTCCACAAGTGTCCCACAATAAGTTGGGTGAATTTGGCCCATTCCTCCTGACAGATCTGGTGTAACTGAGTCAGGTTTGTAGGCCTCCTTGCTCGCACACACTTTTTCAGTTCTGCCCACAAATGTTCTATGGGATTGAGGTAAGGGCTTTGGGATGGCCACTCCAATACCTCGACTTTGTTGTCCTTAAGCCATTTTGCCACAACTTTGGAAGTTTGGCGTTTGGGAATTGCTCCCAAGGATGAACCAGACTTGTGGAGGTCCACCATTTTTTTCTGAGGTCTTGGCTGATTTCTTTTGATTTTCTCATGATGTCAAGCCAAGAGGCACTGAGTTTGAAGGTAGGCCTTGAAATACATCCACGGGTACACCACCAATTGATTCAAATGATGTCAATTAGCCTATCAGAATCTTCTAAAGCCATGACACAATTTTCTGGAATTTTCCAAGCTGTTTAAAGGCACAAGTCAATTTAGTGTATGTAAACTTCTGACCTTCTGGAATTGTGCTACAGTGAATTATAAGTGAAATAATCAGTCTGTACACAATTGTTGGAAAAATTACTTGTGTCATGCACAAAGTAGATGTCCTAACTGACTTGCCAAAACTACAGTTAACAAGAAATTTGTGGTGGTTGAAAACTAGTTTTATTGACTCCAACCTAAGTGTATGTAAACTTCAGTATTCAAATGTGTGTGTGTGTGTGTGTGTGTGTATATATATATATACGTATATCTACATACAGTGAGGCAAAAAAGTATTTAGTCAGCCACCAATTGTGCAAGTTCTCCCACTTAAAAATATGAGAGAGGCCTGTAATTTTCATCATAGGTACGCTTCAACTATGACAGACAAAATGAGAAGAAAAAAATCCAGAAAATCACATTGTAGGATTTTTTATGAATTTATTTGCAAATTATGGTGGAAAATAAGTATTTGGTCACCTACAAACAAGCAAGATTTCTGGCTCTCACAGACCTGTAACTTCTTTAAGAGGCTAACCATTGCTTTTGTTTGTTCAATACACAGGGTTAAGTAGGCTAATCTGTTGTAGTTATTCACAAAGATTCTGTTGACAATCAGAGAGGTAGATACTGTCACGTTCGTTATACGAATGAGACAAAGGCGCAGCGTGGTAAGTGTACATTCTTCTTTTATTATAAGAACGAACACTGAACAAACGAACAAAATAACAAAACGAACCGTGAAGCACTATGCGTCTTGGCAATGCGTCTTGGCTGGATGCTCACTTGAGCCCGGCAAGTGCGGGGCGCTAGCACAGGACGCACTGGGCTGTGCAGACGCACCGGAGACACAGTATGCAAAGCCGGCGCAGGATATCCTAGTCCAAGGAGGTGTACTGGAGACCAGGAGGCTGAGCCGGCACCCTCCGTCCTGGCTGGATGCCCATTCTAGCCCGGCAAATGTGAGGAGCTGGAATAGATCGCACCAGGCTATGAATGCGAACTGGAGACACCGTGTGCATCTCTGCATAACACAGTGCCTGACCAGTCACACGCTCCCCATGGTAAGCACGAGGAGTTGGCTTAGGTCTCCAACCTCGGTACAACTCCTCGTAATATCGCCGTTCCGCTTTCGCTGCCTCTATCTCCTCCTTAGGAAGGCGATACTCCCCCGCCTGCGTCCAGGGTCCTGCTCCATCCAGTATCTCCTCCCAGGTCCATTTCTCCATAAAACGCTGCTCCTTCTTACCACGCTGCTTGGTCCTTTTGTAGTGGGTTCTTCTGTCACGTTCGTTATACGAATGAGACCAAGGCGCAGCATGGTAAGCATACATTCTTCTTTATTATAAGAACGAACACTGAACAAAATAACAAAACGAACCGTGAAGCTAATATGAGTAGTGCAGACAGGCAACTACACAGACAAGCACCCATGAACACAAAAGGGAAAATGGCTACCTAAATATGACCCCAATCAGAGACAATGATAAACAGCTGCCTCTGATTGGGAACCATATCAGGCCACCATAGACATACATACTATCTAGACCTATAAAACCTCTAGACATACAAAAACCCTAGACAATACAAAAACTAGCATACCCACCCTAGTCACACCCTGACCTAACCAAAATATAAAGAAAACAAAGATAACTAAGGTCATGTAAGATAACTAAGGTCTGACGAAGAGGAGTAGTATGAAGGATCGGAGGACCAAAACGCAGCGTGGTAAGTGTTCATGTTTTTTAATGAATAACGAACACTGAACAAAACAATAAACGTGAAGTAAATCAAACCGAAACAGTCCCTTGTGGCACAGACACTAACACAGAAAATAAACACCCACAACTCAAAAGTGAAACCAGGCTACCTAAGTATGATTCTCAATCAGGGACAACGATTGACAGCTGCCTCTGATTGAGAACCATACTAGGCCGAACCCAGAAATCCCAAATTATAGAAAAACGAACATAGACAACCCACCCAACTCACGCCCTGACCATACTAAAACAAAGCCATAACAAAGGAACTAAGGTCAGAACGTGACAGGTCAGGGTGTGACAGATACAACATTGTTGTGTGTGTTTTTTTTAACAGAACTTCTTGAAGGCAGAAATGAGCAATGACTACCCGGCAAATCTCTGGTTTTAGTTCTTGATATTCGTCATACCTGCAGTATAAGCCTAGTTTCAGTCAGCAGGCTTGTGGTTTCACTGTCTCCCAGCTGTGGAGTGTGACAGAGCCACACAGCATAGGTTTTAGCAACACTATTCCACTCTGTACAAAACCAATTCTGTTCCAGTTAGTTTCTATCAGGTTGTGTTTTGATGATCAATTTCTTCTCTTGATCTCATCCATTTCAAAATCTTATACATTGCTGAGTGGTTTCATTCACAACATACGCACAGGAGGGTTATTATTATTTTTTTAGCCCAGTGGATCTAAAGTCTTACACCTCTATGGTTTATTAAGCCTAAATGTTTCTGACTTTATATAGTCACCCATCTATAATTCAAATGTCAAAGATACTGTGAGTCAAGAGTAAAACCATTAGGGGTTAGATGCATCTTCTTAAGACCACCAACTGACTGTAAACAAAACAGTATTGTATAGCTTCTAATGTAGAGCTGTAAAATCAAGCTAAATCTGTTATTTTAGAAGACTTTGTGAGCATGGGGAATACAAGTGTAAATGTATGGTTGAACGCTTTCATATCAGCAAATGGCAGATGCATCATTGATTTGGCACATTTACACAGGAGAATGACAACACAATGCCCCATACACACTCTTCAAGTGGATGGTTTTAAGAGGAACTGAGGCACATGATTTATATCGCTTTGTCAATATTGATCTGTGTCAGAGATAATAGAGCATGAATCATCCAAGTATTTTCAGTTCCTGATCTTTAACTCTGCTCATCAGAGAAGAGACACAGGGGAATGAGTCATACTGTAGGTAACCTACTGCTGCCACTGCTACCGAATCCATAGGCAAAGTTCATACTACCAACGTCCTTACTGGGAGATGACAGACGGTCTATTTATGTTCTCAGGAAGAGTAGGTGCTGCCTTGCCTTAGGATCCATATTAAATACAAATACATAATAGAACATTAAAAAATATATATGATTAACTACACAGGCTTTTGAATGGACACAAATTTACATTTACATTTGACATTATTTTATGTAATGTACACAAACAAGCCTTAAGCCTTAAGGTAATTGTATAACTAAGAGATGGTGTTGACATGTAAACCTCCCATAATTAATTGAATTGGTTTACTGATAATATGCAACTAAACCTGTTGAGCGCTTGCACACTGGGGTGGCTACCATTTAGGAGCTTTGATGTCTTCCTTCTCACATTGTGTTTCACCTGAAAGGCTTATAAAGGAGGACTCTGTTTCTGTGTCGAACTTGAGCTAATGACAAACACAACAAATATGAGTTGTAACACAACTGTTGTGTGATATGCATTGTTTATACAGCCTGAGTGTCTTGGTTGTAGACAGTTGGTACAGTTTTACTTGATTGATCAGTTCTTCTAAGTATTCTTATTATTTACAATATTGTTCTTTGACAATGTGCATGTCTGACAAATGTTCCTTCTATTATACTAAGGTACTTTTTCATTCATATCGATACAATCCCAGTGCTCAGGATCATTTCTGTACTGCAAATCTTATCCAGAGGATAGTGGTAGAGAGTGAAAGAGGTATGAGGCATTATCATCAAGATATGAGCCAACAGGCCTTTTTAAATGCAAATATTGGAATGCCATTTAATCATGTCCTCCTCAGCTCTCTTTTAGTTGTCTCTTTTGTTCAGCAGTGGATATGTGGATCCTAAGGCGAATGTCAGCATTCACATTTGATGAGCTGAGAATAACAACTTATTTTATTTAACCTTTATTTAAGTAGGCAAGTCATTTAAGAACAAATTCTTATTTTACAATGATGGCCTACCCCGGCCAAACCCTCCCCTAACCTGGACGACGCTGAGCCAATTGTGCACCACCCTATGGGACTCCCGATCACCGCAGGTTGTGATACAGACGGGATGGAACCAAGGTCTGTAGTGACGCTTCTAGCACTAACATGCAGTGCCTTTGACCACTGCGCCACTCGGGAGCCCTTAAAACTTTGGTTCACACTTTACTTGAAGCACCTTTTAATTAAGTGCTTTATTGCCATACGAACATATTCGTATAGAGCATTATTAATCTGTTATATATTCACAATACAACAAAGCCTCTTCTGCCTTTATTGCTTTAGTACAGTGTTACAGTGGTCTATTACTGCATTATAAGATGTAGGCGATATAACACTAGGTAAAAGGCAGTGGCATGTATTCATGGATACCAAGAAAAGCCAGGCTTCCCACAAAAATTGACCAAGGAAAAAACATATAAAATAATGTGTCTTTCACCTCTCTGTGTTCAAATTAGTGGATTTGGCTATTTCAGCCACACCTGTTGCTGGCCGGTGTATAAAAACGAGCACACAGCCATGCAATCTCCATAGAGAAACATTGGCAGAAGAATCGCCTCAATGAAGAGCTCAGTAACAGGATGCCACCTTTCCAACAATCCAGTTCGTAAAATTTCTGCCCTGCTAGAGCTACCCCGGTCAACTGTAAGTGCTGTTATTGTGAAGTGGAAATGTCTAGGAGCAACAACGGCTCATCCGCAAAGTGGTAGGCTACACAAGCTCACAGAACGTGACAGCCGAGTGCTGAAACGTGTAGCGTGTAAAAACCATCTGTCCTCAGCTGCAATACTCCCTACTGAGTTCCAAACTGCCTCTGGAAGCAACGTCAGCACAATAACTGTTTGTCTGGAGCTTCATGAAATGGGTTTCCATGGCCGAGCAGCCTCACACAAGCCTAAGATTACCATGCACAATGCCAAGGGTCGTCTGGAGTGGTGTAAAGCTTGCCACCATTGGACTCTGGAGCAGTGGAAACGCGTTCTCTTGAGTGATAAATCACTCTTCACCATCTGGCAGTCTGACGGATGAATCTGGGTTTGGCGGATGACAGGAGAACGTTACCTTTCTGAATGGATAGTGCCAACTGTAAAGTTTGATGGAGAGGATTAATGATCTGGGGCTGTTTTTCATGAGTCCC